>NC_138984.1:54311653-54972471 GCF_964341445.2 Mesoplodon mirus
CAATATGTTTTTGAAAAGAGTGGCTCTTAAATTTAGCCTAAATTTTAAATAGTAAATGACATTACCTACATGTAGATCATACCAACCATTTTCCCAGCTCAGCAGGCCTCTCTCTGCAGGCTCCACAATGAGAGTGTTCCTGTTGAAGTCTGCTTGACTTTTGAGCCCTGAAATGACTGCACAGTATTCTTCCTTCTGTCCATCAGGAGATAGAACAAGCCTTTATCATTGTTCCAGGGTTTCCTCCATTCTAGACATACTTGCCTAAGACAAAACAAAACAAAAAATTAGGATGGCATTTTTCTTTTTGTAAGGTAAAGAACATCAAGTTGCATGTCAGTTGTGGAGATAATTGAATAATGGATATTTGGGGAAGAAAAATCCAAAGCACTATAGAAGCTCATTTCCCCTAAACAGCATTTTCTCTTAAAAATTCTGCATATTTGATTGCTTAAATCCACCAAACTCAGTAGTTCAGTGGATTCAGCTAAGTGAATATTTAATTTTTTAACAATCTGTATGTTTTATTTATCTGTCTACATCAACCTCTTTTAGCAGGCCAGCAGGTAACATAAAAGCACATAAGCTGGGCTTCCCTGGTGGCGGAGTGGTTGAGAGTCCGCCTGCCGATGCAGGGGACATGGGTTCGTGCCCCGGTCCGGGAAGATCCCACATGCCGCGGAGCGGCTGGGCCCATGAGCCATGGCCGCTGAGCCTGCGTGTCCGGAGCCTGTGCTCCGCAACGGGAGAGGCCACAACAGTGAGAGGCCCACGTACCAAAAAAAAAAAAAAAAAAAAAGCACATAAGCTGTAAATTAGACTCCAGTCCCAAATATGATTTATCACCTTTATGGGCAGTAAAAACACCATTTTCATGTATCCAGGCTCCAATATCATAATAGCCATCAGTTAAACAAACCAACATTTTCGCTGGGATATTGCCTATAGAAATCCCATTTAATAACTTGTCTGTTGCTGTAGACAGCTGAATAATGGACACTTTTAAAATTATTATTAAAAGATATAATATCATGGAATAGATTTTTTCTACTTAAAGAACCTGAGCACAGACACTTTGGAATGCATGAATTTGTTTTGAGGGATCTGAGATCCAGGGAAAACCTTGATTTCTAATAACTCTCTAAATCAGATCATGGCTTCTTCTCTCAGGGTTCAGCCAGGGTCTGTCTCCCACCTCTCTTTCCTGTGTGTAAGTAAACAATGGTAACCCCAATAAGGACAGAGGTTACTTATTCAGAGCTTGCTGTAGTAAGGCAGTCAGCCACCATCACTTTGTGTTTGGCATGAAACTCAAAGGCAAGCAGAATGGTAGGAAAGCTTTATGGTGCAAAAAGAAGATGGCTTCAGTTATGCTGATTGGAAGTTTTTCGGGAAGCCAGGGGCAGGCTGGCTAGAAGTGGAGCATCTTATGTGATTGGTTTTGAGGAGCGTATTTGGTTTTCTCTGGCTGGTCTTGTGTTGGAAGAGGGGGCAAAACATATGGAAGCTGGCAGTTGATGACCAAGTCCTGACCATTCTGAACCAATTGCTGCAGAGATTGTTTGACTTCCCAGACTGGCTGCTGTAGAGGCTGTGGTTTGGATTCCTAAGCCAGCTGTTACAGAAGTTGTGGGTCAGAGTTCTGTTATCATATATGGTCTGGCCATTATCCGTTTATATATTCAGTCTCTTCATTCCTCCTTTTGGTCATTCTCTGGATTGTGAAAGGTTGAGTAATTCACGGAAATCTAGAGATTCAGCTCTTCCCCTTTTGAAGATTTCTAGTTGCCTCCACAGTCACTAGTATCACGAGATTTTTCTTGACCTTTTTGTTATATCATCATGGCAATCATCTCATGAGTGATCAGCTGTGCAGAAGCATTTAAGGCTGTGGATAGCATGCAGTGGTCCAGCATCATGATCACTATTACAAAAACAAGAACAGTTAATAATCCCTGTAAGATTCTTTAAAATTTGGAACCCTGTCAACCCTAGAGCAAAAAAACGAATCCCATAGGCCATAAGATATATGGCATAGAATATGGAACAAGATAGGTTGTTCTATCTGGTCCATTTCCTTGATCCAAATAGAGCTAGCAGTATTAGCAATGGCACAGACACCACCATAGTTAACCAACAAGAAACCTAGAGCAGTGTAATTGCCCATTAATACTCATGACAATGAATTTACATTGCTCTCTATTCCATCTAGGGCAGAGATGGCACTGTTAACAGCTGCTGTCAGAGTTACTAAGTTCATTACAGTCCTTTCTATTTGTATAAGTCCCACCAATGGGACCACTGCTCTGATTTTGCACATAAAGAATGAGTTATGTGAATACCTAGGTAAAATGCCTGAATAATGAAGGATGAGCCTCATTTTGAAGCTCTTGTCTGAGTTGGAGTAGCCTTTCAATTGGGTCAGACTTGGAATTGCTTCTTTAGTTGTGAAATATGAACCCAATGATAGACTACCTGGAATCTCATTGCTGCATTTGTTATTAACAATACTTCATAAGGTCCTTTCCAGTGAGCTTAAAAAGCAGTTTTTCTCTGATGTCTCTTTCAATAGACAAAATCTCTTCTGGTCCAAGATCATGATGAGTCTGTTTAAGAAGATGTTGTAGGGAAAAAAAAAAAAAAAAAAGATGTTGTAGGAAGGCAGTCAAACTGTCAGTGATAGGACTGGCTAAACCATAGGAGTCCTTTGCAGTATTTTGCCATAACTGCATGCATCAGGGCAAGTCTAGTATCAGAGGTGAAATCCTAAAATGCATGGACCTTCCAGTTTCCAATTCATAAGGTAATAACTGATGTGTTCTCAGGGGAGAAGGCTCTATGACTATAATGGCTCGTATCCTTGGCCAAAGGAGTCCAAGCGTTTCTGAACATTTTTATCATTTTAATTTACAGATTATATCGATTCTTTCAACTTTTCCAGAAGATTGTGGTGGTAAGGACAGTATTGTTTTTGAGTGAGGGGTAATACCTTACAGAGTTCTTTTATAGTAGTTCTCATAAAATGTGATCCTCAGTCATTTGGTATAAAAGTTGGTCTGCTCCAGGTTGGAAACACAAAATCAGACAGTAGTTTAGCAACTATTAGGCTGTAGGTTTTTGGCAAGGAAATGTCTCAAGCCATCCTAAATATAGACGTACAATAACTAAATATATTCAAAGCTCATGGAGAGTAGAAGCTGAGTACAGTCCATCTGAAGGTGTTCCAAAGCCCCCTGAGGTTTTGGTTCCTGGTTGTGTCCCAACTTTATAGTTTTTCCAGGATTACGTTGTTGATAGGTAACATATGACCTGCAGATAACTTCAACTGTCTTTCCAAAGTTTTTCCACCAATGCCAATTTAAGACGGTAACCAATTTGCACCAGTGTGAGCAGTTACATAGAGAAATTTAGCTAATATCTGTTTGAAACCATCTGATGCCATCAAGTGCTTTTCCTGGGAGAACCAGAGATTATCTGAGTGAAAGGTAAAACCAGATTTTCCCCCATTCTTTCTTTCAGAAATTGGAGCCTAAACATTAATATTTTATAACGATTCTCTGAATCATTTCAGAGATTTATTCTTTGAGGATTTGCATAGACTCATAATCTTGGTTAAGGCTACTTGTTTGGCAGAAAGATCTGTGAGAGAATTTTCTTTAGCTTCCATATTGTCTCTTTTTGCATGGGCCACAACCATTATGATAGCCATCTCTATAGGAAGTACACTGCATTTAATTTTTTTCTTTTCCATTGTGGTTTATTACAGGATATTGAATATAGTTCCCTGTGCTATACAGTAGGACCTTGTTGTTTATCCATTCTATAGATAACAGTTTGCATCTCCTAGTATCAAACTCCCAGTCCTTCCCCCTTGGCAACCACAAGTCTGTGTCCATGATTCTGTTTCTGTTTCATAGATAGGTTCATTTGTGTCATATTTTAGATTCCATATGTAAGTGTTATCCTATGATACTTGTCTTTCTTTTTCTGACTTTCTTCACTTAGTATGATAATCTCTAGTTGCATCCATGTTGCTGCAAATGGCATTATTTCATTCTTTTTTATGGCTGAGTAGTATTCCATGGTATATATGTACCACATCTTCTTTATCCATTCATCTGTTGATGGACATTTAAGTTGTTTCCATGTCTTGGCTATTATGAATAGTGCTTCTGTGAACATAGGGGTGCATGTATCTTTTTGAATTATAGTTTTGTCCGAATATGTGCCCAGGAGTGGGATTGCAGGATCATATGGTAGCTCTATTCTTAGGTTTTGGGGAACCTCCATACTGTTTTCCATAGTGGCTGCACCAATTTACATTCCCACCAACAGTGTAGGAGGGTTCCCTTTTCTCCATACCCTCTCCAGCATTTGTGATTTATAGACTTAAAAAAATTTTTTCATTTATTTTTGGCTGCGTTGGGTCTTTGTTGCTGCATGCGGGCATTTCTAGTTGTGGTGAGCAGGGGCTACTCTTTGTTGCGGTGCACAGGCTTCTCACTGTAGTGGCTTCGCTTGTTGCAGAGCACGGGCTCTAGGTGCTCAGGCTTCAGTAGTTGTGGCATGTGGGCTCTAGAGTGCAGGCTCAGTAGTTGTGGCACTCGGGCTTAGTTGCTCCGCGGCTTGTGGGATCTTCCTGGACCAGGTCTCTAACCCGTGTACCCTGCATTGGTGGGCGGATTCTTAACCACTGTGCCATCAGGGAAGTCCCTAGACTTTTTAATGATGGCCATTCTGACCGGTGTGAGGTATTACCTCATTATAGTTTGGATTTGCAGTTCTCTAATAATTTGTGACGTTGAGCATCTTCTCATGTGCCTGTTGGCCATCTGTGTGTGCAAGTACAGTGAATTCAAGAGTTCCTTTATGGTGGTTCCAGTAGAAGTAAGAAATACTCTTTGTTTCCAAAGCATCTAAAAGTCATGTATTACTCCAAGAACATACCTGCTATCTGCATCTTTGTTTACTCTCTGGTCTTTGGCAAGTTAATAAGCTCTAGTAAGTGCAACTAGTTCTGCCATCCAGGCTGATTTTATCTCAGGTAGGGAATGATATTCTAAAGTAGAGCTTAAATTAATGACATCATATCCTGCTTGATAACCTCTGGTTTCAGTTTTCCATCAGTAAATAATGTTAGGTCAGGATTCTCAATGGGAGTCAACAGATCTGCATGAGGTATAGGAAAGTTCTCTGAGTCAAGGCAGTCAGGAGGTTCCCTTCTTCTGGTGGGGTCAAGTGAGTGGCAGAATTCAGGCTGTGACTGCAGTGAATAGTAATGTAAGGAAAGAATAAGAGTCTCATAAGAGATTAATTGTCTTGCTGTTGTGTGTTCTCAGTCAAGAGTAACATCTGTCCTTCATGAGGAATCATGAGGTTCCATTGCCTTAAGACAAAGGTAGTAAGCCTTTTCATCAGGGTCAAGGATGAGGTTATGGTAAGTGATGGGTTTTTGATGGTTCCCAAGAAGTTGAATTAAAATCCCAAGGGCTTGTCAAGATCTCATGTAAAACCAGACAAAAGGGCTTTTTGTTGTCAGGGATGTCTAGGGAAGGAGGCTGTGGCAAAGCCTTATCCAAGTTACAGGGACCTGTTTATGTTTGGGTTTCCAGAGGAGAGGGTCTCTTACTGAGGACTTAGTCACTTCACACAGAGGTGTCACAATCTCAGAAAAATTCAGCACTCATTATCTGCAGTATCCATTTAAACCTAGAAATCTTCTTAGTTGTTATTTTGTAAGGGATCTAGGATATGTTAGAATACTTTTTTAATATATCAGGGGACAGTGATTTTCCCTACTTAGATAGGTCATGCCCTAAATAACGGACTGTGTTTTGGCAAACAATTCATGTCCCTTTTTTGCTAAGGCTGTGAGCAAGAAAATGGAATCCTCTTGACAGGCTTTCTTGTTTTCTGAACAAAGGTTAACAGAGGTCATCTACATATTGTATTAGAACTGAATCATGAGGGAAATTGAGATCATTTAAGTCTGATTGAAAAACATGGAAAAGTAAAAGGGGGCTTCATGAACCACTGGGCATGCCTGTCAGGTATATTGTTTTCCCTCCCAGGTGAAGGCAGAAAGATAGGAATTGGCCTGGTCTAGAAGCACAATGAAGAAGGCAGAGATCCTCTACAGTAAAGCCAGTGACCCTTTCTATTAAAAAGCAGGAGTGGTGTCATAGAGTAGGAAGGGGTTTTTTGGCATAGGCCTCAAGGGTTTCAGTTAAGGACTGGGACATGGAGAAATCTGTGGGTTATTTGAAATACGTACCAGCTGTGTGATATGTCTACTCCACGGAAGAAGCTGAAAAAAAAGTGGCAGAGCTTAATGTGGAAAGAGTCACCCTCACATCTACCAGGAATTGGTAAGTTTAACCATCTATATTGATGGTTGATTAACCTTCAGTGTTTAAGGATAAGGTGCAATATTGGGCACTTTTTCCTTCTTTGGAGCACACACATTGGCATGAATTTTCTGATAGTTCATCATCTTGGTTTCCATTTTGCAAGCTAGGACAATCTTTTATGCAGTGTCCTTTCTGTTTACAACATGTACAAGTGTCCTTGTTACCAGGTGATCAGTTGGGAAGTGGGCCCCCAGCTGTTCGATCTGTAGGGCCATACACTTATTTTCGGTCCTGTATGGTTTTTGTTCTTAAGCCCTTTCAGAATGTTCTGCCAGGAGCTGTAATTCAAGTAAAGGAGCTATTTCTCATTCCTTAATTAGATATCTAATATCAGGTTTAGTTCTAATGAAAAATGAGATAAAAGAGCTGCTGTTACCTCAGCACCTTCTTTATCCCCTGAGTGTTGTTTGAAGGTATTTTCTAGTGTATCTTGAAATTATCTTATAGTTTTCTCTTTTGTTTATATGATTGAATTACAGTCTGACCAAATTTTATTAGAATGTTCAAATGTAGTTTTTAGGGAACTTTGACTTATGTTTTGGCCTTAAAAAAATTTTTTTTTAAATTATGGATCCTTAGGTTTACTGTGGAAAGAAAGATGCTTTAGGTTACTTTCTGGGTCAGTCCAATCAGGTTTTGCCATTTAAGATTTAACCTCTGAGGTTCTGTCCAACATGTGTACATTTTAATATGGATCAGGTAACCCTGGGCCTTGTGCACCCAAAAGAATTCTAAGTTTTTCTATGGATAGTTGCTGGTCCTCTCTGAGTATAAGGAAATCCTTAATTATAGCTCTTAATTAAGCTTTGGTCTAAGGGTTAAGTTCTACAGTTCCCTGCATACCTGGCTCATAGGACGATGGATCTTTTGAAGCAACAAGTATTTTGGAGTCTTAGAATCACTGGGAAAAAGCAGGGAGTCTGGACAAGGGGAAGAAGGAGTGAGGAGATGACAGAAGAGAGAGCAGGACAAAGGGGAAGAAGGGACTGGATATAGGGAGGCAACTGGAGGACAGGAGAGGGAGGATTTACTAGGGAAATGAGTCTAGTTTATTGTTGCTTAAGTTGGTCAAATTTTGCTCATTAGCCTTGGACAAAGAATCTTTTAGTGAAACAATTTTTGATTCAGAATTCACTTGGTAACCTCTGCATACCAATACAAAAATGCTACCAATTGGAACTAAGTAATCTTATGCTCTCTTTTCTATGATGCCTCTCAAATGAACAATTTTGTCCATCTCAAATGTCTCCCAGAGGAGCCACTGAAAACACAAATCATTCTTGGCAAAATGATGCCATTTAGAAAGATAGATATAAGAATAAGGATGATAACAAGAGTATATTGGAGAAGGAGGAGTTTCTCCTGGAAGCGGAGAAGATTTAGACTTAGAGGACCCCATGAGAGGTGGTAAGAGTTGTGCACTTCATGTCCTGTGTACCCCTCCCTGATGTTTGTCCTCTGAATGCAGAGCCAACAACCCACACCCCCAGCAAGCAGAAAACCAGAAAGAACACAGTCTCTCTATCAAAGCCAAGCTCTCAGGACCAAAAAAAAAAAAAAAGAAGGAGAACCTCATCCAGTTTTATTGGTGACCCAAAGCCAAGTTTGTCCGAACTGACACCAATCTGGTGAGAATCCCACCAGTCTGTGAGGCCAGCTCAAACAACAGCCTAATATAGCTTATGCCTGTGTTTTACCCTATGATTCTCTTTCTTATGAAAAACACCATTTTTAGACATCACAACAGAAAATGAAAGCACAAAAGGGAACAAAAGGGACGAAAAGGAATACCTTGATTCTATCAAAGATACCAAACAAATAGAAACCAGTAACAAAACCCAGGTACAAAAATGAGAATAAATAACCAGTACTTGAGAGGAAAGTGTTGGTAGAAAAGAAAGTTTGCTTTAATCAGAAGGCCGGTAGTTCGGGGAGGAGGCGGACTTGTGTCCTCAAAACCAACTCCCAAGATTCTGCTCTGCCATGACAGTTTTTAAAGGGGAAAGAATGTCAGTGAATCATCAAGGCAGGACGTCAAGCTCTGCATCATTCTCCATTGCATAAAGACTGGTTGACTCCTTGTTATCTGTCTTCAGATGTTATCTTGCCCACACAGTCTGCCTTCAGGATTGCTAAGGGGACTGCTGGGGGTAGAGAGCTAGTCATTCTTTAACTACTTAATTCTTCATTCTTACTTCTTTTAATCTAGGGAAAGAGTCAACAGGTTAGGCAAGCTGTGGTGTGCATTCAGGAAAGTGTAAGTCAGGAATTAAGTTAGATTGCCTAGGGATCTCATTTCTATAATTAAGTTTAAGGGAAACAGAAATAGGCAAGCAGAAAAGGGGCAAAAGAGCTGCTCAAATCCGCATTTGTCAGACATCATTCCATTTCTATGGGATTAGGGGCAAAGGTCCAGCTTCTATAATTTCTTTGTGCTGACAGAGGTGCCATATTCTCATAGTGGAAGACATCAGCTTATTTGTTTGTCTGTCTCCCACAGCTAGAATGTAAGGTCCATGAAGGCAATGGCTTTGTTTTTGTTTTGTTTCGTGCTTTCTCTCTATGCTCAGAACAGACCCTGGTACAGACTAGGTATTTGACAGTATTTGTTGAATGCATGAATGAATAAAACCATTATCTGAATAAAAATATGTAATACATGCCCATCATGTGAGTCTGCTACTATGCTAAATACTCTGGCAGATCCAAAAGTTGTAGAAGACAGTCAAAAATAGAGACAAGATTGTCAAAAAAAACCCCCCAAAACAAAAAAAAAACTAGGGAATGACTGAGTGCTAATTTGACTATAAATGTTATAGAAATTCAGAGGAGGGGAAGATCTTAGGGTTCAGGCAAGGAGGACTTCATGGAGGGTGGGGAAAATGGCCTAATGTATCTTGACATTGAGGCAGAGTTGTCCAGCAGAGAAAAAAGATATCAGTTAGGCTCCATCCCTACTTCATATTGTGAAAGTGATTAAGGCCTGAAATTGAATAGGCAGGGATTCAGCCTAGACATGCAGCCACATTTCTTAACACTCAAAAGCTCTGGCTTTAGAGTTCTCAGGCTAAATTTTAATGGCTTCTTCCCTAATGAGTCATTCTTTGTTCCTGCATTCATTCACTGTTTTTTTAATTCCTTCAATTATTTATTGAACATTTACTTTTTATTCAATATTGTGCAAGAGGTGAGGGTGATAAAAAAAAATTCTGTGACATGATCTCTGAAGGGTTTTAAAAGCCAGTTGAAAAGAAAAAACATCAGACACACACAAAACAGCCAAATAGGGCTTCCCTGGTGGCGCAGTGGTTGAGAGTCCGCCTGCCGATGCAGGGGACACGGGTTCGTGCCCCGATCCCGGAAGATCCCACATGCCGCGGAGCGGCTGGGCCCGCGAGCCATGGCCGCGGAGCCTGTGTGTCCGGAGCCTGTGCTCCGCAACGGGAGAGGCCACAGCAGTGAGAGGCCCGCGTACAGCAAAAAAAAAAAAAAAAAAAAAAAAAAAAAAAAAAAAAAAAAAAAACAGCCAAATAGAAGCACAAGGTATTATATAATTGCATGCCTAATGACTGGCAGAGTCAATGTGTATCTGTTTTTGGTATAAGTGTCTTACAGTTCACTGTTCCACAAAGATAACATTGTTTACATCACAGTACTTCTGTGCCTTACCCTAGCTATCATACAAGTACTTTGTATACTGTAAAGTGCTACTCAAACATTTATTATAGCTATCTGGCAGCGGGGAGAGGGTAGGTGACTGCAAAACTGATCGCTGCTTCCAGTGAGAAATTAGAAGACTTGAGAATCATGAATATGAAGATCTTTAGAGCTGACCAACTTAAAACTGTGGAAGACAAATACAGAATTTGTAAATCTCAGGGCAATGAACTGAACTTTTCCAAACTTCCAACACAAATAAGAACATTTGCAACTCAGGAGCCAGTGAGAGTCCACCCTTTTCTTGAATTATTTTTGGGGAAAATGCATTATTTAAAGACCTTTCATGAAATCAAAGTGAATAGGTTCCATCATCTTAAAAAGCCTGTTAAGCAAAAATGCTATTGGTGCAGCACTTCTAAGTTCTTGTCTCCCTTCTAGGATAGAAGGGAGTTTAGTTGCCGAGGTGCTCTCCTGGCCAAACTTGGGCTTCCCCTATGCTGCTACCTCTCAGATGGCACCTTCTGCCAAAATGCATATATTTGCAAGAATTAGGCCTCAGGAAATTGTCATTACCAGAGAGAATAAGCTATGGAAACCTATTTTATCTCCTTTATCAACAAAGTTAGATTGAATAGTTCATTTTTTTTTCATTTTCAAGAATTGATGAAATAGGAAGGAAAAAGCACTTAGATTTTAGAAAAAAGAAATTGAAGAAAACTTTTAAAAGCTTGAAAAAGTTCAAAGTGGTAAAGGGGTAGGGGCATTTTGACACAGACTCTTTTAAAATATTAATTTTTTTTTCTAAATTGATCGGAAGGCATGACAGATGTTTACTCTGACACCCAATACAGTATTAAAAAACCCAAATGTCAGGGTGAAAATCTGATGGGCTGCAACCTTAGTGGAAGGAAGGATAAAATGTCTTCTGTGACCCAGGGTTCCTGAAAATGTCTTATTGTCCTCTTTGTGCCATTTTAGTTTTTCTAATTTTTATTTACTCACTTCAATTGCACTCATCTAGGAAAGAGGAAGGAGAAGCTAATTCTACTACTGATGTTGCCAAAGAAGCTTTGTTACTCTCAGATGAAAGGGATTTTTTTCTCATGGGTTAAGTAGGAATGAGTTAACTTGTTAAAATTGTACCTTACGCTTTTAGTAACTCACTCTTTCAGTTTAATCATCAGTAGTCTGAGTAGAAGTAATGAATCAGCACTCTATGGAAACAAAAGGCCCTCATGCCTTGCTAAATAGTTTTCCTTGCAGACCTCACAAAGGTTCTTGGCGTCCCAGAATGTATTGATTTCATTAGATGTGCTAATTTAGCAATTCTCTGGTTTGAAGACCATAATTACAACCCAATACACAAACCTATGTATATAGGCTTATTACAAGAAGAAAAAACTTTTGCTCTCAGTTTATTAACAGCAAATGTATACATTTTTTTTTCCTGCGAATGCTAGTTATACAATAAATCTCCCTTATGGACCCACAAAGCTTTGTTATTAGAGAGTCTTTTATTAGTAAACTGAACCATTTCATACAGTGTTAATGAGTTAGTGCTTATCTCTTACTCTCTTGCATGGTTAAAATGTGCTGAAGAACTGGACAATTTATCTAAGCATGTGGGTGACTAAGGTACATGACAGTTTTAATAATTACGTTCCATCTGTCTCTATTTTCACTGATGAAAAAATGTTACACTAGATTTTCTCATTTTCATAGCTGTATCAGAGTTCAGAGAAAACAAATCAAACACAGTAATATGATAATAGAGCTGAATTATAGAGCATTTTCACTATAAGTGGATTTTTACTGCATTCTATGTACACTGTGTTTTTGAAACAATTACTAAGACGTGAGGAATAAATTAGATAGTTCTTTGTTATCTTTTAGAATACTAATTTTATTTAAGGCACGTTTGCCTCTTTTTAAGTGCTTTCTCCCTTGCTACTCTATGTCTTTTTTTTTTCCCCCTAAGGATCAGTTGCATACCTACGGTGTGCTGGGTCCTGCACAAAGAACTTTCACTTGTTTTATCTACTTAGCTAGGTTATTGGGGGTGTAGGGGTACCAGTGGAGGTGCGTGTACGTGTGTGTGCTGCCCTCTACTGGACTAACTTCTGAATATGTATTTGGGAGTTTTTTGGTGTGTTTTCTTTTCTTTAAGGGAAAAGAGAAAGGAGAAAGAAAATTTAGGGAGGACTGCATTTCTTCTTTACATTACCTAAACATTCTTTGGGAGTAGGAACTGCATTTTGTATAACTCAGGACTCCCACAGTCTAGCATCACATTTTGTACACAGCAGATGCTCAGTAAATATTTGTTGAGTAAATAAAGAGCTTACCAGAATTTCTTTTTTCCCTGATAGATGAAGTCTGTAAGTATTTCACCAAAGAACATTGCCTCATCATTGGAATCTATAGATTCAGGGAAAAAAAGAGTCATGAAGCTTGTTAGAGACAGGATAATTTGATATCATATAATTTGGGATCTAGAAGCAGGAAGGAGAATAGACACTTAGATATCTACTAAATATTTTACCCAAGTGGACAAGAACTTCAGACAATGAGTTTGGCTGTGAGTAAAGCAAGTATATCAAGGAGAGAGATGACCCTTTCATTAAATACCTTGTACTTCAGCCATAGAAGTACAGTCAAATTGCACCTCTCTGAAACCCTCACCTCTCAACAAACAACAAGAGGAAAAGCCTTTTAAGGGTGTGCTCTAGAACAGTATGAGAGAAAGAAGAAAGAACAGTGTGGGAGAGATGGCTGAATGCCTAGTGGAATTTGTTGGCATTATCCACATGATGGAATTTTAGCTGGAGAATGTTTGCCCAGCCAGGGATTGAATTGCCCAACCCTCCTTGCATCTAGATATGGCCCTCTGGCTATCCCAGGCACACACTGGTTCTCACCAGTGGAATGAGAATGAAAATGGCGAGTGGTACTTCCACTCAAGACTTTTATGAGGTCGGTGCCCCCTTCTACCTTCTCTTTACCTTTCCACTGTCTGGGGGTGACAACAGCATGGCACACAATGGAAAGAGCCTGGGAACCTACATGCTGTATTTATGGATTAGATGGGATACTAGTGAAACAGGAAAAGTTTTTGTATTAAGCCTCCAGGATTTATTTGTTATGGCAGCTAACATTATTTACCTCATTATTATAGAAATATATATTGGGTTTATGCTTCCAGATTGTACTAACATACTATACTAATACTATGCTATAACATGTTTTACTATAATAGTGATACAAATGCTAATAATATACTATAATTCTAATATTTTTCTGTATTGCACATACTATAGTACTAATGCTATACTATAATACTAGTACTAATACTATACTATATTACAGTATTATACTAAACTATACTATACCAATACAGTTGACTCTTGAGCAACACGGGTTTGGACTGGGCAGGTCCACTTATATGCAGATTTTTTTCATTAGTAAATACTACGGTACTACACGATCCATGATTTGTTGAATCTGTGGATGTAGAACCGTGGATACAGAGGGCCAACTGTAAAGTTACACTCAGATTTTTGAGTGGTGGTGGGCACCCAAACCCCATGTTGTTCAGGGGACAATTGTATATTATATTAAGGCAGAAACATATCTGTTAGGAAGACATTCAAATAAAATTCTTAAAATTAAAAGAACAAGAACAACAGCAACAACTTTGGTTAGTTTTCCAGAGGACACATGTCCCAGGGGTTTCCAATAGCCAGTATAGCTCGCAGCCTGTACTGATGGTTAATTTGGTCTGTGTCTCAAGCACGGATGGCTGCAAATAGAAAAGGCAGTCTGAAGACACATGACATGTGTCTCCATTATACTCAATATTTTGTATTCACCTATATAGGAAAGGAATCTGAAGAAGAATATATGTGTGTGTGTGTGTGTGTGTGTGTGTATTCACATATATATATATCTGAATCACTTTGCTATACCTTGTACACCTGAAACCAACACAACATTGTAAATCAACTATATACTTCAATTAAAAAATTAAGGGCTTCCCTGGTGGCGCAATGGTTGAGAGTCCGCCTGCCGATGCAGGGGACACGGGGTCGTGTCCCGGTCCGGGAGGATCCCACATGCCGCGGAGTGGCTGGGCCTGCGAGCCATGGCCACTGAGCCTGCGCGTCCGGAGCCTGTGCTCCACAACGGGAAAGGCCACAACAGTGAGAGACCTGCGTACCGCAAAAAAAAAAAAATAAATAAAAAAAATAAATAAAAATATAATAGACACATGACAAATATGGTATTGGATACAGCAGAACCTTTGTCTGAGTAACAGTGAGGCAGCATGGAAAATGCTCATGGGGCCTAGGCATGAAAGGAAATAAGGAAACCAATGCTCTATTCTTACGTTATTTCATCATGGAAAAGCCACTTTCTACTCCCATTAGATAGTTGACTCTGCAGAATGTCAGCATCTTTATCCTTAATGGACAACATAGCAGTGGTTTTAAGACATCTTTCCTTAATTAATAAATTAGCTGATTAATTAAGTTCATTCACTATCTTCATTCATTTGTAGTGAATGAAGATAATTCGACTCTATTTTAATAAACCTGATACTGTGAGAAAACCTGATACTGTGCTTTGCTAAGTATAGTTGAGATGTCTCCGAGGGAATGTCTTGACCAAGCTGAATGCAGAAAGCATCTAATAACAAGTGATATTATAATGGACTTCTGATGCATGCACTTTAAGCCCCGTTGTTATCGTCCTATTTTCATAAATGACCTTTGCATTTTTTTAATGGACAAACGTGTACATAAAAATTCACTTGTTGGGTTAGAAGATGCTCAAAGATATTATCCTTCTCATCTTCTTCTTCACATTTTATTGTACATTTGCCTTAGGGGTCTTGAACAAAACCATATTTATTAATCCAATAAAGAGGTACATGTGTAATAATCATTTACTCCTGACCTATAAGAAATAGGTATTTATTTTATTGGTGTAATGAAAT
The DNA here is from genome assembly GCF_964341445.2 of Mesoplodon mirus. Lineage (NCBI taxonomy): Eukaryota > Metazoa > Chordata > Mammalia > Artiodactyla > Ziphiidae > Mesoplodon > Mesoplodon mirus. The sequence continues at coordinate 54,326,720 of NC_138984.1, forward strand.
TTTTTAGTTTCAGAATTTCTTTGCTCTTTAATTTCTCCCAGAGTTCAGGATTTGCAGTTTCAAAAATAAAAACACGCTGATGCAGATCCACGCTCGCAGTCTTTGGCCTTTACGAAGCTTTTTGAAATTCTCCTCCTGTTTGAGTTTTCATTCTCTGGCCCACTAAAACGTTTCTTGTTGAAATTTGGCCTTATCAAACACTGCTTGAAATAAACTGGCCAATTGTTGGATCAGAGGGATCTTTGTATCATTTGGAGATCAGAATTATCATGGGTTATAATAAGATTTGAACTGGAGACACAGGCAGAGATGTGTTCACAACAGCTTTGTTGTAGTTTTGCCTAGAGACAAGGTTATAAACTAGATAACCTCCTGAAGTTTCCTTATAACTCCATATTCCACGATACTAATTTCCTTGAGTGAATCTACATTTTTATTCCTCCTTTGAAGAGACTACTAACCCGAGCTTTGAAAATATGTTTCTGTTTGTTCTTGAGGCATCAGAATATGTTATCAAAGAACAAAGTGGGGATTTTCAGGAAATTTGTGAGCATGAGGTCCACTTCATTTTTCTGAAAGGAAGTAGGAAGATAGAAAAGATCTGTGGTTTCTAAATTTTATTTCAGTTCAGTTTAATCCAATAAGCAAGTACCGAGTGTCTATTTATTTAGCAGGCATCGTGGTACACACATGAGGAAATAGCCTCTGGCTTATTTCACAGGCTTGTCATAAAGATGAAATGAGATCACAAAGACACAGAACCTGGCACATAGGAAGCCCTCAATAAATAGTAGTTATTATTGTTAATATCAGGAAGCACCTGGACAACTTAAGACACTTTGAAATGTTATGTTTGGTTGATGCCTCAATGTCTACAGAGTGTTGTTTTGAGCAGGACCACACGGAAGGCAATGTTGAGAGTCTCCAGCACACCTGGGTTTGAATCCTACTTACACCCTTACTACATCACTCAGTGCCAATGATCTTAACACTGTCAGCTTTCTAAGAAAGTTGCTTATGGCAGGCTCGCCTTCAAAATTATGATTACGATGTTCTAGGTCTCTTAGGCTAAGTCTTTCTCAAAGTGGAGCCTGAGTCAGAGCCTTGGATGTAGGTAGATGATTTGGGAAGTTAAGTCCAGGGAGAAGAGGGAGTGGCTGGGAAATGGAATAGGGAAGGAGGGAAAGTCAGTATTAAGTGTTTGCGTTGGCTGCCGCTAGAGGTGACATATTCACTCTAGTTAGGACTTTCTGGAGTTCCTTGTGAAAAGTGTCTCAAAATTGTCTGAAAAGGGAAATGTATTAGGGTTCTCTAGAGAAGTAGAACCAATAGAATATAAAAGGAGATTTAATATGAGTGATTGGCTCATGTGATGACAAGAGGCTGAGAAATCCTATGATCTGCCATCTGCAAGCTGGAGACCCAGGAAAGTCAGCGATGACATTCCAGTCTAAGTTCCAACACCTGACACCCAGGGGAACTTACAACTGCAAGGCCTAGTCCAAGGGTGGAGAATATGAGATAAGCTGTCCCAGCTCGACAGTGAGGCAGGAAAAAAAGAGGCGAATCCCTCCTTCCTCCACATTTTGTTGTATTTAGGACACGAATGGATTGGATGATGCCCACCCACACTGGGTAGGGCAGTCTACATTGAATCCACTGATTCAAATGCTAATCTCATCCGGAAACACCCTCACAGACACACCCAGAAATAGTGTTTCCCTGGGCACCCTTTGGCCAGTTGAGTTGACACATGAAATTAACCACCACAAGAAGTATTTATTCCATGGCTCTCTAGCAGTGGTGGGCAGGAGAGGAGGGGTGTGGGGCTCAGGCTTAGGTTTGGGGTGTGTTTCACTGTCAGGTTACTCCAAAGTGAAGCTGATTGCTCAGGAAACAAGTTGTCACAGTGTCTTAGCAAGGGATGGGGTGGAGAGAATATGCAGTGGTGCACAGAGACGTCTGATAGGCTGCAGGCTGTCCAAGAGAAACGAGCGAGGAAGTCACACCACTTGCTGAGTTGGGAAGAGACACACCTGTAAAGTATTAGATGCATTTGAAGGCATTCATAAATTTCAAGTGAGGGTTCAAGGATCTGTCGGTCATACTCAGCCTGTTTCATTTGGTCCTACTGCACATCCTTTGAACTCTGTTCTCAGATCACATCAGCTGTTGCAGTTTGGGGAAATAAAAATGACACAGAAGGTTCCCCACCTTGAAATGTAATAAAAACTGCTGGATGGATCAGTTTGCTGTCTCTTCCCACTTTCTAATATTGTGTAGACTGTTCTCTGAAAGCAGGACTCCAGGAACAGAACTTCTTGGATTTAGGTGGGTCAACAAATGTTTAACTAGAGGGGGAAAATGAAATATAGACATACTGAATTGTAGCTCTATTTAGAAAAGAGCACTCTTTACAAATTTTTTGAACCAAAAGATTGTTTAATCTTTACCAACTAGTGGAAAATGATTTTCAAGAGAGAGAGATCCATACCTCCATACCTTGCCTACCTCCATAGCTATTAGAATTCACATTTATAGCAACTTTTTTGTCCTCCCCAGAAGAAAACCTTTATTCACTTGTAAGAATGGTCAGTGTAATACTACCTTCGCAGGTTTCCCGGTAGGTGGCTATAAAGAACTTCTCTATTTCTATAAAGCCTGCTGGCAGCTTTGGGAATCTGAAGCAACATGCACAGTGAGGGAAAATTTGAGATTGTCATCCAGCTGCCATTAGGCTTTGCTTTGAACATTATATAAAAGGAATAAAGATTCGCTCTAATAAAATAGCTCATCATTTAGAAAACAGTCGATTCAAACACGTAATTATAAGGCTCTGAGTAGGTAGCATATGCAACCTAAACAGTGTCATGGTTTTATATTACTTAGTAAAAAATTTAAAAGTCATAGGCCTTTATTATTGAGTGAGAATTTAAGGGCTAAGGATTGGCTGAAAATAGTGAAAACTTTCATCTCTTTTTTTAATGCTGTGTCACAATTTAAAGTTTTTTGTTGTTGTTATGATATAAACAAAAGGAACAGAAATTGTGATTTCAGGATTTCTAATTCTTGGGTTATTTTGTGTCTATCATTGATTTAGAATTATGTTTTTATCAAAATATCGTATGTATGTGTGTATCAAAGATAACATGCCATACTTTTTTTTAAAAAAATGGTTGTATTCTTTATTTACAACATGCCTTACTTTTAACAGCATTTATTTATGCTCAACTTAAAATTAAGATTTGTATATATTGAATTTTAATCAGAATGTCTATCAGTACTATCTCACTATATTAATTATTAAGTTAGTTTTCTTTTTAAAAACTGATTATATTTCAAGATTCCAACTTCCCCTAAATGTCTGTAGTTTAAAAAAAATCTACCATGATGAGCCTATTTAATATTTTGGAGATTCTCTTCCAAAATATATATAAAAGTTATCAATCATATCACGGGTCTTCTTTGATTTATTGGGGGGATTGATCTACCCAAAAAGATGGTTTTAAATTAATTCTTAATTAGGAAGAATAATTAAAATGCCATGGTTGTATGAAGGACAAGCTGGTAGAACATGTTCGACTTTAGCAATCAGGATGGTTCATTTTCCTCTATTCCCATACCTCTTTTGTCTTCCTCCTAATTACTAGGATACCTGTGCAGAGCTCAAAAATTCAATTGGAAGATAAAATACTGAAATAAGTCTTTTTTCATTGTTCTGTTGACTTGAGAATGAGAAACAGTTTTCTGATTCTCACAATAATGAGTCAGAGTCCTTATTTTAAGAAGCTAAAGTGAAATATTTGAGAGACTACTGAGTGAATTATGCCATTTCTAGAGTTAATCAGCAGTGCCCATGTCTGCACATAATTATTAGTTCATCCCTTTTAACTGAAATAATTGGTCACTTCCAACAACACATTTAAAGAGATCTTTAAGGCTGAACTGAAAAAAAGACAGACATTGTTTACATGCATTACATGACCATTGGGACTGAATTTTCTACCGTATTGACTAAGTGACCTAATTAAGAGCCAGGTTTAGCATTTTGTCTACATAGGGTGACCTTCCAAGCGTAGCCTGCACATGGAGAGTGGAAGGCCAGTGCTCCAAGACATTTATCTTTGTGTGAGGACAGGGCTTTATTTTCCTGGAAAGCCAGCTTCTTTCCTTTAATGTTGCTAATTGTGTCTAAGCTGTGTTCTCCTTTTATTACAGAAACATTTCTGCTTGTTATGTATCTCTAGACACCTGAGAAATGACATTTCTAAGAATAAGAATGATACTCTTTTGGGAGCTAAAGATTGATCCAAAAGCCTTTCATCTCTTATAATTTTGGAGTCCACCCTGAGTAAACTGTCGGCCTCTTTTCAAGGGTAGCATCTCTACCAGTCCATCATGTGGGAATGGCAAATGAAATATTTAGGTGGTGTTTTTGGAGACTTCCACATATTTGAATATATATTTTTTTAATCTCCTCTTTCAGAAAAAACACCTGCAGATGCTTGCTTAAATTGGGCAAATTTGAAAGCTGAGCCACATACTTTCAAAGTGAACTGGTAGATTAAAAGAAGTACAGTGTTATGTTTTCCTTTGGCACTACTTGTAGAGGTTTCATCTTCCTTCAGACCCATGTGTACATGTCAGGAATTGGGTAACGGTTCATTGCCATCAACTCTCTTGGAAAGATTCATTAATTTTATAACACAGCATCTCTTTACAATGAATAGTTTCACAAACTGGGAGCTTCATTATTTTATTCATCTTGAACCTGCTTGGCATGCTGCAGGATTCTTTGGGAATAGAGTTTTGTAGGCTGAGACTACTCCCATTTAAAATAACCCACACATCTGTTCATGCAGTGTCATCAGTAAAGCAAATAATAAATTACTCCCAAGAAAACCTATAAAAGATTTTCCTCCCCATCCAAGCTGGAATGTAATCCTCCCAAAGATCAACTCTTATACAGGCCCAAGAAAGTAGTGTGAGTAAATTATCTTGGCTCTTAACAGTCAAACCATGGTAAGAGGATGGAAGAAGATGCCTGAGTGATGGGTTCTGGCAGATCTGAGTTCAAATCCTGAATCTTGGAAATGTTCATCTTTCTGAACTTTAGTTTTCATGTCAATATAATAGGGACAACGGTGCCTTCCTCATAGAACTGACATGATTGCATGAGATAATACATGTAAAGGGTGAATGTACACCCTCAAGTATTGGTTGATCCTTTAGTCAACAGTTCTATCAGTTAGAATACTTTGTGTTTCAGGTAATGAAAATCCAACATTAATAGCTTAATAAGATGATTGATATGTCACATAATAAGAAGTCTGGAAGTAAAGCAGGTCCAAGGTTGGTGAATTCAATGCCTGCAGAGATCCAGATCCTTCCAACTTTCTGCTCAACCATTCTGAATATTCTCCTTGGGCCTTGGGCTAGCACTGTTTACAAGATGGCTTCTTTAGTTTTAGGGATCATATCTTCATCAGGAAATGTCCAGAGTCATAAAGTGGGGTTTTTAAGTCTTCATATCCCTTTGGAATTGTTCAGAAACTTTTCCAGGGAACCATGTCTCCCTCATCAGTAACTTTGCTAGAATTGTGTCCCATACCCATACTCCCTGCTCCCCAGTGACTGGGAAGAGAAGTAGGACCATACGATCACCATGATCAGCACAAACCACAGTTGGGCTTGAGGCTGGAAATGGAGCTGGATCCCACATCCCTAGGATACCTGGCCATGCCTCCCTGATAGAAGCCTAGGTACTGTTAGCTAGATTGAAGATGAGGAATAGCTGTAGGACAGGCAACCAACAGTGTCTGCTACATAAGTATTGTCTTCAGTTCCACCATAGATTTCTCATGGTACCAAATGCTGAGACAACACAAAAGTTGTTCCCTGTAAGATATAAAAACTGAGTTGGAGGAGACAAGAGATTCAAAGCAAACTGTAATGAAGTCTTATATTACACAGAACAGTGCTTCTCAAACTTGAACGTACATATGAATCACTTGGGAATCTTACTAAAATGTAGATGCTGATACAGTAGGTCCAGAGCATGGCCAAGATTTGGCTTTTTTTTTTCCTTTTTTTTTTTTTTTTTTTTATGGCTCACAGGCCCAGCCACTCCGCGGCATGCGGGTTCTTCCCAGACCGGGGCATGAACCTGTGTCCCCTGCATCGGCAGGCAGACTCTCTACCATTGTGCCACCAGGGAAGCCCAAGATTTGGCATTTTTAACAAGCTTCCAGGTGGTGCTGATGTGCTGGTGCATAGGTCACTCTTTGAGTAGCAGGGTCTTCTACCATATGTGATGCTAGATGGGTATAAAGAATGGAAGCCAGAGTGCTTCCCAGAGGTGGCAGGGAACTGTATGGGCTCTAAAGCTTGTAGGATTTTGATAGATGGAGGAGTCAAAATATAATATGCTTTGGGATCTTTTATAAAAACATATTGGTTAACTTGATAATACCAAAGAAAATAATGTGGCTGTTAAGATACCAAAAATGAGCTTACATTTTCTGGACTAAACAGCAGGTACACTGTACAGGAAGGCCATGGCTCTTAGGACTACCTACTCTTCTTTTCTTTAAATCTTAATGCCTGAAAAAGGAATAGACATAGTGAGTACAGTTGTATCCCAGGGCAGAATTGCAAGCTGAGTGAACTCAGCCAGAATTTGGATATGTCAAATGAAGGAAAACGCACAACCTGAAAGATGCGAGTTACGTTTTATTAGGGACCTTACTGAGGACTAGAGCTTGGGAGACAACTCTCAGATGCTCTGAGGAACTACGCCCAAGAGGAAAGGGAGGAGCCAGGACGTATAAGAGTTTTCGCTGCAAACAAAAAATGTAGTTGAACATCAAGAGGTTACTGCTAATCCCAAAAAAACAGACATGTCAAGTCAATGATTTTAGTGCTTTTCTATATATGGGAAGATGGAAAAGTCTGGGCTCACTGAAATTATTCCTTAGATATGCATCTTAATTATCTAGGGCCAGTATCCTGTTTTTCTTCATCCTGCATTCCCCTCAGGGAACACTGTCTGTGGCTACAGTGGCAGATGGCTTGATGGCAGGTAACATTCCCTGTTTACTGAAATGGCAGGCAGCATTTTTTTGTCTGCAGATATATTTTCACAAATAGGAGTGGGCCTTTGCCTAAAAATAAATAATTAATCTTTGTGTTTTTTTGGTATTTCTTACCCCTCAAAAACCCAAGCCAAACAATACCATTATCTTTGTCATTGCACTTTTTCTTTCTTAATGCTATTTGTTTTGTAGCTAAGTTAGACAAGTCACTTCTTAGAAAATCAAGAATGCAGTGAGGGAAATTAAAGAAAACAGTGGATGTGTTCCTTAAGTTAACTTTCTTTTATGTATGCATATATGTAGATAAAAGGCAATTACAATAGTTGAATTTGACCACTCAGTAGGACCACGGAGGCAACATATCCTGAGTTACAATAATGCAGTTCTTCTTTTGGTAACCAGAAATTCCCTGCAAGCTCAAGAACAATAAAACTGTAAGAGATTAAAAGGGAGAAAATATAAGTATGGAATGTCACTGATTACATAGCTAGTTTGCAGACTGTTCATTGAAAAACTTTCGTATCCTCCCCCGTGAAGGCCAGGAGGCTGGCATTTAGGCATATCTGGGAGGCCGTTTCACTTTTACATGGATTAAAATGAGCAGGAATGGGAAGTGGAAGAAACAGAAGAGATCCTAGCTCCAAATTCTGGATTCTTCTGCATTTGATAGTTCACATTCTGGAACGCTATCTTTTACTTTATACAGTGTTGTTGATCAAATTAAAAAAATAATAGGATTAGGTCATCAAAATAAATTAAGCTTGGAGATTAGGATGATAGCAGTAAATGAACTGTTCGGTTCTCAGTTTCCTGACTTGTAAAATGAGAGAATTGAACTTGATAGTGTTCGCAGAACCTGCTGAACATCAGAAGAGTCTCGGGAGATTGTTAAAAGCACAACTTCCTTGGGCCCCCTTGACACCTGTTGGATTAGAATTCGTGAGCATAGGACCCAGGGAATATGCATTTTTAAAAGGCTCTAGGCTTTTTCCTCAGTATCCCTCTCTCCCCAAATCAGAGGACCCCACATTTGGAAACTACTGTACTAGAAAATCTTTTAAGATCCAGTTCATCCCGAAATGCTATGATTTTCATGCAATAGTTAGAGTGGCGATTTAGGAATTGAGAATGATGGAAAGAGAAATTATTTGGATAACCACAACAAAAGTATTCTTAAACTATTAGTTTATCGTGAAATGGTTTTCACAGTGGTTGGACTCTGAGGATTTTCCCTCAATTTTGCCTTTGCCTTTGGAATGCCCGCCCATCAATGCAAAGCTGATTTGGAGGCAGAGAGCGGGAGAGAAACCACTTTATTTGCACTCACAGATCCTGGTCTGCATTTATTCAAGCACGATTAAAAACAGTAGGGTTTCCCAGTTAACATTTGGTAAAGCTCACAAAAGATTGTTATTTTGCTTATTGCTTTGAGAAACCTGTGGCGGAGGAAACATGTTTTGACAAAAGTATTGCCTTAAATCTCCAAATGCGAAATTGTGTAACGGTTTATGCATCAGGATCGGTTGGTTCTACAGCACTTTGTGGCCAACTCTGAGGGCCACTTGGGAGGAGGAACTCTTTTTGTGTCTCATTAGCCACTGTGCATGTATATCTTAAAAGGATGGGAGTCTTGTCTTAAAAGAATGACCAATGATTGTTGGAGTTTTGTGTTTTGCTAGTGCTTTTGCCTTATTGACTGTTAAAAAGGTGTTCTAGGAAAGTTGCATTTTGTGGAAATACATATAAATCTCATCAGGTGGGTGGGCATTCTCTGCACTTGAGCCTTTAAACCAGGCCGATCCCAGGTCCACACAGCTGGTACCCAGACTCAAGGAGCTTTGCTGTCCTGGCTGGTTTATATGTTTGTGAAGACTATCCTGCCCTGCCACCCCTCCAGTGGTGTTAGCTGTGCTCCATACCTGTATTTACCTGGCTGTGCTCCATACCTGTATTTACCTGGCTCCTGGTCGTCTGCGTAGTCCTTAGTCCTGAGGTCAGAGTTGGATTTTGAGGGCCGTTTTAGTCCCTCGTTGGTAGCCCCAGATTTTGTGTGCCTCCTGATTGCATCCACTGCTTCAGGTAACCATCTAACTGAAGAAAATTTCAGCCCCTGATATTCCATCCCTGATGGGTCTGTCCATCCTCCTCCCCTCCCCACCACCACCTTCCTAACATTGTCTCTCTGCACCTATGCATGGAGACTCGACTGTTGTGTGGGACAACTTGTGCGTTTGTCTTATTCGAGGCCTATCACAGCATGATGGAGCTAATAGTATATATAACTCACTGCCTGTCAAACTTCAAGGAACCGATGAATCACCTGGGGACTCTTACTAAAATGCAGATTCTAATTCAATAGATCTGGGGTGGGCTTTTCTCACAAGCTCCTAGGTGATGCAGTGCTGCTGACCAGCAGACCACATTTTTCGTAGCAAGGGTATAACTGATCCCAGAGGCAGTATAATACAGAGCAGCGTTCTTCAGCCTCTACACTAGTGATAGTTTGTGCCGGCTCCTTCTTTGTTTGGTAAGGGGCGGGGGGGGGGTTGCCGGGGGTGGCTGTCCTGTACATTATAGGATGTTTAGCAACATCCCTGGCTTCTGCCCACTAGATGCCAGTAGAGTTCTCCCCTTCCAGTCATGACAGTCAAAACTATCTTCAGACATTGTCAAATACCCTCGGGGGTAAAATCACCCCTGATTGAGGATCACTGGTATAGAGGTTATTATTAAGGGCTCTGGATTAGAAGGCTTGTACTGAAATTCTGGCTCACCAACCTACTGGGTAAGTGGCCACGGGTACTTTACTTAACTTTTCTGTGCCTCAGATTTTTCCTCTATCAAATGGAGATGATAATAGTATCTATTTAGGTAGTTGTAGATTTGCTGGAAGGTTTAAATGATTAAATATCCCTGAAGTGCTTAGAACTATATGTATGTGTAGAATGGAAGAATTAATACTGTAAAATGTCTATACTATCCAAAGAAATCTACAGTTTCATCAAGTCCCTATCCAAATACCAATGGCATTTTCCAAAGAACTAGAACAAATATCCTAAAATTGGCATGGAACTGCAAAAGACCCTGAATAGTCAAAGCAATCTTGGGAAAGAACAAAGCTAGAGATATCATGCTTCCTGATTCCAGAGTATCCTACAAAGTTACAGTAATCAAAACAGTATGGTACTGCCACAAAAACAGACACATAGATCAATAGAACAGAATAGAGAGCCGAGAAATTAACCAACACTTATGTGGTCAATTAATCTATGATAAAAGAGGCAAGAATATAGAGTGGAGAAGAGACAGTCTCTTCAATAAATGGCGTTGGGAAAACTGGACAGCTACATGCAAAAGAATGAAACTAGACCACTTTCTTACACCATATACAAAAATAAACTCAAAATGAATTAAAGACTTAAATGTAAGACTTGAAGCCATAAAACTCTCAGAAGAAAACATAGGCAGTACACTCTTTGACATCAGTCTTAGCAATGTTTTTTTGGATGTGTCTTCTCAGACAAGGAAAACAAAAGTAAAAATAAACAAATGGGGTCACATCAGACTAAAAACTTTTGCATAACAAAGGAAACTAACAACAAAATGAAAAGGCAGCCTACTGAATGGGAGAAGATATTTGCAAATGATATATCCTTTAAGGGGTTAATATCCAAAATATATAAAGAACTCACACAACTCAATATTTTTAAAAACCAAAAAATCCAGTTAAAAAAAATGAGCAGGGCTTCCCTGGTGGCGCAGTCGTTGAGAGTCTGCCTGCCGATGCAGGGGACACGGGTTCGTGCCCCGGTCCGGGAAGATCCCACATGCCGCGGAGTGGCTAGGCCCGTGAGCCATGGCCGCTGAGCCTGCGCGTCCGGAGCCTGTGCTCTGCAACGGGAGAGGCCACAACAGTGAGAGGCCCGCGTACCGCAAAAAAAGAAAAAAAAAAATGAGCAGAAGCACTGAATAGATATTTTTCCAAGGAAGACATTTGGATGACCAGTAGACACATGAAAAGATGCTCAAAATGACTAATCATCAGGGAAATGTAAATCCAAACCACAGTGAGATATTCACCTCACACCTGTCAGAATGGCTGTCATCAAAAAGACAACAAATAACAAATGTTGGTGAGGATGTGGAGAAAAGGGAACCCTCCTATACTGTTGGTGGGAATGTAAAGTTGTACATCTACTGGAAAACAGTATGGAGGTTTCTCAAAAAAGTAAAAGTAGAGCCACCATATGATCTGGCAACTCCACTTTTGGGTGTTTATCTGAAGGAAACAAAAACACTAATTCAGAAAGATCAATGCACGCCTATGTTCATAGCAGCAGTATTTACAATTGCCAAGATATGGAAGAAACCTAAGTTTCTATCGATAGACAAATGGATAAAGAAGATGTGGGATATATATGCAATGGAACATTAGCCATAAAAGAGAATGAAAATTTGCCATTTTTACAACCCAGATGAACCCAGAGGGTATTGTACTTAGTGAAATAAGTCAGACAGAGAAAGACAAATACCACGTGATTTTATTTATATGGGGGATCTAAAAAACAAAAAACACAGAAACAGACTCATAGATACAGAGAACTGGTGATGCCAGAGGAGAGAGGGGGTGGGGAGGTTGGGAAAAATAGCCGAAGGGGATTGAAGTGGTACAAACTTCCAGTTATAAATTAAATAAGTCATAGGGATCTAATGTATAGCATAGCAAATATAGTCAATAATAGTGCAATAAATTTGTATGGTGATAGATGGTTATTATACTTATCCTGGTGATGAATTTGTAATGTATATAAATGTCGAATCACAGTGTTGTACATCTGAAACTAACATAATATTGTATGTCAATTATATTTCAATAAACAATTTAAAAGAACTCTATGCATGTGTATATCTAGAAATTAATATATGTTAGCAGATATTATTATCAACATTTTCTCTGCACTAGCCTTTTCATTAGAGGATGCTAATTTACTGTGAACCACCTTGATCAATCAAAAGAAAATAAATTTGACATATTCTTGTGTTAAGTCAGTGTAGTTTATTTACTTATCTAGTTTAATTCTGGAAAAAAACCCAGCTCATTAAACATATATCTCGGCATTTTGTATTGATGTGATTTAGTTAATCATGATGCTGTATTAACCAACTAATTAATGCCCCTTGAACACCATGTAGCAATGGGGGTGGGGTATAGCATGCCTCTGTATCTGACATCCAGCAGAATGATATCTAACCTAATTACCACTGAATCCACAGAATTCTGAGATTTGGATATTTGTCCTGAAGTCCCTAACCTTCTCTCAGAACTTGCTGCCTACATGTCTTCTGCTTGTAATAAATATAATAATATTTTCCAGATTGACAGGGATATGGCTGGATTCAGTTATCCATTTTCCTGTATTTAGCACCTAATTTAAGCCACCTGTCTGCTTGGTGGGGTTTTAGGAAGAGTCTTTCCTTTCATTATCAACACTTTACTTTGAAGAATATTCTCAATCACGATACTTGGATTATTTTTTCTTAATCTTTTGCTACTACCTGACCTTGCAGAGAACTTTAGAGAGTAAAATTTCTTTAGTGTTTACAGGTCTCTATGAAGCAGCTAAGTTTATGGAACTAGAAATACAGTGTATCAAAGGAAATATTCACTTAGGGCATTTCTCCATGATGATAGAATGGCTGGTCATTTCCATAGGAAAAAGCCTACTGGTATTTGATTTTTTATTAATCGAAAACAAATGGATGAAGAGATAAAATTTAAAACTGTTGACTGAATTTTTCACTTGGTGTCACTGCATTAGATCTCTAAACAAAAATGAAATGAGATTCACAGCAGTTTTGTTATCCAAACCTAGTCATGTGTGGCCAACAGTTGTTGAGTACTTACTGTGTGCTAGGCTCTGTGTTTGGCACATGATATGAATTATCTTGACTTGGTCCTCTTTCCAAACCGATTTATGTTCTTATTTCCCCTTCTTCATTTTAGAGTTGAATAAATGAAGATCTAGGGAGATTAAGTATCTTGTTCAAGATAACAGGGCTAGTTAAGTGATGGGCCAACATTGGGACTGAGGTATTTTAGACTTCAGGGCTTTTTCTCATGATGCTACTTAAAAAAAAAAAAAGTCCTCAATATTCACACTCTAGATGACAGTAACAACACTCTGAATGTGTTAAATGGAAATTCCCTGATACTTTTGGTTGAAGAATCATTTAATTCACATAAGAAACAAATAAGTATATTCTTCTTGGGTATCAGTGGCTCACTGCCCAATCTTATTATCTGTTGACACTTTGAAAACATCTCTAACAATATCTTGACTTCTTGGGAATACTTATCTTACTTTAATAGACTAGTGTGTTTGCTCTCTGTTTTCATTTTCATAGCAAGAGAAGACCACTTTGCTGCTCTATCAACTACCCTCTTTTACTTATTAAAACAACTATAATTCAGTGTTCGTGAAAAGTGTTAGATTGATAGCGCTGCTCTAGGAAGCCACAGAAGGGCTTTCCCTAACTTCCTGCCAATAATCTCTGACCAAAACCAGGAAGGTGCATTTTTAGAAAGGAGAGACTAATTTGTGGTCTGAAATAGACACTCTAAAATTTCCTTGAAAGCCCCAATTAGGAAACGAAAGTGTATACTAACATAAAACGGTGTTTAATCCTTTAGAATTGTAATGATTAAAAGAGAAAACACCTTTGGTAAAAGAGACTTTGTATTTATTAATTACCTTTAAACTGTTAGGAAGGATGAGTTCCTGTTTATTTTGAAGTCTTATGATAAAGTCTTGGTTAGTTTCTTAATGGTCCACAGGAGTTAACCATTCTCAAAAAGATATGATTTTGAAATTGACAGTAAGAAGTGGGAACGTTTAGGTTAAAGAAGAGAATAATGAGGGGCCTATCATAATTATCCTAAAACATTTAAGGAGTTGTTATGTTAATAATAATGATATTAATAATAATATATGCACTTTATTGATAGTTTTGTTGTTAGGCACATTGCACACATTTCATGTAATTCCCATGATGATGTACTATTATCATCCCCATTTAACAGATAAAGACATAGGTCTCAATGATGATTCATGGTGGATTCAGGACTTCATCCAGTTCCATCTGCTTTTTGTGCCCATTCTTTCAACCACAATACGTAGTCTTCTCTGTGAATGAAGGCTTAGGTCGATTCTTCTGCCACATTCAGCTCTTGAGAACAGATCCATTACTAATGGGTAAAAGTTTCTGGATGGAATATTAAGGCTCAGTATATCTAAGTTTAACGTAAGTAAATTTAAAGTCACCTTTTTTATGTTAAAGAATTTGGAATTTATTCTTTAGGTAATAGGGAGCCATAGAAGGGTTTTTAGCAAGAGTGTATTGGATTTGTGCAAGGTAGGGAAAATAAGATTATTATCTTACTAGAAGTTCCTTGTAACAGTCTAGGCAAAAGGTGATGGAGTCTGGACTTTGGGCAGATGATGAGGGGATAGAGTATAGGAGACAGAGTCTAGGGATGCCTAAGAGGTAGGCAGGAGAGACTAGTGATGAGCTGGATGTGGTGGGTGAGGTAGAAGAAAGAGTCAGGGATGCTTCTGAGGGTTCAGTTTAGGCAGCTGAGTGCCTGGTGACACCATTAACCTAGGCAGGTTAGATAGGCTATGAAAGAGACGGATTTGGGGTCATGGAGAAGAGAGTCATGGATTTTGTTTTAGACTTGTTGAGTTTAAGGTGCCCGGTCACATCAAGGTAGAGATACACCTTGGGGCATTAGAAATGAATCTAAAGTTCAAGGGAAAGACCTGGAGATTGAATTGGGGCCTCTCCAGATGGAGACATGGGAGTGAATGGAAGGTCCAGGGGAGAGCGTGGCAACTGAGAAACCAGAGCACCAAGGACTATTAACAGAGTCGTCATGTCTGTTCTGGCTGTTTAGCAGGTGGTTGCTGGTGGAGGGGCACCACAAAGAGAAAATTAGATAATCAAGCCTCAGATCACAAGAGAACATGTTGTTTTTCTGAGATTGTCTGCTAAATAAAGCAATCTGTGTGCAGCTGAACATTTCCAGTTTTCTCTTACAAAAGACTCCCAATAGGAGAGAAACAGGAGCAGTTGGTTCCAAGGACCATGATTTAGGTTGGTTTTCTTAAGACCTCTCCTCCCACTACTTCCCATGCCCCTTCACCCCAGTGATCTGGGAATTAACCCCTGTTTTCAAAATTATGATTCGCCAACATTCTTACGTTCTGAAGGGTTTCTCGATGTTAATGACATACCATCCTTGAAGCGTGATAAAATACATTGGGATGGCATCAGCGTTTTTTTAAGACCCTAAAGCCATTTCTCTCCCTTTTTATCTTTTAAAAACTTTTCTTCAACTACAGGTAGAATGGTAAGAAGGCCATCTCACATGTTTTCTTCCCTTCCATTTCTTGACAAGCTGTGTGACCTTGTACAGGACACCTCAGCTATCTGGGTCTCAACTTTCCTTATCTTTTAAATACAGGGATCGGACTCTTATTTTCTCTGAGGCATCTTTCAGCTCAAAAGATTTGTGATTTCATAATTCAAGCCTTTTAAATGTCATTGGTTAGATCACCAAAAGGCTAATCATTTGTATAATCAGGATAGATCAAATACCATTGAAATAAGGTTCTGTAAAGATTGAAAAAGTTCTCTTATAGGAATGAAATAAGAAGAATTTTTTTTCAATGAGGTCAAAATCTCCATTTTGGTATGAGGTCTAATTATGTCCTGAGAAATTTAGACTGGAAATAGAGAAGAACCCTCCCTCCCCAACTGACTCTAAAGGTTATGAGTTAATAGAACATGTTTCGGGGGAAATGTACAGTCTTTTAAGAGAGGTGAATAACTATTGTCTTAGCTCAAGCTGCTATAACAAAATACAATAGTCTGGGTGGCTTAAAGAACACACATTTATTTCTCAAAGTTCTGGAGGCTAGAAGTCTGAGATCAGGGTGTCAGCATGACCAGGTTCTGGTGGAGCTCTCTTCCTGGCTTGCAGATGGCCACCTTCTTGCTGTGTTCTCACATGGCAGAGAAAGAGAGGGAGAGAGAGAGATACAGAGGGGGAGAAGGTGAGACAGAGAGTGAGACAAAGAGGGGGAGAGGGAGAGAGAGAGTGCAAGGAGATTGAGAGCAAGTGAGCTCTTTTGTTTCTTCTTGTAAGGGCACTAATCCCATAGTGGGAACCCCACTCTTATGATGTCATCTAAACCCACTTACCTCCCAAAGGCTACATCTCCAAATATCATCACATTGGCATTTAGGGCTTCAACCTATAAATTTTAGGGGGACACAAACATTCCATCCATAACAGCTATCTTGCTGAGAAAGTTGTAGCTGTAATCGATGACCGAAAGTGGGAGTCTTCTTTGACAAATAAGGACACTGAGGTCAGACCAGACTGGGTAGGATGTTGTCCTCAAACAACTGAAGCCATTTACCACTTGAGAGATGGACCAGGTACAGGAAGCCAAATCAAGGAGTTAGCGATGGGGAGGATTGGGAGCAAACTCAGAACCAAGATGTGAGAATATATGCAGGGAAAGCAGTGCTAGATGAAGGTTGATAGACTGTGAAGGGCTTCCTTTATATGACCCCCAGCTACACCTGTCCTGACCTTTTTGTGAAGCTGGATAGAACAAACATTGGAAGATAAACTGCCTTTAGTCTCTGGGCAACCTCAGTATAGGGAGAGGAAATTGCTAAGGGACACATAGGGCTTTCCTTCCTTGAAGGCTTTAGAAATTGGACCAAAGTTATATACTGTCTGGTATCAACATGTGCCTGTGTATTATGGCACCTTCACTTTCTATTTATTCCAGTGGACTTGGAAACAGACCCTCAGATTAGTCCTGTCTCCTGTCCCATCACTGCCCCAACTCCCCCTCCGCCCATCTTGGGTGAGTCATTTCCTTCCAGAACAGTGACAGCCATCATCAAAACTGAGAACTCAGTGTGACAAAGGGCTATTTTCCCAGTTCTCTGGCAACATAATATAAAAGTTCACCACATCAGGCACATCATCTTAATCACTGGGGTCAAAAGAACCTCTAGATGTGACAAGTAGCTGCCTCTTTAGTTAACTTCTTCCTTCTGATTGGCAAGGAGAAGACTGCAAATCACCAACCCGTGGATGATCACTTCACTGTTTCATTTCTTTAGATTTGTCTTCATCAGTTGAAAATAAGGATTTCAGTCTGAGTCTTTTGCCTTACAAGGATATATGGAAAAGAAACCAAGATGAGATAAAGATGAGAATGCGCAGTGGCACCCAAGTTTTTCTAAGTGAGTGACAAATGCATTTCTTTAGTTCATGTCTATTGAGCGTTTACTCTGTGTGCCTGGCACTGTTCCTCTAGGCACTGAGAAGTACAAGAGTGAACAGGTAGACAAAGTGTGGCTATAAGAGAGCCTACATTCCATGGGCAAACAAATACAGAAATGGCAAAATACCAAATAGTCCCAAGGACTATGCAAAGAGCCAAGTAGGGGGGATGTGACAGAGAGTAACTGGCAGCTACTTTATTTGGGTGTCCAGAAAGCCCTCTCTGAAGAAATGATATTGACTTTGAGATCTGAATGATGTCAGGGAGGCAGCCACATGCAAATCTGGTGGGGGATGGGGCTCAGCATTCCAGGCACAGTTAGCTCAAAGGCCCTAAGGCAGCACTGACTGGGCATGCCAGGCTGCAGTTTAGTGTCAGCAGAGGAGAGAAGTAGGAGATGACTTCTCAGAGAAGCATAGGAAGCCAAATCTGGCCTCTGTACCCTGACACCGTATTAATTCTCAGCGACAGAGTTTTGGGTGAAGTAGAAAAAAATAGCTTTATTGCTTTGCCAGGCAATGGGGGCCTCAGTGGGCTAATGCCCTCAAAACCGTGTGTCCCAACCTGTAGGGAGTAGTGAGAAGTTTTATAGCAATGGTTCAAAGAGGACGTGATCAATTCGTGAACATTTTTTCTGATTGGTAGGTGGTGAGTTAATTGGGAGTCAGATTCATCAATCTTTTGGGTCCAGCAGGTCTGGGGTCTAAGTGCTTGTGGGCAGCATACCATTAACTTCTCCCACCTGGTGGGGGTTTCAGTATCTGCAAAACAGCTCAAAGGTATTGTTCTGTATATCTCTTGAGGGGCAACCAGGACCCTGCCCCAAGGCTGCACTATTGTTTCTTTTGACTGCTCCTCCCTTTTCTCCCTTTCCCCTCCCTTCCGTGATTAGCAGCTGTTTGAACCTGCTTGTTGGAACTCAGGGAAGGTCATGGGGGCTGAATGAAGCCTATTACTGTAATCAAGAAACCGAGAACACAGATGGCTTTTGTGCCCAGGAGCCCTACAGGGTCCTGCTCAGTATCGATAGGAGTCAGACACAAGGAATTTGGAATTTATCCTAGGTGTATTGGTAAATCATTGGAAGGTTTTAAGCAGGGAAAAGATTTTATCAATGTACCACTGAAAAAGATCACGCTGCTCTGCAGAAGATGGATTGTATAAGGATAAAGTGTAAGAAAAGAGGTCAGTTAGGAAGCTGCTGCTATCACCAACATGAAAGACTGTAGTGGCTTAGATCAGCATGGGGGCAGTGGAGGTGGAAAGAAGCAGATGCATGCAGAATTTATTTTGGGGATAGAAATAACAGAACTAGTTATTTCCGTGTGAGTAAAGTGAGAGAAAGAAGGAATGAGAGGTGATTCTTAGAGCTTGGGGTTGAACAACTTAATGGTGCTATATACTAAGACAAGGAAGACTGGAAGGCAGGAAGTTTTGGGGAGGAAAATAAATGTTCAATGTGAAGTACACAGGTTTGGAAGGAAAAAGAATCAATATTCAGTTCAAAGTACACAGGTGATGCCAATAAAGATGGCAAATAAGCATTTGTTTATGGAGTTGGAGGACCAAGGATGCCCACTGTATGTGTGGCAGAGAGAGTTATTCCTCACTGTATATCTGTGTGCTTTTCTATATTTTCAACCACTTTGTATTTTGGTGAGGGTCATGTGATTAGTCTAACCAATGGGCTATGTCACTTTGGACTGAAGCACAGAACAGGGAATTTGAAGTTCTCTCTGACCACTCCTTCTGCTACTATAGCAATCAGCAATGTTCCAGATGGAGAGCCCTTTTCAGCCTGGGTCCCTGAGTGGGTTATGTGAAGCAGAGTCACTGTTTCCTCTGCTAACCCATGTTGGTCGTACAGGATGAGATATAAACCTTTTTGTGTTAAGCTACTGAGGTTTGGGAGTTCATATGTTACTGTAGCACAACTTAGCATATACTGACTACTATAGCCAGAGGAATAGATTTAGGCACTTTCAGTAAAAAGGTAACTTCCTGAGGAACTTCCCTGGTGGTGCAGTGGTTGAGAATCCGCCTGCCAATGCAGGGGACACGGATTTGAGCCCTGGTCCGGGAAGATCCCACATGCCACATAACAACTAAGCCTGTGCGCCACAACTACTGAGCCTGTACTCTAGAGCTGTGTGCTACAACTGAAGCTTGCATGCCTAGAGCCCATGCTGTGCGACAAGAGAAGCCACCGCAATGAGAAGCCCGCGCACCGCAACAAAGAGTAGCCCCCTGCTCGCTGCAACTAGAGAAAAGCCCACGTGCAGCAGCGAAGACCCAATGCAGCCACACACACACACACAAAAAAAGGGTAGAAAGATAACTATCTGAAATCATGGGAGTGGACATATTCACTTAGGAGAAAGTGTAGTTGGAGAGGAAAAGGGAGCCCAGTCTGGAACTTTAATATGCTCTAACACACAGGAGTTAGGTGAAAGAGGAAAGCCAGGATTATGTGGTATCTAGGAAGCTAAGAGAAGAAATGAGCTGTAAAAATGGCATCTTAGAGTTCAAATCCCGAGTATTTGTGCAGAAGGAGCAGTGATTTTGTAGCATGTATGGACATTGCAATGGCAGTTATGTTTTCCCTAGATTGTTGGTTGTGAGAGAGAGCCTGTGCTGTGATTTTTTAAAATGAAGTCATGAATGGAGCATAGCACACTATAAAAATGCTACAGTTGTAAATTATTTCAAGCCAGCAGGTCACAAAATCTGAGGAATTTTTCTTTTCTTTCTCCTGTGGCTCTGATTTGGGGCCAGATAGATCCAACCTGGGAAGCTGTTCCTGACTCACCCAACCCTAGGTTACATGCTACTCCTGGAGGTTTCCACCATATCCATGTGTTGCCTCTAAAGCTTGTTCTATTGCAGTTTAAGGGTCTGTTTCCTCAGATGATCATCTCCTTCAAGACTTCCCAGCACTTACAGTGGTATCTACCACAAAGCAGATTCTCAGTCACTGTTTGTTCAGTGAATGAACAGTCTTGCCTGGCACCTGGCAAGATCACCTCCCACAAACGTAAGGTGATAAGGGTCCTGGTTGTCACAAACATAAGGTGATAAGTGCTTCTCTTAACATCACATGACCAAAGGAAGCCTAAGTACTTACTGAGTGCCTGCAGTATACCAGAAGTTCTACATTGAAGAGAAGAAAGGGAGTATCTGTCTGAACCTCTACCCTTAAGGAAGAACAATGCAGTTGAGAGGACTAGGCTAATGGCTTATGAAAGCATTAGAGAACAGTATGAGATGGTGTACAGTTAATTGAAAAACTGAATGGCACAGACAGTGAGCATTATAAGAGTTTGGTAAAGGGAAGAAATAGATAAATGTGAAATGAAATTAGATCTAGGAACATTTCTTAGGGGAGGTCAGACCTGCAAGGCTGGGGAGGGAGACATGGAGAGGTCTTGAATCAGAGCTTCATAGACTGTGAAGGGGCAAGTGAGGAGACCCCTGAAACCAGAGGGACGGGTGTTATTGGACAGGGGCAGGAAACATGGTTGGAAAGGTAGGGTAGAGCGAGAGTGGGAAGGATTTCAAAAGTCAGCAAACGTAGTTTATGGCACTCATTTATTCTTTCATTCATGAAATATCTATTGAGTACCCACCATGTGCCAGGCACTGTTGTTAAGTAGGGGGTGTGTGCCTAGGCCCTGACCTTATGGGGCTTACATTCTTGATGAGAAGATAGATAATAAATATTGAAACAACTATGTAGCAAAATTCCAGATTGTGATAAATGCTATGAAGCAAAGTAAGGCAGGATAAGGAGATACAGAGAAATGGAACACGCCATTTTCTTTCTATAGTGGAGGGTCAGGGAAGGCTTCTCTGAGGAGCTGACGCTTATTTATTTATATTTTTATTTACATCTTTATTGGAGTATAATTGCTTTACACTGTTGTGTTAGTTTCTGCTGTACAACAAAGTGAATCAGCTATACATATACATATATCCCCATATCTCCTCCCTCTTGAGCCTCCCTCCCACCTTCCCTATCTCACCCCTCTAGGTGGTCACAGAGCACCGAGCTGATGTCCCTGTGCTATGCGGCTGCTTCCCACTAGCTAGCTCTTTGACATTTGCTGGTGTATATGTGTCCATGCCACTCTCTCACTTCGTCCCCCCCGACCCTTGTCAAGTCCATTCTCTACATCTGCATCTTTATTCCTGCCCTGCCACTAGGTTCATCAGAACCATTCTTTTACATTCCATATATATGTGTTAGCATACGGTATTTGTTTTTCTCTTTCTGACGTACTTCACTCTGTATGACAGACTCTGGGTCCATCCACCTCATTACAAATAACTCAGTTTCGTTTCTTTTTATGGCTGAGCAATATTCCATTGTCTATATTGCCACATCTTCTTTATCCATTCCTCTGTCAATGGACATCCAGTTTGGAGCTGATATTTATGAAGGGACTAAGTGACAAGATGAAGAGAGTAGTAGGTTCCTGGGAAGCAAAGTGATATGACAAAGAGTATTTCAGGAAGATAACACCTAATATGGAGAGAGTGGAGAATCAATGAGGTGGCACCAAGGAAAATAGCGTAACTAGAATCTAAGACGAATATGCTAGAAAGTTTTGGTTATGAAGTTTCTGTTGTATAAAGTTTTTCAACATCCTATGTATTGGAGATTTTTTGTTTCCTAGGTAATTGGGTATTATAGGTTAAATGAGTAAGAAATGAGAAAAACCTCTTCTCTTTGTTCCACACCATATACCACACTCATGAACACGAGCTTGCAATCTGTTGGCTATATTGTCATTTTCCAATGTTTTCTATCCTTTCTACCTGTAAAGGGACCTGCTGCCCATCAGATAGGCTGGTGTCCTTGGAAAACAGCAAAATAGAAGATAGAGGCTCTCTTGCCCATCTCATCAGAGTTAGGCCTGTGAGTATTGTGTGGCTTTGTGCCCAGTAGAAGAGATTAGGGTTGCCAAATCTTTGGATAATAACAAGCTTTAGTCTACATAACACCTGGTCTTTACAAACCAAGTCATTTTGAATATGATCCAAGTTGTCACTCCAGGGGTTTTATTATTTCCAAGTTAATGAGAGTCATTTCTTATATATATGGAGGTTGCCTGCCCATGTTCTCTTGTTTAGTGTAGACTGAGTGACTGCCTCTCTGATATGGCTTTGGCTTGGTGATGTTAGAGAGCTGTGGGGAAGAGGGGATCATCCATCACACCCTAGATCTCTTGGTCAATAAATATTACTGGAGGCTGAGCAGCAAAATAGAGAATTCAGATGGCACTGGGCACAGAGGGAGGATTCTAGGACAGGGCTCAGAAGCAAAGGTCCCAGAGCTGGCCAAACAGGGGGCAGTCATTGCTATTCATCCCATCCACGCTACAGACATGTAACAAGAAAACAGACCCAGGGTCCAATGACTGAGGTAAATAATTTAGGATTTTGGATCCTGAGGTAAACGATTGGATGCCAGCCTTGGGGAGAGGTGGGAAGGCAGAGCAGAAGTGAAGAGATGGACAGGCCTTTCAAATACCCCTCTGCCTGTGCTGTTCTCTCCATTTCCATTAAGCCACCCCCATCTTTTGACTGGATGACTGTTCCACTCTTGCTGCTTTGTCTCTGCAAAGAATGCATGTGATCTTTTAAAGGGCTAAATCAGATCATATCACTCACAGAGTTAAGACTGTCCACTGGCTTACAGGACCAGCAAGCTTTGTTGTCACCCTGCCCCTCTGCCCCGTGTCATGAGATTCTCCCCCAAGCTCACTAGTCTGCAGCTCTTTTAGGTCCTAATGAGTTCTGTGTGTGCCAAGCTCTTCAAGCCACAGGGTCTTTGGTCATGGTATCTCCCTTTTCTCCCCTCTTGGCTGATATCTACTTACATGAGATGCAGTGTATCTTAGGGGTTAAAAATGTACACAGTACAGCCTGCCTGGCCAAATTCTAGCTTTTCTGCTCATCAGCCATGTGTCTTTGAATATAAATTGCTTAAACTCTCTGTCTCTACTGTAAAATGAACGTGATCACAGGGCCTACCTTATGGGCTAGTTATGAGGATTAAATAGTACATGTAAAGGACTTAGCTCATGTCTCATATCTAGAAAAATTTCAATAAATGTTGTTTACCTCTTATTAACCCTTGGGTGTCAGACTAAACATCGTTTCCTCTGAGAGATCCCACCTGAGCCTCATCCTTCCTTTCTATTCCCCTCTACTGCATCCTTTTTCACAAAACTTGTTTCTTTCATTTCATTTTTTTTTTATTCTTTGGCCACTCTGTGTGGCATTTGCGATCTTAGTTCCCCGACCAGGGGACCAGGGATTGAACCTGTGCCCCCGCAGTGGAAGCATGGAGTCTTAACCACTGGACCAGCAGGGAAGTCCCATTTTATATGTTTATAACCATTTGTGTGCCTTTTTGTTTATTGTCTGATGTCCCTATTAGATTGTAAACTCTATGAGGGGAAGGACTCAGCCCACTGTATCACTGAACAACCAACATGTACAGTGCCAGAGACATAGTAGACACTCAACAAATATCTTGCTGAATGAATGACTGAAGCTCATGTCTCAGGGCTAACTAGGTTTGTGAATGCTCAGTGTCTACTGGGAAGGTGGCGCCTCTGAGGGACTGAGCCGGGCCAGAAGCCAGTGGAGTTCCACTCCATTGCTTTTCAATTCATTATCTTTACATTGTATTTTAAGATATTGACACATCAAAATCAAATTACTGGACCCAGCTCAGAATGTACATTTGTATGCCAAGATGAAATGCTTTTTTTTGGCAGAAAAAAATGTCCAGATTTGCCATAGAACATCTAACCTGGAATTGGCCTGGATGAATTGTGTAAAGAAGACAATCCTGGTTCCTCCCCTTTCCCCTTCTGGTTTTGCCTCCCAAGGTGACTGAACATTTGACACAATTCATTGCTTCCATAGATGGGCTAATGTAGACCTGGGCAGCGACTTCCTGGGCGGTGAGCCCAAGATACTGGCTCAGGCTTGCCTTTCTTTCTCTGATTTAAAATTGGGCTGCTTTATCTAGGTGTCTTCTTTATCCCTTATTTGTTTAATGTCAATGCTTGTCTATTCTATTTACACAGCACTTTCCCATCCAAGCTTATTAGACTGTACGGAGAAGATAGTGTTCAGAAAAAAACAATGAGAAATACACACAAACCTGAAAATGGACTCCAACGATATTTGGATAGGATCGGGTTGCTTTCCTCTGTGGCTCCCCCTTGGTTCTCACCAGGGACTTGGTCCCAAGAGACCTTCTCCTCCTACCTCCTCTCCTCTTCTCCTGTTCTTTTGTTTCATTTCATCCTCCCTGGAAGCCCGAAGGGGATTGGAGCCTTTGGCATCTGTGTTTGTGGAGCTCTGGGAATGTATAATCTCCAGTTTATTTTCCTTGTTGGAATATTGATCTATTCCTTACACATAATCATGACACCTGTTTTTCAAGGCTACCTTTTTCCAAATCCATTCTTTGGTCATTCCCTCCAAACCCCACCCCCCAATCTTCACTGAAAACATCTTTCCCTCCCTAGATTAACCTTCTAATGTTTCTAACCTAATCTAGATTTTGAGGGGATGTGCTTTCGTTAAGGACCAAAAGCTGACTATTTTGGCAAGAAACTCATATTAGTAAAATGTGTGTTTAAAATATAAATTGAGAATATGAGCTAGAACTGGTTGCTTTTTCCTTCTACCAGGTTTGTATGCAGTTGAATAATGTTAGAGAAAGTTTAGGCACCTTATAGTATTTAACTATACCGAGATACCTGCTGTTGGCATAGTGCCTGAATAAAAAGTGACTATTTTGTAGTCTGAAGGAGTCAGTAAGCTAACAAAAGTTAGCAATGCTTGAAATTCATCGCTCTTTGTATTTTGGAAATAATTTAGATTTTATTCTTATGAATTGCTTATTTTTGATTAAGAAGCCCAGTGGATAAGACATGATTGCCATACAGGTATTATCTCTTATATTGTGGTCAAAAACCAGGAGACCAAATGCATATAGTGCATCAGAGGGTGAACATTGTGCCTTAAGAATCAAAATATTCTTGGGATTACCATAGTGATCACTGACATAGAACAAGGGGTTAATGAGAATGGGCTAGCTATATTAAATTAAAATGCACACTGAAATCAAATTGCTAGCCTAAAAGAAAAACATACATATCGCTGCCTGTGAAGAGGGAGGAGAATACATAACTATAAAAACATGCATAAATGACATACTCAGAAGTGGGTCCTTGATGGCCTCTTTCCACAAGGATTGCAAACACAGATCTTTCTACCATATGGATGCGTGCATGGGATGTGGTCTGAAAATGCTGAGTTGACTCTGGAAAGACTGAAATCTGGGAAGCCAGGATGTAACAGTTCAGGAAAACAGAAATGTTTTTCCTTGACTGTTGTTCCTGAAGTTACTTAAATGAGACTCGTTGGCTATTGATTTGTATATATTGAGATTACGATAAAACATAATAGACCCGTTTCTCTTTCCCCAGGCTCACAGGATTGGCATTTTATTTCTGGGGAGTAATAAATCATGGTCTTGGATTTGGGGAAATATTCTAGGATCTGGATGGCCGCTGATTTAAGACAGTGATGTCAGAAAGAAAGGCACAACCCAGAGTGTGATGCCAGTGTTCACTGGGAGAGTAGCTGTTGCTGTTTAAAATATTAAGTAAGGCGTGTTCCCTTTCCCACTTACAGACTCCAGTCCCACAGGAAGATGGATCAGAACCTTCATCATCATATTCACGTTTCCCTTTCCAATGGCACTTGCATTCTTTTTACTCCCTTTGACAACCCTAGGTGCTCTGTTTATCTCTTAAGTCTAATTTGTGCTATGACATCAAGCTTTAATTTTCTCAGGATTGTTTTGCTTCTTTTTAAGCACCCATGGTGTGCCAAGCATTGGATAAAATGGAAAAGATACAATCCCTGCTGTTGCTGGGTTCACACATTTAAAGAGATATGACAGGCAAAATATCCTGTAATTGGCAATAAGTAGTCCTCATGTTTTTTTCCCTGTTGAAGAAACTTCATCTCTCTGCACGAGCCTAAGAAGTTCCCTAGATCAAAGGTGTCAAAAACTAGGAGGGTTTGGAAGAGTGTCAGGGAGTAAGGGGAGGACTCTCAGAGCTGTGGCTGCTCCAGCCTGCCCACGTGTTCTCTGCACCCCTGCCTCACCTGGGCAGACTTGACTCTCACCTTCTACCCGGCCACCATAACCCACCACCCAGTTGTCATAGACGCTCCACCCCATAGGACAGCACACCCCTCTCCCTGCCTCCCAAGCCCCAGGACACAAACCCTTCAAAAAAGAGGCCGGAGCTAGGGGTTTTCCCAGGCTCTGGTCTGGGTGGGCTGAGAGCCTCTGGGAGCCCCTCCAGGGAGGGATGTCCAGGTAGGTAAGGACCCAGCTCGAGGCGCTCCCCCGGAGTCACCCCCAATTTTCCCTTTATTCTCTTCTGCACATGTCCCGCTAGGATCTTCTTTGTCTTTCCCCCTGTAACACTGAAGCTCTCTCGTGCCCGGGGTCTGCAGAGGAACGCCAGGCTATCGGGCCGGGCGGGCGGGATGGCTCTGCCTGTGAGTGTGTGTGTGGGTGTTTACGCGCGCGCGTGCGTGTGAGTGTTGGGGAGGTGTTTGGGGTTATAAACGGGGAGTAAATCACCCCCACTTTCTCTGCCTCCTTCTCCCCTATCACTTCTTAGATCCCCGAAGTGCAAAGCGCTCGCCCCTGTCCGCGGCGAGCCGAGGCTTGGGTACCCTGGGCTCAGGCCGGCAGGCGAGTCCCTTCTCCCGGCCCGCACCTGCACCCCGAAGATTCAAAGTTGCGGAAAACAGTCTCGGGGAGCGGAGGAGGCGGGCTTGAGGCCAGCGCGCCCGTGACTCTCGTCTGGAGGTGCGGGCTGAGCGAAGGGTCGGGCGGGTGCGCCCGCCGGGGGAAGGGGAGGAGGAAGAAGGAAGGGGAGGTGGGGAGCAGCTGCCGCGAGCGGCGAGGCGCAAGGTGGCTCCCGGCGGCCCGCGCCCCGAGGCTCCCGGGGACGCACCAGGCGGCCAATGGCAGCGCTGAGGTGTACAGCAGATGGCGTTCGACTGCGCCGTGCCTTCCTCCTCCTCTTCCTTCTGTGCTGAGGAGCCAGAGTCGCCGCCGAGGAGCCAGACGCTGGAATGGGTGGTCTCCCGACACACACCACCATCTTTCTTGCGCTTGGGAAGCTCGGGGCTCGGCGGCTCCCGGAGGCTGTGCCGGCGAAGGCGGCGGCGGCTTGGGCAAGGCGGGTGAGTGTGGCCGCACTGCGCCCCGAGCTGGGGGTGCCAGGCACCCGGTTCTCGAGGTGCCAGCGGCCCGGGGCGGGGAGCGCGCCACGGGCACAGACTTTGCTTTTTCCTCCCCGGGCAGGCTCCTTCTCCCCTTCTCCCGGCCAGACACTGGAACTTGCAGGCGGAGCTTCCCGGACTCCTCTGCCTTAAGGCTGCGGGAAGGGCGAGCTGCCAGGGGCGCAGCGTGTAGAGACCCCAGGTTTGGGAAGGCGAAGGTACCCCATGAAGAGACTTGGGCGCAGACCGCAGGCAACAGGACCGAGGCGTGGGAATGGGGCGGCAGGAGCTCTGTTGCCTCCACTTCCAGCTTGCTTTGGGGGGTACTGATGAAGGGAGCCAAGGGCCCCCAGTCCTGCGCGGGGAGCCCCAGGATCGGAGGGCGGGGAGTTCTGCGGGCTTTGCAAACAGGTTGACTGAGGGTTCCCTTTCGCAAGGCTGACTGCGAAATCTGCGCGTGGGCGTTCAGTGCCCCAGGAGGATAGCCGAGCAAGCCAAGAAGTTTTGCAGCTTCCTCTGATTTATCAGCGGAGTGTCAGGAGGCTGCAGCAACAGTTAACACTTCCACTGTCCCTGCAGGGGGCGAGGGGCCAGCTGGGGAGAATGGGTCTTGTGGGTCTGGCGTGACATCACACGGTTTATCAAGAGAAAACTGGGAACTGGGCTTGAGAGTGAGGGGCAAAGAAGACGACACGCGTAAATTTCTAAAGCATCACCCATATGCTCCTGTCACCTTTCCCTTCCAACACCTCCTGTAGTATGAAAGTTATTTGAATATGCAAAGAGCCCTCCGCTTTTTGCAGTCCACGTAGTTTGAGTCTTGAATTTGGAAAGCTTGGGGGGGGTGTGTTTGGGGAGGGGGCGTTAAGCTCTCTCAATCTCTTAAATACAAGGGAAAAAAACTTTATTTCTGGGAAGGGTGGGTGATCTAATGGTACTTTTTCTTGGAATTATTCTGAGCATCCCTTAAGAGCTATTGTAATTCAGTTCCTTTTGGTCAAGGTGGAATTGACTAAGATCATGGTACTTCGGCATGTTCTATGGGAGACGCCAGGGTTATTTGGTGCTCTGTTCCTTGCCAGGGTGGTCTGCTGGTAGTCTGCCGTCTCCCGCCTTTACAGTGCATTTGTGCTCTTGTAAATGACAACCTGGCTGGAGGAGCCTTCTTGGTGTTTTTCAGGAGTGCACCTGTGGGTGCTGTGTTATCATGGAAATGGTAAGCCATGCAGGCAGGGTGCATGCCAGCCAGGTTGTGGGGTGTGTGTGTGTGTGTGTGTGTGTGTGTGTGTGTGTGTACACGTGCACTTGTGCATCTGGAGTTTCCTTTTGCCAGGCAATCTTTGGATGTCTCCGAGGACAGTAATGGTTTCTTGGGTAACTGGGAGGTAGTGCTCTCCAGGGAAGCCTTTTTGCTTTCTGGACTGTATTACAGCTATTGGTTAAGGCTTCATGAAAGCCACTTAGGATATTCCTAACCAAATCAAGAAGTCCTATCCAGTGGTAAGGGAAAAGCTCATATATTTGTCGGTTGAAAGCTATATAAAGTACCTGTCGTGAGGCTTCACTTTGATGCACTGCTGTTTTTAACCGTGATGCCATTAATACCAGCAGTCTTCTTTTTAAACTTAATATAGCCAGTTCTCTACTTTCTGTGGGTAGATGAGCCAACTGGGTAGATTGGAAGACTTCTGCTGGGAGTTGGGGACTGGAAACTCTTCTGCATGCAAATTTAAGTGAAAAATAATTATGAAGATAATTCTCTTGACCCTGTAACAACATATGCAGATACAATTGTTGACTTAAAAAATGTGGGATACTCTTGTTCATTAGCACAAACAGTTACAGTGGCTCTGAACACCTACAAACCATGTAGGGTTCTGAAGACTTAAAAGTAACCCATGATGAGGTCTTGGAGATATGTAGTCTACAGAAGGACTGCCTACTGCTGATAGACTTTGTTAGTCCATTTTGAGGGTCTATAACAAGTGGGCTTACTTTATAACTACCTTAATATTTAAATCAATACTTGAAAAATTATCTTTACAGTGTTCCTTAGTCCTCAGCACCCACCCCCCATTATTTTTAATAAAAGTTGCTGCTTGTTAAATAGTTGAAGGGCTAAGAAATAGAAAGACTGTGAGATGGGCAGACAATAATTACCGATGATAAAAGCAGTATAAACACAGCCTCCACTTTTGAGGATTGACATTAATAAATTGGCAGCCAAAGGTACCTTTCTCTTCTGTGCTGAGTGTGCCTTTTGAGAAAAACAAGGTAAAGAATTAGAGAAAAATGGTACTGCTAAAATGTACTCAATGCTTCATCAGAAAGGCTGTTAAGGACCTCGTCTACTTGCTGCAGATCCTGTTTCTAAAGGAATAATTCTTTCATTAATATTTGTTTTAAAAGAGTTTGTCCTTAACTAACAGACTGGATAAGCAGAATAAAAAGATAGGAACTAAGTGGGTGGAAGAGGAGTGTCCAAACAAGAACAATAAAATTCCAAGGCATGTAACTCATTTTAACTTTATTTCACAAACTGAAGCTGCATTCGATTCCTTCAAAGAAAAAAATCTTACTCAAACTGCAGTTTTGCTGTTCTGCACACCTTTATAAAGATTAGGCAGCAAAGTAATAACATCGTTTCAAAACTCTGAATAGAATGATAAAGAAGAGTTGACTGGTCCTGTTGAGTTAAGAGCCCAAATGACAAATGATACAATATGTTAAGCACATGATCAAGACAAACAGATTAGAAGATTCTAAGTAGTGACAAGTATTCTACTTGGCGGAGAAAAACACAGCACCATTAAACAGCACAGCTCCAGAGACACTCTCCAGGTGAAGAATAAAGGCTGGGTTTTTGACTAACTAAAGGGTATTTCAGTATCAGAAACTATTGACATAAGCTACTTAGATATCCTTTTGGATTCTTTGACTATGAATTGCACATAAGTGCTTTATGTTTTTAAAAGAAGACATTTTTTCCCAGGATATAACTATGAAAGAAGCAGCTGCATTCCCTTTAACACCAGGTAGCTTCCCAAATATAACACAGGTCCTTAATTTAGCACTGGTAACAGGATTAATATCGAAGTGATAATTAACACGTTAAACCTGTGAAAGTAGAGGATTTTAAACTCCACTTTTAATTCTAGAAATTTTAGAAATTGTGAGTTCGAGGGGGATCAGTGTTTTGCAGATGTGAAGGCTGCGGCAGCCTTGTTCCAAGATGATAAACATTGTATTCACCCTTTAAAGTTTTCCATTAGTTGGGATTATTTTGTTGATGTTTTGACTAGCATTTTCATGGATGGTTATTCATAAGAGCTAACAGTAGCTATTGATGAAAGCAAGCCAGAGAGGATTAGGTGCAATTCCCTTCAGCTTGTATGTAGCCTCTGACTGAGGAGGAAATAGGGATCACGGTTCTTGAATCCTAGGATTACACTTTCATCCAGAGCCATGTTGTCTGGAGTGGGCCAGGTAAACAAAATGTAGATACTTAGTTATTTCCATCCCTTGTAATCCACCCATGATTGATTATGAGCATTCTCTAGCTACTAGATCAAGCAATCCATTTGAAGGGGAAAATAGAATATTAGTGAAATCCACTTACTCCATGTCTTTTGGCTGACTTTTGAAACCGATATTGGAGATGCTATAGAATAGAGTTCCACTGCTGGTCAGGGCTCAGGCTTATTGCAGGGAGGGAGGGTTCAACCCAAGCTCGGTTTATAAGTGGAACAATTAAGTCATCCAGCACATATAAGAACTACTGTATTTCAAGAGTATGTATATGCTCTTGTGATGAAAAAAACACAGTGCATTTGAAAGCTATTCATCCTCATTTTTGGCCATTAGGTAATTTTGCAATTTTTTTTCCTGTGATGTAGGAGTCTGTAGACTTTTTTGAAATAAAAAAAAAAAAGAAGAGGTCTTTCTATCAGAAAAGGTTGGTCATTGACCTAGATGTGAGGATCAGTGAGAATGTGGAAATATTCTCTATGTGGAATAAAGGCTATCACTGTTGAACTTGGGTATTTTGCAGCAAGGGACATGATGCTTGCTTCTGATTTTGCCTTTCTAGGCATATTTTAATTATGAGCCTCTTGTAATTAAATATGCTGCAGCTAAAAACAGAATCCTAAGTAACTAATGCACAAATGGTCCTTCCCTGCCTTGACTGGAGAGCAGCTCTTTGCTGCGTTCCACTTGTCTGCATGAGGGTTCACTGCAGATTTGTGCTCTAGTGTTACGTTAGTGAACAGCTCATTACTTACTGAAAGATCACAATGTTGGAAAAAGCTCTCAGCTTCATGGCAGTCAGGCACCATTGCCTTGGTCCTAGACTGTAGTTTTGGAGTAACGCAGATTTGAATTTATCTTTTTTCAGGTGGTTATTTTTAAAACCATAGCATGTACTACACATAAATGAAAGATTTAAATTATAGTAAGTCTAAGGCTTGCAGTAATCTCTCCTTGTAGAGTTGGCTCCTGGGCACTCCTCTATTGATTTCTGCCTTTTGTGCTTACTTTGACATATTCTGGGTGATTTGGCTACTGATACAGCTAAATATTTTACTGGTTGTAAAATATTGAAATACTTTTGTACCAGTAGGTAAACAGGTGCTGGTCTAAGCCCCCTGAAGGCCCTACTACCACCTTGGTCCTATGGCCACTCCCCTGACACCTCTTAGATCATCTATTGTTATAGCCACTGAGACAGTCATGACTTATTTTGGCAAGAGGGCCTGTTTTGGCAACACCCGCCCCAGGGGTGTTGCTAGAGCCTGTTCTGATTGGTTGGTGCTTGAGCCCTACCACTTGGTAAATATTTCTGGTATCATCCCTTGATATGTTTACTCATAACATGAATAAATGCAACCATTGGCATTATCAAGTAGTTGAACGTGAAATCTGTTTAAGTGTATATTTTCATTCTTATATGTCTAACATTTATATCTGTTAAAAACACTTAACTATTATTATTTGCACATACTTCTATGACCAAAGATCCCAAAGTACCTAGACCCCTTTTAGTTATCAATTCCTATGAAGCCACTCTACCTTCCATTTAATGTGTCCCCCGGGCCTCCACCAAACAGAACTAGGCATACTAACTCAGACTCTTGGTAAAGGGCGGAGCCAGATTTCTAACCCAGGTCCTCTGCTACAGCTGTACAACCTTCTACCCCACAGCTGTCTCACACCACTTAATTAAAATATATGTATGTGGGAGTAGTTCAACAAGGCTTTTTTCTTTTGGGGGAAAAAGTAATTATTTTTTCCATCTCCATTTCTGGTCTTCAGATTTAATTTATTTTGTATCGACTTCCATTCATTTTTGTGACTGTCTTGTTAATGGGGCTTCATTTCACCAGAATTAACCCATTCCATGAGCTGGAATATCTTCCGGCCAATCAGGGAGAGGAAAGGGATGGTGACGACCTTGCAGACTCTATAAGGAGAATTCTTTGGTGCTTTCTTCTGGATCTCTTCTAGCTAAAATGAAACAGTGCTAAATGGGCCCTGAAAAACACAGCTTAAGTTATGCTTCTTTTGTGAACAGTGATCCGGGTCCTACATCACATAGACTCTTGCCGGCCATTAATTTTCTATTACCCACCTTGTGCTCTCAGGTCTGTCTCCCTTAAGTCACCCATAAGACCCACCGTGATTTCCAAAGGCCCCAGATGTTGCTTTTTCCACCACCAGCTCCCAGTTATCCAGATTTTACCTATTAGTCAAGACCCAGTTTTAATTATACTTCCACCGAGCTTTCTCTGATTATGCCAATTCACAAAGCCCTCTTTCTGTCCAAACAACTCAGGTGGTAAATTCTTATTTTAATGTTTGATTGAATCTATTTTCTTATTAGCATCTACTTGTGCAGTTCTGCTAGTAAAGGACTTGAAAGAGAAAGGGCACCACTCTCTACTGAGGGTTCTAGAACATGTTAGAGAGGAGAGAGTGATGGAGAGCAGGGTGACAATAGCCCTTTGAGGATCTCTGGGGCAAGGCTTAACAGTATCTGGGAGGGCAACAAGAGTGACTGCTAATTATTGCCTATCTGTGACATGCTGCATACCAGGCTAGGTGCATTAGAATCAGCATGTTTAAACTTCATAATAATGTTGCAAAGTGGTGTCTGTTATTTAGCCTCATTTTTCATACTAGGAAAGGGAGGCTGAGGGACCTTTGGCACATGGTGTAAGGCCAGGGCAGCTGGTAAACCACAGGGCCAAGATTCGCATCCCAGTCTTTTGGTCTGCAAGACCCATTTTGCTTCTGATACACTAGACTGCCCTAGAGCCCGATGTTTGGGTCAGCAAGTTTGATCTTAACCTCTACGGGAATGCAAAAGTGCATACACACACACTCACACACAATCACTCACACTCACCTGCTGCCAGAGCCTACACATATGATGGATGGAGACGACTGACAGGAAGAGTACTGCTGAGTCACCTCTATGTGAAGGTAGACATGTCCTTAGGAAAAAGGAAAAGGCTGCAGTTTCATTTGGTGCAGATCCTATGCGTGAAGATTATGGTATCTTAGAATTGTAAAGAGCTTGAAACATTCGTATATGAAAATGAGGGCTTCCTGAGGAAACATGGAAGATTCTGAAAATCCAGGCATGCTTAGGAAAGCCACATCATGTTCCTTTTCATTAATGGTTTATCATTAAGACAGAATGGTTGTGCTGAGTATGCAAATATGCAAAGCATTAACTTTTGAAATTAGCACAAAGAGCAGGAAAAAGGGGAAAACAAGTCTTCAGATGTGAGTGTAGGTAGATTGGCAGTGGCCTTGGTCACTCTCGTGATTGGGCTGAGCCATCTGGTCAGGTGTCCTCTTTTCTCCAGTTTCCAACAGCAAAGTGTAATTGGTCAAAAGGGACAACTTTGCTAAGAAGGGAAGGGTGGTTCTTTGGTGAAGCATGTATGATGAATCACATTTTTGATGATCTGTTTCTTAAAAGGGTTTTGCTGGGTCAGCATGAGGTCTCTTGACATGAACTTCCATGGGAATGTACAGTATCCCCATTTCCAATACCAAAGTCTTTCAGCAATTTCTGTAGAAATACAGTGTTGAAATATGACCAGTTTCTCTCTGCCTCTGGCACAATCGTATATAAAGAAGCTCAGAAGATTCGAAGTTGCAATGAACTTTTTCACGTTCAGAGAAGTCCAGGAATGACATAGGCTGTCTCAAGAAAATGTGGGTTCCCTATCTTTGGGGGTTTTCAAACAGAGGACTAGCACCTACATGTCACCATATTCTGCAGAGAGGACATATGCATGGGATATTAATAACAGATTTATTGAGTATATACTGTTGACTGAAAAAAAAAAAACACCACATGAGAGTTGTGAGTTAAGTTTTATTTGGGGCAAAATGAGGACTATAGCCCAAGAGACAGTGTCTCAGATAGCTCTGAGGTACCAGCTCCAAAGAGGTAGTGGGGGAAGGTCAGTGTTATATATGGTTTTACTGAAAGGGGGTACCTGCAGTCAAGCACACTTTTTTTTTTTTTTTTTTTTGGCGGTACGCGGGCCTCTCACTGTTGTGGCCTCTCCCATTGCGGAGCACAGGTTCCGGACGCGCAGGCTCAGCGGCCATGGCTCACGAGTCCAGCCGCTCCGCGGCATGTGGGATCTTCCCGGACTGGGGCACGAACCCGTGTCCCCTCATCGGCAGGCAAACTCTCAACCACTGCGCCACCAGGGAAGCCCAAGCACACGTTTTGACAGAGGCTTGCTGCTGGTCACGAGAAGCAGATGTCACTGTTAATGATTTTAGTGCTTTTCTAGATATGAGGAGATGCAAGAATTTGGGCTTATAAAATCTTCTCTTGAAAAGGTCTAACTATCTGAAGCCCTGTTCTGCCAGTTTTTCCCAGAGCACAGAGTACCTCATTCCTGATCTCCACCCTGAACTCCTTTCGGGGTGTGTTGAAGGTCCATGGCTACAGTGGCTAGTGACCTAATCCTTGTAGAGGCAGATGGCAAGTGACAATTTTCAGTTGGCAATAGATACTATATGCCAGATACTGTTCTACATGTATTAATTTATGAAATCCTCTAAAAAATCTTAGAGTTGATTGTTTTATCATTATTCCCATCTTATAGATGCATAAACAGTAAGTGACTTGCTCCAGGTCAGAATCTGCACTTGGGCAGTCTGATTCTAGAGCAGCACTTTTCGATAGAAATGGAATGCAAACCACAAAAACAGTTCCCACATGCAATCATACATTTTCTAGTAGCCACGTTAAAAAGGAAAAAAAGAAGGATCGAAGTTTAATTTAATAATGTATTTTATTAACTTACTATATTTAGAATATTATTTCAAAATATATCAATTACAAGAAAATTATTAATGAGATGTTTTAGATCTTGGTTGTACCAAGCCTTTGAAATCCAGTCTGTAATTTGCACTTATAAGCACATCTCAACTAGCCGCGTTTCCAGTGCTCAGTAGCCACACTTGGCTGGGGCTGCCATATGGGACATGACTAGAGCTCATGCTATGAACAGTCCCACTCTACCGCTGTCTGTTGGCGGCCAAGTTTCCTTCCAAGGCACACACCACCGGTCTGCATATGTGAGGCCATTCAGCTCGTTATTGATTTTGCCGTTAAATGCCAGCATGAATCACCTCTTCAAAAAAACTAACTTAAAACACTTCCGTGACTTCTCTCAGGAACCTGTTTACTTTTAAAACCTATAAGGTAGGAAGATTTCTCTGTATTTCATCTGTCAAAAAGTAAATCCCATATGCCTTTCACTCGTGACAATGGAGCATAGCTGGGTTGCTTCAACTTTACAACTATTCATATGCATGATTAAGTCACCTCTCCTTTCTTGTGTCCAGGCTAAACAATCCCAGTTTCTTTTGCTGTTTATTATTAATTTTTTTTTTGCTTTTATTGGTTTGCTAGTGTATCTGTGTAGCCTGATGCGTATGAAATGGGCATAGTCAAGGATCTCCTTATCTCTAGTAAGAATGAGAAGGGAGAAAATCACCTTTAACAAAGAAGTGAACTTAACCAATTTTTCTCATTTACACTTGATGTGTGTTTCCCAGTCCTCTTTTACTACATTCTTATGATTCCTGAAGTCAAAAATGACATGTGGCCCACCAAAGTGATATTTCTGATCAAATCATAGTAATTTCGGGTAGGTTTGATGCATGGCTTGGCAGGTAGCATTCTTCTCAGCGATCTGAAGGGCTTTTCTTAAGTTGAATTTCTGACAGTAACCGACCCTCTGGGCTGTGGCATGCTTCAATTGAAAAATCAGAATGTGACATGCCTTTCATTGCATGGCACATATAGAAACAAGTCTTGTGTTTCCTCTGTTATTGCAACTTCTATTCGGCTGCACATGAGAGTGTGAAATGTTTTAATAATTCCAAGTCTCTTTTGCGGGGGGAGCATATTTTATGGGTAGCTTAATTCTGACTCGAGTTGTTTATTAAAAGAAAAATATTAAGAACAAGGCTGCAATTGGAAAGAAAGAAAAATTCTAAACTTCATAGGGAAGAATTTCCTTGTGGAGACAGACTCTAAGGATATGTCATCTAATTTTATGTGCATGAATATTAGATATTTCATTTGGATTATAGAGCTGGTGGAATTAAAACATAATGCTTGTGGACATAATATATGCCCCGTGCAGCACATCTTTTTTTTTTTTTAACTAAGCAGTCTTTACACAGCAAGACAAACCAGTGGAAAATGCAACATGCATTTGTTTGTGAGCTATATGAATAAACTCAGCGTATTTATTGAGCACCTGCTGTGTCCATGGCACAGAGTGGATAAAAGCAAATAGAGGAGAACAGCCTCGATTTCCAGGAATTTGAAGTCTAACTGGTGAGATGTGACACACATGTCCTTTGCCCTTGGCAAAGCCAAATTACCTTATTTATATACGTCTAGCTCTCTTACTAAGTATGAGCTACATAAATGCAGAGAATGCATCTTACTCATATTTGTATTTTCAGCACCTTGCCGAGAATAACTGCAACAGGTGTATGCGGGATTAAATGAAAGTCGTACATTAATTTTCTTTATATTGTGAATTAAAGTATAGCTATAATGCCCTATTTATATTGGGACCATTTCTATAAAAGTCTCATTTTAAATAATGAAGACAAATCAAGTCTAATCCCAATTCCTTTGCTACTCCTCTAGCTGGATCTGCTCTGCTGAATCCAGTTGGTGACTTCTAACAGCTCTGCTGCACTTGAAAAAGATGGTCTTAACCTGATGGAAGTGTGGGGCCTCTTGTTTCAGCATTCCAGGGTCGTATCATGATTTAACCTCAGTCACAGTCTCTTTCAGTATACGAAAAAAGATGCTATTGTGTTCTGAGGATGAAGAACCTTGACATTCAATCATGTTACGTAATTCTTGGAAGTATGCACAAAAGAGGTTGGGTAAAAATGTGTTTACATGTGCCTGCATAGGGTTTTCAATGACTGGTGAAGAATATAGGTCTAAGTAATACCAGGAGACCACTTAGTATTTGTGAACAAAAGGAATCAGCTAAAAGTTAGCAAGTCTATGTAACCTACAGAGGTAGAGCCCCCCTTTGACTATCCCATCAAGTGCACAGAATATGCTGCTTTGCTAGTGTGGCTATTTAATCAGTTACAGAAAAGTTGATGCAAACATGAAGACATCAGATCATCAGAAAGACATTTCTTTATCATTTTGCCTGCAAGGGCTTCAGTACATGTTGATAGATTTAAATAATTCTTCTCAACCTACCTGGTTCCTCAAGGAAAATATTAACCCAAAATAGACTCACAGTCATAGAAAACAAACTTATGGTTACCAAAAGGGAAAGGTCGGAGGGGGAAGGATAAATTAGGAGTTTGGGATTAATATATATACACTACTATATATAAAATAGATAATCAAAAAGGACCTAGTCTATAGCACAGGGAACTCTACTCAATATTCTGTAATAACCTATATGGGAAAAGAATCTGAAAAAGAATGGATATATGTATATGTGTAACTGAATCACTTTGCCATACACCTGAAACTAACACAACATTGTAAATCAACTAAACCCCAATATAAAATAAAAATTAAAAAAAATTCAATACTTATTTTTTAAAAAAAAGAAAAAAGAAAAGAAAATATTCACCAATAAGGAACATTGTGTTTCTACGGTATGCAATGCACTTCCTTGGCCCAGTGGAATGTACAGCCATACCCAAGAATTGGCCATCTGCTTAAGGAATTTTCATGGAATTCATGTGGAGGTAGGAGAAAAAAAAGGAAAGTACCTCAAAGATAAAAATTGCATCTGTGGGGTTTTATAGATGAGTAGATTCAGCATGAGAAGTAATAAATTGGGTTCCCTGTCACCCTATTTGTTTTTCTTATAGTTTTTCCAACTTTGTTTCTGATTCTGGATCACATATGCTAGTCTTTAGACTGGATATTTATATTCTCTTTAATATGAAGTCTTATTTCATGTAGCATTTTGAAGTCTATGGCTTAAGAAACCTCTTCAAGATTCATTAAAAACAACAAAAGTAACCATTAAACTCCCCTGCAGCCTGGGAATGGGGGCAGAATGGCTTATCCCTGGTTTACTGGTCTGCAGAGAACTTGATCTCATTCTCAAACTCTGTGTTTTGAAAACTTGTGATGCTCACAGTCTAAATAAAGTGAGACCCAAATCCTTATAATCTAAGGTAAACAGTTTTGTGTTGGCATGTGTTGGGCATGATGGGGAAATGTACACAGGGACAGAATTATCCATTGATTTGGCAACAAGGTTGGCAAGCATAGATGTTTGGTAAATGGCTACAAGATAAAAGGCATTCGGAATAGCAAAGTAGTCAGTCCCAAGAACTGAAAGCTAAGAGATGCTGAAAATAGTATGAAATCATTTATGCTGTGAAGGTTTAGGAAGTGAACATAGGATGATGGAAATTTGGTAGGGTGCACATGTGACCATGCATACACACCCCTCCACCCCAAAGAAAACATACACATTTTTAAACGATAAGAAAGTGATAACAAATCCAAGATGAGAAATGACAGGAAAAGAGGGAAGAGGAGGAAAACAATTCACCTGAAAGGGAATTGACGCTCTTACCTGTTGGGACTAGACATGTGTTTAGAAATACCATTCCATTGAAACCAACAAATGAGACTGTTAGAAGGGGGTAGAGGAAAAGCCTTGGGAAAGAAAGCATACTGCTGGTTCTAAAGGTTAAGCCAGTTGCAAAGGAGGGAGAAATCTGTGGAACCCAAACAGATTACGCATTCTCTCAGATTTAGAAAAACAATGAACAAGAAGAAAAACAAATGGGAGCACTATGAAGCAGTGGTTGACATAGTGAAATTTAATGCTCTGTGTAATATAATACTATGAGAAGTTCATATGCCCAAGTCTTTCGAATTTAAAGCAAAATCTACTGTTGACTCCTTTTCCAGTTACCTCCTTATATCTTGCCTTTCCTGCCAATTCTGTCTTCTGAAGCTAGTAGAATTTGCTTGCTGTCTTCGCCGTGCATTTACTCCTCAAATCACCCAGCCTGGATTTTGTCCCCACTGTTCCAAATGAAATAGTTCTTGTCAAAGTTACGAATGGCTTCCTAGCTGTCAAATCCAATGGACTTTTTCCGGACTCATTTTATTGTGATGATTAAAAGAAGAATCTTAGTGTATTAGAGAAGCCAAGAATGGACTGGTAACATTCCCATGATCCTACCATTTTGATTCTCTGTTTTAAAGCTGCCAAAATAACTACTGGAGATTTAGAGAAACAAAATGGGTAATTTTGGACTGAATGTAAACTGGAAAAGATTGAAATGTATGACACTTTGCCCAAAAGAATAGCTTCAAAATAAAGTTGAGATTGGAATATTAGCCTTTGGAAATTGAGGAAGACATGGGTAAGTAGCAGGAAATTTAATTAGGATTTATTAGTAGAAAACATAACAATCCTTTATGGAAGATACCGTATTAACTCTACAGGGGTTGAGGGGAAATATTGCTTAGTACACAGACATGTTTCTCTTGCTGGGGAATTTTAAAGAAGTTAAAAGTGTCAAAGTTTTAAGGAATGCATAAAGATGAACATGTGTTCAGTCACAGATGCCCTTACGAGCACCAAACTTACTGATCCAGAGTGTAGGGAGAATGAAGTGTCTGCTTGTAGAGTACTCTGGTTGACAGCATTACCATTGAAATCATCTTTGAAAGTAAACCTCGGTCCCCTAACTAACAACTGCTGGTGGGTAGGGTTTCCCCATGAAATTCTTAGATACCTGTTTGCAGACGCTAGGTTTATTCCATATTTACCTTTTCCTCTTTTTTTTTTTCTTTTTGTTCAGAAACTGTCCCTTTAAGAAAATTCAAGAGAGAAGAGATTGAAGGGGATAAATGTTAGGTCAGTCCTTTTAAAAGAGAAAAGGATGCACTAATGCCACTCTAGCCATCAGGAGCAGACGTTTATTAGATACCTGCCTTGGTCCTTTACGTCAGCTCTAAGATCAGTGAGGAAATCTGAGAGCTCAGATGTACTGCAGGGAAATTTATCTAGAGAAAAAGAAGGCATCAGCTAATTTTTAAAAAAGACTCAGGCCATCAAGCCATCCCCGAAGTACTCTTTCAAATCCAACAAGTCAAGGAAAACTATAGTCAATGATATGCTTGTGTTTATCAGAGCTGGCATTATGGCATTAAGTAAAATTTATGATAAATTAGAGTTTACATTAGAGGCTTATTTTTGTGCTATGTGTACACTTGAGTACGTTGGATCTCACTGTATAATTTCTACATAATTATTATCCCATTTTGGTGACACATATTATGTTAAATGGCTGCCAGTGTTTCTTGCCATTTTTGTTTGTTTTGTGACAGGATATTGGATGTGTGTGTGTGTGTATGTATGTATGTACATACATACATTCTTTTAAATGCCACGTCTTTGATCAAACAACTTCTATTATAATTTATACGTTATAATTTGTAATGTTTTTACTTTGGGAAATATAATCTGACTTATGACCCAATTTCTCAGGAACACATTAGAGCAGAAAGAAAAGTGTCTTTGTTAGTGAGTGGCATTAATATAAATACAGTTATATTTGTAGCTTAATTTATGTTCTGACTTTTCATGTGAGTATTATAACTGCTTTAAGGTCCCAAACCTTGTATTACATTTGGATTCTCTCCATTATGCTGAGCCCATTACTATGTGTAGAGTAGGAGCTAAGTTAAGCGTTTCTTAAATGAATCATATTAGAATAAGGGGGAAAAAAACCACTTGGAAACTTCATTGAATGTAGGTTAATCTCACATTGATGATTTAGAGTTCCTTTAGGAACTTGGAGTACTCCCAGAAACACTAAGAAAATCAATTACCATTGAATGGCACTATAAATTCTGTTTATTTACATTTTCTGGGGTTTTAGACGTATAATAGGATTTTGCTATAAACAGGAATAGATATGCATGCATGAAGATTGATTCAGTCTATAGCAACCCAATGGGAGAAAGTAGACAGACTGGTTATGGATGCAGATAACCAGTCCTTTGGTTATTTGGGGGCCAGAGGGTTAGTTTTGTGGAGGAATTGACGTCAGAGGTGCTGAAGAAGGTTGTGTACTGAGTACAATGGACAGAAACGGTGGAAGAGCAAAGGAGTCTGGTCTGAATCTGGGTAAAATTTAAAGGCCCGAGTTGAAAGAGGTGTGGACTGGAGAGGGTTGCAGACTGACTGTCCCACACGGATATGTTTTTTTGCGGTGTGTGAATGTTTGGCCTTCTCTTATCTCTGCATGCCCTTCCATCCCACCCCTGCTGAATTTATTTCCTCTCTGCAGGGTGAGCAGATTCCACTTTGCCCCAAGGCTGACCATTCTCTAGTGTCTACCTTTGACTCGCCTTTCATTTTCATTGTGTGTAAAGAACTCCCCCCTCTCCAAATTATTCCTTTCGAGTAGTGAGAATCACCTATGAAGTCCTTCAGGTAAGCTTCTCTTTCAAACCGTAAATTTTCAAATAAGTATTTAAGCACAGCTTTTAGATTCTTTATCCAAAATCTGATCTCTTTGGACCAGTGTTTAAATCTACCAGGCATTTAGTACTTTTCAAACTCTTCACTGAACAAACCAGGTGGCAGTTTGTTAGGGCTCCCCAAAGTTCCTGAGCCCCGAGAAGTGTCAAACAGGTCCATATTTCCACCTATAATTAAAGAGCTAACTAGTTAGAAGCGGGGGAGCCCTCGTGAAGGTAAACATTGATGTCACTAGTGCATAAAAAGGATGTGAAGGTGCATACAGTGTATGAGTAAAATGCTTCATGAAATGTGTAAGTGTAAAAAGCCATCTTTTAAAATCAACTGTGTGATTTCATGTCACCTGTTTTTTTTTTTAATTTATTTATTTTTGGCTGCGTTGGGTCTTCGTTGCTGCGTGTGGGCTTCTCATTGCGGTGGCTTCTCTCTCTCTTTTTTTTTTTCCTTTTTCCTCTGTGGCACGCGGGCCTCCCACCACCGTGGCCTCTCCCGCTGCGGAGCACAGGCTCCGGACGCGCAGGCTCAGCGGCCATGGCTCACGGGCCCAGCTGCCCCGCGGCATTTGGGACCCCCCCCGGACCGGGGCACGAACCCGTGTCCCCTGCATCGACAGGCGGACTCTCAACCACCACGCCACCAGGGAAGCCCCTGTCACCTGGTTTTTAAATGTGCTTGTGTAATAGTCAATGAGTTAAATTTGTACAAGTAGATGTTTTCAATGTAATATATATACACCAAAAAGTGTGTGGGTGTGTGTGTATGTGTATTTCAAGGTGGCCCCAAACCAGTTTGCATTTTATCATTGAGAGAACGGGGCCTTGCCTTATATTTGGTCTACTTACCACTTCCTTTGGAGACTTGTCTGGGTGCCCAGCTCTGTCCTGCTAGTCCATTTTGGCCTCTTGTTGCTGAAATTCAGCCTCTGTACACCGGTGCCAGATTAAATCTCAGAGACAGAGTCTTGGGTGAACTAGAAAGAAATAGCTTTATTGCTTTGCCAGGCAAAGGGGGCCACAGCGGGCTAATGCCCTCAGAATTGCATGTCCCACCCTGGAGGGGGCAGTGAGGAGACTTAGAGTGTTCAAGGAGCAGGGCCTGATCAGCTTGTGGGCGTTCTTCTGATTGGTTGGAGGTGAGGTAATTGGGAGTCAGCATCACCAACCCTCTGGTTCCAACCGGTCTGGGGTCTGCGTGCTTGTGGGCCGCATGCAGTTAACTTCTCCCACCTGCTGGGGGTTTCAGTAGCTGCAAAACAGCTCAAAGGACGTGGCTCAGAATATTATCTATAGCCCTTGAGAAGGAACTAAAGGTCCTTGGCTTTGTTTAATGGCTAAAGTATTATTATTTTGCCTTGCTTGACTGTTTTCCTTTCTTTCTTCATTTTCTCACTTCTCTGATTAAATTTATTCTTTGACTAAAGTTTTTCTACAGACAGGAGGCAGGTGGAGGACACGGGTAG
The DNA here is from genome assembly GCF_964341445.2 of Mesoplodon mirus. Taxonomy (NCBI): domain Eukaryota; kingdom Metazoa; phylum Chordata; class Mammalia; order Artiodactyla; family Ziphiidae; genus Mesoplodon; species Mesoplodon mirus. The sequence goes on from NC_138984.1 coordinate 54,371,049, forward strand.
GGGTCTATTCTGGGAAGGCCTCCTAGGGTCCTGGTCGGTTACACCCTCACCACTTCCTGCCCTGGCAGGCTCCACATACCCCCCTGCTTCCCACTTTAGCTCTCTAGCCTCCTCCCAGCCCACACTGCTATCTGTTTTCCAGTTACTCTGCCCCAGGCTTTCTCAGTTCCCTGTACTATGCCTTGTTCCCTCTTGCCCATAGGGATGGTGGCCCTGACCCTGGCCCCCCTTTCTCTTTCTGGTTCATGCTTTCAGAGCACCATTGCCCTTACTTTCAAAATATAGTCAGTTCTGTTATAATGCAACATATACATTTAAAAAAATCACCATGCTGTGAAAAATGGCACAATAAAAACCATAGGGTTTATGGGAAAATGAGGTAGGGTCACAACAATCAAAAACCTCCCCAGTGGGCTTCCCTGGTGGAGCAGTGGTTAAGAATCCTCCTGCCAATGCAGGGGACACGGGTTTGATCCCTGGTCCGGCAAGATCCCACATGCCGCAGAGCAACTAAGCTCGTGCGCCACAACTACTGAGCCTGCACTCTAGAGCCCTTGAACCACAACTCCTGAAGCCCGCGTGCGACAACTACTGAAGCCCGTACACCTAGAGCCTGTGCTCCGCAACAAGAGAAGCCACCGCAGTGAGAAGCCCGTGCATTGCAATGAAGAGTAGCCACCACTCGCCGCAACTAGAGGAAAGCCCACGCGCAGCAACGAAGACCCAGTGCAGCCAAAAATAAATAAATAAAATAAATAAATAAAAACCAAAACAAAAACCTCCCCAGTGACACCTGAAAAAAGACCGGAAACTAATCCAAAATGGTAGTAAGCTTTTGCACATGTAAAATCATTAAGAAATGCACAACGGGGCTTCCCTGGTGGCGCAGTGGTTGAGAGTCCGCCTGCCGATGCAGGGGACACGGGTTCATGCCCCGGTCCGGGAGGATCCCACATGCCGTGGAGCAGCTGGGCCCGTGAGCCATGGCCGCTGAGCCTGTGCGTCTGGAGCCTGTGCTCTGCAACGGGAGAGGCCACAACAGTGAGAGGCCTGTGTACCACAAAAAAAAAAAGAAAAAAAGAAAAAAAGAAATGCACAATGACTTCCATAAATATGGTAATGTACCTTGAAAAAGACCTGAAGTTTACTCGTGGAAGTGGCCTTCAGAAGGCTGCTGCTTGTGCGTTGTGAAGTGGTGGGCGGAGGGTTGTCTGAAATCCTTGGGAAAGTGTGGCTCCTGGTGAGCTCAGGTCCCGGGAAGTAGTCTGTTCTCTGTTTGTGTACTCCTACCTGGTTCTCTTCAGCTGGGTGCAGATTTTTTTTTTTTTTTTTTCCCGATACACGGGCCTCTCACTGTTGTGGCCTCTCCAGTTGCGGAGCACAGGCTCCGGACGCGCAGGCTCAGCGGCCATGGCCCATGGGCCCAGCCGCTCCGTGGCATGTGGGATCTTCCCGGACTGGGGCACGAACCCGTGTCCCTGCATCGGCAGGCAGACTCTCAACCACTGCGCCACCAGGGAAGCCCTGGGTGCAGATTTTCGCATGTTCATCCAGTGTGTCTCACAGATGAAATCCCTGCATAAGCAAACACAAAAGCCCGTTCTGCTCGAATTGTTCCCGCATATGTCAATTTCACCTTTTCAAAACAAGTGTCATAGCAGAACTGAGCGTACACTGTTGTCAGTTTACATTTGTTTGTGTGATCTTTCACAAATGCCCATGTTCCCCATTAGACTAGAGACTAGGATGCTGAGCTTTGTTTGCTTTCCCTCATTTTTGTAGCCCCATCATCCAGCATGTTGCCTGGCTAGTGGTAGGCACTTGGCAAAGGGAAGAATCTTTCTGTCTCCTTTTGTTACCGAATGAAAGTTCGTGTGCCTGAAGCCCAGTGAGGCCAAACAGACCAAAATGGTCGGTGGCTCGTGCTCAGAAAGACCTGAGCTCCCTGAAGGGTTTCAGCAAGGCATTTTTAAAGGCCAGGTGAGGGACGGGTGTCCCAGGGTCTGTGATCAGCTCCTGCACAATTTTCTGATTGGTTGATGGTGAGGTCACAGGGCGGTGTCACAGGGGTTAACATGAGCAGTCCTTAAGTGCCAATAGGTTTGGGGGCTAGGTGCTCATCAAGTAGTTAATTTCTTCCATTTAGTGGTGGTTTTTAGCATCTGAAAATTTTGGGAACTATGCATGAGATGTTATTATCTGGGTACTTCCAAGCGGAGCTACAGCAGAGCATATGGGGAAGGGGTCTGTCCCAGGAAGGCCCCATAGGGTCCTGCTCGGTTATACTTCCCTCTCATCTTCCTTTTCTCAGGACTCTTATGCCTGCTGTGTACCCTCTGAGTGAAGGGTTTATGGCTGACTATGGCTTAGTGTGTTTTTCTTCCTAGAGAGCAAAATCTTGGGATGGTTTCTTTATTAATGTTCCACATGGTCATTGTATCAGGCAGAATTGAGCTGGGAAAACAGCTCAAGCCAAGTTATTCAGTGGAGAGACCTTAAATGGGTACTTGTTCAAAAGCCGTTTTAGAGGGCTAAAAAATAACATGCCTGTCAATGGATGAGTGGGTAAAGAAATTGTGACATACACACACATACAATGGAATATTATTCAGCCTTAAAAGAGGATTCTGCCAACATGGAAGAACCTGGAAGATATTATGCTAAGTGAGATAAACCAGACATAGGTAGAAAAAGACCCTGCGTGATCTCACTTATACATGGAATCTAAAATAGTTAAATACATAGAAGCTGAGAGTAGAATGGTGGTTACAAAGGGCAGGGAGGTGGAGGAAGTGGGGAGATGTTGTTCACAGGGTATAAAGCTATAGTTTTGTTGGATAAATAAGTCTAGAGGTCTAATGTACAGCATGATGACTATAGTTAATAACGCCATACTGAATACTGGAAATTTGCTAGGAAAGTAGATTTCAGGTGTTCTCCCACGTGTATACACACACATGGGTAACTCTGAGGGGGATATGTTAATTAGCCTGACTATAGTAATCATTTTACTCTGTGTATGTATAACAAATCATTATGCTGTACACCTTAAATACTCACAATTTTTGTTAAAAAAAATAAGTAAATGGGGGAATTCCCTGGTGGTCCAGTGGTTAAGACTCTGTACTTCCACTGCAGGGGGCACAGGTTTGATCCCTGGTCAGGGAACTAAGATTCTGCATGCCACGCAGCGCGGCCAAAAATAAAAATTAAAAAAAATATAAGTAAACAGGATGGTGAGGCAACTCAGAGCTTAGCTATGGCAGGAAGCTGCTGCTCAGTGGAGAGACCAGCAGAGGAGGTGGTCTTACCAGAGCCCAGGGGCAGAGCTAACCAGAGGGATGTGGCACCACAAAGGAGTCACGGCCATGATGAAAATGCTGCCCTGAGTAGAGAGAGTGAGGGGCTAAAAAACACCCAGTTTCTCCTGTCCTCCCACCCCCAGTCTCCTGCCAGATCCTCCCACTGGAAGAACTTGACCAGAATCCTGTTGGCAAGGGAGGGTGGGAATGCGGTTTGCAGGAATCAGGTCCCTGCCCCACAGAGCAGGGCAGGGCTAAGGCAAAGAGCAATGGGGCAAATGATCAAGGTGGCCCACTGTTCGTTGCCTGCTTTTCAACAGATTGCTCAGTGGCATCAGTGCTACCTTATGGATCCCTCCGAGAAAGCCGCCTTCGTTAATTTGGTAAGAGAAATTCATAAGAGTTAGGACTTCTGTTAGAGTTTTCTTGAGAAAACTTACTGGTTAATGGATTATTGATATCAAAAGTGTGAGGTGTGGGTCACATAGATCCAGCAAACCAGAGGGAAACAATGTGTGTCATCATGAAACTTCTTCCCTAATGAGTCATAATGAAAAATATTCTTTAATAATTGAAATCTCTCTCTCTGACTTCAAGTCATGGTAGCAAGGCAGCGCTTCTCACCTTTACCCTGTCTTTCTTATTGTCCTCGCAGTTTATAGGCAATATCGTCCTCCAGAAATTATATTTCCAGTTGAATATTAAAGTATTCTCCAGGGCAAAGCAAAAGTAATCAAAATGGAGCTTTTACAAATAATGATTTTGAGCACAGATTCTCCCTTAGACTGAGAACATTCTTTTTGTTTGGGCTGCCTTTTTATTTGGTTCATTCCTTGTATCATTTAGAACAACAATGCTATATATACTGCAGAAATGGCTAGGCGCAGTTTTTTTCTTTTTTGGTAAGATATTAAAGGGCTCAGGCCAGTGAAAAGACTATACTATACTTACTCTGTAGGCTCCATTCTTTGTTTTTGTAAAATATACGAAAGGAATAAAAAATGTGCAAATAAGAGGCTTTTAAAGTCATTGACTAACACCTCCTTATGAGGAGGAAGTAATATTGAAATAAAAAATGCAATTTAATAAATGTATCTTAAATTTCAAAAAATTATTGAATTTCTATATGTTCTATAGTTCTGTTTCAGAACTAACATTTTGTTCTTCATTTCAAAGGCATTATATGCAGGATTATTTTTATTGTTAGTCTACAAAATTGTCCTCGTGATGAAATATTTGTTAGCCTTTGTTGGTAGCACTGTGGAGTGCAATTTACAAGGCAAGTTATACTGATATCCACTGGCTCTGTAATCGGAGATAAATTATTATACTAGTTATAACATTTTAAAGCCACATACTTGAGTGCTTATTTTTCTCTTGCGTGACAATCTCTATTTTCAGAATGCTTTTCAGTCTAGTGGCAGGATTGTGGGTTAACTTCATTACATCTGTTTTTTTTTTTTTTTTTTTTTTTTCCGTCATTCAATTTCGGGTATTGTCTCACCTTTCTCCCCTGTATGGCACTTATTATGGGAGAGGTATGTGGCCCTTGGGGGTCTGGCATGGTCCAAGCTGGCATCCTCTGGGATGTGAAGCCTTTGCTGGTATTGGGCATTGTCAGGCCTTCCTCATGCTGGCCTCTGCAGAATATCCCAGCTCCTACCTCCTCTGCCTTCATTAGGTCCATCCTGCCCTCTGCATAGCATCCTCTCTCACTGGGGGAGGCCCTTCAGGCCTGCTGCCTTGCCCTGCATGTCCCACTCTTGCCCTCTTGGTGGTGAGGGTCATGTTTGCCTGCTCCCCCTGCTTCATCAGGTCACACAGAGGCCTTGCTAAGGCAGTCTATCTCCTCTGCTTCGCCCCTTGCTCATCACTGCCTGGTCTTCTGGGCCATGGCAGCATGGGAACAGTAAGATATCGGGCTACAGGGTCACTTCCCATTTCCCAATGTCTCAGAGAAAAGCAGGACCAGACTCTGAGGGGGTCTGATTGTTCCCCTCCACCCCCTTTCTTAGAAATCCGAACTGTATCTAACTCTTTTGTTTCTCTTTAAAGGTTTCTGCTCTTTTTCAAACACATATATAAGGCCAGATTTAAGCCTAAACATCCCAGAGCTTGAGATTTCTGTGTCCTGATTCTCTTTTGACTTCCCCTTTAGGCAGTGAGCCATTCGGTAGAAGTCCTTGGGATTGGAGGAAAGGCCTTAAGGTCACAGCCAAGAAATGCAATAAAGCTGGGGTGAGGGTGCTTTAGATAATACCCATTATACTTTCTTAAAGTAGGTTGTGTAACTCTTGGAAGCCTGTTTCCTCACCTGTAAAAGAAGAGTTATAATACTCAGCTTGATGGTTATTATGAAGATTAAATGTGATAGCTTAGGTCGAGTGCAAGGCCCAGTGACCAGTCAAAAACTTTTAGTCCTTTCCCCTCCTCTTCCCCCTTCCTCCATAGTTTAGAGACAGAGAAAGGTTTAAGTGAAGTAGATACACAAGGATCAAATAGAATCAGAAAGCCATCTCAAGGCTATAACTCAAAGTGTTAACTCATTTAACTACGGTGAGGCAAAGCCTAGAAAAAGTCTTGTATTATTACAGAAGCAGTACACGTGTGTTGTAGAAAATTAAGCAATGCTTACAAGCAAAAATAAGAAAAAATTCACCGTATTCCAACACGCAGAAGTGACTAGTTTGAACACTTGAGTGTATTTTTACTTTGACTTCTCTCTTTTTCTCTGTATATATACATATTTGCATATGTTAAGTTATGAATTTTCATCTCATCTAGAACCAAAGAGTGTTCTAGCCTACCTTGTTGTTCCCCAGATGTTTTTCACTGCTGATTATCTCAATGAGCACCCAAAAGAGAACCACATATTACTTCTGTTTGTTATGTCTCTTATGTTTCTTTCAACTAAGAACATTTTTAAATGTCACTGGCTTTTGAAGAACCTGTCCAGTTCCAGTTGTCCTGTGAAATGTCTTACCTTATGGGTTTGCCTGATTGCTTCTTAAGGTGTTGTTTAGCTTGTTCTTCAGTTTTTGTGAACTGGACGTTTTGTCTAAAGTGTTTATTTGTTTAACTTTGCTTCATTGGTGGTGCTTCAGATTGCATTATATCAGAAGAAATAATCTTAGTGATACTACAGTTAATGGCAAGATTAGGGTGATGACTCTCGGATCCTTCCATTTTGCAGTTATATGTTTCCCCCTCTGTCTAGCAAGTAATGTGTATTTGGTTATTTTGGCATTATTTAAGTATCTAATTCCTCATCAACCATTCAGCTAATAGTTTCAGCACCAGTTATAATGAACGAAGATATTGTAAATCAAAAGAAATGGCTAGGTATGCTATAGGGATGGAGATTGGTTTGGCAGATCTTAAAAAAATGTAGCTACATCAGCTTTTCCCTGTTCAGGTTAGGAAGGAGGCCAGATCTTAGTAGTCTTTGGGTGAGACATATCTTGGTGGCCAAGACACACAGGATTGCTAGAAATATCAAGAATTATACCTAAAATTTGGAAGAAAGCATAGGGTGACTTTAACAATGGTTGATTTTGAGTTTATGCCTGGGATCAATGTAAGAAGAGGGTGAAAGTTTAGAAAGGGTTGAAATCCATAATCTAATGTTATTTAACAAATTTAAGGCACCTAAAAAATGAAATCTGAGACGTTTCTAAAATTGAAGTTGGATGAGTTTTCTTTCAAGAAAGTCTTAAGTTGGGATACTTTTCCCTTTATATCTGTAGAGTATCCTTTTGATTAAGTATCAGAATTCTATGAACTCTGACAATTTCTTCATAAGCCCTCTCTTTTCAGCTCTCCAAATGTAAATTATTCTTTTCTGTTTGCCGGGAGTAGGTTACCCTGTGCTCTGGCATACTGACTACTTCTAAGGTAGCTGGGAGGATTAGATGGAATTGGATTCTTAAAGAGTTTCAAGAGTTAGTTTTTAGGAACAGGCTGCTTTGTAAAAGGTGCCTAGAGTGTAAGTTTAGAAAAGGCACCAACTTGGCTGGTCTGTTTGTCCCCTTGTATGATAAGATCAAAGTCTCTCGGAGAGTTAGAGTAGTATCTGAAGTTTTCCTTGGGAAATATAAAGATTGGTGGTTTTAAGAGGTATGGTACCTTATATGATTGGATTATTACCTTACTATTGATTGTATTATTAGAAGCATATCGCTGTCCCCTGTTTAGTTGCCTCCTGTCCATAGCTTGGCCAGGTGGTATGCTTTGACCAATGAAATGTGACAATAAGTTATAAGTGCTGTTTCCAAGCAGACATTGTAGAAACCACTCTGCAGTCTCTCCAATGCCCTTTTCTCCCTCTGCCCTGGGACTGGCATGTCCCAGATAGCAGCTGCTCTTCCAAGCTGGCTTTTAGATCTGTGAAGAATATGTAGTGTATTTGAGAAAGGAACCATGTTTGCAATTGGAAGCCAATAAAATTTTGGTTTGTTTGTTACTGCAGCATAACTTAGCCTCAACTGACTGCCACAAAGAATGAGATGCATGAATATAATACAGGATTGTGCTGATACCATCTGGAGGGTATGGATGAGAATTTTAAAGATGGTGAACTGCTTTGCATAGTTGACTTGAAGGTATCTGGATTTTCTTTTCAGCTCTGTGATTCAGTGGAGTGAGTTGCCAAACCAGAATGGGGTTAAGGTGCCCATTGGGAGACACCTTAAGATATTAGAGTCATGCCTAACACCACAAACCTCAATTGATTGCAAGAATGAGAAAGAATCTTTGATTGGAACATTGTTCTATTCTGTGGTTTGCACTGGTGATCTGTTGGAACAATTCACTGAAAGTGAGCTGGGACTTTTAAATTATTTTTCTAGTTATTTGAATTACATTGTCACATTGTGAAATAACACAATCTGTTGCTTTTAGAGTCACACAAATTAATTTTCAACTGAAGTATAAATGTCAGCTGATGTATGTCATACTCAGCTTAGGAAAAAAAATTCCTTTATACTTGAATTTTTCTTTTCCTTTGGAGAAAACATGCTCAGAATAAACTGTGAGAGCTATGAATTGAGAGGGAAAACCATTCTCCTTTCAATTCAACTTAATTTCTCAGAACAGGATAAATACTCCTGCTGAAGTGTTGGCCTATATTACAAACCTCAGGGATCTTAAGTTTTATGGCTCCGTTTCAGCATCCAGACTTGTGCAGTGTGCCTTAAGTTAGCTCAGTTACCTACTAGGTGCTTATAGATGGTTGTGTTGTATAAGGAGAGTTACATAAAAATTAAGAATTAGAGGCACATCACTTTTCACCTCACCTGGCTGAATTAAGTTGATCTTCAAAACAATGTACTTTTCAGCAGATCATTTTGCTACATATTGGAAGTTTCTGGATATAGATAATTTAGGCAATCAGGAAACAGAGATGAGGGTCTCTAATTCATAATTGAAATTTAGCCTTCAGATTAACTTATTAGTATGCAGCTGATTAGGAGGTATGTATTAAATAAAATGACCTCTAGATTTGCATATTCAGTGCACAATTAGGTTCTTAGAGGTGTAAGGATGTTTAAAATCACTATTTAATGGGATATCATTGCCAAGATTTAATAATTAAACAGATAACAATTTGGTTTTTAAAGTTTTTAGAGTTTTTGAAATTGCTTGCAGGCCATTTCCTTCTACACTTCAATCCTCAGCAAAAAGTAATCTTTTTAACATAAAAAAGAAGGTGAGCACAGATTTCCCAATCCTAAAGAATTGATGATCACTACTTAGTTTTAATTTGAATAAATAGTTTCTGTTCAATTCACTGAGTACCTTCTGTGTGCTATGCTAAGTTGCTGATACAAAGATTAAGAGATCCCTGCCCTCAAGAGGTTTACAACCTAATAAAGGAGATAGAAACCTTAAAAAATAATCAAGGAATATAGCTTGATAAATGACATAATGGGAATGTTATAGAGGAGAGAGTAGTTCATTCAATTATGGGGAAGTAGGGAAAGATGAGTAAAACATTACAAAAACATACTACTTTCAAAATTGGCTTCTGAATCTGAACAGAAACAAAGTTAAGATGGACATTATAAAAGCTTTGTCTAGGGGATAGTTTAGAGAATGAAGAACATATAGCTTTTTTATTCCTAGTTCTTATAGCATGTGACATTATGTAAACACGGGGACCTGCAGTTTCAGTGACAAAAGGAGTGGAGCCTTCTGGAGAGGTATCCTAGGCTCTTTTATTTCCCAAACCTATCTAGAGATTTACCTGGGCCTAGGGAAGGGAAGGGGCTTTGTTCTCCAAGCCTTACCAAATTGTAAGCTCACTGTTGCTTCCTGTCTAACTCTCTGTCGCCTCCTAGTGCCTGGGAACCTTTCCTAGTTTAGTGTGTATGTGTGTGTGTGTGTGTGTGCGCGCGTGTGTGTGTGTGTGTGTGCACGCATGCCTGTGTATTGAAATTCAACTCCCCCCACCCCATTTTTGATGAATTATGTTTCCCCATAGGTAATAAACCTCACGGACTGAATGGGGGAAAGAATAGATAATAAAGAAAATGTGGAGGAAAATAAAACCTATTTAATATCTCAAAATACTAAAATAGAGCTTCCTTGGTGGCGCAGTGGTTGAGAGTCCGCCTGCCGATGCAGGGGACACGGGTTCGTGCCCCAGTCCAGGAAGATCCCGCATGCCGCGGCGCGGCTGGGCCTGTGAGCCATGGCCGCTGAGCCTGCGTGTCCGGAGCCTGTGCTCCGCAATGGGAGAGGCCACAACAGTGAGAGGCCCGCGTACAGCAAAAAAAAAAAAAAAAAAAAAAAAAAAAAATATCTAGTTACTTGTATTGAAACTAGATATTGTTATCATATCCAGACTTCAATTCTATAACAAATCTTATTTGTTCATTAAAGTTAAAATAAAATCCTGCCTTCTTTATGAAGCTTTTATCAATAATTTGTCACAGTTATCTCCACTTTTATTTCAAGTTTCTATAACGTGTACAATTTCTGTAGCTAATAGAGCTTTCAATTACATATTGTCTTGTATCTTGTTTCCTGTTGTCTGGGTTAAAACATTTTCTCTCTAAAAAGATGAAAGTCCTTGGAGATTTCCAGGACTGTAATTTACACTATCCACACTATGATAGCATATCGGTAGTAGTAAAAATGCTACGTAGGGCTTCTAAGTTCCCATTGGATAATGGGGTCTTTCTAAATCCAGATCTATCCACACATCTTCCCAAGAAAGAATACAGATCAAGAAAGAGAGCAAATAAAACCACAGCATAACTGAGAGACCCAGGACACTACAAACTTCAATTGACCTCAAATTAGAGAAACACCCAAGTCCAGTAGAGGAAACTGAGAAAAAAGGAGAAGGGAAACAGGAGGATAGATAAACACATAGAGAATATTCACTTGCAAAAAGGAAAGTACCACCTGGATTGGAGATTTTAAGAGGGTCTTAGAGAAACAAAATTAGTGAATCAGAAGATATAGCACTCCTAGGCACCCATCTCCCTGCAAAAAACCTGCATCTCTTTGTGCCAATAGACATTGCTTTTGGACAAAGAAAGCTGTTAAGGTATAGTTATGTAACCATCTCCATAAGCCATTTGTTTTCATAACTGCATCAAAACAGCGGGCTTAGATTTTTTTTTTTAATAATCTTACTGAAGTGCAATTAACATACCATACAATTCACCTATTTAAAGTGTACAATTCAGTGGTTTTTGGAACATTAACAGAACTGTGTAATCATCACCACCTTAAATGTTAGAACATTTTCATCACCCCCAAAGAAACCCCATTTCCATTAACAGTCACTCCTTGGTTTCTTTAACTCCTCCCCCTTCCCCCTGCCTGCCTGTTCCAGCCCTTGGCTGTTCTAATCTATGTTCTTTCGCTATAAATTGTTCTATTCTGGAAATTTCATACAAATAGAATCATACAGTATGTGATCTTTTGTGATGGATTTCTGTCACTTAGCATAATGTTTTCAAGGTTCACCCATGTTCATCAGTATTTATCAGTATTCATTTCTTTCTATTGTCCCATAATATTCCATTGCATGGATATACCACATTTTATTCATCAGCTAATAGTCCTTTAAGTGTTTCTGCTTTTTAGCTGTTATGAGTAGTGCTATGAACATGCATGTACAAGTCTTTGTGTGAGGCTGTTTTAATTTCCCTTGGGTATTCCTAGGCGTGGAATTGCTTGATCATAGGGTAACTGTGTTGTACAACGTTTTGAATGACCAGACTGTTTTTCAGAGCACCATTTTGCATTCCCACCAGAGTATACAAGGTTTTAATGTTTCCGCCTCCTTACCATCCTTTGTTATTGTCTGTCTTTTTGATCCTAGTGGGTGTGAAGTAGTATCTCATACTTTGGGTTTGTATTTTCTTGATGGCTGGTGGTGTTGAGCATCTTTCTGTGTCAACAGTCTAGGGTTAGAACACTTCCATCGTCCCTCAAAAATTCTTCTGTGAGGCGCTTTAAATGCCTATTATTCAGTGAAAGAAGCCAAGCTATGAAGGCTGTATGATTCCAACTCTGTGACATTCTGGAAAAGGCAAAACTGTGGAGATGATAAAAAGATAAGTGGTTGCCAGGAGTTAGGGGGTCAGAGGGATGAATAGATGGAGCACAGAGGATTTTTAAGGCAGTGAAACTGTTGTGTACCGTACTGTCACGGTGGATCATGTCATCATACATTTGTCAAAAGCCCATAGAATATACAACACCAAGAGCGAACGCTAATGTAAACTATGGACTTGGGGTGATCATGACTTGTCAACACAGGCTCACCCATTGGAACAAACGTATCTTTGTGGGGTGGGATGCTGCTAGCGGAGAAGGCAGTGCGTGGGGGGGGGAATGGGGGCGGGGCTATATGGGACATCTCTGTATTTCCTTTAAGATTTGCTTTGAACCCAAAATTTCCTAAAAATAATGTCCTTTTTAAGAATTTCCTCTGTGTTTATTTTCAATAAATCCCCATTCCACACCCAAGCAACCACTGATCTTTCTTCTGTCTTTATAGTTACACTACCTATCCTTGAATTTTTATATATGTGGAATCACACAAACATATCTTTTGTGTTAGGCTTCTTTCTCTCACCAGAATGTTTTTGAAATTTATATATATATATTATATACATATATATATATTATATATATATATATCACAAAATTTTTCCATTTTCCCAGCGTGTAGTTTATCTTTTCCTTTCCTTAATAGTGTCTTTTGAAGAGGAAATTATTTATTTTTGATATAGTACTGTTCAGGAATTTTGTCTTTTATTATTCATGTTCCATTGATTGACTTTTAAATATTAAACCAATTTGCACTTGTGGAATAAACCTGTTTGATTATGTTGTATCTTCATTTTATATATTGCCGCATTTAATTTGCTAAAATTTTGTTCAGAATTTTTGTATCCATGTTCATGAGGGATGACAATCTCTAATTCCTTTTCTTGTAATATTCTTCTTGAGTTTCAATATCAGGATTATCCTAGTCACATAAAATAGATTGGAAAGTAATTCCACTTTATTTTTTCCATAAAGGAGTATGTTTAAATTTGGTATTGTTTCTTTCTTAGATGTTTGAAGGCATTCCTCAGTAAAGCCTTCTGAGCTTTTGTGGAAAGGTTTTTAATTATGAATTCAGGTATTCATTTATGTTTCCATACATTTTAGTAATTTGTACTTCCCAGTGAATTTGTCCTTTTCATCTAGGTTGACAAATTTATTGCCATAAATTTGTTCATAATATTCTCTCATTATCTTTTTGTCTGTAGTGATGCCCCTCATTAATTCCTGGTAAGTGAACTTTGTATTTTTTCTTTTATCCTTGTTCTGTCTTGCTAAATGTATATCAATTTTCAAATCTTGTACGGGAAGCAACTTTTGGACTATATTGAATTCTATATATCTGCTTTCTGTTTCATTAGTTTATGTCTTATCTTTATATTTCCTTGTACTTTGTTCAATTTTAATTTTTTGTTCTTTTTCTTGAGACAGAAGCTTAGATAATTGATTTTCTACCTTTATACGTTTCTAATGTATGCATGTAGCTAAAATTTCCTTACAAGCACTGCTTTAGCTGTATTGTATAAGTTTTATAAATTACATTTTCATTTACTTAAAATAGTTTATAATTTCTACTTTTTCATATTTAGAAGTGTTTTACTCAGTTTTCAAGGTGGATTGTTCTAGGTATCTTCTTTTTATTTCTAAATTAATTTTCTTGGGAATCAAAGCACATTGTTTATATGATTCAGTCCCTTGGGATTTGTCAAGTTTTGCTTTATGACCTAGTGTATGATCTACTTTGGAAGTGTTCTCTGTGCATTTGAAAAGAATGTGTATTCTGCAGCTGATGGGCATTTCTCTGTATACCTTTCATTAGATCAGTTTAGTTAATTGTATTGTTCATATCTTTTACACCCTTACCAATTTTTTGTCTGCTGTTCTTTCAGCTCTTGAGGGAAGGCTGTTAAAATCTCCAATGATGATAGCAGATTTGTCTAGTTCCATTTTTTTCCCCTCGAGTTTAAAAATTTAGGATTGCCATGTCTTCTAGTTTTACTGACAATTTTATATTTATGAAATATCCTCATTTATGTGTAGTAAATCTTATTGTAAAGAGTCTGCTTTGTCTAGTATTCATAGAGGCACACCTGACTTCTTTGGTTAGTATTTGCTTGATATATCTTTTTTCATTCTTTACTTTTGACTTATCTATATCCTTATATTTGAGATGTTTCTCTTATAACCAATTATATTAGTTTCCTATTGCTGCTGTAACAAGTTACCATATACGTGTTGACCTAACTAGCCCAAATGAATTTTTTTACAGTTTTGGTAGTTGCAAATCCAAAATGGGTCTCACTGGGCTAAAATCAAGGTGTCGGTAGGCCTGCGTTCCTGCTGGAATCTCTAGGGGAAAATCCATTTTCCTGCCTTTTCCAGCTTCTAGAGGCTGCCCACATACCTTGGCTCATGGTCCCCTTCCATATTTAAGGCCAGCGATTGCATTTCTTGCATTGCATCACTCTGATGCTGACTCTCCTGAATCCCTTTTTCACTTGTAAAGACAGTTGTGATTACACTGGGTCACCTGGATAATCCAGGATAATCTTCCTATTTTAAGATCCTTAACTTAATCATATTTGCCAAGTCCCTTTTGCCATGTAAAGTAACAAAGAACATGGACGTATTTGCAGGAGCTATTATCTGCTTAACACACCAGCATATAGTTAGCTATTGCTATTTTTTATCTATTCTCACAATTTGTCTTTGATTATTCATCTGTTTATGTAATAAATATGTAATATGTAATACAGTTAATGGCATAAATGAGTTCACATCTACCATCTTGCTTTTTACTTTCTATTTGTTGCTCTGTTTTTCCTGCCTTTTTGTGGATTAAACAAGAATTTTATTATTCTATTTTTTCTCATCCAATCTTTCTATGCATAGTTGTGTTTTTTTGTGGTTACCTTAGAGATTTCAGTAAGCTTCCATGGCATTATATAGTTCATCTTGAATGATTATTTTTATCACGTACATTTTTTAAAGTTCTTATATGCTAACTCTAATACCTGGATCATTTGTGAATCTGCTTCTGTCGTTTTTTTCCCTCTTGATTATCTGCCTCATTTGCTTACTGAATACATACACACAAAATATCTTACCCTCATTTACCTTCTTCTTACCTAGAAAGTGTTCTTCTGGATCTGTAATTTTAGTTCATCTAGACTTCATTGCTCCCACAGCTTTCTGATGTCTTTGAAAATATGCTTTTGAAATTTATACTTCTTTTTTTAGTAGTTTCAGCAGGACCTCAACAGGTAGCCATGACCTTTACAACCATCCTAACAGCACAAGTCAGGAAATATCATTTGTGAGGGAGTAAAGTTAAAGGGAGTGCAGAGAACATGGCAGGAAGATGTTAGGGAACCTGATGTAGACCCTGGCTCAGCCTGAGAAGGGGCATGAACTGGTGTTTAAGGACACTTTCGCTTTTGTTTTCCTATGATTCTAGTAGGTTCTTCCTGGAAAGGTCTGTAAATTTGGACATAACACGGATCCCTGCTGGGAACTGTGGAACTTCAACAGTAGACTGGATGGCTGTCTAATTCACACAACTCTGAGAGGTTCTTTTTGGAAGCTAGTTTACTTGTACAAAAGTCTCGTTGCAGTCGTTTAAGAGTGGATTATAAGAGTTGGGTACTACCTGTAGGTGACAGTAGAGAGTCATTTAGTTATAAAATCTAATTCAAGATCTTCACTGATTAATTACTAAATTATAAAGCTGAAATAGTCCCCAGTATTTTTATATTTGTGCTTCTAATCAATTCTGGGATTTTTGAGTTCCTCTGAAGTTAGTATTTGTTGAGATTTGGAAAGAGACTCTTTATGAAGTTACAGGCATGTCACAATATAAATTCTCCCAAGACTGAAGTCGTGTTGTCTTTTTCCTTAAAGAGCTTCCATTTTTAAGATTGGGCTTTTATTTAACAGTAATTGAAAATTATAAACAGAATTTTCTGTGCTTCTCTATCTGGGGCATTTATGAAGATACCCTACTTAAATTTTGGAAGTGTTTGACAGAATACACCATTGTCAGTTTTACTGGCCAAGATATTAAGATACTGTATTTGATGACCTGCAAAAAAGAGAAGTGAAAATTCATTTGTTTTTGTCAAAAAGAAGAGCAAGAATAATTATTAATAAGTGAAGTGTCTGGGACGTTTTTGGTAGAAATCCAATTTTTGTTCACTTAGGAGCCTTTGAAGAAAAATAGAGTAGTACGCATGTGAATCACTAAATTCAGATCCTGGAGCAGGGTATTGAGAGAGGGTGAGAAATTTTCTTTCTGGGAAATTATTCCAGTCTCCACAGGTTGGTTTAGACCAACTTCTTTCCAACCCCAAGTCGGGAAATATTTAAATGACCACATTTTTCTAGCTCTCTCAAGGCCATGAGTCACCAAAACACACACATTAATTATATAACCTCTCTGCATTTTGAATTAACAGACTTAAAAACAATTGGAGAGGACATAAGTCTTTCCATAGGTCACCTCATCAGAATGAACAAACTCAGAGCAGACGTCTGCTCAGAGGAGTCTCACTAGTGCAGATGAAACGTCAGAGTCAAGACGATGGAGCAGGGCTTATTTGAAATGGGCTTGTTCATGTGTTGCAGATAAATAGGCCGTTGATTACACATAATGATTGTTCATGATCTTTTTGAGACCGGTCAGATGGAAAGCAATGCAATTCTGCACACATTATAATCATTTTTATTGAGTGTAGGCACTTCCATTTTCTGAACGTTTAGGGGGGACATTTTATGGTTTGCATTTTATTCATCCTTCCCTTTCAGTCTTAGCATTCATATAACGTGTGTAGCCTGATGATATCAACTGATGCTGGTTTCAAAGCATGAGCACCTTTTCACAAAGAAAATGTTGTCTCCAAGTACTCTCTACAGTATGCAAACACTTACAGTTATTTAAAACTAGAACTTTCACATGGGGTATTTTGCATACCTGGACCAAATGGCCTGGCAAGTTTCGTCTTCCTTGGAGGCGATTATACATGAGGCAAGCCACATCCTTGCAAACACTGACATGTAAGATGATTCTCAGAGAACTTAAAGGGCTATCATTACTACAGTTAAAAGAACCTAGAAGAATTATGCATTCCATTAAGTTTATTTTTTCTCTCTCCTATGCTCTTTTCTCTATTTCCTACTTGGAATATCATTTCTTGAGCCCCTACCTGAGGCTCAAGGATAGCTATTGGTTGATATAGTACATTAGACTCTTAAGATTATACTTTTCAAATCAGTTGCTTCAGTTTGACTGTCTTCCCTCCTTCATTAGAAAAACAGGATTCAGGGGCTGAATTGCTTAAATCTTGCATGTTCACAACCCTTATTTTACACATCAAAGTATGCCTGACCTTCTCTTGATTGTCGCCTAGTTTGATTGGCTGCTAACCACTTGGGAACAGCTCCTTGAAAACTGTGCATCCAGTTCTGGGGTCTCTTTGCAAGGTTGCCAGTCTAGGGATTGCTTTAGACACCCCAGAATGCATTTGAAGGGAGGGGATGTGGTGGGTAGGGAAATATCCCAGTATATTTTCATGGGGTCACTTACAGCATTTTGGGCGGCATAGTCCTTCCTTATGTAAGACCATTCTGCATATAGAACATATAGCATCCTTGTCCCCTTCCCTGTCTTACAAATGCTAGTTTCTACCTTCAGCCAACCAAAAATGTCTATACACATTTCCAAAAGATCCCATGGAGAGGTGGTACTGTTCCAGGCTGGGAACCACTGACATGCTGTCAACACTGTACCAAAACCAAAACCAAAACCAAATCAGTAACAACCAAACTGGCCAGTAAACATTCTTACTCTCTTGCAAAATCAGTACTGACCAAGGCCACACTGTCTATACCACTCTCTGTTGAACTTATGTAAAAAAGTAATTATTTGTTTGCAGTTTACCTAGCCCATTTCCTCTTAAAACTCAAACACCTGTAAACATTGATCAAATAGACAGTAGAAGTAGTTGGTAATGTTTTCCTCTTGGTTTTGTAGTCTTTACTCATTTCCTGACTTCCTTTAGGCCTTACCCAGAAATTCACTTGCAAGTTTTGGACATCTTGCCCTAGTAGATTTTCATATTGCTACTTTCAGTGTGAATCTGTACATTTTGGGGGTTCATCTAAAATTCCCTTTTGCAAACTTAATGCTGTCTTACTTGATGAAGGAATTCCTTTTCCTACTCTTCTTTACTAAACAAAAGCAATATTTTGCATCTAAACTTGCCATGTAGGATAGTTGTTAGCACTTATCTGTTAGCTCAGGAAGAAAAATGATTTATTTTTATATAGCAAGAAAGACATTGGCTGGCCCTGGGATTTTACTATAATGTCATTACTAACCTACACTGTAATCATCCAATTTCGTAGTACAAAATACATTTTGGAGGTGTTTTAGGAGATTGAGCAGATAATTTTAACACTTAAGTTCTACAAACGTTAGAAGTGTTTCTTTTTTAAACAGTTGGAGCCATTAACTGGATCCTTTTTGTTTCATTTCAGTGGCAAAAAAAGAATCCCTTACTCGTTCATCAATAGTTCCCATAGATTGCTTTTTTTGCAACCCGATTTCACCTTCAAATTCACTGACCTGTGTTTCAAGCATGTCTATAATTTAATTTAGGTCATTTCCGATATATTGTAAGTCATTACCTCCTTTTCAGCCAATCAGCATTTGATTTTTCAGAGTTCAAAGTCACATTTTTGAAGGTCATTTTTTGATTTACAGTGTTGTGTTAATTATTGCTGTACAGCAAAGTGATTCAGTTATACATATATACATTCTTGTTTTTTAGTATTCTTTTTCCGTTATGGTTTATCATAGGGTATTGAATATAGTCCCCTGTGCTATACAGTAGGACCGTGTTGTTTATCCATTCTATAATAAATATAAAAGCTCACATCTGCTAACTCCAACCTCCCGCTCCATCCCTCCCCCCAACCCCCTCCCCCTTGGCAACCACCAGTCTGTTCTCTACGTCCATGATTCTGTTTGTTTCATAGCTAGGTTCATTTGTGACATATTTTAGATTACACATGTAAGTGATATCATATGGTAGTTGTCTTTCTCTTTTTGATTTAACTTCACTTACTATGATAATCTCTAGGCCCATCCATGATGCTGCAAAAGACATTATTTCATTCTTTTTTATGGCTGAGTAGTTTTCCATGGTATACGTGTACCACATCTTCTTTATCCATTCCTCTGTCAGTGGACATTTAGGTTTTTTCCATGTCTTGGCTATTGTGAATAGTGCTGCTATGAACATAGGGGTGCATGTATCTTTTTGAATTATAGTTTTGTCCAGATATATGCCCAGGAGTGGGATTGCTGTATCATATGGTAATTCTATTTTTAGTTTTCTGAGGAAGCTCCATACTGTTTTCCACAGTGGCTGCACCAACTAAGTCACTTGTTAATTGCTAAGAGTGTTTGACTCTACATGTGTGTGTATGCGTGTGCACACACACACGCCCCCCCACAAACACATAGATGCCCAAGCATATCTTTATTTGTATATTATACATAGTCTTTTTGTCACTTTGGAGTACTTCTTTTGGATTAGTGTTACTTTGGCAGAAATATAGAACTTTCAGAGATTAGAATATTGCCTTTTCAATGGGATCAACATAAATTTCTACATCCTCAAGTAAGTTATTCTTAAGAGGCTCGTTCTTAAGTAATACATGTCTATACGTACAACAGTGGTTCCACTGTTCTGGATCTCAAGATGGGTCACTTTGATTTTACTTCTGCTCTCAATAACATGGACATGATTGAATCATTATGTAAATACAATAACCATGTAACTAATACTTGAAAGTGGTAATTTGAAAGGAGAAAGCTTTTTAAAATGTGTAGAGTTTTCTTTGCGGCATGTGTCCACTCTAAAAGATATTCTGATGAGGTTGGTCTATAGAAATTTGGATTCTTTTGAAAAAACAGTTTTATATTCTATACTTTAAGGAAATCCTGACCTGTTTGTATCTGAACTCCCACATCATTTCTCAGATTAAGTTAGGTTCTATAATCTTTTATGTAGTATATCCTTAAAAATATTCGTCAACTCACAGACCACCACAATTTTGTCCATCATTATATTTGCATCCGTTTCAACTTTTTTTACAATAAATTTTTTTGTGTGACCACCTCCTCCTTTGGGAGGTAGCTAAACATCCTATTAAGGAGGATAAGCTCTTGGGTTAGACTGCCTGGGTTTGAAACCTATGTCCACCATCTCCTGGCTTATTTCACTTCTCTGTGGCGTATATTCAATATCTATCAGTAGGTGATAATTTTGTGATATCTTCCCTGCAAAGTGGATTGTAATATTATATGACTCGTTGCTTTCAAATAAGAATAGAAAACTTCAAACCTGTAATCAAGGGGAAGATGGGTGTGTTCATCTGTTAATCACACAGCTAAGTGAATCTGTTAAGAGTAGTATATTGTTTAACTTGTATCAAACCTGCCGCAGTTGTATGTGAGAAATAAAATGTTTACAAGATGAGCTATTTTTCAAGTAGATGCAGATTTGTGTAGGCTTTTGCAATTTTCTCATGTTTTCCATCTTAACATTTGGGATGATGGGCTAAGACTGTATAGGAGCTGAATGAGAGAACAAGAGAAGAGAGAGGAGGAGGGAGGGAAGGAGCGAAGGACAGACTGAGAGAGAGAAAAAGAGAGAGAGAGATGTTGAGAGAGGGATTCTCAGAGAGAGGGAGCAAGAGAGATCAACTCTCTGGATTTTCTTCTCCTGAACTTTCTTGCTTCTAGAGAGCACAGAACTTCTGTAGTGTCCAGAATAACCTAGGATCTTGCAGACTTTCATTTTGTGGCCTGTGTGGTTCCCTGGGCTTATCATGTGCTCATCCTGTTTGTCTGCCATGTAAACTCCTACTCATCCCTTAAAACACATCTAGAGCCACCTCATCCATGAAGCCTTTCCTGACTTTCCCAGGTAGACCTGGAGTGTCTTCTCCTAGTTCTCCCTCATCCTTTGTACATATGTCATCCATTCTAGGAATGGTCCTAAATCCTTATGGTTTACATGTCTCTGCTCTGCAGTATAATTTATCCCTTGGAAGGGAGAGACCTTTATTCTGGCAAATGATGCAACTTGCAGTGCAATCTGCCATGACCACTGGAGAAACAGGGACACAAATAACTGTATATTTTTTGGTATTTTTAAAATTAATTTTTATTGGAATATAGTTGATTTACAATGTTGTGTTAGTTTTTGTTGTACAGCAAAGTGAATCAGTTATACATATACATATATCCACTCTTTCTTAGACTCTTTTCCCATATAGGTCATTACAGAGTATTGAGTAGAGTTCCCTGTGCTATACAGTAGGTTCTTATTAGCTATCTATTTTATATATAGTAGTGTGTATATGTCAATCCCAGTTTATCCCTCCCCCACCCCCCTTACCTCCTTGGTAACCATAAGTTTGTTTTCTACATCTGTGACTCTATTTCTATTTTGTAAATAAGTTCATTTGTACCATTTTTTTAGATTCCACATCTAAGTGATATCATATGATACTTGTCTTTCTCTGTCTGACTTACTTCACTCAGTATGACAGTCTCTAGGTCCCTGTCCATGTTGTTGCAAATGGCATTATTTCATTCTTTTTTATGGCTGAGTAATATTCCATTGTATATATGTACTGCATCTTCTTTATCCATTCATCCATTGATGGACACTTAGGTTGCTTCCATGTCCTGGCTATTGTATTTAGTGCTCTAATGAACATTGGGGTGCATGTGTCTTTTCGAATTATGGTTTCTCCAGATATATGCCTGGGAGTGGGATTGCTGGATCATAAGGTAGCTCTATTTTTAGTTTTTCAAGCAACCTCCATACCGTTCTCCATAGTGGCTGTACCAATTTACATTCCTGCCAGCAGTGTAGGGGGGTTCCCTTTTCTCCACACCCTCTCCAGTATTTATTGTTTGTAGATTTTTTGATGATGGCTATTCTGACAGGTGTGAGGTGATATCTCGTAGTTTTGATTTGCATTTCTCTAATAATTAGTGCTGTTTAGCATCTTCTCGTGTGCTTTTTGGCTATCTGTATGTCTCTTTGGAGAAGTGTCTGTATAGATCTTCCACCCATTTTTTGATTGGATTGTTTGTTTTTTTGATATTGAGCTGTATGAGCTGTTTGTATGTTTTGGAGATTAATCCCTTGTCGGTTACTTCATTTGCAAGTATTTTCTCCCATTCTGTGGGTTGTCTTTTCATTTGTTTATGGTTTCCTTTGCTGTGCAAAAGCTTTTAAGTTTCATTAGGTCCCATTTGTTTATTTTTGTTTTTATTTTCATTATTCTAGGAGGTGGATCAAAAAAGATCTTGCTGTGATTTATGTCAAAGAGTTTTCTGCCTGTGTTTTCCTCTAAGAGTTTTACAGTATCTGGTCTTACATATAGGTCTTTATTCCATTTTGAGTTTATTTTTGTGTATGGTGTTAGAGAATGTTCTAATTTCATTCTTTTACATGTAGCTGTCCAGTTTCCCCAGTACCACTTATTGAAGAGACTGTCTTTTCTGCATTGCATATTCTTGCCTCCTTTGTCATAGATTTGGTGACCATATGTGTGTGGGTATCTCTGGACTCAACTGAAGGAAATCTTGAAATTTTTTCAGTTCAGATTTCTCATTTTACAGATGAGAAAACCTGAGTTCCCTCAGAGGTCAGTTTACATTCTGCAGACTTGGTTGTGTCTGGAATCATTTGAGATAGCATTGGATGAACCCATTTTAAGAAATAGAGACAGTGGGCCTAGTCTGGTTCATCATCAAGCCTCTTAGAAGAGCTTGTTTTGACCTCAGCCCGAGGTAGTTAAGACCACCTCTTCAAATATACTTCACACAGTTTATTTTTACCCCTTTCTCTCTCTGTTTCAATGTTCTCTGGTTAGTCTCTACATTAGGAGAAGAAAAATGGCAGGGAAGCAAAAGAAGGGCCCATTAAAGAGGCTCTAACAAGTATAACCGAGGAGGATGGTTTGAATGGTATTGTAATGCACTTGGCAAGGCAGTGAGTGGGGTTGTGTCTGAGTGCTGGGGTGTGATTGTGCAGCTTTGAATGGATAAATGAAGGCAGTAATTTTCAGCACATGCTGTGATATGGAGGGCAGAAACTAAGAGGGGACTTCAGAGAAGGAAATGAGAGTGTCTTAAACTGGAGCATTATTTCATTCTGCTTGCATAATGTCAACGTGTGGTTAAACTGTTATTGTAGAGAAATGGCTTCTGCATATTTAGGGAGCTGCTTGTATGGAAATGAGTGGCTGTTACAATAACACAAATCCATGTGTGGTTTCCGAACAGTTAATAACTGTTTAATAAGCAATTCCGTGTAAACCTCCCCGAGTCCTACTGACTTGGGTAGAGATGGATTATTCTTCCCCATTATAAGGGACAGAATAAGAGGCAGCTGGTAATGAGAAAAACTTTAAATATAAGGGGAACATTAATAGGGTAAATTGCCAATTACCATCACGAGAGATTTTCAAAGCTGACAGATATGTACGGGGTGGGAAAGGAAGTGAGAACAGCCAGAGGCAACACAATCCCATGGATCCTTGGAGAATTAACTTCCTTTCATTTCCAAGTAGATTTTAGCAATATATGTTCAGTGAAGGCAAAGGGGAAAGCTATGTAGTAGCAAGGGAGCCAGAATATTTTGGCTGAAGTACCGACTTTGTAACAGGAGCAGGGGACATAGTTTCACTTGATTTCAGAAATGTACAGAGCAGGAGTGAAATCTACCTGTCCTCAGATTGTTTCTCCTGAGAGGATAACAAAATCTTCCATCAGCAAACTGCTATAATTGCTTTATGATAACCCAGTGTTGTGGTCCTTCAGGCATCCCTTCTTGTGTACTGTTGACTGTAATGCCTTTTAAAACAATTTATCAATTAAATTTAGGTATACATGGGGCAGTTGATCACTGCTTTTGTACCCAAGGGTGGTTAAAACCCACTATGATTTGTCTACAATGAAATATTAAGCAGCTTGCTAAATATTTAATTCACCTGCTGAACTGCCACAGAGTGGTTTAGAAATGTGAGACCTTCCTCTTCACTTAGAGGGACACTTGCTGTATAACCAAATAAATTATTAACACCATTATTATTATTTAGGTCTTTATTATCACCTAATGAGGGACATGCTAGGAAATATTTCTCCTGCAACAAACAGAGCTAATAGCTAACAACAGATTGAACTCTATTATTTTTCAGAGAGTAAATCTAAGCTCATAAAAAATTATTAGTCATAGTTCAGATTAAGGAAAAGATGCTCTTTTTTTTTTTTTTTTTTTTGCGGTATGCGGGTCTCTCACTGTTGTGGCCTCTCCCGTTGCGGAGCACAGGCTCCAGACGCGCAGGCTCAGCGGCCATGGTTCACGGGCCCAGCCGCTCCACGGCATGTGGGATCCTCCCGGACCGGGGCACGAACCCGTGTCCCCTGCATCGACAGGCGGACTCTCAACCACTGTGCCACCAGGGAAGCCCGAAAAGATGCTCATTTAAAAAAACATTTGATATACTGTATAGGAACATCCTTGATATTAATGGATTCCTACTTCATGAATTTAGATATATCTTGGATCAAATCATATTTCCTGGAATATGCATACATATATATGTAAAAGACTTGTTGATTTGTTCTGCCTGAATTTTCGTTAAGCATACAGTAAATTTATATCATGAACACTCAAAACCATAAAAAGAAGGAAGAAAAAGCAAATTCTCTACCATAAACCTAATCAAGCTATTGTGATTGAGTCTTAATTTTGGCGCTGGTTTTCCTGGCAGTCAAGGCTGGGAGGCATATTATGATGGTTGAAAAATTCTTGTTATCAGGAAGGAGGGAACACATCAATTTTAAAAACCAACACAAAATTCTAAAAGAAGTACTTTACATAGGACCACATTAGAAGACTTCGGGTATTATGAAAATTAAAGGTCAGCAGTGGCTTTTTGATAGAAAATACAGATATAATTTTTTACCTGGATGTTTAATATAGAATAAAAAATGAGATTATGTGCTCTCTATAAAGCTTAGAACAGTATGATCTCTGAAGAATGTGGTGCATTGGAAAGAGCTTGCTCCGTGAATACTGGTTTGGCCACTTGTATCTGTGTGGTCTTCAGGAATTTACCTTCCTATGCTCAGTTTCCTCAGCTGCAAAGATTTTCCTTATAGAGTTATAGAAAGGATATAATGAATTAATGTATATGTAAAGCTTGACGCTCAATGTTAGTTCACCCCTTTGTCCATTAGCACCAGTGTTATAAATGGTGTACCAATGTACACACACACACACATATCTTTTTCATTTGAGATTTATCCTTAAATATATCAATGCTGGGGAGAATAGAGCTGATTCTTTATTGAATTTAAGGCCATGAAGATCAGTATGATTATCAAAGTTTAGCTTGGGGTGTTTCAGTAATGTTATGGTGCTTGGTAAGTTAGTCAACCAGGGTGTTAATATCTTGGGCATTATTCTATGAAAGCTTCAGATTGTATTGAAGAAGAGGCTATGGATCATCCTTCCTGCAGACAACCTGGAGCAAATTAGTTATTTGCATCCCTTTTTCTTGAAGTTGCTTTTTCTGTTTGGGTATTTTAAAAGAATTACCTATAAAGTAGTTTCTGTTTGGGTACTTTCTTTTAAAGAAAACTTGCTTAATTATTAAGACTGAGGGGTCATGCTGCTTCCGGATAGTGATCAGCGTGAATTCCTTGGGGTCAGGGCCAGCATTTTGGACCGATGGTCCAGGAGTTGGGCCTTTTTGGGCTGGTGGCTAAACAAACTTCAGTTAGAAATGTGTGATATCCACGTAGCAGACTGGTAAACTGAGCTAAAACTTCAAGAACTCAGGGCATGGCTGTTCTTTCTTTCTTTTCCCTAGAAAAATACTGCAAGTACAAGTGATTCAGTACATTCCTTATCTTATTGTTCTTGGGAGAATTGATCAATTAATAATCACTGTTTCTTATCAGTTCCTTTCAACTGCTAGACCTTCTGTTGGAATAGACTCCTATAGAGTGGCAGTTAAACAGTGATCAAACTTCAATCTTTTTACGTTAGAGGAAAATATAGTACATTAAGAGAGCATTTTTGTGTCCTGACCAGGGAGATGGGAAAGGTGATCTGTTTTGGGAGTCTGAATGGAGACAGCCTCTAACTAACTCTAAAATTGTGGCAGTGAGAACAGACCTCCCTGAGTCAAACACAATCAGAGTCACTTGTAGTTGTGTGTAGTTACAACAGCTAACCAGTTTCCTTTGTGTGTTGAAGAGCTGCTATTTGTCCCTTCAGATCCATTTTCCCCTTTAGATTATCCTGCTGAGAGCTCCAAGTGGCATGTATCTTCAAGCTCCATTGACCATTGGATTTTGATTGGGGTTGGCCAGTAGGGGGCACCTAGGGTGGGAGAAAGGTAATAGTGGAGCTTTTTTATTTTTTAATTTATTTTATTGAAGTATAGTTGATATACAATGTGTTAATTTCTGCTGTACAGCAAAGTGATTCATATATATATATATATATATATATGTATAAATAAACGTACACACACATACATTTCTTTTCCATTATGGTTTATCACAGGATATTGAATATATTTCCCTGTGCTATACAGTAGAACCTTGTTGTTTATCTATTCTATGTATAATAGTTTGCATCTGCTAACCCCAAACTCCCAATCCATCCCTCCTCCACCCACCCTCCCCCTTGGCAACCACAATTCTGTTCTCTATGTCTGTGTGTCTGTTTCTGTTTCATAGATAAGTTCATTTGTGTCATATTTTAGATTCCACATATAAGTGGTATATGGTATTTGTCCTTCTCCTTCTGACTTAACTTCACTTAGGTATGATAATCTCTAGGCCCATCCATGCTGCTGTAAATGGAAGAATTAAATTTTAAATTTAATTTTTTAATTTAATTTTAAATTTTTTAAAAAAAAATTTTTATGGCAGTCCACTGTATGTACCACATCTTCTCTATGCATTCATCTGTTGATGGACATTTGGGTTGTTTCCATGTCTTGGCTACTGTGAATAGTGCTGCTATGAACATAGGGGTGCATGTATCTTTTTGAATTATAGTTTTGTACAGATATATGCCCAGGAGTGGGATTGCTGGATCATATGGTAGTTCTATTTTTAGTTTTTTGAGGAACCTCCATACCGTTCTCCATAGTGGCCGCACCAATTTACATTCTCACCAACAGTGTAGGAGGGTTCCCTTGTCTCCACATCAAGAGTGGAGCCTTTATTCCCCTGACCCCCTGCCTGCAGGGTCTGTAGCTTCTGTCCGGTGGCCTTCCTCACCTGGCTCTTTCTCTCAGGCTGTTAACTGCTGTGTCCTCTGGTCCTCTCAGGTTGGGGGCTGGTAACAGCTCTGCTGTTGCTCGCTCTGGGCCACTGCACTATTCCTCGTGGCTTCTCCACACCCGGCCAAATAATACCTTACTGAACTCTCCTCATATTACCCACTTTGGGTGTACCATCTATGTCTTCCAGGGACTGCTGCTGTCATTTAATGCTCATGCCCACTTAGCAGGTGGGAACCCCAGGGAGATTCAGGCAAGGGGTAGTGCTGGCTTCTGGTAAATATGACCAAATGTAACTTGGCCAGGCCATTGCCAAAGTTGACTCTTTCCCTCTTAGAGGTCATAATGTCGGAGCTACTTCTTTAGGATAGTGGAATTAAACCTCCTTTTTTGTTTTTTTGCCTTTTCCAGTCCATGGTATTTTAGAAGTTTTAGGAATTGTATTACGGAGTCAGAATGGTGTAGTGGACGGATTGTGGACTCTGGAGTCAGGAAAACATAGGTTTGAATGCCATCTGCCCCACTTCCTAGTTGCATGGCCCTGGGCACTTTGTATCATCTTTATTTTTCCATCTGTAAAATGCTAGAATAATACTAGGCTCCGAGGGCTGTTATGAGACTACGTAGGATGATGTATGCAAACTACCAAGTACAGTATGGTGTGCGTATCTATAGAAGACTTAATAAATGATAATGAGAGATGGCAGCTTGGCAAGAGGACACATAAATATGTTATATTCAGTATTGTCTTCATTTTTTTAAATAAACTTTAAGTTTTAGATTTACAGAAAAGATGTAAATATAGTAAGAGAGTCCCTGTATCCCCAGCGTCCAATTTCCCCCCTTTGTGACATCTTATATCACTTTGGGACATTTATTACAACTGATGAACAAATACTGATCTATTATTAATGAAATTCTATACTTTATTCTGATTTCATTAGTTGTTCCCTAATTTTCTTTTAGGTTCCAGGATCCCACCCAAGATGTTGTTGTCATGTTGTTGTCATGTCCAAGATGTAGTTGTCATCACATGTTGTTGTCATGTCTCCTTAGATTCCTCTCGGCTATGATAGTTTCTCAGATTTTCCATGGATTTAATGACCTTGGCAGTTTTGAGGAGTTAGTGGTCAGGAATTTTGTGGAATGTCCTTTTATTTGGGGTTGCCTGTTATTTTTCTCATGATTAATTGGGGTTATGGATTTGTGGGAGGAAGACCACATAGATGAAGTATTCTTAACATATCAAGGGTATGTACTATCAACATGACTCATCATCGTTGATGTTAACCTTTTAACCTTGATCAGCTGGCTGAGGTCATGTTTGTCCGGTTACTTTTTATTTCCTCCTTTTCTATCCTTTGCTCTTTGGAAGCAAGTCACTTAGTATAACCCAAACTTAAAGCATGGGAAGTTGTGCTCCACCTCCTTGAGGGGAAATATATTTACATAAGTTATTTGGAATTTTTCTGTACAGGAGATTTGTTTCCTACCTCCCTATTTATTTATTTATTTATCCAACAGCTCCTATCAGCATGGACTCATGACATTTATCATACTTTGGGTTATAATGCAGTCCTACCCTATTTATTTTGTTGCTCACATTATTCTAGTTTTGGCTATTGAATGTTCTTTCAGTTGGTTCCTGTATCCCTTTGACATACCCCCAGCATTTTGGGGTTTTTTTGAGCACATCTTTACTTTCTGGCCGTATGATGTTTCCGGCTCATCTTGTATTATTTCCCGTTCCAGTCCTAGAACCAGCCATTTCTCCAAGAAACCTTTTTTTCTTTTATTGGAGAATAGTATTAGAAACTAAGATCTGGGGACTTCCCTGCCAGTCCAGTG
Source organism: Mesoplodon mirus (assembly GCF_964341445.2). Classification (NCBI taxonomy): domain Eukaryota; kingdom Metazoa; phylum Chordata; class Mammalia; order Artiodactyla; family Ziphiidae; genus Mesoplodon; species Mesoplodon mirus. The sequence goes on from NC_138984.1 coordinate 54,400,163, forward strand.
GTTAAGACTTCGCCTTCTAATGTGGGGGGTGCGGGTTTGATCCCTGGTCAGGGAGCTAAGACTCCACCTGCATCTTGGCCAAAAAACCAAAATATAAAACAGAAGCAATACTGTAACGAGTTCAATAAAGACTTTAAAAAGTGATCTGCATCAAAAAAAATCTTTAAAAAAACCCCCTAAGATCAGTGCACTAGATGTGTTCTTTGCTTCTAGACCCTCTCAGTGGATAGACCTAGGAAATATATGGATGTATAAAGTGTCTGTATTAAGTTTAACATGACTTCCTACTGGTATCACCAATTCCAATTACCACGTATTTTATTCTAGCCTTCTCCCCTTGGTTGGCCGTAATCTCCAACTGCAGTAGTGAGAAACTTGGCTTCCACCATCAGTCATTCATTTACTTACTTTTCCAGTTCAGGTACACATGTACAGTGCCTTCTGAATTGTTAACTTGTATCCTCTTGAGAAACAACTTTATCAACTAAAGTACACAATTGTGGGCAGTTCCTTTTGTCTATAGTCTTACAGTTTCCAGTCATTTCCAAAGTTACGTTAAGTCAGCACCTCTTTTTCCCTACTCCTTTCAGTGATGTTATGTCATACATTTGGAATAGAGTTAGATCCTTTTGTCACAATTTGCATTCCATCTTGGGCTATCTTGCCCTCCTGATTGATATTTTTTCTTATTTTACGTGCATTACGATTCATTCTTTGTATTGTAAAATTATATGAGTTTCAAAAAATGTGTCGTGTCATGTATTCACTATTACAGTATCATACAGAATAGTTTCACTACCGCCCCAAATCCCCTGAGCTGCACTTGTTCAAGTCTCCTGCCTCATCCCCACAAGACCCCTGGCAATCACCAATCTGTTTTCTGTCTATACTTTTGCCTCCTCCAGAATGTTCTATAAATGAAATCATACAATATGTAGCCTTCCCAGACTGGCTTCTTTCATCGAGCAGTGCACATTTAGGATTTATCTGTGTTGTTGTGTGGATTAATCACTTGTTCCTTTCATCAGTCCATAGTATCATCTATAGTACGGATGTACCGTTCTTTGTACATCCCTTCACCTGTTGAAAGACAACATGGTTGCTTCTAGTTTTGATTATTAAGGCAACCACTATAAACTTTTGTGTGCAGGTTTTTGTATGTACATACGCTTTTTAAATCAGGTGGGTAAATACCTAGGTGTGTGACTTCCAGTGACTGTACAATTTTACATTCCCACCAGCAGTAAATAAGTGTTCCTCTTGCTTTATATCCTCAGTAGTGCTTGGTATTACCAATTCTTTTCATCCCTAGAAATATGTACATTTAAACACATGTATTTCCTATTTTGAATTATTCTATAGCTTCTGGCCACAGTTAATGCTACCTAGGGCCATCTGGTCTTTTAAAAATCTGTGTCCTTGGGCTTCCCTGGTGGCGCAGTGGTTGGGAGTCCGCCTACTGATGCAGGGGACGCGGGTTCGTGCCCCGGTCCAGGAGGATCCCACATGCCGCGGAGCGGCTGGGCCCGTGAGCCATGGCCGCTGAGCCTGTGCGTCCGGAGCCTGTGCTCCACAGTGGGAGAGGCCACAGCAGTGAGAGGCCCGCATACTGCAAAAAACAAACAAACAAACAAACAAAAATCTGTGTCCTTGTGCTGGAGGTTTGACTGTGTTACTTGCCAACTATAGCTCGTTTTCTCTTAGAAGTCAGAGGTGCCTAAGTTACCTTTTTTAATGTCTGTAAAAACAAGTTTGGATACTTGCCTAATCCACTGTTCATTAGAAGCACTAGTTTCATATATTCACTTGTTCATCAAATATTTATGGATTACCTACTGTATGTTGGCCCTTGGGGATAAAGCAGTGAACAAAAACTGACAAGGCCCTTGTAGTTGCGGAGCTTATATTTGTGGGGGAGAAGAACTTTTCATGTGTAATATAACATAATGCAATATAAGGTAGTGATAAATACAACGATCAGTCTAAAGCAGGGTCTAGGACTTCAGAGAACACTGGAGTTTTCAGGAGAAGGGGAGTGATCAGGGAAAGGCTCACTGAGAAGATGACGGGGAGCAGGGATCTGGAAGTGATGAGGGAGTCAGCTAGGTGGATGTCCAGAGGGATGAACATTTCAGGCAAAGAGAAGAATGGGAGCAGATGCCTGGAAGTGGCAGGGCTCTTGCCATTTTTGAGGAGCAGTGATTTTTGTGGCTGGAGTTGAGTGAGCAAGAGTGGGGGGACATAAAGTTGGAGAGAGGGCAGGACTGGGTCGTGTTGGATTTGGTAGACCAGTACTTCATAAATTTTAATGGGCCTGAGCATCACCTGGGCACCTCTTGTAATGCAGACTCTGATTCAGTAGTTCTGGAGCAGGACCTGAGACCTTTCATTTCTAATAGGCTTCTGGGTGCTGGTCCATGGATCCTACTATGAATAGCAAAGTTGCAGACTCTGGTCATGGTTTCATTCTGAATGAGAATAGACTTCTGAAGAGGATTCTGAGCATGGGAATGCTGTGATGTGATTTAAAAGTTTAAAGTCTCCCTGGCCTGTTGTGTGGAGAATCCTCTGGGGAAGCAAGGGAGATCAGCTTTGAGGCTGCTGCCGGAGTCTGAATACAATATTCTGGTGCTTGGTCTTGGGTGGCGCTGATGGCAGTAAGGAGAAAAATGCCAGCCGGCACAGTTGTGTAGTTGGTGCACTGCCCAAGGTACCAGCAGAGTTGGTGGGTTGAGCTGGCAGTCCAGCTGCATTCCACTTGTTAAGCCTTTCACTTCATAATTCATCAGCCAAGAGGGGGAGAGGAACACTCTTTCTATAATTCTTCCTCCCCAGAGGGGAAGAGGTGCCTTTTTATAATTCATGCAAAGGCAGGATGTGTGTCACCTATGGTTAGGGCAAGAAGTGGTTGGATTTAGTGTAGGAGATTCTGGGTAGTTAATGTGTAGAGGAGAGGGGTGTGACAAGAGCCTTTCTCTTTTCGTTTTGACTTGTGCTGTCATGTGCTGCTGCCTGAGTTCATGGCCCTTGAAAGCTCTTCCTGGAAAGCAGAGCAGCTACAGAAGAGTTCAGCTGAACTTTGAATTTTCCAGAGAGTAGTCTTTCAAAGCAATTGCTCCTGCCACAGAAGAGGGAAAACAGACCCCAGTCATTTATTTCAGGCTTCTCTCTGTGAGCAGACAGAAGTGATATCTTTTTAAAAATGTCTCTGCACTACTATAAAAGCGGTCACCAAGTATAGAAGGAGAGAGCCTTAGATACCTCTGCCAGGTTCCAAGCTGCGTCTGGTAGTTAGTCTCATGCTCCCCACTGTGGAAGTGGTCTGAAGATATGTCTTGTCCAAAAATGCAACCAAAGAAGGTACATCACGTGTTCTGTAGCTGCTGAAGTGGCGGGGTTTCCCTGGGAATGTCTTACTCAAGCTGGTTGTTGGGTGGTGCTTACGTTGGGTTTCCTTATGAAAGGGATCTTCACTCCTATGGCTTTTCTGGCAGCACAGTGGGCACGGCAAGTGGATGTTTAGCTGCGTCCTTCAGCTCTATATCCTTTAGCTGGTTTGTATGCCATTTTCACTCAGGTCAACATGGTCTGATCCTTGAGGCATGTGCCTTGTGGACCATGCATTGGCACCAAACCTATTTGAAAGATAAAGATATAAAATGTAGGGACTTTCCTGGTGGCGTAGTGGTTAAGAATCCGCCTGCCAATGCAGGGGACACGGGTTCGAGCCCTGGTCCGGGAAGATCCCACATGCCGCAGAGCAACTAAGCCCGTGTGCCACAACTACTGAGCCTGCATACTGCAACTACTGGAACCTACACGCCTAGAGCCCATGCTCTGCAACAAGAGAAGCCACCGCAATGAGAAGCCCGCGCGCCGCAACGAAGAGTAGCCCCCGCTCGCCTCAACTAGAGAAAGCCTGCACACGGCAGCGAAGGCCTAATGCAGACAAAAATAAATAATTAAAATAAATAACTTAAAAAAAATGCAGTGATGATGATGTTGTAACCCTTGAGTCAGCAGTGCTCCTGGCATGGAGGGTTTGAATTTCTTTATGGGAGTATCACGCTTGACTTGTGCCCCTGCACTGAACATGGGGTGATGGGAATCACCTCAGTAGACACTGGAGATGCAGGTCCCCCCCGTTCCCCCCGCCATGGTAGAGGCTTCTGGTGAGTCTCATTTCCTCCTCAGGTCCCCTCTGTAGAGGTGGTTTCTATCCATCAACTTCTTTCTAAAACAACAGGCTGAATGCTGGTGAATGTGGCATGTAGCCTGTCAGCAGGATCTATCCATAACTCATTTTATGTTAGGTTACATAGGAGTTGGGACTAAGCTCTCAACTGCAAAGCACAGTTTTGGAAGAGTTTATTCTGTAGAGCAGAGGACCCCAAATCCAATACCCACTGAAATTAGGGATGGCCCATCAGTGAATAGAGAGGACTGTGGGAACTTGGAGAGCACACAGCCTTCAGAAGAGGACAGCCACTACTGAGCTTGGGCCGATGGTCACCACGTGTAAGTGCAGTTGCCATTAGGAGACATTTCAACAGAAGCCAGAAATTGGCAGGTCTTATGTAAAATCTCCTAATTTTTAAATGATGGAAACTAATTCCAGAAGATGCTAAACATTGTTCAGACAAAGTAAACCATGTCTAAAGGCTGGATTCAAAACAATAAGGGCTTACTGTATAGCACCAGGAACTAAATTCAATATCTTGTAATAACCTATCATGGAAAAGAATCTGAAAAAGAGTATATATGTACATATATATGAATATATATATATATATATATATATAACCGAATCACTTTGCTGTACACCTGAAACTAACACAATGTTGTAAATCAGCTATACTTCAATTAAAAAAAAACACCCAGAATTTCAATGAACAAAACAAAACAAAAAAAGTTATTTTTTAAAAGACTGTCTAGAAAACTTGATCTACAAAAGATAGCCAGGCTTTTCTAGATAATGGCAGTATATTTCTCATGTTCTCCTTGGCATATATATACCAGTGCCCAACCTTTTGAGAATATAAATCCCTCAGTAGCAGAGACTGGTTTTGCTCTACTTGCTTTAGTTATAGAATGGCTATCTGAACACACAATAGGAATTTAGAATCCTAGACTTCAAGAATGAAAGGAATCTTGGAGAGCATTGTATTCCAATCCATGCATTAACTCTATGCACTAATATTTTCTTAAAGTTAATATGCCATTTTCCTCCAAAACAGTACCAAAATGTATGCAGCAAAAAGTAAGTCCTTCCCAAATAGAATCTCCAGTGCCTCAGCTTTCCTCTCCTCAAACAGCTACTGATACCAGTTTCTTTTGTAAAAAACACTCTAAGTAAATTAAAATACTTCCTTAAAGTTTTATAAAATACAGACAGTAGCATAAGATTAAAAAAAAAAAAGGCTGGTTTCAGCCACTGAAATGCTCATTCTTAATTAAGCTCCACCCCAGTATATGAATACCCCACCTTTTTGCTTTAACAATAACGATAAGCTAAATGAGCTAAAAAAGAGCTGAGGAAAAGAAATTTTCATAAAAAATAAATAATTCTTGTGAACTATGGAATTACTATATATATAATCTAAAGAAGTGACCCAGTGGTAATTGCTGAGTGTTCTGTAGTCTAGATCATGAGCTATCCCAAGAAGGCAGAAGGCAAAGCTCCAAAGTAGGAAAGGTGTGAGTCCTCACCTTCGTTTCTCTCCTACTTCACTCGGCAATTTACCTGCTATCTACTGTGCATTTATCCTAAGGCCTGAGGTGTCCCTCCCTGTGCAGAGCTGAGACTGCTTTGCAGTTGAGAGTTTAGTTTCAGCTCTTATCTAAACGAACATAAAAGGAATTATTAAGTGCAATATACAGCAAAATACTCGGTTAGAGCAATCTTTTCCAAACCTTTGAGGATCTTTTGAATAATGAGTAAGTGATGAATTCATTCTAAATAAAGTATAGCTTGAATTTTTAAATATCAATAATTTGAAAGCTTATTCTGGAGCCCTTCAGAATTCGCTGGATCACACTTTGAGCACATTCGGTTATTTCGGCCTAAAACTGGTGATTTTTTTTCTTGTTTAACTGGCCAACACCTTCCCATGTTATTTGTATATTGATTGTCATGAAAACTTTTGATGGCATGTGCAGTGAATTATCTGAAAAGAATCTAAAAAAATTACAGCACTAAGTTGACCTAAAGCTTGATAGTTTACAATAGTATATTATGTATGTTTGGCTCTTTGTAAAGTAAAAAGCATGTTTCCATGCTGTAGTTTATATGATTCTGATAAAATGTTGAAGTAGCTGTAAGCTGAAACTTAGACGCTGAGCAAAATGATAATGCATTAATAATAAAAATAATAATTACTATTTGTGGAGAAGTTTCTATGTGCCAGGCACAGTGCTGAATACTTTACATACATTTTCCTATTTACTCATCAGTGCAACTCAAAGAAGTAGGCATCAGTATCTTCCTTTCTTAGATGAAGAGACAAGTTTGGAACTAAGCAATTTGTCGTCCATCACACACACAGAGGCAGGAGAGTGGAATTCAGCCTCGCGCACCTTTCAGCTTGATGTCACCACCATGAGCTTTCTAAGTAATCCTGCTAATAAGTGACAGTCCTCAAATCTTCTAATTGAGGATACCAAAGTGTTTTGGACTATAGTAAACTTTGCTTTAAAAGTACATTATTTTTGAAAGTTCATGCAAGCAGTCTTTACTGGGTGAATATGAATCTGTTCACACATATCTGATGATGCAAATGAGCTACACCAGTTGGCATTCAGCCAGCAGTAAGTGAAATTCCCCAGCTATTATTAAATCCGTTGGTTTACAAGATAAAAAAATAATATGGTTGGGTAAAAGCATGTCTTATCTACCACCTTTTTCTAATGTTTAATTACTTTTCCTCTCTTTAATTAATATCCTTTCTGAGGTCTCATACTGGCTTCATTTTGATGAATAGGCAATGATTTTGTCCCAGTATGCCTACATCAGTTTTGAAGGAAAAATATTAACCTATGTGTCAAATGATCTTTCTTTTTTATTCTTATTCTTAATTAAAGCCATTTAACCTGCCCTCAGACCTGCTGTGACTTACTGGAGACCGCTGAGCTTTAAACCCCTTGGATTAGACCCACAGTGTGACTGCAAAGCTCACGTTGGTTGGCAAGTTAATGATGGATGCTTCTCATTTCCAAGAGAAGGAAAAATGGAGCCACTGTTCTTTGAAATGACTTAAACACACACGCGTAATTGACAAACGGCTTGACTGTGTTTACAATATTAGTTTGGAGACAGCTGCAGGTCTTTAACTCTTGATTTCAAGTTTAAACTCATACAACTTTGAACGTCAACTGCAAAATTAAGAATAATATTGATGAAAATGCCATGATTGAATTCAAGTGATAGTCTGTCACTTTTTTTTTTTGCGGTACCCGGGCCTCTCACTGTTGTGGCCTCTCCCGTTGTGGAGCACAGGCTCCAGACGCGCAGGCTCAGCGGCCATGGCTCACGGGCCCAGCCGCTCCACGGCATGTGGGATCTTCCCGGACCGGGGCACGAACCCGCGTCCCCTGCATCAGCAGGCGGACTCTCAACCACTGCGCCACCAGGGAAGCCCTCTGTCACGTTTTTTAAGGGAGGTCCACAGAGTGATCTTTGGGTTGTGGGGTGAAATGATGGACATATTCTTCGAAGTGAGATTGCTTGTTACATTTACTTAATGAATCTGAGCAGCTCATTTCTATGCTTCCGACTCTACCAAATTTCTCTTTGAGATTTCATTATTTTAGTATTATCCTCCTCATTTGACAGAGGGCTTTTCTCCTTTGATTCTCAGAAAACTTTTGTGAGGGAAGTGATCCCCATTTGACAGATGGAGATCTGTGTCTCAGCGCAGTGACATGGTGACTTGTCCCTTAGCTGGTGTGTGACAGCGCAGGACCTGGTGGCCTCTGGTTTCCTGACTTGGGCTGCTGCAGGCTCTCATCATTCTGTGTGTCTCTCAGCGTTCTGTTGCACACAGTCTCCAGAACCACAAGTCGGGAACTTTGACTTCTATTTTTCTTTGATATTTGAACTGGGTCAGAATTTCCTTGGAGTAATTATTGAAGAACAATTACATAAACTGCATACATTTTTCTCTTCCTGGATGAAGATGCCTAAATTCCCAAATAAAATGAAAGCAGGCCTTTAATGGGAAGAAGTAGAAAAGTTAAAGGTCTCTTACTCATTACGTATATAGTAATTATGTACTATATACGTAATAAAATGACACCAATTGAAGTTTTTCTTAGAAGTGTTTTTTAAAAAATATGTTTTTTTGGATAAAATACATGTTGATAAATAATTTTCTGACTATGCAAAAACAAATCTTCAGGAAAAATTATGACAAACACTGGACTTTTACATCCATCAGTTTGTATAAACAGTTAAGATTGCCAACCCTGATGGTCTAAAGCAGAGGTTAGCAAGCTCTGACCTGTTGACCAGATCTAGCCTGCTGCCTGCTTTTGTATGGCTCCTGAGCTTAGGAAGTTTTTATACTTCTCGAGGGTTGGGAAAAAATTTTAAAAAAGGATAATACTTCATGACTTGAAATTATATCATATTCAAATTTTAGTGTCTATGAATAAAGTTTTATGGTTACACAACCGCACTGAGCTCGCTCATTTACATACCTGTGGCTATTTTGCATGAAAATGACAGAGTTGAGTAGTTGTACTAGACTGTATGGTCTACAAACTCAAAAATATTTACTATATGGCTCTTTACAGAAAACGTTTGCCAACTCTTGATTTCAGGCAAGTTATAGGAAAGTATATCTGTATTGCTTTAAACAGATCTTTTATTTCCTGAATAAATGGTATTGCTTATTGGATTTTGGAGAGAAGAAGCGTAGGATTCGTTGATCGAGAGGGAGAATTGATTTGAGTAGGTCAGGCAGAGGATGTTAAATTTGTGGCCTGTCCTAAAAGTTGCTCCCTGGCTAACTTTCCATGACTCTTGACTTGGTGCCCTAAGAGACACTAATTTGGATTAAGACATTGCTTAAACTTGGTTGAACTATACCCAGGTCACCTATCGGCATCCGTGGAGTTGGTGTTTCTCTTATGTTTCCTATTGGAATAGACAGCAATGATGTAAGTGTGTGAGAGAGTTTGTTAGATGCTTTTTTTCCTTTGATCAAGGTATTTATTTTAAGATATATTAGAAAAAATAATTACAATATCAAATCCTTAATTTCATGGCTGATGTGTGACCAAAATATTTACATAAAACACGAGCCAATATAAAGAAGAAATAGAGAGTAACAGATAATTTGTAATTTTGATAATATTGTGAACTTAGGAAGCAAATGACCCAAATTTGGAAAACACTGTTTAAAAAAAGATGGAAACAAATTAGGTTATGAGTTTAGTTGGAAAATCCAGGGCATTTGAAAGTGACTTTGTTCTTCTAGTGGGGAGAGAGGATCAGGGGAGGGATGTCAGAATTTGGCCTGGGATTATTTGGAACATGAAGAAAGCATTTCTCTGTCCTGGAATCTTTAGAGGTTATTCACATATTGAATTGAGTGAAGAGGTCCTTAACATTATTTCATTACAACTGATTGCCTTTTATGGGAGAGATTATCATACTGATGCTTGGAGATATGGGAATTTGAGAAGCTTGGAAGGTATTTTTATAATCTTAGGTGTCTATTACATACAGACATCTTATGAAATGGAGAATATTCTGCCTCTTCAATTTGGCATCCTGCTGTAATAGTATATTATTTAAGTCTAGTTCATATTCTTGAAATAAGATAAAACTATGATTTTAGTAACTGCATAGGGTTCCGTTGCATGAATGAGACATAGTTTAATCAATTCTCTATTCTTAAAATTTTGGATTTTGTTTTGTTTTGCTATTATAAATAACACCAAGATAAACAACCTTCATCTTTGGTTACATTTCTGATAATTTCCTTAGAATAGATTTTTGCACAGGGTTCCTTGGGTTAAAAGGTATACATATTTGTAAGACTTAATATGTAATGCAAATTGCCCTCCAGAAAGGCTATACAAATTTACATATTTTACTGAGAATGTAGGTGAATGCCATGTTTGTTCATTTATTTATTTATTTTTATATCTACATCCATATGTCTGAGAAAAGTTTTACAATGTTTTAATATAGGACTGGCACATTTCTCATAAATATTATACCCAAAGATCCATTTATCTGTTGGTATGATGAATGAGAATCTTTATTCCATTATTTTCCATAGACTTACTGTTGGTATTTTAAGAAAACAATGATTTGGGGTATATTTTGTATTTGGTCATATTGCTGAACTGGCCTATTCATTCTAAAAGTGTGTAAGATGAATCTCTCACTTTGCATTTAGACAACAGAGAGGTTAGAGTAAATCCTAGGAGTGAACATCTTCAACTTTTCCCACTGTGTGTGAGGCTGCACATAAAAGTCTCTTTTGTTGGTTCGTTCTTATCTGAGCCAAAAAACAACACTAGTAAGAAAAATGATAGGACAGTGATCCTATCAGGACCTACTTTGGGTGAATACACCTGGATTAATCTGCAGTTTTGAATGCTTCCCTTTATAAGTAGAACTTTTAGAAATATTAAGGTCTTGTTTGGTGTTACTTCTCAAATTCATTTTAAAAAAAGGCTTTGTTTTTTTTTGGAAAAGAATTGAATTGTGTTCAGCCTTATGGAGCACCCGGAATGAGTTAGGAAATGACTACAGTCCCTTGCTTCTTTTAGCTTAAAACAGAATTTATGTTTTAATTTAGTTTTTCAGCCTCTATGTGAAATTGTTTCACATGTGGGTTAAGGCCAATGATATAAAAAAAGTCATTGATTCCTCATTTCTAATTCTTTTTTCATTTAGCAATGTCCATTGGCTTTCGAATAAGTTGATTTTTAGGAGACTGGATTTGGCTGCTTATAGCTCTAATAAAACGATGCTGTTATAAAGGAGAATTGTCATTTTAGGTGCTGTCGGACTTTTATGCTCCGATATCTTGGCATCCCAGTAGAAAATTAGGTGTTTATGCACGGGTGAAAGCAGATTTAATGAACATGAAAACCACTGGGAAACTATGTGTTGAATACTGTGTTTTGCTTATTTCTTCTCAATCCTCCAGTGTCAACACTGGGAGCAGAAGGATCTAAGCTAGTGTCCTTGAGAAAAACATAATGGGCAAAAAATCTCTGTCGAATTCTCATTTATCAGAGGCTTTGAAAGTCAAGATTATTATTATTTTTTAAGGAGACAAAGTATAATTGTGTAAATGCACTAGTAGTACACATCTGTTGTTTGTCCTGCTCAGTACACCTTCTTCATTTCTTGAGAATTAGGACCTTAATCTTGCTTTGGAGAGAATTGCTACTCGCTCATTCTCTCACTGTGTCCTAGGGTGGGATTGACCTCTTTCTCAGGCTCTGGGGGTGGATCTGGGATGCAGACCTTGTCAATCCTAACACCCTCCCCCTCCTCCTTTCCCTCCGCCCCCATCCCTTAGGGATTTACTCCGGAATGGAACATGAGGCAAGCAAGGTCAATGGACATTGCTCTCAGGACTTGTCTTCAATCTGCTGGGGAGGAGGCACTCCCTTCCCCCTGGGATAACTAAATGAGTATGATGAAAGGCTGGATGTGGAATGGCCATCTGAGCCACCACTTGGGGAGAAGAAATCAGAGGCAAGACCTGGAGAGAGACAGCCTCCTGAGCTCCTCACTTAAGCCCCCAGTCCAGCTGTGGCTGAAAGGAGCTCTACCATGAATGTCAAAATTATATTGGCTAATACAGTCCCTTTGTTCCCTTTCCTCTTACTTCCGTGTGTTTAAGGGAGTGTTTTGGTCAGCTGTAATGGGAAGAATCCTGAGAAAACTCTGTTATTCTCCTTATTCAGCTCTTTCTATTCCAGCCTGATTGGCTCTTTGATGTCTTTGAAACATACCCAGTATCTCAGGCCATTTGCATTTGCTTGTCCTTCTGTCTGGAAAGCTCTTATCTTCCCCTTGGCTCTGGTCCTTACCCCTTCAAGCCTGTACTTAATTGTCACTTCCTCAAAGAGGCTATCCCTGACTCTCTATTTAAAATGGAAGCACACATGTTCTTCCATAAGTCCCCCTTCAAATGCCTTCTAGAATATTAAATCCTTAATTATTTGTATATCATCACATTCCCCCACCTCCACTGAAATGTGAGATCCTTGAAGGAAGAGATTTGTGTCTGGATAGGGTGGGTGCTCAATAAATATTTTTGAACTGGTTGTAAAATAGTAGCTGATTTCTTCAGATATGACTTGTTACTTCTAAAGGGAAAATGGTAACTTGTATGGTGGAATCACTATGTTAACCATGTGATCAAAGTCAGTATCACACACAATCGGATGAATTGACATCACGGGCCTCCTAATGTGATGCACTGAGAAAGACCCAGCATCACTCTGTCATCTTGCCACAGCTGCAAGGAAGCATAGGAAAACATCAGACAAATCCAACAGGAGGAACGTTCTATAAAACACCTGGCTTGTGTTCTCAAAAAAATGCCATTATTAAAATGATCAAAGAAAGGCTGAGAAACTTTCTGGATTAAAGGAAACTCGAGACATGGCAGTCAAATGCAGTGTGTGATTCTGGATTAGAAAACAATGCTATATAGGTTATTATTGGGACAGTTGGAAGAATTTGAGTATGAGCTGTATATTAGGTACCAATAGCATACATATCAACGTCTCATTCCTGAATTTGATAATTATACTGTGATTATATAAGATACAGTTCTTGTTCTTGTGAAATGCACTGAAGTACTTAGGGGTAAATCATCATGGAGTCTGCAACTTTCAAAAATTTTAGCACTATCTGTCCATATATATATATCTAAATATCTGTATAGCTATACCTATAGCTATCTATCTAGCAAAAAAACAAATGGAACTAAACGTTAGCAATTAGAGAATTTAGGTGAAGGGTAAATGAAAATTCACTGTATTAAAAAAACTTACAGATAAATTACAAGAATACTATTAGGTAGACCTGTATGATATAACCAATATTTGGCCATATTTGATCTACGAAAGTGCCAATTTCATGTGGTTCATCTAATACTCTTGCAACTTTTCTGTAAGTTTGACTTTTTTTAATTAAAAATTTTTAAAAAAGAAAGGAAATGTGGCAGGTATGACTGGACAGTCTTTACTAAGTGATGTATTTACCTGGAACATTTTTTCCCAGTAATTTATATCAGCTTGATTTTTTAATCACCCATATTCTGTGTATTTGCTGAGAGAAAATGTAGAGTTGCCAGTTAGTGGCTTCTCAGTCCCTGTTGATAATTTTGTCATACTTGATGTTCATGTATAATTAGTTTGAAACTCTAAACTCCATTCCGTGTAATAGTTCAGAGCTCCCTGGTTCTGGCTTCCCTAGAATGTGTCTGCTGGGACTGGCTCCCACGGACTGAATTCTCTCCCCTTCCTCCCTCTCTCCTCCAACCCAGACTCCTCAGCAGCTGCTGGCTGGGTGGGTGTAGGAGTGAGAGTGTCCTGTGGGGTCAGGGTTGGGGTCCTTTTCTGTGACTGACAAGCAGAGCACCTGGACCAGGTGGAGGAGGTCTCTTTTCTTATCACTTGCCTCTCTGGCTGCTTCTGGAGGTACATGGCCATGACTTCTTTCATGCCTCCTTGCTCTCTTTGACTGTGGTCACCTATGAATTTCTCCTGCACTGGTTTTCTCAGCACAGGCAATTGTGTGCTCTGTCCTGGCTCCAAACTCAGTGACCTGTAGGGGAGTCTTCACATCTTTTCTAACGTCTACAGTGATACCTGCTACAGCCCACCCGTGACTATGAATCTGCCTGGTTTCTTGCAGACTTTAGCAGGGCACAGCCTAGCAGTGTGCATGGGCCCTGGTAGGAAATCAATAAACATGTGCTGTCTACAGAGAACACAACACATTATATCAGGACATGAATGACTAGCCATATAATGTGATGGCTTGGCTCTGGATCACGGAACAAGGCACATCACTTAATTTCAAGACCCTTTGAAGAGGGAGAATGAACCATATTCATGCTGGACAGGACTAAGTAAAAAGGGCATCACTGGAGGAATAGTTGGGAGTTATAAAGAAGAAGTCCAACCCTCTTTCCTCTTGTATTTCTCCAAATGATATAGAGACCAGTGCGTTGCCATCCTTGATGAGGGGATCGGTCAGGGTTATGAGAACTGTGGCTCTGAGAACCCATCCAGACATGCCTCCACCAAAACCACCTGAGGATGATTTAGTTTCAGCAAAGGATACCTTAGGCTTTTTGCATAGGTATGTGTACTGAAACACAAAAGGGCATCCTGTCCTTCTAGAAGCTGTCATAGGCCTTCCTGGAGACTGACTGGTTGCCGCTACCACCCTGGGGTTTACTAATGGGCCTTCACTGAAGGATGGAGGAGGGCCAAACACTCCTTCAAGCGTGTTAACATTTGCAGTCAACTAGTCCTCAGACCAACAGAGCAAATTTGAGAAATAGGCTTTATTGCTCCCACTTTACAGATAAAGAAAAAAATGATACAAATGGATGTATTTACAAAACAGAAACAGACTCACAGATTTAGAGAATGAACTTACAGTTACTAGAGGGGAAGGGTTGGGGGGAGGGATAGACTGGGAGTTTGGGATTGACATGTACGCACTGCTATATTTAAAATAGATAACCAGCAAGGACCCACTGTATAGCACAGGGAACACTGCTCAATATTCTGTAATAACCTAAATGGGAGAATAATATGAAAAAGAATAGATATATGTATAACTGAATCACTTTGCTGAACACCTGAAACTAACACAACATTGTTAATCAACTATGCTCCAATAGAAAATAAAAATTAAAAAAAAAAACAAAACCTGAGACTTCAAGAGGTCACTTGGCTATTACTTTCTATAGTGAGGTTTTGACTCTAGCTCTGATTGATTCATAGTCTGTTGCTCCTAGGCCCTGTCTTAAAATATGCATAACTATGCCAAATAAAAGAAGGGAGGAAGTACCCCTTGGAAGGAGCTAGGGGAAGAAGGCCCAGGACACATGTTTTAGTGTGTGTAAACATCACCATGGAGAGGTTTTAAACGGGAGACACCTATCTCCAGGCATCATGACTCAGTGGGTGGAGTGGGGACTGTAATATTTTTAAAAGCACCCCAGGTAATTCTGATGTCCTAATTGCCCTAGAGAGTTAACTGGATTTAGCCATACATATTAATTAAATTGTTCTAAGTAAACGTGTGAATTCTAATTTATTTTATGGAGTATTGTTAGGGGCCTTTCCTTGAAAAAGTTAGGGCTGTAATTACAAGGCCGAATTATCAATAAGCATCTCCTTTTATGACTTGGGTAGTATTCAGAATGATAGGCACACTGCATGCTTTCCGTTGGTTGATTATTTAATGTATATCATCTGGAAGAGGTGCATTGCTGTGTAGGATATTTCAGTATGAGAAGGCAGAGATAATGGATAACCAAGGAGAATGGGGCTCTTCATAATAACATTTGGAAATTCCTCAGCTATCCTCCAATGTGGGCCATTAAGGCTCTGCTGATTTGAAGGTAGCCAGCTGCTAAAGTACATTTTAGTACTTTCTTTCTCAAATTTGGTTTCATTTTCTTTATTCTTGTGTCAGATGGTACTTGCTTTGCTTAGCAGAAAGCAGATGATACATCTTTTAGGAAGTTTACTTGAAAACACCAGATGGCTTCCTTACAATTATCAGTTAACCTTTCCTCCCATGTCTCTGTTTTGCTTTGTAAGGTCCTCTATGTCTTTTGCCAGTAACGTCTTTTTTTTTTTTTTTCATTTTCTAAACCTGTGTCTTCACACATTTACTTCTTTCTACGTAAAACCTGGCCTAACTTTTACTTTTTCAGGACATTCCCATTTGCTCTTTATTCTCCACAAAGATCTCATCTGAGCCAATTTATTACTTGGGCAAAATTTTCTAAAGTTCATTTTTCTTCCTGATTTTTCTCCTGCTTTCCTTAAAGTTTAGATTCTACTATTGTGTAGTTGCTTCTAACATTTTATTTCCCAAGGAAATTTCTCTGTGGTTCTTTACCAAATTAACAAAGGGCATCTGGGTAAGTCTCTTCTTTTGAATTATTCCTATTAGCATTAGAAAATTGACCAAGATATAGAAAACATGGATCTGATGAACTGTGGTCTGTTGACTGGATTCTCTAGCAGATTTTGTGGCAAGATGTTCCTACCATGATGATGATGGTCATAATTGATGAAAATAATTGTTAATATGTGTTGAGTGGGTACTAAGGCTCAGACATTGTACTGAACATTTTGTGTCTATTATCTCCTCTAATTTTCACATCAATGTGCAGAGCTCGGTCCTCTTTTTTTCTATTGAGTGAAGGAAACTACGCTGTTTTACTGGGAGCGAGGTGGTGGTGAGGTATGGTTTGAAGACAGAAGCTCCTCAGAGGGAATAGCCAAGTAAAGGTGGTCCCTTGGGGCCCTGTTTAGGCTGAGGATGCCAGAGGGACTGTTTCATGAGGTACCCTCTACCCATCACCTGTCCACCCCACCCCTGCACCAGGGTACCAGGGAAGATAGGAATATAGGCTTTAATCATTGTGCTGGTGCTGCTATTTACCAGAGTGCAACTAATCCATGCATGTGGATTTTGATGCCACAATGTAAATGAGAAGGTTTCACGCAGAAACACTCCAGGGTTGTCGGAAGAGCCAGGTATCTGGTGCAGTGGTGCGACAGGAGAAATGGAGTGAGGAGAGGAATAGGGAGCAGATCCCCAAATTCAGAGACTATTTTAAATCCTTTTTAAAGAGGTATTAAATGCTATTTAATGCTTTAAAAATACTATTACACATGAGGAAACCAAGGTGATAAGAAACTTTCCCAAAGATACAAAGTAGTAGCAAAGACTTGAATAGAGATAGTTGCTTTTGACATGATTTGTCCCTTCTTGGCTTTTCTTTTTTTTTTTTTTTTTTTTTTAATTTTTTGCTTTATAACAAATTTAATCAGTTATACATATACATATGTTTCCATATCCCCTCCCTTTTGCGTCTCCCTCCCACCCCTCCAGGCGGTCACAAAGCACCGAGCTGATCTCCCTGTGCTATGCGGCTGCTTCCCACTAGCTATCTACCTTACGTTTGGTAGTGTATATATGTCCATGCCGCTCTTTCACTTTGTCACAGCTTACCCTTCCCCCTCCCCATATCCTCAAGTCCATTCTCTAGTAGGTCTGTGTCTTTATTCCTGTCTTACCCCTATGTTCTTCATGACATTTTTTTTTCTTAAATTCCATATATATGTGTCAGCATACAGTATTTGTCTTTCTCTTTCTGACTTACTTCACTCTGTATGACAGACTCTAGGTCTATCCACCTCATTACAAATAGCTCAATTTCATTTCTTTTTATGGCTGAGTAATATTCCATTGTATATATGTGCCACATCTTCTTTATCCATTCATCCGATGATGGACACTTAGGTTGTTTCCATCTCCGGGCTATTGTAAATAGGGCTGCTATGAACATTTTGTTACATGTCTCTTTTTGAATTATGGTTTTCTCAGGGTATATGCCTAGTAGTGGAATTGCTGGGTCATATGGTAGTTCTATTTGTAGTTTTTTAAGGAACCTCCATACCGTTCTCCATAGCGGCTGTACCAATTCACATTCCCACCAGCAGTGCAAGAGTGTTCCCTTTTCTCCACACCCTCTCCAGCATTTATTGTTTCTAGGTTTTTTTGATGATGGCCATTCTGACTGGTGTGAGATGATATCTCATTGTAGTTTTGATTTGCATTTCTCTAATGAGTAAAGATGTTGAGCATCCTTTCATGTGTTTGTTGGCAGTCTGTATATCTTCTGTGGAGAAATGTCTATTTAGGTCTTCTGCCCATTTTTGGATTGGGTTGTTTGTTTTTTTGCTATTGAGCTGCATGAGCTGCTTATAAATTTTGGAGATTAATCCTTTGTCAGTTGCTTCATTTGCAAATATTTTCTCCCATTCTGAGGGTTGTCTTTTGGTCTTGTTTATGGTTTCCTTTGCTGTGCAAAAGCTTTGAAGTTTCATTAGGTCCCATGTGTTTATTTTTGTCTTTATTTCCATTTCTCTAGGAGGTGGGTCAAAAAGGATCTTGCTGTGATTTATGTCATAGAGTGTTCTGCCTATGTTTTCCTCTAAGAGTTTGATAATGTCTGGCCTTACATTTAGGTCTTTAATCCATTTTGAGCTTATTTTTGTGTATGGTGTTAGGGAGTGATCTAATCTCATACTTTTACATGTCCCTATCCAGTTTTCCCAGCACCACTTATTGAAGAGACTGTCCTTTCTCCACTGTACATTCCTGCCTCCTTTATCAAAGATAAGGTGACCATATGTCCGTGGGTTTATCTCTGGGCTTTCTATCCTGTTCCATTGATCTATCTTTCTGTTTTTGTGCCAGTACCATACTGTCTTGATTACTGTAGCTTTGTAGTATAGTCTGAAGTCAGGGAGCCTGATTCCTCCAGCTCCATTTTTCGTTCTCAAGATTGCTTTGGCTATTCGGGGTCTTTTGTGTTTCCATACAAATTGTGAAATTTTTTGTTCTAGTTCTGTGAAAAATGCCAGTGGTAGTTTGATAGGGATTGCATTGAATCTGTAGATTGCTTTGGGTAGTAGAGTCATTTTCACAATGTTGATTCTTCCAATCCAAGAACATGGTACATCTCTCCATCTATTTGTATCCTCTTTAATTTCTTTCATCAGTGTCTTATAATTTTCTGCATACAGGTCTTTTGTCTCCTTAGGTAGGTTTATTCCTAGATATTTTATTCTTTTTGTTGCAATGGTAAATGGGAGTGTTTCCTTGATTTCACTTTCAGATTTTTCATCATTAGTATATAGGAATGCCAGAGATTTCTGTGCATTAATTTTGTATCCTGCAACTTGACCAAATTCATTGATTAACTCTAGTAGTTTTCTGGTAGCATCTTTAGGATTCTCTATGTATAGTATCATGTCATCTGCAAACAGTGACAGCTTTACTTCTTCTTTTCCGATTTGGATTCCTTTTATTTCCTTTTCTTCTCTGATTGCTGTGGCTAAAACTTCCAAAACTAGGTTGAATAAGAGTGGTGAGAGTGGGCAACCTTGTCTTGTTCCTGATCTTAGTGGAAATGGTTTCAGTTTTTCACCATTGAGGACGATGCTGGCTGTGGGTTTGTCATATATGGCCTTTATTATGTTGAGGAAAGTTCCCTCTATGCCTACTTTCTGCAGGGTTTTTATCATAAATGGGTGTTGAATTTTGTCGAAAGCTTTCTCTGCATCTATTGAGATGATCATATGGTTTTTCTCCTTCAATTTGTTAATATGGTGTATCACGTTGATTGATTTGCGTATATTGAAGAATCCTTGCATTCCTGGAATAAACCCCACTTGATCATGGTGTATGATCCTTTTAATGTGCTGTTGGATTCTGTTTGCTAGTATTTTGTTGAGGATTTTTGCATCTATGTTCATCAGTGATATTGGCCTGTAGTTTTCTTTCTTTGTGACATCCTTGTCTGGTTTTGGTATCAAGGTGATGGTGGCCTCGTAGAATGAGTTTGGGAGTGTTCCTCCCTCTGCTATATTTTGGAAGAGTTTCAGAAGGATAGGTGTTAGCTCTTCTCTAAATGCTTGATAGAATTCGCCTGTGAAGCCATCTGGTCCTGGGCTTTTGTTTGTTGGAAGATTTTTTATCACAGTTTCAATTTCAGTGCTTGTGATTGGTCTGTTCATATTTTCTATTTCTTCCTGGTTCAGTCTCGGCAGGTTGTGCATTTCTAAGAATTTGTCCATTTCTTCCAGGTTGTCCATTTTATTGGCAAAGAGTTGCTTATAGTAATCTCTCATGATCTTTTGTATTTCTGCAGTGTCAGTTGTTACTTCTCCTTTTTCACTTCTAATTCTATTGATTTGAGTCTTCTCCCTTTTTTTCTTGATGAGTCTGGCTAATTGTTTATCAATTTTGTTTATCTTCTCAAAGAACCAGCTTTTAGTTTTATTGATCTTTGCTATCGTTTCCTTCATTTCTTTTTTATTTATTTCTGATCTGATTTTTATGATTTCTTTCCTTCTGCTAACTTTGGGATGTTTTTGTTCTTCTTTCTCTAATTGCTTTAGGTACAAGGTTAGGTTGTTTATTCGAGATGTTTCCTGTTTCTTAAGATGGGATTGTATTGCTATAAACTTCCCTCTTAGAACTGCTTTTGCTGCATCCCATAGGTTTTGGGTCGTCGTGTCTCCATTGTCATTTGTTTCTAGGTATTTTTTAATTTCCTCTTTGATTTCTTCAGTGATCACTTCGTTATTCAGTAGTGTATTGTTTAGCCTCCATGTGTTTGTATTTTTTACAGCTCTTTTCCTGTAATTGATATCTAGTCTCATAGCATTGTGGTCGGAAAAGATACTTGATACAATTTCAATTTTCTTAAATTTACCAAGGCTTGATTTGTGACCCAAGATATGATCTATCCTGGAGAATGTTCCATGAGCACTTGAGAAAAATGTGTATTCTGTTGTTTTTGGATGGAATGTCCTATAAATATCAATTAAGTCCATCTTGTTTAATGTATCATTTAAAGCTTGTGTTTCCTTATTTATTTTCATTTTGGATGATCTGTCCATTGGTGAAAGTGGGGTGTTAAAGTCCCCTACTATGATTGTGTTACTGTCGATTTCTCCTTTTATCGCTGTTAGTATTTGCCTTATGTATTGAGGTGCTCCTATGTTGGGTGCATAAATATTTACAATTGTTATATCTTCTTCTTGGATCGATCCCTTGATCATTAGGTAGTGTCCTTCTTTGTCTCTTCTAGTAGTCTTTATTTTAAAGTCTATTTTGTCTGATATGAGAATTGCTACTCCAGCTTTCTTTTGATTTCCATTTGCATGGAATATCTTTTTCCATCCCCTTACTTTCAGTCTGTATGTGTCTCTAGGTCTGAAGTGGGTCTCTTGTAGACAGCATATAGATGGGTCTTGTTTTTGTATCCATTCAGCCAATCTGTGTCTTTTGGTGGGAGCATTTAGTCCATTTACATTTAAGGTAATTATTGATATGTATGTTCCTATTCCCATTTTCTTAATTGTTTTGGGTTCATTATTGTAGGTCTTTTCCTTCTGTTGTGTTTCTTGCCTAGAGAAGTTCCTTTAGCATTTGTTGTAAAGCTGGTTTGGTGGTGCTGAACTCTCTCAGCTTTTGCTTGTCTGTAAACGTTTTAATTTCTCCATCAAATCTGAATGAGATCCTTGCTGGGTAGAGTAATCTTGGTTGCAGGTTTTTCTCCTTCATCACTTTAATTATGTCCTGCCACTCCCTTCTGGCTTGTAGAGTTTCTGCTGAGAGATCAGCTGTTATCCTGATGGGGATTCCCTTGTGTGTGATTTGTTGTTTTTGCCTTGCTGCTTTTAATATGATTTCTTTGTGTTTAATTTTTGACAGTTTGATTAATATGTGTCTTGGCGTATTTCTCCTTGGATTTATTCTGTATGGGACTCTCTGTGCCTCCTGGACTTGATTAACTATTTCCTTTCCCATATTAGGGAAGTTTTCAACTATAATCTCTTCAAATATTTTCTCAGTCCCTTTCTTTTTCTCTTCTTCTTCTGGAACCCCTATAATTCGAATGTTGGTGCATTTAATGTTGTCCCAGAGGTCTCCGAGACTGTCCTCTCTTCTTTTCATTCTTTTTTCTTTATTTTGCTCTGCAGCAGTTATTTCCACTATTTTATCTTCCACCTCACTTATCCGTTCTTCTGCCTCAGTTATTCTGCTATTGATCCCGTCTAGAGTATTTTTTATTTCATGTATTGTGTTTTTAATCGATGCTTGATTCATCTTTAGTTCTTCTAGGTCCTTGTTAACTGTTTCTTGCATTTTGTCTATTCTATTTCCAAGATTTTGGATCTTGGAAATAGAATCTTGGATCATCTTTACCATCATTATTCTGAATTCTTTTTCAGGTAGACTGCCTATTACCTCTTCATTTGTTAGATCTGGTGGGTTTTTATCTTGCTCCTTCTCCTGCTGTGTGTTTTTCTGTCTTCTCATTTTGCTTATGTTACTGTGTTTGGGGTCTCCTTTTTGCAGGCTGCCGGTTCGTAGTTCCCGTTGTTTTTGGTGTCTGTCCCCAGTGGCTAAGGTTGGTTTAGTGGGTTGTGTAGGCTTCCTGGTGGAGGGGACTAGTGCCTGTGTTCTGGTGGATGAGGCTGGATCTTGTCTTTCTGGTGGGCAGGTCCACGTCTGGTGGTGTGTTTTGGGGTGTCTGCGGACTTTTTATGATTTTAGGCCACCTCTCTGCTAATGGGTGGCGTTGTGTTCCTGTCTTGCTAGTTGTTTGGCATAGGGTGTCCAGCACTGTAGCTTGCTGGTCGTTGAGTGAAGCTGGGTGCTGGTGTTGAGATGGAGATCTCTGGAAGATTTTTGCCGTTTGATATTATGTGGAGCTGGGAGGTCTCTTGTGGACCAGTGTCCTGAAGTTGGCTCTCCCACCTCAGAGGCACAGCACTGACTCCGGGCTCCTCAATTTGGGATGATGTGTTGTCTATTCATGTATTCCACAGATGCAGGGTACATCAAGTTGATTGTGGAGCTTTAATCCGCTGCTTCTGAGGCTGCTGGGAGAGGTTTCCTTTCTCTTCTTTGTTCTCACAGCTCCTGGGTCTAAGCTTTGGATTTGGCCCTGCCTCTGCGTGTAGGTCGCCGGAGGGCGTCTGTTCTTCGCTCAGACAGGACAGGGTTAAAGGAGCAGCCGCTTCGGGGACTCTTGCTCACTCAGGCCGGGCGGGAGGGAGGGGCATGGAGTGCGGGGCGAGCCTGCAGCTGCAGAGGTCGGCGTGACGTTGCACCAGCCCGAGGCGCGCCGTGCGTTCTCCCAGGGAAGCCGCCCCTGGATCCCGGGACCCCGGCAGTGGCGGGCTGCACAGGCTCCCGGAAGGGCGGTGTGGGCAGTGACCTGCGCTCGCACACAGGCTTCTTGGCGGCGGCAGCAGCAGCCCCAGCGTCCCACGCCCGTCACTGGGCTCCGCGCTTTCAGTCGCGACTCGCGCCCGTCTGTGGAGCCCCTTTAAGCAGCGCTCTTAATCCCCTCTCCTCGCGCACCAGGAAACCAAGAGGGAAGAAAAAGTCTCTTGCCTCTTTGGCAGCTCCAGAGTTTTCCCGGACTCCCTGCCGGCTAGCTGTGGCACATTAGCCCCCTTCACGCTGAGTTCTCGCCGCCAGCCCCAGTCCTCTCTCTGCGCTCTGACAGAAGCCCGAGCCTCAGCTTCCAGCGCTGCGCGCCCCGGCGGGCGAGCAGACAAGCCTCTCGGGCTGGTGAGTGCCGCTCGGCACCGATCCTCTGTGTGGGGATCTCTCCGCTTTGCCCTACCCAGGTATGTGCGGAGTTTCTTGCCTTTTGGGAGGTCTGGGGTCTTCTGCCAGCGTTCAGTAGGTGTTCTGTAGGAGTTGTTCCACGTGTAGCTGTATTTCTGGTGTATCCGTGGGGAGGAAGGTGATCTCCGCGTCTTACTCTTCCGCCATCTTACCCGGAAGTCCCCTTGGCTTTTCTTTTTTAAAAATTATATAAATATTAATTGTGGAATTTGTACTCTTTTGTTACTTATAAGCACCTTCTGATTATTTATTATTATATGAGGATAAGATCCTTTTTTTGTTCATATCTGCAAAACGATTTTCTGTTAACTTGGAAGCTCATTTTTTGGGGCCCATCTAATGTATAAACCCTGAAGTTACTTCTTTCAAAGGGCTGTTCCTGGCATATTGACAAACATTTTGTGTGGCTAGGCTTTAGTATTTTGAATGTGCCAAATATAATCATGTTTGACTAACTAAGTATGTTACTTGCAAAATATTTTATTAGGTTTGCAAACTCTAATACATGGCCCGCTGTCCTGTTTCTGATAGCTCAGGGTGGAGCACAGGGTGAATGTAAAAACTTTTAATACATGGAGTGTCTTCTCTTTGCTGATAGATGTTTCTGTAAAAAATGGATAAGCTGGTGAGATCAGAATCAGCTGTGTTTCTTATGCAGCACCAGTGCTCCAGATGCATGCTAAGTCCCTAGCTATGCATCTCGTTAACTTGCCTAGCAATTGGAGATCTGCATACTGACTTTGAGAATATTTCATTACTGTATTTTTCCAAGGGAGGCTTTATATTTGCCAAAGAACTGATAAGATATGTCTCTATAACTCAACTAGTTTTATACTGTGATCAATATGAAAGATTGCCTCTGATTACCTGGGGATGCCATGAAACTGTTAAGGTATATTAGGTTTCTGGTTTATTTTCTGATTGACTGGGTCTTGTAAAATTTAGGAAAAGGAGGTGCAATGAAGAAAATTTTCAGTGCTATTTCTTCCTACTCAGGCTCTTTTCTTTAACAATCTTTAATATTTTCTTCTTAATTTTATAGCCGTTTAAAAGAAAAATGAAAAGGTAATTGTCCCTATTTTGCAGATTTCAGAATATAGAGGAAAACAAGTTAGTTTTCTATTGCTGCTATAACAAATTATCACAAACCTAATGGCTTAAATTTATTGAACAAATTTATTATCATACTGATCTTTAGGTCAAAAGTCTGACACGGGTCTCACTGGGCAAAAATCATGGTGTAGGCAGGCCTATGTTCCTTCCTGGAGGCTCCAGGGGAGAATCTTTTTCCTTGTGCCTTCCAGCTTCCAGAGGCTGCCTGCATTCCTTGGTTCATACCCCTTCCTCTAGCTTCAAATCCAGCAACAACAGTCCAGTCTCTGATGTTTCCAATCTCCCTCCTTCTTCCCTCTCATCTCTTTAACCCATCCGGCGAAGGTTCTTTGCTTTTAAAGACTCCTATGATTAGATTGAGTCCACCTTGATAACCCAGGACAGTCTCCCCATCTCAAAATCCTGACAGCTGCGGTGTCTTTGCAATGTAAGATACCATATTGACAGATGCTGGGGATTAAGACATGGACACGTTGGCAGTGGGGCAGGGGGCATTATTCTGCCTACCATGGGTTCTCCAATGTCATGCACAGATTGAAGAAGGAGTGTTAGTCTCATCCTTTCACTTATGAAATTATATACTCTGAAGCAGACTTTCTGAAATATAAAGTCGTTCGTAATTATTTAAATGTACTGCAGTGGAATAGGTTTAAGGAAATGAAATAAGACGTTTTAGACATGAAATAAAGAGGCTCTATTTTCTAAATTTCCTCAGGTTAAGAAGCCAAAGCCCCAGCGTTAGAATTGAGAGAATATATTGTCTTCTGTGGTTTAAAATTGCTTTGTACATTTGTTGTAGTTCCCAAATAAACTGGAACTCCCAAACATTCTGAAGGAGATAAATCTGACCCGTCCTCTTTCCCAAAGCATCATGCTCAGTGCCAAGCCCATGGTCTCTTTCATTGTTGATTGCTGTTCAAGAGCTGTTTGATTACTAAGTAACTCCTATAGTTCTGGTCCAACAAACACTGGGCAAGGCTCCGATGGTGCTTTCTGATTTCAGCCTCTTTCTTCCTCTTCCTTTCCAAGTCACACTGTCCCTTCTTACCTCCTGTGGAAGGTAAGGGGAGCCTTTTGTCCTAGCGAAATTGGCTGTTAAATTCTTCCCTCATGATGCCTGGATAAATGTGTTTGTTTGCATTATAATAGTCTTGAAAACTACCAAAAAGAGAGGTGATGGAGCTTCAGATGCAAGGAGGAAGTGGAAGAGGAATTTCTTAGCAGTGATGCTTTCCTGGTGGTTCCCAAGGCACACTATCCTCCTCCTTATTTTCTCTGCACTGGACGATGCCTCCATCTCTACACATCCAGTGATAGAACAGGAGTGATCTGATGTATTTTAGCAATAACTTTGAGCACCGTATCTAACTCTGAGTAGACTTATTGATTACTTGGTTAATTTATATACTTATATCTGTCTCTTTGACAATAGAGTTTCTGACTTTTCCTATCAAAGGGCATGTGCTGATAAGTAGAATTCTAGTATTAGAAAACCAGAACAAGTGCAGGAAAAGAAAACATGCTAAGTAGTGATGTAATTAACACAGTTTCTGTGATTAACAAACAGATTTGACATTATAGTCAAACCACAGCAAAGAGAATCATGAGAAGTCACCAATCCCTCTGGCAATGTTAGGTCAGCTCCAGACCTTTACAGGATTTCTGACCCAATTTCTCTAGGGGTCTCTCACTGACTTGGACTGCTCAGCATAATAAAGAGTGTTATAATATCCAAGATATTTAGAAAACTCATACATATGGTATCCTATTGTCCCGACCTATGTGGGTCAACATTCTGGAAAAAAAGATGAATAGGTATTTTTAAAACATGTAGAACAAAGAGAACAAGAAGCACGTATGGCCTTAAGCAGCAACGGGAGAGAAACTTTAGTTCCCTAGACCAGGTTAATGATGACAGTTCATCTATATACCAGAGGATAAAAGCAAAGTCTTATTTAAGGAAAGAATGTCCCTCGGATGGCTAGCCTCTGTTGTTAGCATGTTGCCGCAGTTTCGTGCAGATTGACAGTAGGGGGGTGAGTGCCGGAAAGGACCTCACAGCCTCAGATGCTGGATGAAAAACCAAGCAGAAGCTCTTCCAGTGCTGAATGTGTCATTGGCTACTTTCTTTAGCAGAAGACACGGGCAACTTTCTTGAGTTGATACTTTGATACTTACAAAGATGTAGCCCACAGTTGTCAGTAGAAAGATATGAGATATTTAGAGACAGTTACACTGAAAGGTGTGTGTGTATGTGTGTGTGTGTGTGTGTGTGTGAGAGAGAGAGAGAGAGAGAGAGAGAGAGAAGGCAAGAGAGACAGAAAGAACGAGAAAGAGAGGAGGGTAGCTAGGGGATAAAAGAATTAGATCATTTCATGCCTTGTTTTATTTCAGATTACAAGAATTGAACTTAGCCCATTTCTTACCTTTCTAATTACTCAGGGGAGAGAGTACCAATTTCTAGGAAGTATCTGAGATGTGTGTGTACTTTGTTCTTGTGTGTTGTATGAGTGGACATAGGAGCCATGAAGATGCTAACAGCTGAGGGAAGATGGGCAGATACTTATGCTCTATTCGCTGTACTTCCTGATCTCCAGCTCCTCAATCCACCTGTCACCTGACCTCTCACGCCACTGAAAATGGCTAAGGTCTTGAATATAGAATATAGTATATGTATATATTCAATATCTTGTAATAACGGATCATGGAAAAGAATATGAAAAAGAATGTGTATATAAGAGTATATATGAAAAAGAATATCTATCTATAACTGAAATAACCAAATCACTTTTCTGTATACCTGAAATTAACACAGCATTGTAAATTAACTGTACTTCAATAAAAAAGCAAAAACATAAGAAACCATGTTATCTGCAAACAACAACAAAAAAATGGCTAAGTTCTCCAGGAACCCTCAGTTCTCTAAATTCAGAGTTCTCATCTTGTAATAGTTAACCTCTCAATAGCATTTGGCACTTACCATCTTCTCCTCAAAATAGCCTTTTCTGTGTTCCCTTCTCAGTTAATGACACTATCATTTGTTCTGTTAGGCACATCAGAAACCCAGGAGCTTCCCCTGACCACTTCTATTTTTCAAACCCCCATATCCACTTCATCAGCAAATTTAGTTGTCTTTATCTCTTCCATCCCCATGGCCACCAAGCTGGTCCAGAGTGTTATTATCATTTCTCATCTGCTCTGTTGAAGTTGTCTCTTAAACACCTCCCCATATCTACTCTTGTCTTGTTCCATTCCTTTCCCCACACAGCAGCAGCCAGACATGTCCACCTGAAGATGTTCTCATCTCAGAGTGAAACTGCTAACCTGGCCTACAGGACCCAGCATGCCTGGTCTTGACTTCCTCCCAAGCATCATTTGTGTTCCATGCTCTCTGTACGCTGGCTCAATGGCCTTTCAGGTCCTCAGATATGTCAAGCACCTACTTACCACAGGGCCTTTGCCCGTGCTGTATCCGCAGTCTGAAATATCCTTGCCTCTCTGCTTCACCTGGTTAATGCCATTTTGTCCTTAGATTTTAGCATTAGTGTCGCTTCTGGGAAGTGACCTCTGAGTTTCCTTACTATATTCCTTCCCCCTTTTATCTCACATTGCAGCATGGGCCTTTCTATTGATGACTGTTTCCTACTAGATTATAAGCTCCATGAGAGTAGAAACTATGCCTGTTTTTGCACCTGACACAGAGTGTGCACTCAGTAAATATTTGTTAAATGAGCAAAATCTTATTTCACATAGACCTCTATGAAGTCTTTGTTAGCTATTCATACCATGAAGTTCTCCCTTAAGTATTCATCACTTAAGTGTGAGTCTTCCATTGTTCTCTTTTTAAAATGTATGTTACAGTTTTCTTCTAACTAGATAGTAATTTCTGAAGGACAAATTGTCTCTGAGGACAAGGAACATATCTTATGCTTTAAAAAAGGTCCTCCAGAGTGCCCCCAATGATTCTGAGCACAAAGCAGGCTTTGAGCCAAGACTTGGGGATTGGTTTACCTTTGTTTCTTGTATGTGGAAGTTCAACCATAATCTTTTGCACATGGAACCTCTTTTCTTGTCTTTCTCCTCCAGCCACCCTCAGACATGGAGCTTGTGGGGACAGATAAGGGGTGGAAGTAGGGTCACTGATTTGCACCCCCTTATCTGTGGGAGCTTTATGGAACCTGAGAGAGGGCAGGCTTCCACTCTTCACCTTTCAGGTCAGGAGACTGATACTGAAGAGGAGCCGCTCTCGCTTTACCCGAGGCAGGTGTGCAGTAAATTGGACCAGGTTGCATAACTAATTAGAGGAAAAGCTGTGGCCATAACTTGGGTCCTGTGACTCCAGGCCAGTTGTTCTTTGCTGGATTGCATCATTTAAATTTCGAGAAGAAAGATTAAGCCCTTATTAATAGGATGAGGCACACATGCTGGGAATCTAAATTAATCAGGCCTGGGAAAGCCAGGAAGATCACGGGGGAAAATATTGGTGTGTGGGTGAAGCCAGGTGAAAGAGGGATGGATCATATATTAGGTGAAAACTTTGTCTAGAATTTATTTTTGTTGGAAGCATATACGTTATATCTATTTTCCTTACGCTTTGCCACTTTTTATTTATAGAATAATTATACATTAAAATATTCCTTTAAAAAGTCCTCTTCTCTCTTGCCTCCTTTTATCTTTTAAAAATATATTTATCATACAAGCTTTAAGTTGTGACCCCACAGGGTGTCATTGTCGGTGACTGTGAGTGTTTGTGTGTGTGGCTTGGTTTCTGTTCACACACAAATCTCGTTGCTTTTCCTACCAGGCCTTCTGCTTTTCTTTTTCTAGGTACCAGATGCCTTTTTCTTTCACACACACACACACACACACACACACACACACACACACACACTCCCTCCCTCCCTCCCTCCCTCTCCGTGTGCGTAAGCAAAGATTGAGCTGAAGTGAAATACTGTGACATATGGTACCTGAAAAACCAGAGTCTCAATAGCAGGGCTGTAATCAAGGGTGCAGATGTTTGGCGTTTGACAAATGAAACGTTTTACGTAAAACTGTTTTAGTATATTAAGTTAAAAGATGGAAAACTAGCTGCATACTGTAATGAACATTTTTTTTCCATTGTAAATGAATAAAATGGGGAACTTAACCAAACAAATAAGTTCGGCCCTCAGTGATCTTCTGAATATGTTTTTTCAAGTATTCAGATTTCATTTTTACTTCCTCTTGGGGGTTCTTTGTGTCTGCCTTTATTATTCAGCTTACACAGACAGTGCATTAAGGTGTTTTGAGTTTCGCTAACCTTAAAGTATTTGGAAATAGAATTCCAGTAAGATACTGCAATGTTTTCTTTCTCCACTGTCAAAGTTAACCGTGAATGCAAATTTTTTTCTTCTCTTTACCCTTTCAGACTTTTCAGTTACTCATTTTCTTCCAGGTTCTAAAACCTCTTTCCTTTCTACATATTTTACTTAGATTATTCAAATGGACAGTGGCTTATTTTTTCCAAATGTATTTCATTGGTTGTATTATTGTTATTGCATTTAGTACGATACATGATTTCTTCCTTATTTACACCCTGTCCAGAATTGCTCTGAGTTTAATGCTTGATAATTTTTTACTCTATCTTGATTGTACATCTCTTGAAATTAGGAGTTAGATCTTGTGGCATATGATACATAAATACCCATTGATTCATTTTTAGATTGTTTTAGAAAAGGAAGGAGTCACATTACTTAACAGAAGATGACATATGTGGATCAATTATAAATACACGAAACAATCATCAGCTGGTAACTGCCATCAATAAAACTATTTGGCTTTTCTTCTCACAATCTTTTGGAACTGTGCCCCCTATTTCCTAGTTTGCCATATTTGGATGGTGCTCTAGGCCTGCAGAATAATCCTTTCCAGCTGTGTTCACTTTGCCAATGGATTTTTTTTCTGATCCTCTTTTCATCAGAGGCAACTCAAAATGATATTTCCTAATAGTATCTTTACATTAAGAAGAAATAAGGATCTTAACTAAAGATTAAAATAATATATGTACATATTTAGTAACTAATATTTTTATAATATTTTTGATGTACAATATTATGTAAGTTTCAAGTGTACAACATAATGATTTACAATTTTTAAAGGTTATACTCCATTTATGGTTATAAAATATTCACTATATTCCCTGTGCTGTACAATATATCCTTGTAGCTTATTTATTTTATTACATAGTAGTTTATGTCTCTTAATCTCCTACCCCTATCTTGCCCTTCCCCCCTTAACTTTCCCAACTGGTAACCAATAGTTCTCTGTATCTGTGAGTCTGTTTCTTTTTTGTTATATTCACTAGTTTGTTTTATTTTTTATATTCAACATATAAGTGATATCATGTAGTATTTGTCTTTCTCTGTCTGACTTATTTCACTAAGCATAATACCCTACAAGTCCATCCATGTTGTTTCAAATAGGAAATTCCATTCTTTTTATGGCTGAGTAGTATTCCATTGTGTATATATACTGCATCTTCTTTATCCATTCATATGTTGGTGGACACTTAGGTTGCTTACATATCTTGGCAATTTTAAATAATGCTGCTGTGAACATTGGGGTGCATGTATCTTTTTGAATTAGTGGGGCTTTTTGGATATATACCCAGGAGTGGAATTACTGGGTCATATGGTAGCTCTATCTTTTGCTTTTTGAGAAACCTCCTTACTGTTTTCTGCAGTGATTGTCCCAGTTTATATTCCTATGAACAGTGTACAAGGGTTCCCTTTTCTCCACATCCTTGCCAACATTTGTTATTTGTGTTCTTTTTGCTGATAGCCATTCTGACAGGTGTGAAGTGATAGCTCTTGTGGTTTCAATTTGCATTTCTCTGATGATTAACGATGTTGAGCATTTTTTCATGTACCTCTTGGCCATCTTCTTGGAAAAGTGTATATTCAGGTTTTCTGTCCATTTTTTGATTGGTTTTTTTTATGTTGAGTTGTGTGAGCTGTTTGTATATTTTGGATATTAATCCCTTGTCAGTTGCATCCTTAGCAAATATTTTCTCCCATTTGGTATGTTGTCTTTTTGCTTTGTTGGTGGTTTCCTTTGCTGTGCAAAAGCTTTTAAATTTAATTAGATCCCATTTGTTTATTTTTGCTTTTATTTTTATTTTTTGCCTTAGAAGACAGATACAAAAAAAATATTGGTATGAGTTATGTCAGAGAGTGTTCTGCCTATATTTTCTTATAAGAGTTTTATGGTTTGCAGTCTTACATTTAGGTCATTAATCCATTTTGAGTTTATTTTTGTGTACAGTGTTAGAGAATGTTCTAATTTCATTCTTTTACATGTAGCTGTCCAGTTTTCCCAGCACCACTTATTGAAGATACTGTCCTTTCTCCAATGTATATTCTTGCCTTCTTTGTCATAGATTAATTTACCATAAGTGTGTGGGTTGACTTCAGGGCTCTCAATTCTGTTCCATTGATCTATGTGTCTGTTTCTGTGCCAGTACCATACTGTTTTGATGACTGTGTCTTTGTAGTATAGTCTGAAGTCAGGGAGTGTGATGCCTCCAGCTCTGTTCTGTTTCTCAAGATTGTTTTGGCTATTCAGGGTCTTTTGTATTTCCTTACAAATTTTAAAATTATTTCTTCTAGTTCTGTGAAAAATGCCCTTGGTAATTTGAAAGGGATTGCATTGAATCTGTAGATTGCCTTGGGTAGTATGGTCATTTTAACAATATTAATCCTTCTACTCTGTGAACAAGGTATATCTTTTCATCTGTGTGTGTCATCTTCAATTTCTTTCATCAGTATCTTATAGTTTTCCTAGTACAGGTCTTTTATCTCCTTAGGTAGGTTTATTCCTAGATATTTTATTCTTTTTGATGTGATTGTAAATGGGATTGTTTTATTAATTTCTCTTTCTGATAGTTTGTTGTTAGTGTATAGAAATGCAACAGATTTCTGTATATTACTTTTGTATCCTGCAACTTTTCTGAATTCATTGATGAGCGCTAGCAGTTTTTTGATGGTGGCTTTAGGATTTTCTATGTATAGTATCATGTCATCTGCAAACAGTGACAGTTTTACTTCTTCCTTTCCAAGTTTTCCTTTTATTTCTTTTTCTTGTGTAATTGCTATATCTAGGACTTCTGATACTATGTTGAATAAAAGTGACAAGAGTAAACATCCTTGTCTTGTTCCTGATCTTAGAGGAAATGCTTTCAGCTTTTCACCATTGAGTATGATGCAGGCCTGTCATATATGACCTTTATTATGTTGAGGTATGTTCCCTCTATACCCACTTTCTGGAGTTTTTTTTTTTTTTATCATAAACGGATGTTGAATTTTGTCAACAGCTTTTTCTGCATCTATTAAGACAATCATATGATTTTTAGTCTTCAATTTGGTAATGTGATATATCACATTGATTGATTTGTGGATATTGAAAAAATCCATACACCCCTGGGATAAATCCCAATTCATCACAGTGTATGATCTTTTTAAGTCTTGTTGAATTTGGTTTGGTAATATTTTGTTGAGGATCTATGTTCATCATTGATATTGGCCTGTAATTTTCATTTTTTCTTATATCTTTGTCTGATTTTGGTATCATGGTGATGCTGGCCTCATAGAATGAGTTGGAAGCATTCTTTGCTCTGCAAATTTTGGAATAGTTTGAGAAGGATAAATGTTAACTCTTCTCTAAATGTTTGGTAGAATTCACCTGAGATATTATCTGTTTCTGGACTTTGGTTTTTGGGGAGTTTATTTTATTACTGATTCAGTTTCAGTGCTGGTAGTTTATCTGTTCATATTTTCTATTTCTTCCTGGCTCAGTCTTGGAAGATTGTACATTTCTAGGAATTTGTCCATTTCTTCTAGGTTTTCATTCATCTTTTTATTTCACCCTTACAATAAACTAACCTTATAGATAGGCAGATATTTATATTCTGTTTATTAATGAGGAAACCGAAGTATTAAATCAACAAGCAAAGGTCTTATAGCTCTTGGATAGCCAAGTTTGAGCTCCAATGTGAAGGCTTCAGAGCCTTTGGGCTTTTCCCTACACATTTCCACCATGCCTTTGGTATAACAGTTAGCCCATAAGTGGATACAGACATGCTTTGAAGTTCCTTATAAAGAGGTGTCCCCCAAAGTAGATGATAAAGGTATTTCTCTGTGGTAAAGATATAATCTATTACAATATTTTGCCTAGTAGTAAAGACTTGATCAGTAATCCATGGACATCAACTCTTGGTGGACCTGCCAAAAGTCAGTGTACCTAGGAGAAAGGTTCATTAGTTAGAGACAAATTGTTTTGGAGGCTTTAGGAGAATTTGAGGCTTTATCAGATATCACCACTTGGTAGTATGCTTCTTTGTATAGGCAGATGACCAGTATACCATCTGCCTCTTCTGCCCTAATCCATTTAAGGAAAGGCTTATTCTTCCTCAAAGTCCAACACAGCCCTTCTTTGTGGGCCTTCTCCCATGTTGCCCAGAACACTGAGTTTTCTTCTTTTTGGAAGACTCCTACAATAACTGTCTGCTCTGCTCATTTAGCACTTAACAAATATATTTTGTCTTAATTTTCTTGTAAATGCTCTGCTTTCTCAAAGGGATTTAAGGTGTTTCGAGGATGGAACCATGCTTAAAGTTCTTTGTATTACCAGTTTGATCAAAGTGGATGGATATTGTCCCTGATGGCCCAGCCAGTGTGTCACTGGTCATCACAGTCTCCAACCATTCATATAATCTTTTGCAAAGACAGCTATCATTTGTCTTGCATCTAGCATGTAGCAGGCAGTATGCTAGATCCTTATAGTATTGGTCTCTTCAATTTATAGTTGAGATACTGCAACTCAGGAATTTAAATAACTTGCCCATTAAGTAGAAGACTTGGGATGTACTCTTTCTTCCACCACTGTCTTTTGGGGCCTGCCCAGTGTCCTCTAGATATAACTTGAATCTTGCTTTCGTCTTTGCCGTCTGTTGAGAGTATTGGTAGCTAGGTAAGAATTTGTGGATTTTCCAGATAAAATCATCACTCTTTGAATAATCTGTTAATGGACTCTGTGATGGATGATTATCATACAGGTAGAAATTAAGCCTCCGAGCTTAAAAGTAAAGGGCAGTTAGGTGCATGGATCTTGATTATTTTCGATAGACTTCTCTCTCTCTCTCTCTGTCTCTCTCTCTCTCCCTCTTTCTCTCTCTCTCTCTCCTTTTTTAAAGCAGTTAGCTGTTTGGTACTTCAATGACCCATCTTTTTCCTTTTTAGATTTAAGACAATAATTAGAACTAATCTTGGCTGGATAACTATGAAGGGTCAAG
Source organism: Mesoplodon mirus (assembly GCF_964341445.2). NCBI lineage: Eukaryota > Metazoa > Chordata > Mammalia > Artiodactyla > Ziphiidae > Mesoplodon > Mesoplodon mirus. The sequence goes on from NC_138984.1 coordinate 54,435,067, forward strand.
TGCGGGTCTCATAATTTAAAGGACTCTGTAAAGAATATTGTTAGAAATATCCTACTTTGCGATTTTACGTTTATATATTCAGAGCCACGTTTCTAAAAAGTGCTGATTTAGAACCTGGTTCATAGAATGGAGTGTTTTTCACTCAGGCAAAGTGCAAAAGGACAGTGGAATAATTTAGACTATCATTAAACATCCTTTTTTTTTTCCCCTCATGTGTCCACTCACTCAGCCAGCCTTTGATTAAGACAAGGGAATGAAAGGGGCTTGGGCTCAGGTGGAAGAAAAGTTTGTTGAGACACGGATAATCACTTGAATTCATAAAAATGATCAAATTCACTAAAATTAAAATACTAAAAATATTCACCGTAATTTTCAGTGCTTGTCCAAAATGTATGGCATAGCCTCCAAATTCTCCCAAAATATTTTTGAGATTTATTACTGGAATTTCAGAGTTCAATAATGTAGCCATAACTGATATCAAAACTTTTTCCTGCTGAGCAGTTGTTCTCATGACTAACATGTAGCTAGTGCACAGCCCTGTGACCACACTGGTTATTAAAATAATGAAATATTTCCCTAGTGGTTGGTAAAAGTTACTGCCCCTGCCTGCTGAAGTTTCTCATAATCCAAGAGCTAAAGGATTACTATCTAGTGCCATAGAGGCCACCAAGGACCCTGCTCCTTGCCAGCTCCTCTTGGTGGCTGTTTTGACTGTCACCCTGGGTTGTTCTTGCTCAGTCTCTCTGCCATGGAACAGGCACAGATGTGTAGCTCAGTGGTTATGACTGTTTCCTCTTCCTTGCCAAGCTGAGAGCTGGCTTTTGAATGTTGTTTCACAGACATTGTTCCAGTTTAAAATTAGTAGTAGAGTCTTCCAAGTGGTAGACATCATGCCTTTAAAAAGCCCCATATATCTAGGCAAGAGTGAGTGCAATTATGCTTGTTTTTGCTTTCTTGCTTTGTCATTAGCATTATTTCCCAAAGGAATGCATGTAGATTGACTGTGTGAAATATTAGTGGAATTCTCAGAATTTTGTGCTGGAGGTGTTTAGGATTGGGGATTGTAGGTTTGATATCTGTGAGTGTAGATGCAAATGCATTCTATCTGAATTGCTTTGACTCCAAGATTTGCTTTGATTCCAAGATTGATTAAGAGAAGAGGACCTTGGTGGCTCCTGACAAATTTATGTTACCTTCTGTATTTTGTGCTGCAGTAAAATGTTTTAAATCATTAATGCAACAAGGTTGGATATAAATAGGGAAGAAATTAAACTAATCTCATCAAAGTTATTTAGGAAGTTTCTGACTATACTCTTTAATCTTTGTTTCAGAAAATAGCAGACTGCATTATTAAAAAGGAACTCATTGCATGTGGGAAGAGCATTCAGCGGGTGTCTGTTTTCAAATATGAAAATAAAGAATTTGAAGTTAATTTCAGAGCTGAAGAAATTGCTAGTCAAAACAGTGTAGGCCATTTTGGAAATGTTATTACATTATTTAAAACATATTTATTCAAAAAACGTGTATGTGTGCTGCTGTACAAACATCCCATAGGTGTAATCACAAATGAGAATTTCACTGATGCTGAGCTACAGCTACAAATTGGACAAAGATATTAATTTGGTCTCCTTTTTTGAGTTGGTACATACTCAACTTTTGCCAGAGTTGAGAAGAGAGAATTGAGGAACCCTTTTCCATCTTCACTGTCAGGAGGTGTGTGTGTGTGTGTGTGCATGGTTAGCAGGGTTGAGATTCATTAGTTTATGTACATTAACGTTTTATATGCATTATGACAATCAGCAAAACCACCTTGCAGCCTAATATCCTCCCAGGGATTTCAGCACTTTGCTGGCTGTTCTTTCCCCATCACTTTTCCTCGATCCCCCTCTGCAACCTCATCCTTTGTTGGCCTCAAAGTGTTGAAGTGCTCCAGGACTCAGCTCTTGGACCACTCCTTTTATGTAACTACTCCTATTCCTTAGGTGGTTTCATCCAATCCTATAGCTTTAAATGCCATCTATATGCTAAAGATGTCCATATTTTTATTTCTAGCCCCAGTAGCTCATGAGATTCAGACTTTTGTGTCCATTGTCTGCTGTACATCTCCCCTTGGATGTCTAAAATCATCTCAAGTCTAGTGTGTCTGAAATAATAACTATTGATTCCTGCCCATCTTGCTTCTCTTCTGTCTTTCCCATCTCAGTGCATGGCATTACCATTTACCCAGTTCCTCAGGCCAAAAAACATAGGGATTAGTCTTGAACTTTCTCATTCTCATTGTTCATTTCACATTCAATCTCATTGTTCATTTCACATTCAATTCAAAGTCCTGTCATTATACTTTCAAGGTATATCCCACATGTATCACATAATACATCATAGCAGTTCAACTGATATTTTCCTAGATTGGACTAACTTCATCTTCTCAAAAGATTTGTGTCCACTCTTAACCTGGTGGTGGCCACCGTCTATATTCATAGGGAACCATTGAAAATATAAAATGAATCTGCCACCCCCTCTCTTCCGAAGGCTTCCTGTCCTACTGAGAATGAAATCTTAAGTCCTTATCCTGGCCTGCAAGGTCGGCTATGGTCTGGCCATTGCTTCTGGCTCTTTACTCATTTTCTCCTGCTTCTCTTCTGCCCCACGTCATTCACTCTTCTTTAGCTTTACTGGTCTCCCTTCTGGCCACCAGCTTTTTTTGTTGTTTTTTTTACTTGGCAAGTGACTTTATTTATTTATTTATTTATTAGTTTCTGCTTTATAACAGAGTGAATCAGTCATACATATACATCTGTTCCCACATCCCTTCCCTCTTGCGTCTCCCTCCCTCCCACCCTCCCTATCCCACCCCTCCAGTCGGTCACAAAGCACCGAGCTGATCTCCCTGTGCTATGCGGCTGCTTCCCACTAGCTATCTACCTTACGTTTGGTAGTGTATATATGTCCATGCCTCTCTCTCGCTTTGTCTCAGGGCCTCATTTCTGTCTGCCTGCAACCTGCTTCTCGCAGTTATAGGCATGGCTTACTCCCTGCCCTCATTCAGCCCTCCTTTCTCTTCCCCCAGATGCCTGCAGGGCTTCCTTCCTCATCTCATTCAGAACTCTGTTCTCGACTACTTTAGTTAAAATAGTGATCCTGTCACTCTTCGTCATTGCTAAATATTTTATAGCACTTCTCATTACCTGAAGTCACATTGCCTATTTCACTTGTTTGCTCACTGTCTGTCTCCTCGGAAAGTATGGATACTCCCTTTGGACATGGCACAGTGTGTCTCTGTCACTGTGTCTCCAGCATGTGATGAATGAATGAATAAATGATATAATTATGTTAATCTTTCTTCCTTGATATCCTTACCCATCTAATTTTCATCTTGTGATGATTTAAACTGTCTCTTTATATCCCAGCCTGTGTTGCTAGGAATACTCAACGACGTTCTGGTCCCTTTAGAATAGAGGAGCGTCTGATTTAAGAGGCAGTAAAAAAAAAAAGCGTCATGGGTCCAGGCACAGGACTTGGAAAGAAACAGACCTGAGTTTAATGCTGGCTGTCTAATTACTGACTTTGCAGATTTTGGACAATTTAATTCACTTCCCCTGATCTCATTCCTTATTTTAAACTGGGGGTAATGACACCACACTGATTTGTTTGTGGTAAAGAATAAATAAAATCATGTAGGTAGAGCTCCTAGTTTATAGTTAAGGCTCAGATAGGGTACTTGCTGTTACTATTAGTTTGGGTATGAAAGAATTGTGTAAACAAGTTTTTTGGTGATCAAATCATTGCTCATCAAGTAATCACATTTGTCAGTCTTTGTTTGTTTGGTGATCTGGTTGTGATTCTGGGGTTTTTTTTAGGATCTGCTTTCTTGGGTTGTGATTTGGATATAGAGGGAAGGAGGGGGACCAGTTTGCTTGATCATTCCTAATGAAGAAGGGTGGTATTTGGGGCTCAGAGGCACAGTGGCCTTTTATCATTTACATATATAGCAGAGTCAGTATTTAAGCTAATACAAGTGAAGCTGTGTAATAAATGTAGTTTTTGTATTTTCTATAATTGATCTCATCTTGCTTGTCAGCCTCCCTCCACCAGGTGCCAGAGTTTGGGGAAACATAAACCTGTTAATTTAGGGCATACCAGTCTCTTTTCATTAAAAAAAGGTGGAGGGGGTTGCCCTATTTTGGTCATTTAATTTTTTGCAGGTAAAAATTTTTTTCCTGAGTTTCTCTGCTCTCCTCTTCCTCCTTCCCAGGATCGGGTCCACGTGGCAAGAGAGGCTTGTGAGACTGGCACCCTGGTTTCTGGGCCTGTTTTGGAGTCTGATGGGCTGTGGCTATTTGGCCCTGGCCATCTGGCATTGTGCCTGCAGGGGTTTGACAGGCCTGCCCTACATTTGGGGGTTGGGGCACTGCTGCTGAAGTCTGTTGGGGTTTTTTTGGTTAAAAGAATCTCCATTTCCTGCCTGAGGTCTTCACCAGCCTTGTCTATATGTAAAGGTCTCTTCAGGTTCCTTTATTGTCTCAGCTCCTGGAGAGCCCTGAGCGGCAGGGAGGAGGCCAGGACCTCTCCGCTGCTTAGCCTCACCAGGCTGAACGTCCAGAGTCAGCGAGAGAACATGCTGACCCACTTCCAAGCCTTTGTCATCCATTTCTAAATCACCTTTGAGACACTACTGTGTTTCCCCCATGCCATATTGGACAAAGGAGCTGGCAGATTTTCCTAGACTCTGCTTGGAGGAGCAAAGATCAGGCTGCCCTTACAGTGAAGTTTCCTTCTCAACTTGAGGATTTCTACCCCCTCCCCACTGCCTGAGGGTCACTCCTGGCTGGGAGGATGCTCCTTTCATCTGTTGCTTCTCCCTCTCTCTCCATAGTTGCTCCTAAGGAGAACCAGGGGAAGAATTATTCCTTCTGCTTCTGGTCAGGTGCAAGCTTCCCTGGGATCACATCCTCCATCCCCAGAACTCTATGGCTTATTGTAAAACTCCGTGATCTGAATTCAACAGGTTTACGTTTCTTATATAAATGGGGAGTTTCTAATTGTAATAGAGAAAACCTAGGCTTTTTAGTTTTGCTAGAAAACCTTGACCTTGTAATTATTGTCTCATTGTGGACTCATTAACTTAAGCGGGAGACTCCGCATCCAGCATTGATCTTCTTCCTCCAGGCAGAACCCTCCCTCCTCTTCTCAGGAGACACTTGACCTTAAAAGTGAGAGGTGCAAAGGGAAAAGATTTTCAAAGAAATGATCAAAGCCTCTCTTTAATGTATTGATGATATCACTGCATTAAAATGTTTTGTAATCCCCTTTTCCTTCTGGTTCTGTGGCACCTGATGAGCATGTAGATCTCACCTGTTTATGTTGTTTATTGCTAATTTCATGGTAAGCAGCAAAGAAATCAAACAGATCTGGAAAGATGCATATACCTGAGTAGAGTTGGTGGGCTTTAAAATGACATCTTTTACATATATGTCTTATGTACATGTCTTATTTCAAGGACGTGTGTTCAATAAGCGTTTTTTAAAAATCACAGTAACATCTTTTAACCTAGAATTTTGAACATTTTTCATTTATCAAGGATTAGTTACAAAGTATTTAAAAGATATTCAATATTCTGCTTAAATTGAAGCAACTAAATCTTCAGTAGCTAGTATAGATTAACCTTTATTCAGTAAGCATTTATTGAGTGCTATATGTGTGATACTGTATTATGATTCTGGGGATATTAAATTGAAATGACATGGATTTTAGCTTTAAGGAGAATGCAGTTTAGTAAAGAAAACAGGCAGATAAAAGAATAAGTACAAGTCAGATTGATAGCACAGCTATAAGAAGACATACAGAGTACAGAAAGGGGTGAGGCCACTTCTGTTGGGTAGTTGCAGGGCAGGGCAGGAAAGGCTCTCTGGAGAGTTTACCACTGAGTTGGAGGTTGAAGAAAATCTTGGCAGACAGGCAGAAGGGGAACTGTGTAAGCAGAGGCAATGAGGCAAACATGGTCAGTTTCAGGGACTCTAAATAGATTTATATGTTTGGGGCATAGGAATTTTGAGAAACTGGCAAGAAATGAGGTTGTCAAAGTCAGTAGGGTCAGATCACCAATGGCCTCGGATGTCTTGCAAAGGAGTTTGAACTTTATCCTAAAAAATGGGGGCCACTGGAGAATTTTAAACATAGGAAGGATTTGGTTTGACTGAGTTCCAGAGAATTTGTTCTGGGTGTTGCCTGGAGAATTTCCTCTCGGGGAGTGAGCCTGCTGGGAATCCAGGTAGCAAGTGGCAAAAGACTACAGGGGAAAAGGGAAAAAGATAGAGACAAGAGGCATACAGTATGTAAAGTGACAGGACAGGAGGTTAGGACAGGATGTGGAAAATGAGAGGGAAAATATGGAATGACTCCAGAGTTTTTGGTGTATGATTAGACAGTTGGTGGTATTACCAAAGAACAGGGAAAACAGCAAGAAGAGCTTTCTAAACTATCATCCATGCAGCTGGCATTTATTAAGCACATGCTGTGTGCCATGCCCTTGGTGTTCCTTACACTTAGTTAAGTCTTTAATAGCCCTATGAGATAAGAACCGTCACCATCCCCCGTTTTACATACCAGGAACCAGAGCTCCAAAGTGTTCGATGCCTTGGCCAAAGTCACAAACTACAAGTGTCAGAGCCAAGATTTGAACCCAGTCTTACTTCATAATCTGCTTAAAAATATTATGAATTTGTATATTAATAAATATTATAAATTTGTATATTTATTATCTATTTTAAAGGAAATGAGCATTCATTATATAAATGAGAAAATATCTAAAAACAGGAACAGGAAAAATGGTCGTTCAGGGTCTTGCTACACAAAAAACCAAGTCTTGGCTTTATTGTTCTTGGTGAACTTTCAATTGGGGTGAGGGGGAATTTGAGCTGGGGATATCTTCTAGGTGCTTGAATACATGAGTCTAGGTCTCAGACTAGTAATCAGAGACAGAGAAACATATTTGAAAATCATCAGTAGATACTGATAGGTTTGGAAACCTGTCAATAAAATTAAAAATGGAGAAAATAAATTTTAAAAAAGCACAATGAAATCTTTCTTGACTCTTGCAACTGTATGGACCCTAACCCTCTACGAAGAAAATAAAGATTTTTAGATTTTGCCTGAAGAAATGACAGGATCAGTTTGTATAAGCACATTTATCTGGAATCTCATGAGACAGTTTTTCTCAACGAATCTGGAGATTTCTAGTGTTTTCCCATGTTAGTCTATTTCTAATTTGTCAGTGTCTCCTGCTTCACCAATAATGGAATGTAAGTCCTCCTAGCAGGCTAATTGAATTATAAAAATGACACTCTGAGGCAGGGTAGTCTGTGGAAGCATGAATTTGTCAAATAAAAGGATTTAAAGACAATTGCTTTTAAAGAATAGCTTGCACTCTTGTGCCTTTTTCATCCAGATGATTTCTGTGTTTTGGGGAAAATATCAGTGTTTATCATTGTTAAGTCAGGGGGAAAAAAAGCTGCATGGGGTTGTTTTATGGGTGTCAAAAGCTACACAGGAAGTAAAGAATACCATGAGGTACTGTCAGTGTGAAACAGTTTGTATTCTTTGTACCTTGTCCAAAAATAATTGACTCATTAATCTCAACTATGTTAATCTGGCCCCATTATGAGGGTCAAAGATAGGTTAATTCTAATAAGTGGATGAATACCAGTTCATAAATAGGCATGCATTTAACAGATATTATCTTAGCAAGAAGGCAATAATTAGAACAATTATTTAGTGAGGTGATTTCAGGGGAAAAAATGCCATAAATGCAACCCCCAGTTTCTGCCTCTGGATTATCAGAAGAATAAAAGGTGAGCTTTATTCCTAAAATTGACTTTTGAAAGTGGAGTGCAGAGTAGATTTCTGTTCTCTTTGGGAAAACATTTCTGAGAATAATAAACAAAATGTTTTCACTAAGGGAGCAATAATTTCACCCAAATCCCAGTACAGTGGGGATGGAGAAATATGGGGATTTGACATCAGATTGCTTTGGCTTTGATCCCATCACTTCACTACTTGACTTTGGCCAAGTAATTTAATCTTTACAGGTCTCTGTTTCTTTCTCCATGAAGTGGGGTGATATTCCACAGGCTTATTTTAGGGATTGTACAAGAAAATATATGTGAGAGCATCAAACACAATTCTTCATGTACTATAATTGTTCAGTAAGTGTTCTTTTTCCCCCTGAATAATGAACTCTAATCAGGTAGTTGTTGGCATGGTCTCCCTTTCCAAAAAAATGTTATTGTAATTTTGAATTTGAGCAAAGTAACTGTTCACTCATACCAGTGGTTTCTTTCTTTTTGCTTTTTCCTTTGGTTCCTACTAAGACATTGCTTTCTTTTCTTTCATATATCTGAACAGAGCTAAAGCACTGTTTATACCTCTATTGTCAAGGGTAGTCATTCATTTGAAGTCAGACAATGTCCCATTGTTATAGTTACTGGTGCCTGTTGGGGGAAAGCTAGAATTTTATCAAGTCTGCTTAAATATTACGTTTCTTACATACATTTCCCAAGAGGAATCCTAGATTTGTCTAAAGTTATCTCTGATACTTACGTTAATATGCTTATCCTCATAATGGAATCATATTTATGAATGTCCTGTTGTTCTTTTCTCTTGCATCATAACCATCTCACTGCATAGGTAAATCATAAAAATGGAAAAAAATTAAATAAAAAATTTTAACACTCAAGGGAAAATTAAGGAGAATTGACAATATGCCATGTGCTTCCTTATGGGTGACTTTTGATAGAAAAGACAGAATTATTGCCATACTCCAGTAGAAGAGACAGACGTATGAAGAACCAATGGCAAACACAGTGCTATAATGGAGTCAAGTATCTGTTATTTTTGATATCTAAAGATGATCCATGTGCAGTAACTTATCCCCTGGTTTGCAGATAAAAGGCACATGTGTCAGTAAGCCTATTTTTCTGTACTGGGCAGGTGAGGAGGAGTCCAAAATAGGGCGCCCTGACAGTTTTGAGGTGGCTGCTTATCTGCTGTATTGTCATGTAGTTGGGTGGTTCTGGGATACTTGTTCTCCTAGGAGCACAGGGGTCCCTTCTGAGCTCTAGTTTACTCCAGTTGCATGATGGCAATGTGTAAAGTAGTAATTGAGGATCATCCATCATGGATTGCAGACTGTACTCTGAGAGGCCCAAGGGCTGTCTGGAACAGAGAGCACAGTGTTCCCCACACCCTTTGGCCAGAGGTCCATAACTTTTATCTTTTTTTAAGATGTAGGGCTTCTGTATATGGTTTTGTTTCTGAGAAAGTTGTATTAGGGTCCAGTCAGGCAGACAAAAATCATTCTTGGTATTTCCAACAGAGAGAATTTAACATAGGGGTTTGGTAACATAGGTGATGGAAGAGCCAAAGAAGCCAAACAGTGGACAATGTGGCAACTAGGAAGTGACTGCCATTCCTGAGTCTGGAGAAACATGGGGAGGGAGAGGTGTTGCTGAAGCCCAGGAGCTGAGCCCACTTGGTAGAGGCTGGGATTGTGGTTGACCTGCCTATTGGATGCTGGATCTCCAGAGGGTGGGATTTTTCAGCAGGAGCTGGAACCAGGGAGGAGAGGCCAAACAGAGAGACAGGGCAAGAAGTACCCTGGCTTCTCCTTTCCTCCTGCTCTCTAATCACCTCCTGTTGGAACCTAATAAGGGGGTTGGAAACTTGTGAAAGGTAGTTTGTCAGAGAAGGGTCAAGATTGAATCTGAGTGCAAACAGGTGATGAGCGCTGAGACCAGCGTGAAGGTGGGCCCTTCCTTAGGCAACAGCTAGCTGCAGGAAGGGTGGTCAGTAGACAGTTTTAAACTGTCAGCTCTTTCAGTTTGTCTCAGCTACAGAGAGCCAGCTGGCCTGCTGTTACACCCAACTTGGGCAGCCCACATCTGCTGCCTGAGTTAGAAAATGTGTAAGGGCCCAGTAATCTGAGTTGGAGGTGGCACAACCCTAAGAGCAATATTCTCTCCACAACTCCAACATGGGTTGGAGACTTTGTCAAGTCTGAAGGGCACTTTGACTTCTCCCTGGTCCCAATTCTGCTTCCTCCTTCTTCCTTTCACAGGTGTTGATACCTCATAATTATCTTGTATCCCAAACTCCATTTCAGCATCTGCTTCTAGATAACTTGAACTTGGACACAGACATAGTTAGCAATTCAAACCTCAAACACGATCCAGGACAGAGGGAGAAAAGGACACGTTGTAGATCTGGGAGGGGAAACCAGATCGTAGTTCTCTTTACAAGTTAGAGAAGTACCAGAAAAGGGCAAGTCCTCTGAGCTTTGGGACCTTGGGCCCATCATCATGGAGGAGAAGAAAGGAGTGTGTGGTTGGATAGGTGGGTGGCTGTGAAGGGGGGATTCTGGAAGACATGAAGGGCTCAGTTGAAGGTGTAATAGTGGGAGTTCTCATGCTTAGTGCAAGAGGTAGTGCAAGAATTTAGGACCTGTCCTGGGTCCTAAATTCTGCTCCAGGGGCGGAGTGGAGCCACGGTAAGAGAAAGAGGTTTTTCTTTTACACTTTGCAGCCTCTGGGGAAACATATTTCACAGTATGGCAGAAAGAGGCGTGCAGATTTTAAATAAGCTGTCTTACAAGATTTTGTATACTGACTCATTTTTTTTCTTGCCCCATAAAAACCTTTAATCACAAAAGCATCATTGAGCCAGGTAGAAAAAGCCATTGTTTAAATACAAATTCTTTTTATTTTCTGGGATTTCATATTAGAAAGAAAATCAGAAAGGCACGATGGTAAGACATTACATAATGGAATTATTATGAACTTTGGTATAGGAAAGGAATTGTGTGGTAGTACACAGAGACAAGGTGTGCTTTTTCTGTTTCTTCCAGAGTAGATTTAGGTGGTCTGTGAGCATGAATTTATCATGCTAAAGAAGATAACTATGCTAAAAATGCAAGTAATATTTTATAGCTATGTTGAGGAAAGGAGGTATCATCAAAAGTTATTCCCGAACATTTGGGAGCTTAAATGGAAAGTTCCTACTGATTTCTTGGGACATTATAAAACTCTAGGATATATTGTATACATAGAAGGTGTGTTTGGACCATTGCCGTTACTGGTCGCAGTGGGTGGCCTGAGGAGGGCACTCTGGTGAACACAGGAGGTGGTCAGATGTCTGACCCTCATCTTGGCCCTGAGAACACTCGTTAGATTCTTGAGATCAACTAGAGATTTTCTGTTTTTATTCATGATGCATGCTTACCACCAGGGGTCGAATCGAGAGTGGAAAGCCTTCCTGATAAAATGAGGCCCCTGTTGCCATGGCTAGCCACATCCATAGCAATCTGAGCTTGGAGAAGTGGCCTTACCAAGGCATTGCCTCTTCTGATAGGGATCTAAATATGGTGACCAAGGAGACACCAGGTACTGAGACAAATGTCTGAAAGCCACTCTTAGGATTCTCTTTTATGCTTAGTGTCATGTGGGAAAGGAACCATAACTAGGGAAGGCAATCATTTTGTTCATTACAGAAATGAAAACACTTTCTGCTATGGTGATTTGATAATAAAATTTATGTATTTCAAGAAGCAGGAGCAACACCCCAGTACCTGCCTGATTTTCTTTAGTTATGAAGCTGAGGCTAAATAATCAACCTGAGAATTGTTTATAGATACCCTTGTTTTATTAAAAAGCACTTGGTGAGGGCTTCCCTGGTGGCGCAGTGGTTGAGAGTCCGCCTGCCGATGCAGGGGACACGGGTTTGTGCCCCGGTCATGCCGCAGAGTGGCTGGGCCCGTGAGCCATGGCCGCTGAGCCTGTGCGTCCGGAGCCTGTGCTCTGCAACGGGAGAGGCCACAACAGTGAGAGGCCTGTGTACCGCAAAAAAAAAAAAAAAAAAGCAGCACTTGGTGATTCCACTTTAACCTTACGTGGTAATTCATCCAGAGTACAAGCAACAAAGACATCATTATAATTATACATTAAAAATTGCCCGACTAGGATATAACTTTTTTACTGCTGTGATGTAGAATTCAGGGAGAATATGACCTAAGCTTGGTATTCGGAAAAGAAAATCACGCGTTGAAGCACTGTATGGGTTTTATGATACACAAATTTCCATATTAACTTTAGCACAGCATTAGAATTTACTAGCAACTCTCTTTCCTAGGACTCTATTGATGTGCAGTAAATATCAGTAATAAAAATAATGGCGAAAAGTTGAGATTTCAATTTTGATAGATCCTACTGGATCCATATGTAAGCACATGGGTTATTTAGAGTTTATGTGAAGCTTAGTTCTGCCCCCAGGAGACACATTTGAAAAGTTTTCATCTGACACAGTTTCCCTCTGTGCTCCACACTCCCCACCTTCCCAGCCACGGAAGACTTTTATTGCTGAATTTAAGGTGGGAATGAAGATGTATCGTGAACACATGTTAATGTGGATAAATGAAATCATTTTGATTTGGAATAAACCTTCTGGCAAGGAAGGCTGCTACCCTATTTAAAAGATACTCTGGGGCTGGCTAAGGTGCCAGTATGCTAATAAACTCATGGAGAACCAAGAATAAGCCCAGAATAAGAAAGTCGAATTTGGCCAGTAGAATCTGAGAGTGGATCTTCCATGATGGAAATGAATATATATTGAGGATTGTTTGAGTTTAGTTCCATTTATAACTCTCTGCAAGGCAGTCTTAGAGTCAAGAAGCCTCCTTCTGTTGAGTGAGACTATAGGCTGAGAGGGGAAAGAGTATTTTGGGCCGTCTGGGATGTTTGTTTCCTAGGCAAAGGGGATGGGAGGGGCACCATGCCTTTCAGAGAAAGTCTTTAGTGGTCAGTTTGGAAAAAGGTAAATTTATATCTGGATTTATTGTTAACTTTGAAATGGTAAACTGTGTGTTTTTCATATACAGTGTATTATTGTTCCTTTAAGAGATTTCTCCATAGTAAGCCTGAGTAAGAGATGTATGTATGTGATTGTCTGCTGATTCTCAAGAGGGGCTCAGAATACTTGAACTTGATAGGGTCTCTGTCAGTGCCCACATACGGCTCTACCTAAGTCCCACCCTTCAAAACCATGTCCAAGGGCATGCCAGCAGATCTTTGGCTTTTGAGATTCTTGTCTATAGCTTTGATTTTTACTTCAGATACTGGCAGGTTCTTTCTCCACTTCAGCCTTTTATTTAGTTTGAGTGAATACCTTAGAAGCAAAACATGTGGAATCCTAAACCACAGAGCCCATTTCCACCTGACTCATCTCTTCTTACAGTAAGACATTTGCTAAGATTGCAGTGTGCATTCAGAAGTTCTTCCCATGACATCCTGGGTCATCTATCATGGAATTTTGGGGTGGAAGGGACCTAAAAGTTCATCATGTGGACTCTCCTCCTCTATGCTTTGAAGAACTTTCTGCAAGTACAGAGACCATTATTTAAAGCATCAAGGATGTAAGGGCTCTCAGAGGTCTTCTAATTCAGGCTGCAGGCCAATGTATGAATTCCTTGCATAGCATGCCTCTGGCAGGTGTGGTCAGGGCACTACAACTAACACTGGGCTATTCTTGAGATCTGGAACCTGGGCTCTCCTATGACGTAACCCAGGGCTTCTCAAACTGTAGCCTGTATCCCCATCACCTGCAAGGCTTGTGAAACACAGATTGCTGGACCAACCTCTGTGGGTTTTGATTCAGTAGGCCTGGGATGAGGCCCTAGAATTAGCATTTCTAACAAGTTTCCAGGTGCTGCTAGTGCAGAGACCATACTTTGAGGACCAAGATATATAACCTACAGTTTTGGATGGTTCCTGAGACTTGAAAATGAGCAAAAGAACATGTAATAAGAAGACAGATGCTTACTTAGGTGTACTATATAAATTCTAATAACTTTTTCAAGTATGCTTCTCATTTGAAAAATCTTAATTTTAGATTTTATTATGCTCCTCTGAATGTATTTGTTGAGAGCAATGAAGACTTAAGACCTGAGCATTTATTAGATCTTTTTTATTCATTTTTGCCAAGGAGTAAGTCTGCCAGGCATTTGGAGAAAGCTGTAGGGATTTTAGTTATGCAAAGTTTTGTTGAGGATGAAATGTCCTTATTCTCTTGAACGTTTGTTCAGAGATACATTAGATTGAACAGGATTTTTAGTGGTTTCAAAATTCATAATTAAATTCTTACTCTGTGATCACAAATTCCCAATTTCTTCTCCTCTTCTCTTTTCCTCTCTCCTCTGGTTTTAGAGAATGATAACATTTGACAACAACAGCAAAATTTTTCATATTTGCTTCGGAAATTTTTCTACTAAACAGCAACTACTGTTTATTGTGTGACTGTGACTGAGTGCCTTTTTATGCCTAGCACTTTAATGTATGGGGTCTCCCAATACTTTTGTAAGTTAAATTTTTTTATTTCTATTTCCCAGGTGAGGAGATTGATACTAAGAAAGGTCACGTGACTTTATTCAAAGACATATGTAGTTTGATATCTTAGGTTGTAAAGACTTGCATGTTCTTCATTACAAAACACATGTTTTCCACAAATGATACCTCTGGTTTCTGAAGCATTTTGTCTTTGTTAAAATCAGAATTGCTTGAATGAAGCTTAAGATTCTGACATGTTGAGTGCCTACTGGATGCTGTATATTGTATATATGTGAGTTCATTTATTTCTCACTATACCCTGTAAATGAAGTAATGTTAACCTCCTTTTGAGAATGAGAATTCTGAAGCCTCAAGAAAGAGTAAGGGACCTACCTAAATAATTTGGGGAACAGTATTTGAACCCAAGTCTTTCTGGATCCTAAATTCACTGTGTTTCCCCGAGCCTTGAAATGGTCTTCCCTTAAATGTTTATTCAAGTTGATGACTGTTGTGCTTGGCTCACCTAACTGTGGTCAGACCTACCCCTGGGCAGAACAGGAAATCTTCTTGCTGGAGAGATTTGTGGAGTATAGGGAAGCCCTGTCCCCACCCTGCCTCCCTAGTAAACTATGCTGGGGCTGGAGAGCCTGCTATTTTTCCATTAGTGTTTCATAAGTATAAATGCAGCCTTGTTCTCCAGTCGTCTTCTGCAGATGCGTCCTCCCTTGTGAGGGCTAATACACTAAAACACCCTCCCAGATTGCATTTCATTCTCTACTGAAATAAGCTGAATGGTCTTTAGAAAAAAAAAGTTCAGGTATTTTTTGTTACAGAATATTAGAGAAATACAGAAAGGTAAAGCAAATAATATAACATTTGTGTATATACCACCCAGCTTTATCAAATCTTAGTAATTTTCTGTATTTGCGTCAGAAGTTTTTCTAATATTCTTTAAAAAAAATTTTTTTTTTTATACACTGGAAACCTCTTATGTTGTTTCAAACCCATTCTTTTTCACCCCTCTGCTGAGTTAAGTACTAGCCTTTATTTGGTGTTTATAATTCCAATAGGTATTTTGGTACTATTGCTGCGTATATATGCCTTTATAGAAATATATTGTACTGTTTGATGTTTTTAAACTTTACATGAATGTTTTCATGCTTTATATTATCATTCAGCAACTTGCTTTTCCACTCAACCTTACGTATTTGGAGATTTATCTATATTGATAAATGTCATTTTCGTTCATCGATTGTCACAACTGTTTAATGCTGTATTGTATGAGTACACTAAAGATCATTTATCCATTCTCCTCTGACTGGCTATTTAGGTTGTTTCCATATTTTGCTATTAAAAACAATGATACAGTGAGGATTGTTGTACATTTTTCTCCTTGAGTACCTTTGAAAGGTTTCTCTAATATGCTAAAGAAAGGTAAGGCAAATAAGATAACTAGAGGTGGAATTGCAGGGATAAAGGGGTGATGCATCTTTGAATTTCCTGGATAATGCTAGTTTTCCAAAAACATTGTACCAGTGGACTCTATCACTAGCAGTATGTGAGTTCTTTATTATAAGACTATAATATCAGATACAATTTCTTTTCAGTCTGGGAAATATAAAATGGTATGTTAATGTGGTTTTAATTTTCGTTTTCCTAATTAGTGATGTTGAACATTTCTTTCATTTGTTTGGCAATGGGTAAAGGACGGTTTTAACAATTTTGAAGCATAAAAAAGAATTATGTTATAGCTAATGTTTAATTACATTTTAAATTTACTAATGCACTCTCATCAATATTTTGTGCTCATTATTATTTATATCCTACATATCCTCTTTATTTTCACTTTTTTTTCTTTCAGAAGTGTATTCTTTAATAGTTAAAATTTTTTTTCTTGTACTTGTATGTCTAAAACTATATTGACTCAGGAGTGATTATTTGTCTGGTTATAAAGTTAGAGATTTAAATTGATTTTTCCTCAACCATTTAAAGATATTGCTTCATTTCTAAAAATTGTTGATGAGAACTCTGCTGTTCAGAGTAATTGTTCCATTATAGATCATCTTTCTTTTCATTCTGAAAATTTATAGTCTTTTAAAATTTGTTATATTCTGTTGTTTTTCTATGATATATCCAGATATAAATTTATCTTTAATTTTCTTGCTTGGACTAAACATATTCTTTTGATCTGAAGATTCATGTCTTTCCTAAATTATGTAAAGTTCTCATTTGTTATCCCTGTAAGTATTCTTGTCCATCACGTCTTTTATTCTTTCTTCTGCAGATATCAGTTGCATGTTAGGTAGGCCTTCATTTTACTCTCCATGTCTCTTAGCTTCCTTGTTGTTGCTATTTTCTTCTTTGTCTTTGTATGGATTCTGGGTGAATTCTTATAATACTTTCAGATTATTATTTTTCTTTGACTCTGTGTAGGCTAGCATTTATCGCATCATATTGTTAGCTATTGTTCCTTCAAATCATCTTCCAATTCAGTGGCTTGAAACAACGATCTCGTATACTGCTTACACATCTGTGGATCAGTTGGAAATCAGCTCATCTTGGCTGGGCTCATTTGGGTTGGCTGTTTTGCATGTGTCTGTCATCTTCCTTGAACCAGGGGTGCAGAGAGGGATGCTCTTTTCATGATGATTTTAGAGGTACAAGAGGGCAAATGAAAACACTCAAAATTTCTTAAGACTCAGTCTTGCATCATTTCTGCCTCTTTGTAATGGACAAAGTAATCTTTGTTGCCTGGGCCAAAGTCAGAGGAGGTGGAGATGTATTCTGCTTTTATGGGAGGAGTTCCAAAGTCAATGACAAAAGGTATAACCACACGGAAAGATGAAGAATTGAGACCAATAATGCAGACTGCAATCACTATATTTTTAAATTTCTGTCATAGTAGAACAATAGCTTCTGAAAGTTGCTCACACCGTAATCCCTGTGGATACATTATATGGAACTTTGTAGATTTAATTAATATTACGGTCCTTAAAATAGGAAGATGATGCTGAATTATCCAAGAGGTTCAATCTAATCTCATGAACCCTTAAAAGCAGGGAACTTTCTGTGGCTTAAAACAGAGTGCTGTGACAGAAGAGGAAGGCTGAAGAGATGTAACAGAAGGGGTCAGAGAGAGTCCAGGACTGAGAATGGTTCTGCGGTGTAGGGGGACATAGACACAGAAGAGAGAGAAGCCTATAGGAGCTAAGGGTGGACCTGAGCTGCCAGATGACAAGGAAACAGGGACCTACAGTCTTAGTGCAAAGAACTAAGTTCTGTCAACAACCTGAATGAGTTTAAGGTGGATCCTTCCCTGGAGCTTCCAGAAAGGAACTCAGCCTGCTGACACCTTGCTTTTGGTCCTGTGAGACCTGGAACCAAGGAACCAGTTGAGCCACACTGTGCCCAGATTTCTGACCCAAAGAAACTGTGAGATGATAACAGTTGTTGTTTTGAAGCTGCTAAAGGTGTGGTCATTTATTATATCAGCTGTATAAAATGAATCAAATATCCATGGTTTCAATTGTATTCTTTCTTATTTGGTATCTTTTAATGTAATTTATGCTTGTCTTTGATGATTTATTCCCTCTTTTTACTAAAAGTTGTTTTTATTTTATAAAAGAGCATCCAGGATAACTTTATTTTTATAGTTCTACACAAAATTAATTTTATCTAGAGTTAATTCATGTTCTATTTGTTGAGATACTGGCTTGTCTTCTTACCATTAAATTTCTTCATGTTTTTTGGCATTTTGGTTAGAAAATTTTATAGATAATTAAAAATTTTGGAAACTGTTTCAAATCAACAGAACAGTTAAAAGAACAGTAGAGGAATGCTTGTATCCCCTTAACTAAGTTTCCCTAATTGTTAACATTTTGCTGTATTTCTCCCATCCCCCCCACCATCTCTGTGTGTGTGTGTGTGTGTGTGTGTGTGTGTGGTCTTTTTTCTGACATAATGCCCATCATCCCTAAATACCCTGTGTATGCCTCCCAGAAATGAAGTCATAATCTTATGTGACCACTTTATACCCCTCCTAATGAGGAAATACACACTGATGTAAATAACACTATTATCCAGCCTCCTGACCTCGCTCAAATTTCACCATCTGTTCCATGAATGTCTCTCTTTTCTATGTGGTCCAGATGCAATCCAGGATCGTGTATTGCATTGGTTGTCAGATCTCAATAGGCTCCTTCTGTCTAGCACACTTCCTCCATCTTTTCCCATCTCATATGTTCCTCGAGAGTCTTAAAAAGTACATGCCTCAGTTCTGGAGGATGATCCTTAACAGTGTTTTCCCATGATGACCCTGAGGCTATGCATTCTTGGCAGGCTATGCATTCTATACTGTAGAAATGATTCCATGTTCTTCTCAGTGCATAAGATCAGGAGACACATAATGTAAACCCACCAAACCACTGTTGATGCTAACTTGATTGCAGGGTCAAGGTGGTGGCTGTCATGTTTATTACTTCTGTAACCACCATTTCCCCTTTTTGTCTAATCGATTAGGGGAGATACTGCTATATTATGCCAGACCTCCACTGATCAGGCTTGACATTCACTGATACTCCTGCTTGAGCTACTACTGTCATGACTGCCAAATGCTGATTATCGAGTTCTCTCATTCTTTTTACATTTGCAGATTAGCATTTTTGCTGTGAGGAAAGAATTGTCCCTTTTCTGCCATTTATCTATTCATTTATTTTACTTATGAGCAAGGATGGGTTCTTATTTTATTCAACAAGGTATAAATAATCCTATTCTCTCATGAACTTTTTTTCTTTTTCTTTTTCGCTCAAATTGTCCCAGATTGTCCTATGATAGCTCTTCAAGCTGGTTTATGTCCTTTGGACATATCCCCCTCATTCTTTCAGTACTTCCTTACTTTCTGGCATAACAGGATGTTCTAGGCTCATCTTGTTATTTTGTACTTTTCCTGACCCAGCCTGGAATCAACTATTTTTTCTGGAGGGTGGTATTTCAAGACGAGATTGGGAAGCTCTCTATACTCACTGTTACTGGAATGTCATTGCTCTTAGGATGACTGGGTGTCATTTGCTCTTAAGAAGAGTGTCATTTCCTCTTAGGAAACAGAGCTAGGAAAAATGGACATAATAAATATATATGTATGTATACATTACAATCAAACATGTACCTATGTCTATAATTATATATGTAGAGTTATACATACACACTTTATTTATTAAGAATTCTATGAGTTCATACTAATATTGCCAGTTCTTTTTCTTCTCACATTTTTTTTTTTTTTTTTTGCTGTACGCGGGCCTCTCACTGCTGTGGCCTCTCCCGTTGCGGAGCACAGGCTCCGGACACACAGGCTCCGCGGCCATGGCTCGCGGGCCCAGCCGCTCCGCGGCATGTGGGATCTTCCGGGATCGGGGCACGAACCCGTGTCCCCTGCATCGGCAGGCGGACTCTCAACCACTGCGCCACCAGGGAAGCCCTCACTTTTTAAAATTGAAGTATGATTGATTTGCAATGTTGTACCAATCTCTGCTGTACAGCAGAGTGACTCAGTTACACACATATATACGTTCTTTTTTTATATCCTTTTTCATTATGGTTTATCCCAGGAGATTGGATATAGTTCCCTGTGCTCAACAGTAAGACCTTGTTGTTTATCCATTCTAAATGTAACAGTTTGCATCCACCAACCACACATCTTCAGTCCATCCCTCTCCCTCCACCCCCCTTGCCAACCACAAGTCTGTTCTCTATGTCTGTGAGTCTGTTTCTGTTTCGTAGCTAGGTTCATTTGTGTCATATTTTAGATTCCACATATAAGTGATATCATATGGTATCTGTCTTTTTCTGACTTTCTTCACTTAGTATGATAATCTCTAGTTGCATCCATGTTGCTGTAAATGGCGTTATTTCATTCTTTTTTATGGCTGAGTAATATTCCATTGTGTGTGTGTGTGTGTGTGTATACATACCACATCTTTTAATACTCCCAATTCTAATCGAAGACCTCAGGGTTGTTTTTAGTCTTCCCTCTTTCTGTATTTGTAAGTCCTCAGACAGTGAGAAATGGCTCCCATTATCTTTGATATATTTCCTTCTTTGCTCAGTGAACATATTTGCCCAGTTAACCCATTTCCCAACCACCCCACCTGGCTCTGTTGATGCACCTTCTCTGTTTTCTCCATGCACCTCACTATGGGCTCAGCACAGCACTCACCTTCCCTCATTGCCCTGCTTCCACCAAAGCTCTGTTCCCCAAGACTGGAAGGGAAAAAGGAAGGAAAGATGAGAGGGGAACTTGGGAAGTGAGGAAGTGAAAGGAGAGGCAGCTAGAGAGAAGTAGTTCCATAGTTTTTCCTTTCTTTCTTTACTTACCCCTCTCTGCCCAGGGTTTTAAGGTGCATTTTGTGCTCGTGACTCCTGGTGACATTGGAGATGTGGGAGATCCAACCATGGTGGGTGTGTTGGTTCAATTCCTGGTTGCTAGAATCTCTAATGATGGTCAGCAAGGATTTGTATTCTTTTAATGAAAGGATTTTTATTATTTTAATCTCTTTTCCAAATATGAGAACCCCCTTCCAAGACACTGGCTTCAAGTAATTAGCTTCACCTCTGTCTCCTTTATTATATAAAGCATTTTTAGTTTCCTTTCTGTATCAGAAGATGAGTTTTTGTCTATTTCTGTGACTACCAAACATGGAACGCAGGACACTTATGGTTTTAGTTTACTCACTGCTTGTCTATAGAGATATATCTCTTTGACTTTCTGTATGTTTATGTATATATATTTTTCCTATTTGGATGTTATTTCTATGTATAGAGTGAAGAGTGAGTACATCTTGACTAAAATTTGAGCATCTTATTTTCCAAAACATTTTTCCATCAGATCATATCACCCCATGTCCCCACTGCTTAAAATCTTAAAAGGCTCCCTATTATCTTAGAAAAAAAATCCAAACTGTTTACTAGGACTTAAAAAGCCCTAGATGACCTGGCATCTACTTATTTCCCCTACTTCCTTTCTTATCACTCTTTCCCTCATTCATTATAATCCAGCCTCTTTCCCCTCAAATACTCCAGGCTCACTCCCTTTGTGTGGCCTTGCAGTAACTCTTACCTTCGTCTGCATTAACTCCTGCCCCTTCCCAAGATCTTCACATGGCTGATTCCTTCTTACTGTTCAAGTCTCAGCTCAAACAGCACCTTCTCAAGGAAGCTTTTCCTATATACCAGCCAGGTCCATACTCCTGCTCTTTTTTTTTTTTTTATTAAGATGGTAAATTTATGTTCTGTGTATTTTAGCACAATTAAAATAAAAAAGAAACAGAGAAACTAATAAAAGAGATTATGTTCCCACCACTGAATATGAACATATTCATATGAATACATATGAATACATATGTTTTGTCATATATCTTTCAGATTTCTCTCTTTTAAAAGCTATAAAACATTGAAATACACTTAAAGTGTCCCTCTCTTTGCCTCAGACCTTCCTCATTTTCTCCCTCTTTATTTTTTTTCTTAACATTTTTTTTTTTTTTTTTTTTTTTTCTTTTTGCGGTATGCGGGCCTCTCACTGTTGTGGCCTCTCCCGTTGCGGAGCACAGGCTCCGGATGCGCAGGCCCAGCGGCCATGGCTCACGGGCCCAGCCGCTCCGCGGCATATGGGATCCTCCCAGACCGGGGCACGAACCCGTATCCCCTGCATCGGCAGGCGGACTCTCAACCACTGCGCCACCAGGGAGGCCCATTTTTTCTTAACATTTTTTTAAAATTTTATATTGGAGTGTAGTTGATTAACAATGTTGTGTTAGTTTCAGGTGTATAGCAAAGGGATTCAGTTATACATATACATGTATCTATTCTTTTTCAAATTCTTTTCCCATTTAAGTTATTGTAAAATATTGAGCAGAATTTCCTGTGCTATACAGTAGGTCCTTGTTGGTTATCTATTTTTAATATAATAGTGTGTATATGTCAATCCCAAACTCCCAATTTATCTCTTCCCCCACCTTTCTCCTTTGGTCACTGTAAGTTTGTTTTCTAAGTCTGTGAGTCTGTTTCTCTTTTGTAAATAAGTTCATATGTATCAATTTTTTTAGATTCTGCATGTAAGTGATATCATATGATATTTGTTTTTCTCTGTCTGACTTACTTCACTTAGTTTGATAATCTCCAGGTTCATCCACATTGCTGCATATGGCATTATTTCATTCTTTTTAATGGCTGGGTAATATTCCATTATATATATGTACCACATCTTCTTTATCCCTTTATCTGTCAATGGACATTTAGGTTGCTTCCATGTCCTGGCTATTGTAAACAGCACTGCAGTGAACATTGGGGTGCATGTATCTTTTTGAACCATGGTTTACTCCAGATATCTGCCCCGGAGTGGGATTGCTGGATCATATAGTAGCTCTATTTTTAGTTTTTCAAGGAACCTCCATACTGTTCTCCATAGTGGCTGTACCAATTTACATTCCCACTAACAGTGTAGGAGGGTTCCCTTTTCTCCACACCCTCTCCAGTATGTATTGTTTGTAGAATTTTTGATGATGGCCATTCTGAGTGGCGTGAGGTGATATCTTTTTGTAGTTTCGATTTGCATTTCTCTAATAATTAGTGATGTTGAGCATCTTTTTTATTTATTTATTTATTTATTTATTTTTTTTTTTTTTAATTAGTTTCTGCTTTATAACAAAGTGAATCAGTCATACATATACATCTGTTTCCACATCCCTTCCCTCATGATGTTGAGCATCTTTTCACGTGCCTCTTGGCCATCTGTATGTTTTCTTTGGAAAAATGTCTATTTAGGTCTTCTGCCCATTTTTTGATTGGGTTGCATACTCCTGCTTTGTATTATACCGCCCTGTTTTATTTCCTTCATAGCACGCATCGCTCTCAGAAAGACGTTTGTGTAAGTATTGATTTACTTCTTAATTTCCTCCATGTCACTGGAGGGCCGGCACTTGTGGTCTTAGGACAGTCACTGGCGTGTTGTAGACTTGTAATAAATAGCTGTTGAATGAAAGAATGAGTTGTTCCCACATTACTAAGATGGAATGAGACACATCTTGACATTTAGGGAGTTGGGAGGGTTTAAATATAAGGGGAGGTTATGGGATCTTTCAAAGCCCACCCCAATTACCTTTTTTATAGACTGAGGCCAGCTCTTGCTTGTTACATTTCACCTAAAGGCTCTTATTATTGCATGCTGTGTCATGGTTCTTTTTCAAATTTTCTGTAAAATGACTTTTAATGTCAGTGTTAAATCCTCTCTTGAGCTTAGGTCAATTTACTTATCTCTTCAAGAGATAGATCACTCAATTATAATGAGCTTCAGATTTGAGTAGTGTTCAGAATTCCTGTGAATTGTTTTCCTTAAATCTTCGTTTTAATACTTCCTTTCAGCGTGCGCGCGCGAGAGAGAGAGACAGAGAGAGAGAGAGAGAGAGAGAGAGAGCACCCAAGATTTCAGAAACTACATTTTTCACATGCTTAATTTTCATTTTTTTAGAATAGAGACCAAAATTGGTTTCTTGATGTGATATTACTCTATTTTGAGCGGATTCATTTCATCCATCACCAGAAATGTGGCTCATCCTCTATGAAAGATCATTTGATGTATAAGCATTAAATTAAAATTTAAACTGGCTATATTGATTTTAAATTGCTACCACTTTGGAGATATGAGTTCACACAATTATGTGACCAAGTTTAAATGTTTAACAACAAACAAAACGACAAGTTCTTGAATTGTCAGAGTCGGGCTGTCCGTGAGACCTTTGGCATGTCCTCCCTGGGCTCAGGCTGCGGGGTGGAAGTGCTCTGATCCCACGGGGTTCACGTGCCCACGGCAAGTCCGTGCTTTCATTTCCACTAGATACAGCAGTACGTGCCTGAAAGTGGCAGACACTTGTGCTTCTCTTTCCCTAACCCCGAAAGTGTTAAAGCAGATGTCCCTTTTTCAAGTTCTTCTAGGCATCCTGTGTGTGTTTCTTCCCTGGGGTTAATTTTGCACTTGGATCTCTCCTAGTCAATGTCTGTGAAATGTTCCTACAGCTATGTGAAATTTGTTAGCAAAATTATCAGATGGAGGCAGAATGGTATATCTGGAGGAGTGATTTGCAGTCCACCAGATATGGTTGCTAAATTCATATGACTGTCAAAACCTCACACAATAATCAAACAGTTTTACAATCATTTGAGGGAAAAAATGGAGTTTTATCTTTCATAATAATCGTTCTCCATTGTTGAACATAATGTATCATCTTTCCTCTGTCTAAGCTAAATCCTGTCTCCTGCACCTGCAGTTTAAGCCCATTTCTTGCTGTTCTAGCATCTGTAGAGAATACTGGTTTGCCTCCCTTGTCTATTACCCATTGTATTGCTTGAAGGCGATTATATTTATTCACTGGCTGTCTTCTTTTTTTATTCTGAAATACATGTAGTTTCTGTAACCTTTTTTCCTAAGCCTGGTATCACAGCTTTTTATTCTGGATGGGAGTAGCATTACAAACAGATGTCTTAAAAACATAACTGAGCACAGCATTTGAGGAAAATAATTAACAATTTAAGTGAAAAGAGATTTGTTATTTAGATATGCTAATTAAAAACAATTTAAAAGTGATGATTATTAAATAAATAGCTCTTTAAGCTTGGGCAGCACATTTTTACTATGTTTTTGGAATACTTTCTTTGGGGCATTGAAAATATCTAGTTTGAAGAAATTAACAAATAATGAACATTAAAAAAAGAATCTGTAGGTCTGTCCAATGATAACTGGGTTTAATTTGGGAATTTCAGGCATGCAGACGTGTGTTGCATTCCAGATTTATCTTAAATTGCTATTGTCATTGTCTATTTATTCCACACAATATAAGGCTAATGGTACTTCGGTTTTTTGTCCATTTCCAGATCATCCTTGGGGATCCCATGAAATGCTTAGGTAATATGTCAAAAATATGTTCTTTTATACAGTACACACTTTTTAGATAGTGATACTTTGACAGCAGCTTCTGCTAACACTATATTTTATTTATATGATCTAAAACAGTGATGCCATCGTGATCATGTAGCTTCATGAGTCCAATCCATTTGTGTTATTATTTTTATATTCCTTTTCAATATGTGTTGGAATGCTACACTGGGGAATTGACCTAATATTTCCAGGTGATGGAATATCCTTTCCCCTTCCATTATCTGAATTACTCTTGCCACCCACTGTGAAAATGGAAAAAAACAAAACTTAGGGTGTCCCATAGTGAGCTCTTATTGAATTATTTCCAGGTGGATGTGACAGATGTTCATCAAGTCGCTCCCAGCTTCTGCTGTTAATTGAACCGTAATGGGAGTGACAGCAGGGAAGGACAAATTACGGGAGCAGAGATACAATTTGAAGTCTGCATTCTTATGACCTCCCTGGAAACTTGGGTTGGGCTGACAATTCCAGTTTCTTTCACATGCATGGGAAGAAATGTGAGATAGTTTCAGCTACATATATCAACAAACTAATGTCCTCTGAAATTAGTAGTGTCTTACTGTTGACACCTGTTATTAATCAACTTGTTATTTCTTTAACCGTGATGTGTTAACAGGTTACTAAACTAGGAGCCATCAGTCCTAACTATGAAGCACAGCTTTAGACAAGTCACTTTATCTTGATGAACTATGATTTCATCATTTTCAAAAGGAGAAAACATGACCTATTTTAAAGTGTCTGAAAGGAGGCTGTCACATGCTTGTGTATAATTTTTGTCAGGAGATAAGGATTATGCATGGGCCTATTTTAAAAGCCATTTTAACTCAAATTAAAAATTCTCCATTTACATTATTGGATTTGGTGCAGAAGATGGACTAAAGTCAGCGAAGTTTAACAAACACTGTATAGATATGCTAATAGACGGCCACTACAGCAATCAACAGAGGAAGGTGCAACCATATCCATGGAGAAAAGAATTTACAAAGTCCCTAGAGGTGATCTTGAAGGAAGGGTGAGTGGCAGTCACCAAGTAAAATGAGAAAGAAAGGGACTGATTGGAAGGTTGGGGTGGTTGTGAATGCAAACCTGCCTATGGGTGGCATCCGAGAGAGAAGACTGAGTGATCAAGTATATGCAGCCACAGGAGGTTTTTAGTGTTCCTTGGAAACAGCTTTCTTACAAACTGTTTGGTAGTTTTCTTAAAAGGAGTGGTATGACCCCAAAAGAGAAGCCCAGAACTAAACGTGTCAGGAAAGAAGGGAAGGGAGAATTCCAGCACATTAGTTGAACCGTGGTGGGAATGACGACAGGGATTGACCATCAGTTCTCCCATTGTTGATCAGTGGATGAAGAGACAAGTGAGAGAAACCAATCATGCCAGAAACTGGAACTGGAGGAGTTCAGTATGGAGCCCAGTTTAATACTGGAGTGGATTGGAGAAGATGCCTCATGCTGTATTTGAGGAGTGGAGGGCAGGACCTTGGGAGGCCAGGGAAGTAGGATGAGAGAGAACATAGAAGAGTTGGAGGTGTGAGTGGAGGGAGTACGTTATTGTTGATGGTGGACCTGGTGCCATCCCTGTTCTCCACTCCGCACTCCTGTTACCTTGGTGATGTCATCCAACCTCACACTTTTTGTAATGCCTTCCAAATGTCACTAGCTCAGGTCTCTCCCCTGAACCATAGATTCATGGATATGATTTCCTAATTGTCATTTCTATAAGCATTTCAATCTTAACATCTGAAGCTGAACTCCGACATCCCTCCTGCCTCACATCTGCTCCCCTCACCTCCCAGCCTTCTGTCTCTGTTAGTCACAAGTCATTCTTTCAGTTGCTCATGTCCAAAATCTTGGAGTCATCCTTGATTCTTCTCCATTACTCACATCTAATCCACCAGCAAATCTCGTTGGTACCGCCTTCAGGATATTTCTAGAACTTGGCTAATTCTTACCACCTTTGCTCATAACTGCCTCATATCCAGTTCCCCTCTTTCTCTAGTTTTCCCTCCTGCAGCCTATTCCCAGCACAACCACTAGAGAGATCCTGCTAAAATGTAAGTCACATTGTGACATTCTTCTGTTCAAAACACTCCAGTATATTCCCACTCCACTCATAGTAAAAGCCACATTGATTACAGTATTCTGTTGAGGTCCTGTACTCACTCTGTTGCTTTTCTAGCATCATTTCCTCTATTTCTCCTCTTTCTTACTTCATTCCAACTTCACTGGCTTCCATGGCTCAGGAGTTTAGCACTTACTGTTCCTTTTGCCTAGAACACTGTTTTCCAGATATCCCCATAACTCACCTTATCTGCTTTAAGTTTATTTTGTTTACTGCTGTATCCCTAGCACCAAGAACAATACTTGTATACAGTGGACACTCACTAAATATGTTTTGAGAGAATGAAATTATTTTGAATTAGGAGATGTGCCCAAAGGTTAATGATTTGGGTAGCATGAGAGGGATTTACTAGAGAAGTGAGATGGACCTGTTCTGACACATGTAGGAGGCAAGATTTGGCATAGAAATGTTTTGTGGGAGACAGAAGTCTAATTTTAGAACCTCATTATTTTGTGGTTCATCTCCTATAATGTTTTTTTCCACTTTTCTCTCAGCCTGTTAATCTGGTTTCTCTTTGAATTGTCTTTAGATTTTTATTCAACTCATTTATTGAGCATCTGTTTTGTGTTAGATCTTATGAGGACAGGTGCTCAAGGAATTTTATCTCATTGAAGACAACCCCACAATAAACCTGTTCATTAGGTTTTATTATTCTCATTTTGCAGGACAGGTGGAAAAGGAGGTTCAGAAAGATGAAGGGACTTGACCAGAGTCACAGAGTAAGCCAGTAACAGAATGAGGACTTCTAGTTTTGAGTCAGGTTCACTCTACTTTGCAGTCTTTGATCCATCAGCAGAATAATAAAGTGTCTCTTCTATAAAAGTCATTGCCGTTGACTTTCCCTTTTCTTCGTTCTTTTGGGGGAGAGATCTAGAAAAATAGAACCTAACTGTATTAACCATTTATTGTTGTGTAACAAATTTCTCCAAAATTTAGTAAGTTTAAAACAACTATTAATATTTGTTATCTCCCACAGTCTGTGTAACTCAGGAATCTGGCCCAGGGTCTTTCATGAGGTTGCAGTCAGGACATCAGCTGGGGCTTTAGTCATCTGAAGGCTTGAAGGGGGCTGGATGAGTAGCTTCCAAGGGGACTTACACACATGCCTGGTACAGTAAGTTCTCTACATATGAACCTTCAAGCTGCGGACTATCAATGATGCGAACGTGCCCCTGTATGCCAGCTGCTGTACTGTACTATTGTACTGTAAGATTAAAAATGTTTTCTTTAATAAATTTTGTGCTTTTTTATGTATTATTTGTGTGAAAAGTGTTATAAACCTATCACAGTACAGTACTATATAACTGATTGTGTTAGTTGGGTACCTAGGCTAACTTTGTTGGACTTACAAACAAATTGGACTTATGTATGTGCTCTCAGAACGGAACTCATTTGTATGTAGGGGACTTACTGTACATTGGTGCTGATTGTTGGCAGGAGGACTCAGTTCCTTGCCACCTGGACTCTCAGTAGGGTTTCTGGAATGTCCTCATGACATGGCACTTGGTGTTCCCCAGATGAATGATCAAGAGAGAGTAAGGCAAAAGCTGCAATCTCTTTTATGGCCTAGCCGAGGAGGTTGCCCTCCTTCACATTCACAATTTCCTATTTAGTGTGGGAGGGGGACTATTCAAGGTGTGAATACCAGGAGGTGAGAATTGTAGGAGACCATTTTGGAGGCTGGCTTCCACAGTCTTACCTATGTCCCCACATGCAAAATGCATTACCCCCTATCTTGGTCCCCCAAAGTCTCATCTTACAGAATCAGCTCAATGTCCAAAATCCCATCATCTAAATTAGGTCCAGGTATTATTACTATTATTCCACAGAATTTTGCTGCTTTATGTCTCCTCCTACCTGTCAGGTCATTTTTCCTCAACTTTGCTAGGCAGTGAACATTTACTAAGCATTGATTAATTGTCTCTCTGTGCTAGGCACTGTGCTAGGAATATAAAACATGATAAGGCAGAATATCATGGTGGAGTTCACAGTCTAATGGATGAAAGAGATGTATAAAGGATTATTGTACAGCATACTTTGGGATCATAAATTAGGGAGTGAGTGATTCTGCCCAGATGTGCTGGAGAAGATCCCAGAGATGAGGTGCCATTTGTTCTAGCCCTTTGTGCTGCAGAAAAGTTCATAAAGCCATCAAGTAGAAAAGAGAATTTTACCCAGAAGAGACAACATGAGTAAAAACTGCTTCTTCCTCCCAAGTATGAGCAGACTACTAGGCTTAGCCGTTAGCTTCCTGCTTTTTCTGTACTGCATTCTCTCACTTTGAGAGCTGGCCTGATTTTCTACTTTCATGGACTTAACTACCAACTTTAATGAGCCTGATTTTCTAAATCATCTCTCTAACTTTGACCCCTCTCAATTCCATTTCTCCAGCTCTCCAATAGATACTGTTACTTGAATGTTACTTCATTATGTTAACGTGTGACAAAGCAAAGCTTGTCATCACTTTCCTTAACCAACTTCTCCTTCCAACTCTGTTTCTCATCTTGAGACCTCATTGTTATCTTTGACTATTTCTTTTTTTCTTCTAGTCTGCACTTTCTTTGTCTCATCTCTTGCTGCCTTTCCATTTTTCTATTTCCACAGGGGTCACTCTATATCTCCAGCAGGTCTTCACGTGTAAGTTACTGCCCTAGTCTTCTACTTGAGTCTGTCTTCTTTAATCTGCCCTATATGTTGCTGTCAGTTATATCCTAAAGTACAGTTTTAAATTGTCTTCTGTTGGAGAAACACTTGATCACTTCACCATTTCCTATTGAGTAAAATCAGAAGCTTTCACATTTCAGACCGTTTACCTTGTGGTCAGTCTTCTAAAGCTTTATCCCCAATACGAGTACTTGACTTCATGCCATTCGCTTGCTTGAAATTCCATATATTGTCACATGTTTCAACCTTGTTTAATATCTACCTATCTGTCAAATTCTCCTCCTTGAAGTCATTCTAGGGACACTTAGAATGCTCAGGGTCTGTAATGGGAAATTGCTACTTCCGTAAGCTACTTTGTTTAGTTAATTAAATTTTTAGTTATTATATGTCCAGTAATTGCAATTCCTTGGTGAACATCCTAGAAGGAGGGGCCATATGCACCCCTTCTTGGTTTCACCTGAGCCCAGCACTCTCCTTTGTCTCTGCATTCTGGTATTTATTAAATATTTTATGATGGCAATATTTGCTATGAAATATCATGTTAACGTAGGAGTAGAACCATGGGATTCTGTTCACTGTGTTGCTGAGACATAACATCACGGAGTTACGTGTGTGTCAGATTTTAACAGCGTTCAAGGGACCACCCAGATGCTTTTGTGCTAGAATTCATATAATATTAAATGAAATCAGCTGGTAGCTGGCTGGGGGAAGTGACTAACACTGGTAGAATTTGGCCTCAGTTCTCTGAATGGCCAGCCAACTGGAGCAGAGAATGTTGGGAGAAGAGGATATTACAATGTATTTGGGTTGGCTTAGGGGACTAGGAAGGGGGTCCCATGGCTGGCTGCAACTATGAAGAATGGGAAAGGAAAGCAGAAGAGGTAGACATTTTGATCTCTGTTTGATTTTAAGCTTTCATTATTGAGCCTGGGATCAGCTTCGACACAAATAAATCAAACTGAGATTACCTTCATGAAAGAGGCAAATCGTTTACATTTATTTTAATTTTCATGATAAAAGGTATAAAAGTTATCCTGCAACAAGCCTTGATTATTTCTGTGGGACCATAAAACCCAAGGGTCTGCTTCCTGTCTTGCTCCAGGCATTTCCATTAAAAAGTTGATGCTAACTCTGTGTTTAGATGCTCTTTGTGGAGCACAGAGGAGGGGAGAAGTGCACCCACGCTTTGCTACTTGAAGAAGAATGGCTATGCAGGGAGACAACACTGTTTTAAAAATAGTCATTAACGTTTCTTTTGCAGCAGATTATTTTTCTTCCTGGGAAAAACATAGTTTCGCTGACAAATTGCCAAAATCCACACAGTGCAGTAAAATGGCCTGACTGACTTGGCTTCTTCCAACAGGCACCAGATGCTTACTAAGCACTCAATATATGCTCCGTTGTGCCACATTTGGTGTTGGGTACGCACAGAGTATTCTCCAGGTTTTCTTTCAAAAACCTGTAAAATGAAGGTAGTCTGAATTGCATATCCTAATTAAATTTTTTTAAGCTTGAGTAAGGAGACAAAGAAGAATAAAATCTTTCCTATTTCTGCCACTTAAATACAACTAACATTCTTCGTATAATTTTTTTTCCAAAAAAATGTCATGCATAAATTTTTCCCTCATTTTAGTCAAATATAATAAATATTGAAGTTTAAAAAAACTTAACATATGCACATTTTCCATATTTTTGTACTCTTTGTAACAGTGTGATATGGCTACACAGTACTCCTTTGAGTAGATATAGCAAAGTTAATCATTTCTTTAGAGTAGACATTTAGGTTACTGTCTTCCTAATTAACATTAACCATGTTTCTAATTAATGTTAATAATAATCCCTGATATGAATACTTCTGTGCACAATTTTTTTTTTCCTCCCTGTATTTAGGATTATTTCTGGGCCAGTTGTTGCCCCATCCAAATCCCCTTTACCTGGCCAGCTACTGTGATTCTGAGCACTGATGGCTCACAGCCCTGTCCTTCTCCAGAGAACTGACCTTCACCTTTTGGAGGAATGTCTGGAGAGAGGGGTCATATAGGTGAAGGATGTGGAAACCAAGAATAATGGGGAATAGTTGAAAGAGCTGGACATATTTAGCCTAGAAAAGAGGAAAACTGAAGTTTTGTCCTGTGGAAGACAGATGAGATATCCTTTAGCTATAACTGCAAAGGGAAGAGTTAAGATCAAAACCTTTAGATAAAGAAAGGAGAACAGCTATTCTGGGTTGAGGCACATGTCCTAGTAATTGGCGCTATCCCAAAATGGAATGGGTTGCTTTGTAGGGCATTGAATTAATTCCCTGTCACTGAAAATATCGAATTACTGCTAAGAATATTTGAGAAACTTTGAGTTAGAGAAATCTCTTCTAGCATCCTTTTAATTCACTGACCCTTTAATTGTTTGTGTCAGTGCTATCAATATTCTTTTACATGTTTCAGCATTGACTTCAACATCCATTTCCTCTTGTGTTTGTGAGCTAGAATATGCAAGAAAAGTTTCTCTAGAGGAAGAGGAGGAGCAGGTGTATAGAAAACCAGTGGCATGTATTGGAAACTGTCAAGGGACTATGACATCATCAGTTGAGAACTGATATCATCACTGGAAGCTGACATCAGCAGTTTAAAGTGGTGTTCTTCTCGTAAGACTATTGATCCCTGTAAATATCAGTCTACTTTTTTAAAACAATGGCAAAGATTTGTTGGAGTGAATCATCTCCCCTTGGCTTAGTCAGCACCCACACCCTGTGACAGTGGGAAGTTCTAAAGTAGGTGGTGGATTAAAGTACACCTGTGGTCGCAGAACAAAGTGATACAGATGACCCACAGGTGACATATTATGTTACTTCTTGTCTTATTAATATACAGTTCTACCTGAATATGATTTGATCAGCTTGGATGATGAACTTTACCTCTGCTTCCCCCAAAATATTATAAATACCTGTGGAGTGGGTGTGAGTGTCACTTTTCCAGTGATGTAGCCAACAGGGCAGAAAGAGATTTCTTTTTTAGACATTTGTGAGAATGCCTGTTTTAGTCTCATTCTTGTCATTTACCTAGTTTTTCATAAGCTCACCTTGTGTTTGAATTAATGCATTTAGATTGTATCATTTTCATTTGAATGATTTTAAGAGGTTTCTCTCTCTCAGACTGTAACTTTTGTTCCCACAGACGTCTCTTCCGGACCTCAGATTTCTAAGCAGTATTCCTCCTCCCCTAACTGACAAGAGGTCATGTCTGTGTTGCTGTTAATATCTGATGCTCTGATATAGAAAATATAGCAGAAGTGTTGGAAGTTATATTTTGAGTTTTAATAAAATATACTGTACTAAAACATATTATATTAAAGTATATTAAAGATCCAGGTCCTTTGAAGGCTTCCTGAAATTCATTCTTAACTCTGGAAAAGTGAGTCATTATTTCTAGAAATTATAAGGCATCTGACAGTTCAACAAGACTGCTAGTCCAAGAGATATGAATCATTTTATTTTAAGAACTTTACCTATTCTTTAATTAATGTTTACTTGTTACTTGTTTTCCATGTACTATTACACTCAGAAAAGTTTTCCTCCTTGGGGCCATAGAGATCCTCCACCATTGTACCTCATTCCAACTGTGGAATTGGCAACAGTCTGGAAAGTGTGTGTTAGAAAAGGTGTAATGTTGATAGGGTGAAGAGTAAACATTAGATATCTAAGAAAGTCAGGAAGAATAGAATTTTGCATTGGTTGGGGGGAAGCATAATTAGAATAATTTTTTTGTCTGTGTTTGAGGTTACTGGCTTTCTGAGCCCAATTTTTTTTGTTCATTATAATTTTATTAGAATAGAATGCATCCTGTTGTACCTGTTCACTTCATGCATCCCTTCATTTATTTGACATTTGCTGTATACCTACTGGGTCTAGATATTGGGCTACAAGCTAGGAATACAGAATGAAGAAAATATGACCCCTGACCTCGAGGAAAAAACTTTTGGTTGGACACTGCAGAAGCCACAGGAATATTGTTGAGGCTTTTGAAAATGCATGTCTTTGGGCTTCCCTGGTGGCGCAGTGGTTGGGAGTCTACCTGCTGATTCGGGGGACGTGGGTTCGAGCCCTGGTCTGGGAGGATTCCACGTGCCGTGGGGCGGCTGGGCCCGTGGGCCGCGGCTGCTGGGCGTGCGAGTCTGGAGCCTGTACTCTGCAGCGGGAGGGGCCGCGATGGTGGGAGGCCCGCGCACCGGGAGGCCCGCGCACCGCGGTGCGGAGTGGCCCCCGCTTGCCACAGCTGGAGAGCAACACAGCGAAGAAAATGAATTGATTAATTGATAAACTCCTACCCCCAACATCAAAAAGGAAAAGAAAAAAAATGTTAATAATATGTACAGCGTTCTGGAAATGACCTTCTTTGCAATGAAAAATTTAAAAAAAAAAAGAAAATGCATGTCTTTAACAACCTAGTACTCCAAGTAAATACTTGAATTCATGCCAAAAATAAAAGTGTGGACAAGTGATGTTATTAACACTGATCTGAGCCATCCTCTTGGTTGTCCCTAATGAACCACTGCTAACATTCACTGGATGCTTTGGTGGTCACTGCTGGCTCATTTGCCTTCTCCTGAAGCCCATGGGTCCCCATGCAGTGTGGAACCACTTCAGGCTCAATTGACCAAGGACAACATGCAAAGAGATGATTTTTCATTCCGACATTTTACCAATGGATCTTTTTGCTTCTCCATACCCACAGTTTTCTGCCCTCATAACTGAGAGTGAACAGTTTAAACATACCTTCTAGAGTGGATGGTTTCAAAAAATATATAGTAAATAGTTTTAATGAACTGCAGGTAACAGAAATATCATTTCACAGAAGAGATACATCCTACTGCTGTTCAATTAAAGTCTTTCTGCTGATGGAAAGTTCTCTCTCTGGTGTTTTCTTTAATGCATTCATGATGCCTCTGTCTGGGCTCCCTTGCTAGAGATATCTTTCATTATAATCCACTTATCTAAGTTTGTAATTAAATTTCTAAATGTAAAATTTCCAGTGGCAAATTGCCAGGGTATCCAGTGAACTTTTCTTTTTTCTCTGAGAGAAATCACTCTTTGAAAATTTTGGTTTTGCCTTTTGATCATTTTACTATTTTAAAAGTGTGTGTGTGTGTGTGTGTGTGTGTGTGTGTGTATGTGTACATACACACACGTTAATAGTGTGATATAGTTCGTTAAGTACTTTTTTTTTTTTTTTTTTTTTGCGGTACGCGGGCCTCTCACTGTTGTGGCCTCTCCCGTTGCGGAGCACAGGCTCCAGACGCGCAGGCTCAGCGGCCATGGCTCACGGGTCCAGCCTCTCCGCAGCATGTGGGATCTTCCCGGACCGGGGCACGAACCCGCATCCCCGCATCGGCAGGCAGGCTCTCAACCACTGCACCACCAGGGAAGCCCTCGTGAAGTACTTTTTACTTAGTATCATCAATTTCTGCCTGTTTCTGTGAAATTGGGGGTAGATAATATTGGTCAAATGTATGTACTGCATTTTTTTAATGTATGATAGTGGTAAATGAAATATATTTCAAAACAAGTGCCTTCAGGCTTTGTTGATCTGTTTGAAATGTCTAGAAACAGTAGAAAACCTTTGGAGATGCTGGTAGAAAGAATATAGTCTGTTTTCCATTGGTCAAGCATGTTCTTGCAACTTTCCTTTTAGTTTATGCTGTAAACGAAGAATCTAAAAACACCATTTGCTTTTCAACTTTGTTTGGAATGTTCTCTTTCAGCTATCACTCCATTCTTTTGAGAAGAATGAGATGAGACAGGATGAAAAATAAATTCTGTCAAATCTCCTGAATGTGATGAGCAAGTTGTTAATGGTCAATGCCCAACCATAATAAATGAACACTTATAAAAGATAATAGAAGAAACTGCTAGAAAATTTTATAAGCTTATAAACATGTTATTATTTTTATGTCAACTGTGGATACATATTTCAAAAAGTTCCTTTGCAATAGTAGATGCATAATTAATCAAGATAACACAAAGCTATATTTATAGTTTAACTGGATAACTCTCCTGACATTAAATATTTAGGATCTTATACTGCAGGAAATATTAATGAGTAATTAAGTATTTTTTTAATTTCAAAGGTCAATAACATTTGAGAAGAGAATTATATCTTGTTCACACGTTCAAATTCTCCTGAATTCTTGTAAAACTCTTTAGAGTAACTGTTAAATATAAGCCCACATAAAATTACTCTCTGTCTGCACTCATACATATAAAACATATATATACACACACACACACTTGTTTATCTGCTTGTAAAATTTGGTAAAAAGAGGTTATCAAATTCTTCCCTGCATCTTCAAGAAGGCTGGACTACTATAGGCTAATACCATTAGATGCCTATTTTATTTCCTAAACTATGTACAGAAGTGATTGTACTAATTTTATTACTCTTCTAGAATGTAATGCTTTCAAATTGAATGCATTTTCTTTTTATTAACCTAAGCTTCTCCAAACAGGAGATGTCATAGATTTTATTTTTTCTTTAGTGACTCCCTTATGATTTTTTTTCATATTATTTCTATCAATCTATTAACTTTTATTTTTTCCTACTCTAAAAAAAAAAAGCCCTTCACTTGAGAATTTAAAAAGTTTAGACAGTATAGAACTTTTTCTATCCTTGATAACTTTTGGGGGTGGTACAGTGGAATGTCTGTAATTTATTTGTAAAGTGGAAAGAATTTTTCAGCTATTTACCATTGCCCACATGAGTTTTAGGGTTTCACAAATTACCCAAATTAACTTTACTGAGCACAGGGAAGATAATTCAGAAATTCAAACCAATGTGGAAATATGGGCTTGTCTATCCATCTGTCTCCCATTGCATGGAAAAGGCTCTTCATCAGGATTGTGGTCCGAGATCAAGAAAATTTAACTAGGAAAAAATTTACACGTGTAGACTCCATAATCTATTCACTTGTTTAGCAAATATTTATTGAACATTTACTGTTTTCCAGGCAATATACTAGGTGCTGGGTGTATAACACTGAACAAGATAAACTATTTAGATGATACTAGAGGAGAGGAAAGTAAACAAATAAACCGACATACACTAGATTGTGAAGTATTGATCTTTTCTAAGTGTTACAAAGAAACAAACAACAAACAAACCTCAAGGGGCAGAGTGATTGCAACTGTGCTGAACAGATTGGTTTGGGAAGGCCTTTGAGGTTAATGAACTGAGAATGCAAGTTGTATGGTGGATACCTAATGAACAGTAGTACAAGGGCCTTGAGAAGGTATATCCTTGAGGAGCAAGAAAGGGGCCAATGTGTCTGGGTTATGGGCTACAGGAATGAATAGAGAATGGTCAGAAGGAGAGGAAGCAAAAGTCCAACCAGCAGAATCTTTAAATTTTATGCTATGATGGAAGCCATGAGAGCATTTTAAGGAGGGAAGTATATTTTTCTTTCCTAAAGATTATCCTGGATTTTCTTTGGAGCACACATAGAAGCAACCAAAAGTGAAGACAGGAAAACCAGGTAGGAGACAGGTACAGTAGCCCAGGTGAGAAATGATGGCAGCTTGGCACTAAGGAAGAGGATGGGAAGTGGTTTGATGCTGGATAGATTAGGAAGGTGTTGCCAACTAGTTTGGCTGATGGATTGGTTTTCAAATGTGAGAAAAAGAAAGGATTTTAGGAGGACTCCTGGGCTTCTGGTCTAGGGCAGTGTGATGCCTTAATGGAGATGGGGACACCAAGGGGAGAATGGGCTGTGGACGACATAGGAGAATCATGAGCTCCATTATGTGTGTTCTGTGTGAGTTGCTCTCAGACATCCAAGTGGCGATATTCACTGGTAAGTTGAGTGTGTGAGTTCAGGAAAGAAGTCAGGACTGGAGGTATGGGAGTGGATATGGAGAAATGGGAATCATTAAGCACAGTATTTAAAGCTGGGGGGACTAAATGAGATCCCTTGAGGAATGATCAAAGTTAGAGAAGAAAAGGAGTTTGAGGACAAAGTTAGAGGTATGTCCATTTAGAGGTCAAAATGAGAGGAAATACTAGAAAAGGAGGCTGAGAAGAAGGGGCCACTGGGAAGTAAAAAAATGAGATTTGGTTTGCTCTGTCCCAAGTGAAAAAAGTCATTAAGGAGGGAGTCGTGGAAGATTTGAGCAACAACCAGGGATTCAGTCATGAGGACATGATTCCATGAGGTATCAAGATGCTTTTCCGTCAGGTGATAATGAGTTGGTTCTAAAATTACAAGAACATGTCCTAATACCCTCTGAACCAGGGAGGGCTTGGCAACTGCATAGAAGGTAGCTCCAGAAATATGTTCTTATTTTAGACTATGTCTCTATGGGTGGATTTGTTATTGGAAAATCTGAGGCAGCTTGCCACAGTAATGATTATCTTTCTCTCTTACAAATAGTTCATCATACCTGAAGTGCCCCTTTCTTCACTGTGATGACACTTATGAAACATGACAATAGATGTGGCTACTTTTCTTTGAATAATGCACATATTACCTAAAGAAGCCAACTTGGGGAATAAACCAACCTCACCTGCTTAGAAACAGGGACATCTTCATTCAGGTTTCCAGAGAGGTTCATTGTGTTGCTTGAACCATGTGAGAAGTTGTGTTTCAATCTGTAGAAGTCATAGAGACAGGCATACTCACACAAATAGGTATGTCTGTAAATAGACACTCTGCATCCAGGGACGTGGATACCATAGGTGTTGGAGTTGCTTTCAGCTCGTGTAACAGAAAACACACAAAAAAGTGCCTTAAAACAAAAGTTTATTTTTCTCACACGTCAGAAAGTCCAGAAGTTGACGATCTAGGACAGTTGCTGTAGCTCCATGATGGCGTCTGAGTCTCAGATTTCATCTGCCTCCCACTCCATCATTCTTAGTGGGTGGCATTCACCCCATGGCCTTCAGATGGCTCTGCC
The DNA here is from genome assembly GCF_964341445.2 of Mesoplodon mirus. Lineage (NCBI taxonomy): Eukaryota > Metazoa > Chordata > Mammalia > Artiodactyla > Ziphiidae > Mesoplodon > Mesoplodon mirus. The sequence goes on from NC_138984.1 coordinate 54,474,138, forward strand.
ACCTCCAGGCATTAATATCTGTGCTCCAGGCAGGGATCATGGGAAAAAGGGCCAAAGGCAAAGAACCATACTTTCATACTTTGGGGGGGTTTTATATTTTTATTGGAGAACAATTCCATCCTCTTCTTGACACTTGTATCTGCAAATCATTGGCCAGAACTGTGTCATGCGGCCACTGTGCTACAAGGAAATTTGCAAATATGATTTTTTCCTTAAAATAGCCAGTGGACATTCTTTAAAAAATTGGATTTCTAGGTCCACATGCAAGCACTGCAGCAAAAGGTCCCAGGTCCCAGGTCCCAGCCTGTCTGACCAAGACTGAGTATCTTGAGGGAATCTTCACACGGTGGTGCCATGACCGAGATGAACCTTTGCAGGAAACATGAATGTTGACTGTGTGATGCACCACAAGTTACTGCACTCTGTGAGAGCCCAGTTTGTTTGCTTTGTGCCCCTGGAGTGGAATCCAAGTGGAAAGATTGGCATGAGGGTTGAGGTCTATAGATGCTCCCATACTGTGTGGCTGACAGGGTCTGGGTGCTCCGGATGGGTGTCAGGCCTGAGCCTGTGAGGTGGGAGAGCGAAGTTCAGGACACTGGACCACCAGAGACCTCCCGGCCCCAGGAAATATCAATCAGCAAGATCTCTCCCAGAGACCTCCGTCTCAATGCTAAGACCCAGCCCCACTCAATGACCAGCAAGCTACAATGCTGGACACCCCATGCCAAACAACTATCAAGACAGGAACATAACCCCACCCATTAGCAGAGAGGCTGCCTAAAATCATAATAAGTTGAAAAACACCACAAAACACAACTGGACACGGTCCTGCCCACCAGAAAGACAAGATCCAGCCTCATCCACCAGAACACAGGCACCAGTCCCCTCCATGAGGAAGCCTACACAAGCCACTGAACCAACCTTACTCACTGGGGGCAGACACCAAAACCAGCAGGCACTACGAACCTGCAGCCTGTGAAAAGGAGACCCCAAACACAGTAAGTTAAGCAAAATGAGAAGACAGAGAAATATGCAGCAGATGAAGGAGCAAGGTAAAAACCCACCAGACCAAACAAATGAAGAGAAATAGGCAGTCTACCTGAAAAAGAATTCAGAATAATGATAGTAAAGATGATCCAAAATCTTGGAAATAGAATGGAGAAAATACAAGAAATGTTTAGCAAGGACCTAGAAGAGCTAAAGAGCAAACAAACAATGATGAACAACACAATAAATGGAATGAAAAATTCTCTAGAAGGAATCAATAACAGAATAACTGAGGCAGAAGAATGGATAAGTGACCTGGAAGATAAAATAGTGGAAATAACTACTGCAGAGCAGAAAAAAGAAAAAAGAATGAAAAGAATTGAGGACAGTCTCAGAGACCTCTGGGGCAATATTAAATGCACCAACATTTGAATTATTGGAGTCCCAAAGAAGAAGAGAAAAAGAAAGGGTCTGAGAAAACATTTGAAGAGATTAGAGTTGAAAACTTCCCAAACATGGGAAAGGAAATAGTCAGTCGAGTCCAGGAAACACAGAGTCCCATACAGGATAAATCCAAGGAGAAACACGCCAAGACACATATTAATCAAACTATCAAAAATTAAATACAAAGAAAAAATATTAAAAGCAGCAAGGGAAAAACAACAAATAACATACAAGGGAATCCCCATAAGGTTAACAGCTGATCTTTCAGCAGAAACTCTGCAAGCCAGAAGGGAGTGGCAGGACATATTTAAAGTGATGAAAGGGAAAAACATACAACCAAGATTCCTCTACCCAGCAAGGATCTCATTCAGATTCAATGGAGAAATTAAAACCTTTACAGACAAGCAAAAGTTAAGAGAATTCAGCACCACCAAACCAGCTTTACAACAAATGCTAAAGGAACTTCTCTAGGCAGGAAACACAAGAGAAGGAAAAGACCTACAAAAACAAACCCGAAACAATTAAGAAAATGGTAATAGGAACATACATATCGATAATTACCTTAATGTAAATGGATTAAATGCTCCAACCAAAAGACATAGACTGGCTGAATGGATACATAAACAAGACTAGTATATATGCTGCCTACAAGAGATCCACTTCAGACCTAGGGACACATACAGACTGAAAGTGAGAGGATGGGAAAAGATATTCCATGCAAATGGAAATCAAAAGAAAGCTGGAGGGGCTTCCCTGGTGGCACAGTGGTGGGGAATCTGCCTGCCAATGCAGGGCACATGGGTTCGAGCCCTGGTCTGGGAAGATCCCACATGCCACGGAGCAACTAAGCCTGTGCACCACAACTACTGAGCTTGTGCTCTGGAGCCCACGAGCCACAACTGCTGAGCCCTCGTGCCACAGCTACTGAGGTCGGCACACCTAGAGCCTGTGCTCCACAACAAGAGAAGCCACCGCAATGAGAAGCCCACGCACTGCAATGAAGAGTAGCCCCAGCTTGCTGCAACTAGAGAAAGCCCGCACACAGCAAGAAAGACTCAACATTGCCAAAAATAAATGAAAATTTAAAAAAATGAATCTATTAAAAAAAAAAGCTGGAGTAGCAATTCTCATATCAGACAAAATAGACTTTAAAATAAAGACTATTACAAGAGACAAAGAAGGATACTACATAATGATCAAGGGAAGTTTTACCCACAGCAATCAGAGAAAAAAAGAAATAAAAGAAATCCAAATCGGAAAAGAAGAGGTAAAACTGTCACTGTATGCATATGACATGATACTATACATAGAGAATCCTAAAGACTCTACCCGGAAGAGCTAAGAGCTCTACTCTACTAGAGCTAATCAATGAATTTGGTAAAGTAGCAGGATACAAAATTAATGCACAGAAATCTCTTACATTCCTATACATTAATGATGAAAAATCTGAAAGAGAAACTAAGGAACCAGTCCCATTTACCACTGCAACAAAAAGAATAAAATACCCAGGAATAAACCTACCTAAGGAGACAAAAGACCCGTCTGTATGCAGAAAACTATAAGACACTGATGAAAGAAATTAAAGGTGGAGAGATATACCATGTTCTTGGAATGGAAGAATCAACATTGTGAAAATGACGACACTACCCAAAGCAATCTACAGATTCAGTGCAATCCCTATCAAACTACCAATGGCATTTTCAACAGAACTAGAACAAAAAATTTCACAATTTGTATGGAAACACAAAAGACCCTGAGTAGCCAAAGCAAACTTAAGAAAGAGAAACAGGGCTGGAGGAATCAGGTTCCCTGACCTCAGACTATACTACCAAGCTACAGTAATCCAGACAGTATAGTACTGGTACAAAAACAGAAATATAGATCAATGGAACAGGATAGAAAGCCCAGAGATAAACCGACACACATATGGTCACCTTATCTTTAATAAAGGAGGCAAGAATATATAACGGAAAAAAGACAGCCTCTTCAGTGAGTGGTGCTGGGAAAAATGGACAGCTGCATGTAAAAGAATGAAATTAGAACACTCCCTAACACCATACACAAAAATAAACTCAAAATGGATTAAAGAGCTAAATGTAAGGCCAGACACTATAAAAGTCTTAGGGGAAGACACAGGCAGAACACTCTATGTCATAAATCACAGCAAGATCCTTTTTGACCCACCTCCTAGAGAAATGGAAATAAAAACAAAAATAAACAGTTGGGACCTAATGAAACTTAAAAGATTTTGCACAGCAAAGGAAACCATAAACAAGATGAAAAACAACCCTGAGAATGGGAGAAAATATTTGCAAATGAAGCAACTGACAAAGGATTAATCTCCAAAATATACAAGCAGCCCATGCAGCTCAATATCAAAAAAACAACCCAATCAAAAAATGGGCAGAAGACCTATATAGACATTTCTCCAAAGAAGATATACAGATTGCCAACAAACACATGAAAGGATGATCAACATCACTAATCATTAGAGAAGTGCAAATCAAAACTACAATGAGGTATCACCTCTCACTGGTCAGAACGACCATCATCAAAAAATCTACAAACAATAAATGCTGGAGAGGGTGTGGAGAAAAGGGAACCCTCTTGCACTGTTGGTGGGAATGTAAATTGATACAACCACTATGGAGAACAATATGGAGGTTCCTTAAAAACTAAAAATAGAACTACCATACGACCCAGCAATCCCACTACTGAGCATATACCCTGAACAAACCATAATTCAAAAAGAGTCAGGTACCACAATATTCATTGCAGCTCTATTTACAATAACCTGGACATGGAAGCAACCTAAGTGCCCACCAACAGATGAATGGATAAATAAGATGTGGCACATATATACAATGGAATATTACTCAGCCATAAAAAGAGATGAAATTGAGTTATTTGTAGTGAGGTGGATGGACCTAGAGTCTGTCATACAGAGTGAAGTAAGTCAGAAAGAGGAAAACAAATACCATATGCTAACACATATATATGGAATCTAAAGAAAAAAAACAAAAGATGAACCTAGGGGTAAGACAGGAATAAAGACAGAGACCTAGAGAATGGAGTTGAGGACACGGGGAGAGGGGAAGGGTAAGCTGGGATGAAGTGAGAGAGTGGCATGGACATATATACACTACGAAATGTAAAATAGATAGCTAGTGGGAAGCAGCCACATAGCACAGGGAGATCAGCTCGGTGCTTTGTGACCACCTAGAGGGGTGAGATAGGGAGGGTGGGAGGGAGGCTCAAGAGGGAGGGGATATGGGGATATGTGTATGCATATAGCTGTTACACTTTGTTATACAGCAGAAACTAACACAACATTGTAAAGCAATTATACTCCAGTAATGACGTTAAAAAAAAATTGTAGTTCTAGAAGACAGAATATAGTGATGTCTGCCACAGCTGCCAAGTTGGTTTAGAAGGCTTGGAAAACTGGTTTCAAGCCCTCTTTCTGTCAGTATGTCTTGTGGAAAAAGTTTGTTCAGAGATAGGTAAAATATTTGTGTGGACTTCTTGCAAAATTTTCTGTGGCTTTGTTATGTGAAACAAACCTATGGCAATTATTAATACCATAAACCCAAACTCATTGTATATTTTATGGTACGCTTGCAGGCCTCCCATGCCTGTATTTGATGTAATTTAGGATTCCGCAGTGAGGTACATGGAAGAAGAGGTTGGCAGTTAAAAGGTTTGAGGAAGTTACTAAACATCTTGTCATTGCAAGGCCAGAGGTTACCCTCTCATAACATAGGGATGATAATACCTGCTTTCTCCTTCACAGGGTCAGTGTGAATCCTTAATGGGGCTCTTGCTACAGAGTGCTTTTAGCTCTTCAAAAATATGGCACGAAGTCGTAAGATTGGGAGGTTGAAAAAAAATCATCCCTCAGTCCTTTGGCGCAGGGCCAAAGGGCCAACTTCTCTGAAATGTTGCCAGAGTCAGGGTTTTTCTGAATTGTGAATGAATCCTGACAATAGGAACAGTAAAACTTCAGTGAGTGCTCTCTCTCTGGCAGGCACTCACCTCAGAACTTTCTCTCCATTATTTGATTGCATCCTTACCCCCTAAGGGCTATGGGATGATGGCCCTCCTCATTTTGTAGGTGGGACCCTGAGGCTCCCAGGCTGGGGGATCAGCCAGGGTCACCACGTGTGATGCTGTAAGCAGATAAGGGCTGTGGGCTCAGGCCGTTTTTAATCCAGCTTTGATGTTTTCTAGCTGAGGTGACCTTGGGATAATTATTTAACATCCTCAATGACCAGTTTCTTCTACATCTGAAAAATAAGAATAATTGCTCATAGTATTATGTGAGGATTAGGTGAAATGAGATGTAAATTGCCTTGCACAAGCTGCTGAGAGACCCTACACAGGGTTAGAAAGGATCTACATTTTCAGGGCTATGCAAAATTACTTGCTTTGGTATGGGGCACATTATAAGTCTCTCTCCTTTCAGAGGAGGGTCACTGAGATCGATTGCGAACAACTTACTACCTCTGTGACCTTGGGCTTGTCACTTACCCCTCCATGCCTCAGTTTCCTCATCTTTAAAGTGGGGGATAATGTGAATAATTCATAAGGCTGTGGTGAGAGTTCAGTGAAGTGCTCAGGTCAGTGTTTTGTATATTGACAGATTATGAGGGATGGAATGCAGTGCACTGTATTGCAATCAGAAATTAGGCAAATCGCTGAGAAAAAACAAATGCTTCTGTGATTTCTCCAGCAGTGTTAGTTAACTTGAATTAGGCAACTGGTTGGAGTCCCCATCCTGGTCAGTTGAGTCGGTCCTAACAGTGGGCGTCCTCCCCTCCAGCCCCTGTTACTCGGCCATCTTTATTGAACCATTGTCTCTGCACAGTTGCCATGAGATGGCGCTATCAGGATATGCACGTTCAAGTTTGCTTTTCTCCTCCTCATTGCTGTTCCCTCAGGCTGCAAGCAAATTGGAACAGTTTTTATTTTCTTTTTACGTTTTGTACCTTTTTAGATATTCAAGGACTTCAGCAATAAGATTACATTTAAGGGAAATTGAAATGCATATGAAGTGTAAGGCACATTTTTCATAGTTTGAATGGCCTTTAAATGATTAGAAAACTGAGGCTAAAAGGAGAAACTGTTTTTTTATTTCTCTTAATATTCATCAGTTTAGAGCTAACCTTGCAAATACATTTTGGATGCTAAGATATAGAGTAAATAAGTTGATTTGGACACTCAACGATCTTCCTGAGATAAATTATTCATGCCATCGTGGGTAGCACATGCTTCCTGCATAATATATTTTTTCATCATAGTCACAGCATTTTTCCATTTGTGTTTTACTAACAGAGGAGTGGCAGCTCTAATTGTTTCTTGTTTCCTCTTATTTTGTTTATCGTGAACTCTTGTGTGGCTTATTCAAGTAATAGTTACAAGAATGACTCCCGATGTCTTCTGAGGAATAATTTAGTGAGTTTCAGGTCTTTAGAGGGAAGCAAGGCAGCATACTTTAGTGGAGTAAGACATACCTATGTTCAAATTCCATCCTGCACGTTCCATCAACTCAACAGAGATTCTCCATTTACTAGTGGATGTAAAGCTTGCAGCATGGCGAATGGTGGAAGCTTCATCAAATCTAGTTTCCCATCTTCTGTCCTCACGCTTCTTGGGAAAAGAGAGGTAATGAGGTATAGGATTATAGGTAATACAGATACTAAAAATGTGTGGGTGTTTTTAGGTGTAAGATTGCTGTGGCATCTTGAACTCAGGTGTTTTGGTGAATTCTCTAAGAGCTCTATTTCAGAATTTTTTTTTTTTTTTGGTCAAGATTAGTCTTAGGTTTCTACTGTCACTATCCTTGTTTTTTTAAAAAAATTATTGCCGTATAGTTGATTTATAATGTGTTAATTTCTGCTGTACAACAAAGTGAGTCAATTATACATATATATATTATTTTTCATATTCTTTTCCTTTATGGTTTATCACAGGATATTGAGTAGAGTTCCCTGTGCTATGCAGTAGGACCTTGTTGTTTATCCATTCTATATATAATAGTTTGCATCTGCTAATCCCAAACTCCCAATCCTTCCCTCCCCCACCCGCCTCCCCCTTGGCAACCAGAAGTCTGTTCTCTATGTCTGTACTGTCCCTATCCTTGTTAATTAGTGATAGCCAGGAGATAATGGTGACTGCAGGTGTCCAGTAGGCACCCCAAGCCACTCTGCTTATGGATCTTCCACTGGCTTTGGTGAACACAAGAGGACCCTTAAAGCCAGTGGGTCCCTTTGCAGAGTCAATACAGGGCTCTGTACCAGGGAGGGAGCCTGAAAGAAGACCAGGGCTCACAGCAATGTGTGTTCAGGTCTTGCAATTGAAACCCAAAATTGATGCAAAATTCAAAATATTTATGTATAAATTATTGGCTAATAAATCCAGCTCACATACAGTCTCGCTGGAACTCCTTTTAAATCTCTTTTTGGGTTCCCACCTATGGCCATTTAGAGTCTAACAAACATGCTTCTGGTCCTCCATATCTTTGGCTTGCATTGTAATGACATGAATACGCTTTTAGATATGCTGAAACTATGTCTCCCAGTAATGAGAATGAACAGAGTCATCTTCCGTACCCTGGTCATTTCCCATCACAAAAGAAGTGGCCTCAGTAGATAGCTGGTCCTGTTGGTTACCTAACTTATTAATAGTAATAGCCTTAGGTAAACTACCCCCAAAATGCAAATCATCGTTTTTATCAAAAGTTCTCTAACATTACAATGACTTAATCCATCATTATACAGAAGGCCAGTTCACTTGCTTCCCCAGGGGTATATTTTTCAACTCACTTGATTTGTAGGATTCACTAGAAAGTTACCTTGTTTTATGGGGGCAGTATTTTGATGTTTTTCAGGTGCCTTAATGGAATTCATGGCAATGGTGCCTTCTAAAAAATGTCCGTACTAAAGTTTTGTAGCAAATCTATATTATGAAGAATTAATCACCTATTCACATGTGTGTGTGTGTGTGTGTGTGTGTGTAGACTTTAAAATATCATGATACAGTTCCCAAACCATTCACTGTTGTGTTGCTTGTTAAGCATGTGGATTTGCCATTAGCAAAGTGAAATACCCATTGTCTAGGGTGTGTGTGTGTGTGTGTGTGTGTGTATACACAAAGATGTCTCATATAAGGGGGTACAGTTTGCATCTAGTCCAGAGGTTTATGAATTGGGTCCAGTAGTGCCCCAAAGGTTCCATGGAATGGTCTAACAGGCCACTCATAGGGACAAACAGTCAAACAGGGGAGCTCTGTTTAATTTCAGCTGGAGCATTCCACTCTTTTCGATATTGGCATGCAATGCAGAAATTTGAAGGAAAGCATTCGGTTGCTTATCCAAATATTATCTTCATCCCTGGACCAAGGCAGGACATCAGAGAGCTGTGTAATTGAACTCTATTGGTTGATTCCTCGTAGAATTATTTTCACTGATTTGTACTTTGCCACTGTACCCTTGGAGTGTTCTAGAAGAGCCCAAGACCCCACTGACCACACATTGCTGTTGTCTATTTTATAGATGAGGTGATGTGTTGAGTGCATTGCTCAGCACAGCATCTGTATTGATGAGAACTCTTGGGGTAAAATTCCACCAGTGCTTGGAAGCAGGGGAATGGCTTCTCCTAAAACAATAAAAAAAAAAGAATATATACTTTACTCCTACATATATGAGGGCTATAGTAGCCACTTTTTTTTTTTTTTTTTTGGTCCCTAGGAAGTTCACAGTCAGACTTGCTACCCACTTTTAGCAATTCTTTGGTAAATATTTAGGGGGAAAGGTTTCTACCCTTGACATCCTTTCTTACTGTTTCATCCTTTTATTGCCCTACACTTATCTGTCTTAATGTATTTTTCTAATACATGTATTGTGGCAGGTTACCCCAGATCTCTTTAATTCCATGTAGAATTTTCCTATTCTCTTTTGGGCAACTACCTGGATGTCCTGTAGGCACATCAAACTTAATATTTTCTAAAGAAAATTCTCTTTATCTTCCTTTTTAAACCTTCCCCTCTTCTCATTTCTCATTTTTGGTAGAGGGGTCCCATTGGTCTGGAATCTGTCTTTTCTATTCTCTCTTTCTCATACATCCCACCCAGTTGTTAACCAAATCCTTTAAACCCAGCCTCTGCACTACCTTTCAGACTTCTCCTGATTCTCTCATTCATCAGTACTTGCATGGACTATTTCTCTAGTTTCATAACTGGCCTCAATTTCTCTGTAATCATGTTATGAACATTATGTTCACTGATGTCAGTTATTTAAGTCATTTGCTCTCCTGTGATTCTTATTGTTATTATTTACAGAATGAAGCCCACATCTCTCACATGACATTCAAGGCTTTTTATAATTTGCTTCCCAACCTATGTTCTAAATCTCAACTCTGTCCATTCCTCCCTCTCCCATGTGTCCTTCACTGTAGCCACTTGCCCACTCCCCAGTCCCCAAACACAAAATGCATTTCAGCACCTAGTTCTCTTGGCCTGAAATGCCCTTCCTGGCACCTTCAAGCCCTTTTCCCCTGGCTCCTCTCAAATATTACCTTGTGGAGATTTCCCTCTTGTTTTTTTCCTCACCACAGAAGAACTGATTGCCTTTTCCTCATTCTTTCTCTGTCACTCTCTTAGTACCATTGTTAGAATGTTCATTGCCCTATTTGGACTTTGCTGTATGTATAGATCTTCTTCCAAAAATCGTGAGCTCCTCAGGAATTTGGCTGAGTAGAAGGAGGGAATGAACCAGGTATCTGCCAACCCTGCTCTTAAAAGCAAAAGTAAACTGATTGGGGGACTGTAGAACCCCTAGAATTGATAACACCTTTCATGGGTAAGGATTGAAAGCATGGGCTAATGCACGTCTGACCTTAAAATGTTAATATTTTGTAAACGTTCTTTATGGTCATGGTACATTTGTAATGCCATTATGCTAAAGGTTCTAGCAGTCCAAGTGAGTTTTTGTAATTTCTTTACAGAAGAAACTTATGTGATGTTCTTTTTTTCTTTTAGGAATAGGCGAGCCAAGAGGCTGAAAATCTGAAGAATGTTTCCAAAGTGTAATCTGGCTGTCATTCGCTGGTTATGGAGGGGCATGAGGAAGCTATTTCTATTACTTTCTTTCTTGCTGTCCCATGCAGCTCATTTGGAAGGCAAAAAGGATAATCAGTTCATCTGGAAACCAGGTAGGGATGTCCTGGCTCTCCCTTTGTCCCATTTTCGTTAATGAGAAGACTATTCTTTCCATCCTTGTACTGCTTATTTGTGGAGTAGTGGGAAATCTCCAGAGAGGGAAAAACTAGATTCTTCTTCTTTACAATACATTTGATGCTTGTTCCTGCATAATTGTCACCTCCATCCATGATGCTTGTTATCCTTCTGAATTTTCATGTTGTTGTCAGTTAAAGGGATGATTTCCATAGTTACATCTGCTTCTCCTTTGTCAAATATATCACTGCTGTGCAGCACATTTGTAGCGAAAATGGCATCTGAATTTAGCTGATATCCTCAGCTAAAAATGCTTTGGGCCACTAATATATGTCTCTTTCTCTTAGGGTACAAACTAGTTAGCTATTTATTATTGAATGTTTTCTAGCATAGATTCTGTATATCTAAGTTTTGGGGCATGAAAAATTATCCTAACAGCTTTGCCCATTAGTTATAATTTTACAGTTGCCTTAATGTGTTCTGAGATCCTTAGCTACCTCGTACATAAGTATATGAATAAGTTGAGTTGAGGTTTGGAGACTTGCATATAACTTATGTTCTTTTCTAGATATTTCCTTAATGTGGCTTTGGGAAAGATCTGTTTAATTTTAAAGGCTAATACTTTATCAGCTTAAATTATGAACCCCAAATATCTTGGCTGTTTGTATCACTGATGTTTTTCTTTGCCCTAGATTTTAATTTTCTTAAAGTTTCACAATCAGATCATTTAAAATATGTATTACTGTTTCAAGAGTCCATTCTTGCAAATATAGATAACTTATACACCTAATATCTTAGAACTGGAAAATGTGATGTTGTAGAAGATCTATGGTCCTCGGAGAGTTTTCACTTTAGTCTCATCATCCGTAAATTAGATAGACTGCAAACATATTATGTCATCATGGAAATATGTATAATAGTGATATTTGCAATATTTAAATGGTTTTGCAAAAATGAAAGTGAATTATGCTTTAAAGTATATTAAGTAAAACCCCAGCACCATTAGGGATACAGTCTGGAGGAAATTTAATTGCATTAAAGCCCCTATAAATTAATTTAATTGTGAGCTCTAATACCACATTAATGATTTTCATTTTTTACCTCACAGTTTTAGGAAGTTTGGAAATAGTTCTAAAAGTCAAGATTGCATTTATGTGAATGAGGCTATTTTATTTTAATCAGAAAAGAGTAAACATTTTATCAGATCTAAATAAGCACATTTATATGACTGTACTCCTGTCTAAAGTTCTCAAAAAAGTGCAATTAAGATGGAAAGTAGCAAATCTGAAATGTGAATGGGATGCATTAAGAAAATGGGTTTCCGCAACGAAGAGTAGCCCCTGCTCGCTGGAACTAGAGAAAGCCTGCGTGCAGCAACAAAGCCCCAACGCGGCCAAAAATAAATAAATTTAAAAAGTAAATAAATTTAAAAGAAAATGGGCTTATTTTGAGGGAAATTTTAAAAATAGGCCTGCTTTTCTAAAAGTAGGTCAATGGAACAAGCTGGTACAGACCCACTCTACAGTGGGGATGGACACTTTGATAGCTGTCACACTTAAGTTTCAGAAGTGAGGATCCTTCCCATCAGATGTTTTGCACTGTTCAAAATGAATATCGATGTCATCACTCTCACTTTCTCTGGTATTCGTTACTTCTTTCCCTCATTAGTGTGCCATCAAAAAGGTAATAACATATTTTTTCCCATATGGTTTCATTTCTCAATTACAAATTTATTACTTGTATGTGATCAGACATTTTAAAAGTTGACAAAATTTCGGAGATATAAAATTAAAAGCCAAAGTCTAGGCCATGTGTTCCACTCTCCCTTTTCTTATATATCCTTCAGAAACATTCCTTGCACATGTAAGTACATCTCTATGCATAGTTGTGTATATAAATCACACAAAATACACACACACACATAAGTTTTACTATAATTATTAGTTAGGGTTCTGCCAAAAAAAGAAATGGTACATGCGAAGTAGGTCATTGAGAAGAGTTTAATAAAAGAACTATTTACAGAAGTAGGAAAGTATCAACAAGGTTTAAGATCAGCTACCAGGAATTGTGGAGTGCCCCTGAGCAGGTATCAGTCTTTATGACACTGGGTCTGCAGGGGCAAAGGAAGGAAGTAGTTTCCAGAATCTAGAGAGAAAACTTTTTTATGGAGAGGGTGCTTGAGAGATGCTGTGGCCTTTAGAGGGGTATAAACAACGTGCAGAGAAAAGTTGGGAAGAGGCTCAAGGTGATGAATGGCCCTTGTCCTTACATCTTCTGCCAGGGATCTCATTGGCTGAATCCAACCAGAAGCCACAAGGCAAGGGAAGGGAACCCATCAATGCCTCCATACAGACCTGCCTCCTGGGCAGGAAGCCAAGTGTGGAATGGTGGAGAATGTGGATCTGAAAATATCTAATTTTTACATACCTGTTGGTACATTGACACAAACACTGTTTCAAACAATCAGAATCATACTTGGCAGAATCATCTTCTCCAGGTTGCTTTTATCATATAATGATGTCTTGATGAATATTACACATTAGTGCACATGGGTCAGTTTCATCTTTTAATGGTTGCATAGTTTTCTTTTGTACTTTTGTTTAATAATTTATTTAAACAGTGCCCTATTGGTTTATCTTTTCTTTCCCTATTGCCTGGCATTTCATTGGCTTTTCATTTTTTGCTATTATAAATAGTACTGACATGAATGCAACATTATTTTAAAGGCAGTAAATCAATTTGAGGAGTCATATGCCCCAGAGCATTCTGGGTCATCACCTTCAAAGACAACCTCAACATCTTAGAATCTGTACCTACTTATGCATGATTTATTATTTCTCATTTGCATTTAAAAAAAAGCTTGATTGCAGTTGAAATTAACTGCATTTTTTTGTAGTATATTATCAAATCCAACAACTCAGGTCCAGTGTAATCTGGAATTTGAATAGATTTCCCTGGAGACCCAGATAGATATACCTTATTTTAGAAACCTGGAAACCATTCTCTGGATTTAGATTGTGGCACCAATCACTTAAGCTCTTTGCTGGTATCTATTGTTTTTCCCCTGAATCCATAGGTTAGATGTTAGTCAACCTCATCCAAATTAGAAGCATTTCTAAGTGAGTCCTGGCTTTGGAAAAACAATGGATTGATGAATAATAAGTGAGTGATACGTTATGTTGCTAAGGATTTCTCTACTGCGTGAGAGTCTGATGAGATGTAGGCTGTGGGGTCATTGATCTGCCAAGGCTGTTGAATGCCTGTCATCATTGTGATGAGATCTGTTGATCTATATTTAGTGTTGGGCAATTGGACATCCATGCCAAGAAAGAAGGATCATGTCAGCAAGCGTATCAGATAAGGAGTGATGCTGCTTGTTGTTTTAAGTAAGCACATAGCTATTCATGTCTGCATGCTTTGTAGAGATGAACAGATCATGGCCTCTGAAGCCACAATAACTAGTGGTCTCTTAAAATATTTCTCAATACTGGTCCTAAGAGGTTCATTCATTCCTCTGATCCTTGTTGAGACCTTATTGTGTTTGAGGCACTATTACAAATACATGAGATAAGTTAAGAATAAAACTGACAAATCCTTGATCCTCATGAACAGGCTAATAAACACGATCAAGAAGTTAAATAGAGAGTGTGTTGGATGGTGATGAGTGCTTAGGAGGAAAGATAAGGCAAGGAGGAAGGATATGCAGTGATAGGTGACAGACTAAGAGTTTTTTTCTCATTGTAGTTTTTTAATTTATTTTTTTATCGAAGTATAGTTGACTTATAGTGTATTAGTTTCAATTGTACAGCAAACTGATTCAGTTATATATATATTCTTTTTCAGATTCTTTTCCCATAGAGGTTATTACAAAATATTGAGTATAGTTCCCTGTGCTATACAGTAGGGCCTTGTTTATCTATTTTATATATAGTAGTATGTGTATATTACTCCCAAATTCTTCATTTATCCCCCTGCCCACCTTTCCCCTTTGGTAACCATAAGTTTGTTTTCTATCTCGGTAAGTCTGTTTTTGTTTCGTAAATAAGTTCATTTGTATCATTTTTTAAGATTCCACACATAAGTGATATCTGAGAGACTGACATTTGAAGTGGGTGGGCTATGGGCTGCCTCACTGAGGAAGGGAATTTGAGTAAAGACCTGAAGGAAGTGAGGGAGCCAGCCATGGGGATATCAGGGAATATCCCAGATGGGGGGAACCACAAGAGCAAAAGGCCCTGAGGCAGGCGTGGCTGTGACATGTTTGAGGACCAGAGAAGAGCCCACCATGCTGGAGCAGAGTGAACATGGGGGGCAGTGATAGGAGGTCAGATCAGAGGGGTAATCAGGCCCAAATCAGGTACGTCTTCATAGGTTGGAATACAATTTTGGCTTTTACTCTTGGGCGAGATAGAAAGACATGGGGGAGTTTTTAGAGAGTGAAGTGATCTTTTTTTTTTTTTAGATAATATTTTAATAGGATTATCTTGGGTGGTCAGTTGAGCAAGTGGTCACAGGGAAACCAGCTGGGAGGCTACTATAGAAATAAGGACGAGTGATGATAATAGCTTGAATGAAGGTCATGGCAGAGGAGGTGGTGAGAAGGGGTTGAAGGTCGGATATATTTAAGGCCATGGTTTTCTACCGGGGAGATTGTGCACAGCAGGGGACATTTGGGAATGTCACAACTGGTTGTCACAACTGGGTTGTGCTAGCTACATCTGTGAGTAGAAGCCAGGGATGCTGCTAAACACTCTAAAATGTAGAGGACAGCTCGCACAATAAAGAATTATCCTGCCCAAAATGTCAATACTGCCCAAATTGAGAGACATTGTTTTGAGGTAAAACCATTATGATTTACTGGTGTGGGGAGGGGGAGGGAGAGAGATACAAAGGCGATACTGAGGATTTGCCCTGAGCAACCAGGAGAGTGGAGTTGCCATCATTTAACCTGGGCTACTGGGAAGGAGCTGGCGTGGAGGGAATATGAGTAACTTGGTATTGGACATGTTCAATTTTTAAGTCTGTTAGAAATTCACATGGAGATGTTGACCAGGGAGTTGGGTCTGAATTCAGGAGTCAGGTCTCTGCTACAGATATAAGTTTGGAAGTTCCTAGCAGTGAGGTAGAATTTAAATGTATAGCCTTAGAATTGAAGAGGCGACCTTGAAGTTTGTGATCCTGTGTATATAAAGGATAAGTTTCTAATTTACTTCCTTTGGGCCAAATGACATTTAAAAAAATTATGGTGGTAAAATACACATAACATAAACTTTACCATTTTAACCATTTTAAAGTATACAATTCATTGACATTTAGTATATGCACAGTGTGTTGGAAACTTTACCATTGTCTACTTCCAGAACATTTTCACCATTCCAAATTACATTTTACAAGTATTTATAAAAAGAATGGAAAACAATTTGCTGTGAATAATGAGGTCTGAAAGAAAAAAAATCCATATTTGTCTTTTTGTGAGAGGTTCTTTTAATAGCCTTAAGTCATCCTCAGAGGTCACTCCGTATACTAGAAAAAGCATACTTTGTATACTTTGTACATAGGTGGACTCACATTCAAGTCCTAAGCATCCAGAAAAGAGAAAGTTATTTAACCTCTCTGAGCCCTATTTATCTATTGGAAATGAGGGCAGTAAATAGCTTAAGAGGACTGGTTTGAAAATCAAAGTAAAACAAATATATTGAAAAACTTAGTGATTGTAGCTACTCATAAATGTTAGCTATTATTTTTATCATTATTATATAATTATTTGATGTTTGAAATATTCTTGCTTTTATGTTATACAGTTTTTGCATACTTTTTTCCTTTAGACTCACAAGAGGTGAGGTCAATTTGACAGCTATATATACTTTATTAGTGAATGGTCATAGGTAATTTCGCTGACTTTTTAGCTCTAAAACTTTCTATATGACAGACTCTTGGAAAGTTTTAATTTCAGTAGATCCTTCCTGCTGAATAAAAAGGGTGAGAATAATGACCTATGTTCTAAGAACTAAGTAGATAAGTTAAAATTAATCTTTCTGAAAGAAAAAAACGAGACTATGAAAATGATGTTGGGTAAGAAAAAAGGATCTTACTTAGGTTAATATTTAATTATAGCTTAAATAATAACGTTTTCAGAGTTGAAAAGACTTTAAGGAAAAATGATATTTTATATATATATTTATATGTATATTTAAGTTTAGGAATCTTAGAGACAATACGATGTTCTTAGGATAAAGCTAATTTTTTGAATATGTGCTAGAAGTTCGTAAAATATTTCTTCTGAGAATTTTATTAAATTGGAATCATTTAAATTACATCTATGGCTATTAATTTATCTTAGAGCTATGTGTATAATAAATTCTCAATGGTGTTATTTCCGTGATATCAAAAAGCATAGAAATGTATAGCATGGGATTCACTGCTAAAACTTCTAATCATTTTTCCTTGGAGGCCACAAGTACTAATTTGGTAATGTTCCCAATAAGCCAGAAAAAGTCTATATTACCTAAATAATTTGAAATAAATTACTCCGATTTTTTTCTAAATATTACTATAATGGAGGCTCCCTGAGGAGAGAGATGTTGTTGATTTTATTCACTGATATATTCCCAGTACCCAAATAAATGTTGCATAAAACATCCCCAGCACATTAAGTACTTGTAGAATGAGGGGCACTGTCTTGTGTGTGTGTGTGTGTGTGTGTATTTAGGGGAGTTGAGAAGTGAAGAGTTGAAGAAATAGAACATATGATACATGTGATTCTAGAACTTGAAATATTGGGTTGGTCAAAAAGTTCGTTCGGATTTTCCCATAAGATGGTATGGAAAAATCTGAATGAACTTTTTGGCCAACCCAATATATATTGAAGAGAGGATATGAAATGATGAAAACCAAAGTCAACCTTATAAATCAGTAAATATGAAAATTAATGATCTGTATTTTCTTGTTCCTTGGTTCCAGTACCATTTTTGATCATCTCTGGAAAAGATGTTGAACACAATTTGTATGAAAGGAAATAGGTACACATAGTAAGAAATTTAACTATTACCTCAATTCTCATGATGAGATATTACAGTTGCATGTTGTCTTCCATTTAATTTCCTCAGAGGCAGCCAGTTTCAACTCTTTCTACTGTTTATCCTGATGTTTGCCTCCATATTTCTAAGTAATATACTCATTATTTATATTTCTTGATTTGTGTTGAATATTTCCTATTGATTTTCTCCTATGTCAGCTGAAGATTTATCTCTAATCTACCTACCCCTTTCCCTCCTTATTGCCTCCCTTGAAAGTAGTTATATCAAAATACTTAGATCAATGAACAGTGATTGTATTATTATTTCTACATAGATACTGTTCTCTGCTGAGTCGAACAGTGTACCATACTTCCGCCTCCTTTTTTTTCAGCTTTTTGTTTTATACAGAAAGTAAAAATTGTCTCATCTTTTCTTTTGCTTTTCCTTCTTCAAGTCTACTGCTGCTTTCCTCCTGATGCTCCAGCTTACATACCCATATTAATTTTTTTTTTCTTTTAGCGATGTGGAGCATCTTTTTAAAAATATTTATTTATTTAGTTTTATTTTTGGCTGCATTGGGTCTTAGTTGCAGCACATGGGACCTTCGCTGTGGTATGTGGGATATTTTGATGCAGGGTGCGGGCTCTTTGTTGTGGTGCATGGGCTTCTCTCTAGTTGTGGCAGCATGGGCTCCAGAGCACGTGGTCTCTGTAGTTGCAGCTCACATGCTTAGTTGCCCCGCGGCATGTGGGATCTTAGTTCCCCGACCAGGAATTGAACTCGTGTCCCCTGCATTGGAAGGCGGATTCTAAACCAATGGACCACCAGGGAAGTCCCCGATATTAATTTTTTGAAACATTTAAGCACTGTTCAAAACATTCTATTATGTTTTTTGGGGGGAGATATTTCCACAGCCCTCTGCCCTCCTGATTCAGTGTGGACTGCTGCACAGTTTCTCATCTTGAACCCCTTGTTCCCAGTTCCAGTACCAGTTCTCTTCCTTGCCTTTGTTGCTTTATTTTCTAAAACTGATAAAATAGGGTACAATGGAAGTCATTTTTCATGTCTGGAAGGGTCTCTGCTTGTCATATACTTGACTGATAGCTTGGGTGTGGAGTTCAAGGTTAAAAAGCACTTTTCCCTCAGAATTTTGAAGGCTCTGCTCTACGTATTCCAGCCTCCAGTATTGTTGCTAAGAAGTTTTTGTCATTCTGATCTCATCTCTGTATGTTACCTGCTTGTATCTTTTCCTCTTTCTTAATCTTCTTTTTATCCATGAAGTTCTGAAATTTCATAATTATGTACTTTGGGGTGAGTCCTTTCTCCTTTATTTTACTGGCCATTAGGAGAATATTTTAGCAATATGCTCATGCTCTGCAGTTCTGAGATTTATTTTTTATATGATTTTCTACCTCTGTTGTCTCTCTTACTTCTGAAACTCCTTAGACAGATGTTTTACCTCTCTAATTGATCTTCAAATTTTAGATATTTCCACTGTTTTTTCTTCTGTTTGCATTTTTATTCTAATTTCTAAAATATTTATTGTATTTCATCTTTCAACCCTTCCATTGAATATATTTTATTTCAGCCAGCACATTTTAAATTTCTAAGATATCTTATTCTATAATTTTTAATTTTTTAATTTTTAATTTTTTCACATCTTTATTAGATTATAAATGCTTTACAATGTTGTGTTAGTTTCTGCTGTACAACAAAGTGGATCAGCTATATGTATACATATATCTCTGTATCCCCTCCCTCTTGGGCCTCCCTCCCACCCTCCCTATCCCATTCCTCCAGGTTATCACAAAACATTGAGTTGATCTCCTTGTGCTATGCAGCAGTTTCCCACTAGCCATCCATTTTACATTTGGTGGTGTAGATATGTCAATGCTACTCTCTCACTTCATCTCAGCTTTCCCTTTCCCCCTGTGCCCTCAAGTCTGTTCTCTACGTCTGTGTCTTTATTCCTGCCCTGCCAGTAGGTTCATCAGTACCGCTTTTTTACATTCCATATATATGCATTAGAAACGGTATTTGTTTTTCTCTTTCTGACTTACTTCACTCTGTATGGCACATTCTCGGTCCATCCACCTCACTACAAATAACTCAGTTTCATCCCTTTTTATGGCTGAGTAATATTCCATTGTATATATGTGCCACATCTTCTTTATCCCTTCATCTGCTGTTGGACATTTAGGTTGCTTACATGTCCTGGCTCTTGTAAATAGTGCTGCAATGAACATTGTGGTACATGTATTTTTGAATTATGGTTTTCTCAGGGTATATGCCCAGTAGTGGGATTGCTGGGTCATATGGTAGTTTTTTAAGGAAGCTCCATACTGTTCTCCATAGTAGCTGTATCAATTTATATTCCCACCAACAATGCAGGAGGGCTCCTTTTTCTCCACACCCTCTCCAGCATTTAGTGTTTGTAGATTTTTTGATGATGGCCATTCTGACCAGTGTGCGGTGATACCTCATTGTGGTTTTGATTTGCAATTCTCTGATGTTTAGTGATGTTGAGCATCTTTTCATGTATTTGTTGGCCATCTGTATGCCTGCTTTGGAGAAATGTCTATTTAGGTCTTCTGCCCATTTTTGTTTGTTTTTGTGATATTGAGCTGCATGATCTGCTTGTATATTTTGGAGATTAATCATTTTGTCCATTGATTCATTTGCAAATATTTTCTCCCATTTTGAGGGTTGTCTTTTCATCTTGTTTATGGTTTCCTTTGCTGTGCAAAAGCTTTGAAGTTTCATTAGGTCCCATTTGTTTATTTTTGTTTTTATTTCCATTTCTCTAGGAGGTGGGTCAAAAAGGATCTTGATGTGATTTATGTCATAGAGTGGTCTGCCTATGTTTTCCTCTAAGAGTTTTATAGTGTGGGTCTTACATTTAGGTCTTTAATCCATTTTGAGTTTATTTTTGTGTATGCTGTTAGGGAGTGTTCTAATATCATTCTTTTACATGTATCTGTCCATTTTCCCCAGCACCACTTACTGAAGAGGCTGTCTTTTCTCCATTGTATATTCTTGCCTCCTTTGTCAAAGATAAGGTGACCATATGTGTGTGGATTTATTTCTGGGCTTTCTATCCTGTTCCATTGATCTATATTTCTGTTTTTCTGCCAGTACCATATTGTTTTGATTATGGTAGCTTTGTAGTATAGTCTGAAGTCAGGGAGCCTCATTCCTCCAGGTCCGTTTTTCTTTCTTAAGATTGCTTTGGCTCTTCGTGGTCTTTTGTGTTCCCATACAAATTGTAACATTTCTTGTTCTAGTTCTATGAAAAATGCCATTGGTAATTTGATAGGGATTGCACTGAACCTGTAGATTGCTTTGGGTAGTATAGTCATTTTCACAATATTGATTCTTCTAATCCAGGAGCATGGTATATCTCTCTGTTTATGTCATTTTTGATTTCTTTCATCAGTGTTTTATAGTTTTCCAAGTACAGATCTTTTGCTTCCTTAGGTAGGTTTACTCCTAGGTATTTTATTCTTTTTGTTGCGATGGTAAATGGGATTGTTTCCTTAATTTCTCTTTTTGATCTTTTGTTTTTAGTGTATTGGAATGTAAGAGATTTCTGTGCATTAATTTTGTATCCTGCAACCTTACCAAATTCATTGATTAATTCTAGTAGTTTTCTGGTGGCATCTTTAGGATGCTCTATGTATAGTATCATGTCATCAGCAAACAGTGACAGTTTTACTTCTTTTCCAATTTGGATTCCTTTTATTTCTTTTTTTTCTCTGATTGCTGTGGCTAGGACTTCCAATACTATGCTGAATAATAGTGGCAAGAGTGGACATCCTTGTTTTATTCCTGATCTTAGAGGAAATGCTTTCAGTTTTTCACCATTGAGAATGATGTTTGCCTTGGGTTTGTCGTATATGGCTTTTATTATGTTGAGGTACGTTTCCTCTGTGCCCACTTTCTGGAGAGTTTTTATCATAAACTGATGTTGAATTTTGTCAAAAGCTTTTTCTGCATCTATTGAGATGATCATATGGTTTTTATTCTTCAATTTGTTAATATGGTGTATCACATTGATTGATTTGTGTATATTGAAGAATCCTTGCATCCCTGGGATAAATCCCACTTGATCATGGTGTATGATCCTTTTAATGTGTTGTTGGATTCTGTTTGCTAGTAGTTTGTTGAGTATTTTTCCATCTATGTTCATCAGTGAAATTGGTCTATAATTTTCTTTTTTTGTGATATCTTTGTCTGGTTTTGGTATCAGGGTGGCAGTGGCCTCGTAGAATGAGTTTGGGAGTGTTCCTCCTTCTGCAGTTTTTTGGAAGAGTTTGAGAGGATAGGTGTTAACCCTTCTCTAAATGTTTGATAGAATTTGCCTGTGAAACCATCTGGTCTTGGACTTCTGTTTGTTGGAAGATTTTTAATTACAGTTTCAATTTTATTACCTGTGATTTGTCTGTTTATATTTTCTAAATCTTCCTGGTTCGATCTTGGAAGGTTGTGCTTTTCCAAGAATTTGTCCATTTCTTCCAGATTGTCCATTTTATTGGTATAGAGTTGCTTGTAGTAGTCTCTTATGATCTTTTGTATTTCTGCAGTGTCAGTTGTAATCTCTCCTTTTTCACTTCTATTTTTATTGATTTGAGTCCTCTCCCTTTTTTCTTGATGAATCTGGCTAAAGGTTTATCAATTTTGTTTATCTTTTCAAAGAACCAATTTTTATTGATCTTTGCTCTTCTTTTCTTTGTTTCTATTTCATTTATTTCTGCTCTGATCTTTATGATTCTTTCCTTCTACTAACTTTGAGTTTTCTTTGTTCTTCTTTTCCTAGTTGCTTTAGGTGTAAGGTTAGATTGTTTATTTGAAATTTTTCTTGTTTCTTGAGATGAGGTTGAATTGCTATGAACTTCCCTCTTAGAAGTGCTTTTGCTGTGTCCCATAGGTTTTGGATCATTGTGTTTTCATTGTCATTTGTTTCTAGGTATTTTTTTAGTTTTTTTATTTCTTCAGTGATCTCTTGGTTGTTTAGCAGCACACTGTTTAGCCTCCATCTATTTGTGTTGTTTACTATTTTTTTTCCTGTAATTGTTATCTAATCTCATAGTGTTGTGGTCGGAAAAGATACTTGATAAGAATTCAGTTTTCTTAAACTTTCCAGGGCTTGATTTGTGACCCAAGATGTGATCTATTCTGGAGAACGTTCTGTGCACACTTGAAGAGAAGGTGTATTCTTCTGCTTTCAGGTGGAATGTCCCAAAAATATCAATTAAGTCTATCTGGTCTTTTGTGTCATTTAAAGCTTGTGTTTCCTTATTTATTTTCTGTCTGGATGATCTGTCTATTGGTGTAAGTGGGGTGTTAAAGTCCCGTAGTATTACTGTGTTACTGTCAATTTCCCCTTTTATGGCAGTTAGCCTTTGCCTTATGTATTGAAGTGCTCCTATGTTGGGTGCATAAATGTTTAAAATTGTTATGTTTGCTTCTTGGATTGATCCCTTGATCATTATGTAATGTCCTTCTTTATCTCTTGTAACATTCTTTATTTTAAAGTCTATTTTAAATGATATGAGTATTGCTACTCCAGCTTTCTTGTGATTTCCATTTGCATGGAGCATCTTTTTCCATCCCCCTCACTTTCAGTCTGTATGTGTCCCTAAGTCTAAAGTAGGTTTCTTGTAGACAGCATATATACAGGTCTTGTGTTTGTATCCATTCAGCCAGTCTGTGTCTTTTGGTTGGAGCATTTAATCCATTTACATTCAAGGTGATTATCAATATGTATGTTCCTATTACCATTTTCTTAATTGATTTGGGTTGTTTATGTGGGTCTTTTTCATCTCTTGTGTTTCCTGCTTAGAGAAGTTCCTTTAGCATTTGTTGTAGAGATGGTTTTGTGGTGCTGAATTCTCTTAGCTTTTGCTTGTCTGTAAAGCTTTTGATTTCTCCATCGAATCTGAATGAAATCCTTGCAGGGTAGAATAATCTTGCTTGTAGGTTTTCCCTTTCAGCACTTTAAATATGTCCTGCCACTTCCTTCTGGCTTGCAGTGTTTCTGCTGAAAGATCAGCTGTTAACCTTATGGGGATTCACTTGTATGTTATTTGTTGCTTTCCCCTTGTTGCTTTTAATATTTTTTCTTGTATGTAATTTTTGATAGTTTGATTAATATGTGTCTCAGCATGTTTCTCTTTCAGTTTATCCTATATGGGACTCTCCGCACTTCCTGGACTTGATTGACTATTTCCGTTCCCATGTTAGGGAAGTTTTCAACTATAATCTCTTTAAATATTTTCTCAGACCCTTTCTTTTTCTCTTCTTCTTCTGGGACCCCTGTAATTCTAATGTTGGTGCATTTAATGTTGTCCCAGAGGTCTCTGACTTTGTCCTCAATTCTTTTCATTCTTTTTTCTTTATTCTGCTCCCTGGCAGTATTTCCACTATTTTATCTTCCAACTCACTTATCCATGTTTCTGCCTCAGTTATTCTGCTATTGGTTCCTTCTAGAGTGTTTTTAATTTCAGTTCTTGTGTTGTTCATCACTGTGTGTTTACTCTTTGGTTCTTCATGATCAGTGTTAAATTTTTCTTGTGTTTTCTCCACTCTGTTTCTGAGATTTTGGATTATCTTTACTGTTATTACTCTGAATTCTTTTTCAGGTAGGTTGCCTATTTCATCTTCATTTATTTGGTCTTGTAGGTTTTTACCTTGCTCCTTTTTCTGTAACATTTTTTTGTCATTTCTTTTTTTTTTTCTTGAAGTTGGGGGGCTGTATTCCTGTCTTACTGGTTGTTTGGTCTGAGGCATCCAGCACTGGAGTTTGCAGGCAGCTGGGTATAGCTGGGTCTTGGTGCCGAGATGAACACCTCTGGGATGCCTCACTCTGATTAATATTCCCTGGAGTCTGAGGTTCTATCTTAGTCCAGCGGTTTGGACTCAGTGCTCCCACCACTGGAGCTTGGGCTCAACCACCAGCTGGGAACCGAGATCCTGCAAGCTGTGTGGCATGGCAGAAAAATAAAAAAAGAAAAAAAGGAGCAGTACAATTACAAAGAATAAAAAATAAAATACAATTAGAAAGATAAAAAGATTAGGAAAAATAAAAATGTAATTGAAAAAACTGCAACAATGTAAAACAAAACCACAACTGAAAAAAAGAAAAAAAAAAGGGAGGGGAGAAGAAGCCAAAAGGAGCAGAACAATAACAAAGTAGAAAGAAGAAAATAAAATTAGAAAAATAAGAGATTTATTAGAAAAAATAAAATATAAATGAACCAAGAACAACAAGGTAAGACAGAACCCCATTCTAAAAGAAGAAAAAAGAAAAAAAAAAAGAAAGCCTTGGCTATGGGGTGTGGAGTTTGGGTCGGGGTGGAACTTAGGCAGGGGTGAGCTTTAGGGTCGGGTGGTGCCTAGGCCTCGGGGGTGACATTTGAGCATGAGAGGGTGCCTAGGCACAGCCAGAAAAGACCTTGAGGGTGGGGCCTAGGCGGGGCGACATTCACGCATGGGGCAGGGCCTCTGCTTAGAACCTGTGCAGAAGGGGAAAAGCACCATGTCCAAAGAGGAGCCTCTGGAGTGTGGAGTTCGGGAGTTTGGTGGTAAGGCCCTGGATGAGGGTGTGTGGGTGGGATTTAGGCCCAGCGCAGTGGGAGGGAGTCTCAGAGGGGGTCTCCGAATGTAGAGGTGGGGCTCTGGCTGGGGGTATAGGGGCGGGGCTTGGGCTCTGCATGGCAGGAGGGAGGCTCTGAGGGCAGAGGATTACGCCCAGGAGCCCAACAGCCTCCCCAGTGCCTAAGTGGACAGGGAAAGCACTGGCTGCGTTCCCTTCTGTTCTTCCACTCCCACCCAACCCCTGTCTCCCCCAGAGTCTCCCCCGTTGCCGCTGGACCCCTAACAGTGGCTGGGTCCCACTGGATGTATGAACTCCTCCCCTCCCCCAGCTGCCCTTCAGGCTTGCCAGTCCTGTAGGTCTGGCCTTTACTTTGGCTCCCCCTTCCCCCCACTTCCATTCCCTCAGGAGCCAAATGGCTGGAGTGGCCTCAGTGGGCAGAGGATCAGGCCTGGCATCTCAGCAGGCTCCCAGGAGCCCAAGTGGGCAGGGGAAACCTGGCCACACTCACTTTTAATCTGCCCTCCCAGTGGCCCCCCAATTTCCCCCTTTGGGAGTGGGATCCCTTCCCCTCCCCCAGCCACCCCTCAGGGGCTGGTCCCATCCTGCCTCCACTTCTCTTCCCCCCTCATTCCCCCCCTACACCCCATGCCCTACCCAGTCACTGGGGGTTCCTTCCATCCCCTTAGGTGGACGTGGTCCCCCTCTGGTGCCTGGTAGGTGCCCTAGTTGTGCAGAGATGCGAATTCCATGTCCTCCTAGTCTGCCGTCTTAACTCCACCCTGTAATTTTTAAAATTGCATCTTGTTTTACAGATGCAGTGTGTTTTCATTGAGAGGATGTTAATAATAATTTAACCTTTTCCTTTTCATTCTCTGTACCATTTATGCTTCCTCTAAATCTGTTACTCTTTTATTCATTTATTTGTTTGATCATGTCCTGTGATATGGGGAGTTTTCTTCTAATGTCTGCTGATCATTGACTATTTCTTTAGTGTTTCTGATTATTGGGGGTGAGACCTTAAAAGCTGATTGACATTCTATGTACGTAACTCAGCTGTTTGGGCTTCTCTTTCAGGCTCTACTGAGTGGTGAACTGGCTTTTTTTATTGGAGGATGGGTTTCTCAAAAAATCTATATCCTTCAGTACCTGAAGATCTTTTATCCAGGGCTTATTATGGATATTATTTAAGGTGAGGGCTAAACTGCTATAAAAAATATGTACCCAAGTACATGGTTTAAAAATAATAGCAGCTCCTATCTCACTCATGAGACGGTCTCATGGTGGTCCAGATTGTCCAGTGGTTCTGCTCCATGTGGTCATTCAGCCACAAAGTTTTCTTCCTTCTTATGGAAGGACATTATTCTTCTTTGCCCACCCAAGCTGGATCACAGGCATTTCCATATTTTAGTGATGAAAAGAGCACAGAGCTAAAATCTCAAAAAAGATATTTCGGGCCTCCCTGGTGGCGCAGTGGTTGAGAGTCCGCCTGCCGATGCAGGGGATACGGGTTCGTGCCCCGGTCTGGGAGGATCCCATATGCCGCGGAGCGGCTGGGCCCGTGAGCCATGGCTGCTGAGCCTGTGCGTCCGGAGCCTGTGCTCCGCAACGGGAGAGGCCACAACAGTGAGAGGCCCGCGTACAGCAAAAAAAAAAAAAAAAAAAAAAAAAAAAAAAAAGATATTTCAACAAGTGACATAGAAGTTCCATATATGTTCCAATTCTCTGTAGCTGTGTAACAGTCCACTCCAAAAGTGGCTTCAAGCAATAACAGTCTTCATTTTGGCTTTCACATCTGGGAGTGGATGGGCCCAGCTGGGTGTTCTTCCTTGGGGTCTCTTGTACCATGGTGTTCAGATGGGGGCAGAGGCTGGCTCATCTGGAAGGCTTCTTCATCAACATATCTGGTACCTGGACTGGGAAGACTCAAACAGCTGAGGATGGAATGACTGGGACCCTTGAGGTATCTCTTTCTCTCTCTGTGTGTGGTTGTGTCCACATGCTTTCTCTATATGGAGACCTCAGCTTGGTGGGAATTCTTACGTGATATCTGAAGACTCTCAGAACAAGCTTCCAAAGAGAAACAGGAAGGAGTTGCATGTCTTTTTCTAATGTAGCATAGGAGCCATGCATGGTCACTTCTGCTGCATTCTATTGGTTGCAAGGGTGCCTCTAAGGAGGGGGCCTAGATTTCATCTTTTGATTGGAGGAGTAGCAAAGAATTTGCAGATGTATGTTTTAAATTTGCCATGACCCATCATTTCTGGTCACACTCCATTGGTGAGAATGTAGTCACATGGTCACTGCTAGCCACAAGGGATGATGGGAAATGTAGTTTGTACTTGGACAGCCATGTAAGAAGGGAAAATAGGTTCAGTCATGATTATCAGTCTTCATAACAGGGACTATTCAGTGTTTGGATTAGTCAGGAATTGAGAGAGAGAGAGATTTATTATAAGGAATTGGCTCACGCAATTATGGAGGCTGAGAAGTCTAGAGTCCCAGAAAAGCCATTGGTGTAGTTCCAGTCTAAGCCCAAAGGCCTGAGAACCAGGGAAACTGATAATGTAAGTCCTAGTCCCAGTGCAGGAGAGGAGCAATGTTTCAGTTCAAACAGTCAGGCAGAGAGTGAGTTATTTTTTCCTCTGTCTTTTTATCCTATTGAGACCTCAAACAGATTGGATGATCCCCACCCACACTGGGGAGGGCCATCTGCTTTACTCGGTCTACTGATTGAAATGCTAATCTCATCTGGAAGGACCCTCACAGATACACCCATAATAATGTTTAGCCAAACATCAGACGCTCTGGACTACAGGCACTCTGTAGTCCAGTCAAGTTGACACATGAAATTTACTATCATAGTGTTTCCTGAAATGAACCCTGCCTACACTGGGTTACTGATAAAAGAATAAAGGCAGAATCTTAGCAGAAGTGGCTTAACATTTAGTCCTCAGCATTTCACTTAATTCCTCTCTTTTGAATATGATACCTCATCACTGTCTTTCACTTTGTGTGCTCTCCTCAAAAATATCTTCCTGAGAGGGCTTCCCTGGTGGTGCAGTGGTTGAGAGTCCTCCTGCCGATGCAGGGGACATGGGTTCATGCCCCGGTCAGGGAAGATCCCACATGTCGCGGAGCGGCTGGGCCCATGAGCCATGGCCACTGAGCCTGCGCGTCCGGAGCCTGTGCTCTGCAACAGGAGAGGCCACAACAGTGAGAGGCCCGCATACCGCAAAAAAAAAAAAAAAAAAAAAAAAAATCTTCCTGAGGAGTTGAATTTTGTTGCCTGTTTTCCTGCAAATATTGAAGAAGGGACAGAGGAAGGGATCTGAGGGGCTAATTAATTCCATTTACAGGCTTTTAATTATCCCCCATTTCAAGCCATAAGCCTTATTACTTTTTTCTAGGGCCTTTAGGACACAAACTTTCTCAGAGTTCTGCAAGTACAAATTAGTTTTTTCTGTTGTTGTTACCATATTCTTCTGTAGGCAGAATCTTCAGCTTCCTTTACACTTTCAAGTTGCTTACTGCTCCTCTACCTGTTCCCCATGTTCCAAAATTCATTGCTATCTATTCTCCACCTCTAGTTCTATATTTTTGGCCCTTATTGACTTCTATCTTTTAATACCTTTACTGTCATTTCAAGGGAGTATTAGGAAGGAGTGAAAATACATACAAGTGTCATGTCCCCCAAGTTAATGGGAAGTCTTCTAACCTTTCTGTCACTTCTGTTTTAGGCTATTTATTCTGGAATAGAAAGGATGTTGAATGTTCATTTTTGTGGTGATTGACTCAGTTATTCTCTTTGAGCATGTACTACAAAATCTGTTTTATAATAAAATTCACTGGCCAACCAAACTTTTCCCAGGTTAAAAATTGGTTTTAATTTAATCTAAATGTTCATTGGCTCTGTATGATTGGTGTCAGACTGAGCTGTTGGATTGGGGATTTATAGGGAGAAGATTTCTCCTTGGAGGTCAGATTATCAATGGAACAATTCCTTTATGGCCACCTGGAAATTATCTTCCTTCAACTTTTTCTTTCATGGTGAAATTTTGATATTTAAGATGTTTCATTTTTTCATAACTAAGAAGACAGAG
This sequence comes from Mesoplodon mirus, assembly GCF_964341445.2. Lineage (NCBI taxonomy): Eukaryota > Metazoa > Chordata > Mammalia > Artiodactyla > Ziphiidae > Mesoplodon > Mesoplodon mirus. The sequence goes on from NC_138984.1 coordinate 54,503,513, forward strand.
GATTCTATGCAAAGAAGTATGAAAGTCAAAGATGAAAACTAGTCAGACCTATCAAAGTGGGATTGAAATATGAATTAAAGACCAAAAGACAGTATTACAAATTCATAAATCAACCTTAAAAGCTTATTTTATGAACATCTTCATGGCCATCATCTTATTACCATGAATCACAGGCAGTGTTGATTGGAACTAAAAAAGGAGAAAAAGCCTAGCTTCTTGTGGGTTGGTTATGGATTTACTCAATTCGTGCAGTTATTTTGATATATCAACAAAGTTCCCCCAACTTTACGGCCACAGGTGACATCTGTGCTACAGACATTAGTGCCACAGGTAATATCTGAGACTTACTCAGAGAAATATTTTCAAAATGTATGTTTAACACCATTCATATTTACTACTCTCTTTAATACTATGTACTGTTAAAGCATATTTTCATAGCAAATATATGCATATGAATTAACCATCTCATCCTTTTGTTTCTTTTATTCTTTGGAATTACTATGGTAGCCAGACTGTGGTTCCTGTAGGCAATCTGTGATATTACTACCCTCTTACCTTGATCATTTTTCCCCCAAATGAGGAAAACAATAAGCTACTGTGGAAAGAAGTAGTTTTATCACCCAACGGTGAATTTCATTCATGGATGCACTTCATGAATGAAACTGGTAAGAATAACATATGGGTATGTTTTTTTGTGTGGATTTTTCCTCAGGGTTAATAATTTTTTTAAATTGAATGCAGCTGTTCAAGGATTTTTATTGCTAAGTATACTCACTATGTTGAAAAGGAATGGCTTCCTTTTAAATCTTTTTAGACTACCGTTTTGAGTCTTAATTACTTAGCTGTATTTGTAGAGAACCTGTAAACAATAGAGATGCTGACAGCACACATTAGGTAGGGTGCTGGGGTGGTTCAGATCACAGGTACCAAAGTCAGACTGTCTGGGTACTAAGCCAAGGTGTGTGACCTCAACATTACGCCTTTGCTTTCTCATCACTAAAATGGGAATAAATGAGAAAGTCTATGTAAAGCATAGTTCATATTCTGTATTACATACTCAAAGTACATTTTCTATACTCAAAGTATTACATGATCAAAGTCATATTAAGTACTCAATTAATGCTACCTTTTTATTGCTATTTAATGGATGCTACTGTAAGAGATTATTTCCTGTCCCTCCCACCGCCTGACATGTAGAACACAATTTAGTTTAGATATATAGACATGCAAGTATAAGGAATATTATTTCTCTCAAAAGGTCATCTGATATTCTTTTACTTCACTTTAAAGTTTATCTTCTAAAATAAGTGTTTTTAAAATTTCCATTTTATTGCTTATTTCTATTGGCCTTCCTTAGCTGCTTCAAATATTGGATCTCCAATAATATTGTCCCCTGACGTTTCCATTTATAGAATGCTTTTATTGTTTTCAAAGCAAGAGCTGGAGATTCTATCCAATACAATTACCAGGCAGAATGCAGTCTCAAAGCTTACTTAAAAGCCAAGAATGTGTAGCCCATTTGACCAAACCTGCGATTGAACTTAGATGGGTCCATATGGTTGACTTCCTCCATCTTCAAATTTGGAATGAGAAAAACCAAGAATGTGAGCAACACCTTTATATTTGATGATAAGGTCAAAAATTATTTTATTATAATACCTTCTCTTTTATCTTACCTCATCCTGACAATAGCCTGAGATGTTTTGGGAATGGTCAGGAAGAAACCAAGTTTGAATACCATAGATATTAAGTGATAGAACCAACACTAGCCCAGTGCCCTTTCAAATTTTAGTGAAATTTTCATTATGCAAAGGTCTTTGGTTTTCCTTGTTTGAAACTTTGAACTTAGAACTGTTAATGGTGTTGCCATTCTCAACAGAGGGGATTGTGAGCCAAAAAAAATACCACTTTTTATGTTTCCTTAGATTTCATGTTAATTGGTTATCATTTTGGTGGTTGATGATCCAGATAAACAAATGTTTTATGCCAAGTGGTGGCTTCTCTTTACAGCATTCTATGCTGTTATAATACAGTAATTATTACCATGAAAGAATGATTCTTTTTAACAACTTTATTGAAGTATAATTTATATACCCAAATTTACCCATTTAAAGTGTATATTTTAATTATTTTTACTACATTTACCAATATACAACCATCATGACCACCTATTTACAGTTAATCCCCATTCCCACCCCCAGCCCTAGGCAACCACTGATCTAGTTTCTTTCTCTATGAATTTGCCTTTTCTGGATATTGCCTATAAATGGAATCATACAGGAAGTTGTCTTTTGTGACTGGCTTCTTTCACTTAGGATAATGTTTTTGAACTTCATTGATATATACTGTATTATAGCATATATCAATATTTCATTCCTTTATATTGCTGAATAGTATCATATTCTATCATATTGATATAGCATTTTTTTAATCCATTCACAAGTCAATGGACATTTGGCTTGTTTCCATTTTTTTGGCTATGATGGATAATGCTGATGTGAATATATGTGTGCAAGTCTTGGTGTGGACATTTTCATTTTTCTTGGGAGTGGAATTGCTGAGTTATATAGCAAATAGATGCTTAATTTTTAAAGAAATTGCAAACTGCTTTCCAGAGTGGCCATAGCTTTTATATTCCCACCAGCAATATAAGAGGGTTCCTGTTTTGCCATATTTCTTGCTAACATGTGTTTTGTCTGTGTTTTCAATTAAATTTGTTTTAGTGAGTATGAAATAGTATCTCATTGTAGTTTTGATTGGCATTTCATTAATGACTAATTATGGTATCCTTTCATGTATTTATTAGCTATTTGTATATTTTCTTTGGTGAAATGTCTACTCCATTCCTTCTTGCATTTTTAAATTGCATTGGTTATCTTCTTGTTATTGAGTTTCAAGAGTTCTTTTTATGTTCTAGATACAAGCCCTTTATTGGATATGGGGTTTGCAAATATTTTCTTCCAGTCTGTGGCTTGCCTTTTCAGTTTTTAGTGGTGTCTTTGAAGTGCAAACGTTTTGAATTTTAAAGTCCAATTTATCAATATTTTTTTCATTTATGGATTGTACTTTTGGTCTTATAGCTAAGAAATCTTTGCCTTATTCAGGTTGTCAAAGAATTTTCTCCTCTGTCTTCTAAAATTTTTGTAGTTTTAACTGTTACATTTAGGTCTGTGATACATTTTGAAATTCTTTTTTGTATGGTGTGGGTAAGGGTTTAAGTTCTTTTTTTGTTTGTTTTGGATATGGATATCCAATTGTATCAGCATTGTTTATTGAGAAGACTATACTTTCCTCATTGAATTGCCTTGGCATCTTTGTGAAAATCAATTGACCATAAATATAAGGGTTTATTTCTGGACCTTGAGCTCTGTTCCATTGATCTAAATGTCTATCTTCATGCCATTACTACACAGTCTTGCTAACTGTAGCTTATCTTGATAACTTTATAATACATTTTATAACTGGGAAGTTCTCCAACTTTGTTTCATTTAAAAATTCCTTTTGCTATTTTGAGTCTTTTGCATTTCTGTTTCCATTTTAGGATCAGTTTGTCAACTTCTGCATAAAAGCCTGATGGACTTTTGATAGGGATTATGCCAAATCTATAGTTCAGTTTAGAAAGAATTGCTATCTTAGCAATATTGTGTCTTCGGTTTATGAACATGGAATGTCACTCCATTTCTTTGATTTCCCCTAGTAATATTTTGTAATTTTTAGTGGATAAACCTTATACTTCTATTGTTAAATTTATTCTTAAGCATTTTATTCATCTTGAATGAAGTTGTTCTTTTAATTTCATTTTAAGATTATTCACTGGTAGTACAAAGAAATACAATTTATTTATATTTTTAAAGAATTTTATTTTATATTGGAGCATAGTTGATTAACAATGTTGTGTTAGTTTTAGGTGTATAACTAAGTGATTCAGTTGTACATATACATGTATCTATTCTTTCTCAAATTCTTTTCCCATTTAGGTTATTACAGAATATCGAGCAGAGTTCCCTGTGCTATACAGTATTTTTAATACAGATCTTGTATGTGCCGTGATTGGTTGTTAAGCTTATTATTTGATGATTAAGCTACTCCCTGATTTAAAGTTGATGATACTAGAGAGCTATGTAGAATTTTTTGGACTTCCTGGATATTAAATGTAAGAGTAAAATTTATTTGCAGTACTTCCTGCCTAACAGAAGCTTGTAGTGTTAGGGTATAATAGGGGGGAACTGAGCCTTTTAATGATCTCTGCTACCTCTCTTGTCCAGAAGGCCTCTCCTAGCACCTTATCATGGCAAGAGTCTTTTTTCCTGCAAACAAATGAATAGAGAAAACATCCTTTAAAGTACCAATGGACGATGTCACGAAAAATACCCTTAGTTAAATGAAGAGACTATTAAGACATAGGAGAACTTGGCCAGTATCTTTTAGCTTATATTTTTGAGAGTACTTGGTTTGAATGGAAAAGATGTATTGTTTTTCTGTTTCTTAAAACTCTGTTTAAAGATCAATCCTGCAGTCTATGCCTGGTACGCTATAATTCTAGCCTCTTGGGAGTTAAGTGTCTTGTTTTTGTTTTAATATTTATCTCCATTGTGTATTATTATATGCTTCAAGTAACTACTATTTATCATTTCAACTGCATGGTGCAAAGATGTTTATTGCCTTCTTAAATGTGATTTTAAAACTGTATTCTGACACTGTAACTTTTCTTCTGGGAACACATGTCCAGTTTTATAAGGTAAATCAATTGGACAGTGTATTTCAGTTAACATAAACTGGTTTTGTTCAGAAGACGCCTATAGTTTCCAGTGAATCACAGCTATATTTAGTATCCTGAAATAGTGGGAGGTTTTAAAAAGTTCAAAAAGTAGCAAGTAGGTGAGAATCTTGTTCGTTGCATTTCATTGGGTTTATGTTAAAGTTGTAGGCGGGGTTCCTAAAATTGCTGGTGGGGAAATTTGAGGATTACCAATAACTAGATATTCATGTGTTTGATGCTTACCAGCATTTATGTTAAGTTCAGAGAGTCAGAGGATTCTCATATTCCTACCCAGAATACCACATGTAAAGTGTTGTAAGATATTTAAGATTCAGTCGTGGAATACTTTAAACAAAGTATAAGTTCATGTCGATAACATGCCTGTGGATACTTAGCTGGCTGCTTTGGTGGTGCAGTCTCCTGCACATAGCATGTCTGCTATGGCTGGTCATGAAAAATTACTTTTCGAGTTAGAACTTAATAAAAACTTTCCCGGTCTGAACACTAAGCTCTACTCCCTGTGCAATTAGTTGTTTCATTTCTTTCTCAGCAGTTGGGTAATGATTATGGCTCCAGATGCAGTGAGAGTGATAAAGAGATTGATTAATTTCACTTGAAAGGGCATATGTTCAAAGAGAATCCAATCGGAACGCCATGAATGAAGATCTGACATCTCTGCAGTGGAGAGTTGTACCCTTACATGGTGTCCCACCAGTGCTGAGAATAGGATTTCTAAACCAATGATACTTATCCACTGGGTCTATAAAATATTGAGTCTTGCTCATAACCTAGTGCACACCTATGTGAGTGTATCTGTTCTTGCTACCATCCTCTGTCTTTGTAACAAGCTATTTGTGACAGTTGGAAAGTTTCCTTTGGCTCCTTTACCCTAGGGGTGCCTTTGAGTTGCATGTTGTTATTGATCAGTAGCATCAGGGTTGCTTCAGAACCATGACTTAATTTAGAACACACACAGGCACACACACACACACCACTGCACAACACAACCTTTCTATATTTTAGTGTGGAAAACATCTTCAATATTATAGCAGTGTGACCACTGAGAAAAACCTTTTATTACATTTTATAAAAAACAAACAAAAAAAGGGTCTATTTATCTAATACTTTATCAGTTTACATCTATTTGATACTTCATATTTTCAAGGAACACTTTTCATCTTAAATATATCTTTTACATACCACTCCCTTTCATTTTCATGCACTCTGTAATTTTTAAAATAAATATTTTACGACAATTTAGAAGTGACTGAAAACTTAATTTTTAAGAGAAAAATAAAACATCCATCAAAATTGGTGGGTTCAAATTTTGATGAAATAAAGATAAAAATGTACAGCTGTGATTTTAGCATGGAGCTTAAACTTAATGAGTTTTGTTTCTGAGTCTGTAAATGAGTGGGTGTGCATCCCTGAATAAATAAAACACATGCATACTTCTTTTGGAAAGTGTCTCTTATATACAAGTCTCTCTCATAAGGCATGGAGTTGAGAGGATTGTATAAATTCGTGATACTTTGAAGACCATCATAAGAACTTTTACTCAGTGCTTCTGTAAATCAGGAAAGTGTTCTCATTCCTTGGATTTGCTGATGGTTTTAATAAAGAAGTTTTTATCTGAAATGTCTTAGGTTCTTTTTCCTGCCTTTATGCTTGAATGCTAAGGTTTTATTCATGCAGTAGATAGTTCTTGGGCGTTACTCTATGCCAAGTGCTATGCTGTGAAAGTTAAAGAGTGGAGCAAGACAGGCTCCTGTTTTTAGTAGGAGGGGCTGCCATTGACTGATTGCAACATGGAGCAAATAGACCATGGCCCTTGAAGACCCATCCTGAAAGAACACCAAGAATTTCCTTCTAAGTTATATTGATGCAAAACTTTGGATGTTTTAAGAATATATCCCTTACTCGGTGCTTCTCACGTTTTTTCTTTTAAAGCTCTAGGACTTTTTTCTGAGAATACAAAAGTTCTTCTTAATCACTGCATTCTGAAACAGACAATGAGGTCAGGAAAGGATGGTAACAAGACGACTGGAAAGGGAATGTTTGAGAAGAAGTTCACAGATATTTAAACACTCCTCAGCACTTAGGTTAAATTTTTAAAATTTATTGAGGAAGTCGCTTTAGCTCTTTAAGTCCTTTTGATATTTTGAAGACATTTCCATTAGGGTGAACTTTGACAAGGAGAGATTCTCCCCAGGGAGTTTCATTTGTAATACTCAAGAAAAATGAACATCCTTAACAGGAGTTTCACAAATCAAGGATACTTTTTTTAAAGTGTTTTTGAAAATCATTTTGTGTTCAATATTAAAGCCACGGATGCATTCAAAGGTAGGATTTGCCATCTCTTATTCCATCTTTGTTGGACTCTCTGATTTGTCCTTGATTGATTTTGAAATAGATGAGCCAGCTTTTAGAGCAGGAGAATGATTTAATTATTACAGAACCCAAGAACCAAAATCAGATTTGATGGTATGTTGAAACAGTGTTCAGGATGAATTAGTGAACAGATGTGGAGTATATGTCATTGATATCTGATACCCTCATGTTGACCTAAAAGTGGTGCTTTTTTTTTGAATTTATTGGTGCCTTTTAACCTGGGATGAGTTCACTTGTCTTATAATGGAAATTGGGGCACCGATAAAGAATCTAGAGCTTAAAAAATGGAGGAAAGGACAAATGCAGGATATACTTAATTTATTCGATGATTAGGGACCACATTGTAGGATGATTAAATTAGCAGCCTGAACACCGATGTCAGTACTGACACCAGAGGTCAGCTAATGTACAATTTAGTTTTTAGTAGTTTCAAAGGTTACTGTGATTATTTGGATCATTATGAAACATATATTTAAGCAAATACTTTCATAGAATTTTAGAGCTGGAAGGGACCTTGAGATCATCAGACCTGGCCTTCTCAATAACAGGTGAGCAAGCTGAGGGCCAGGAAGACAGCTTGGAGCAACAGGGACAGAATGGGACATGGGGCCTCTCAGTCCATCCTCCGCGCCCCATTTCAGGTACAGTTCACTTCCCTCTTCCACATAAGCCAATGATGGAAAGACCAGAGCCTGCCTATAAGGGGGCAGATGGTGGACTTTAGTGGTACCCATGCCACATTCTATAGTCTAAATAGTAGGAGGTCATTAAAAGTGGAAGCTAAAAATCAATGAATTCAGCTGGGAGTTCTCAGGAGAAAAGACAGATGAAAAAATATAGCAGAGATGTTCAGAATGGCTTGTCAGAAGGTCAGGATTCCTCTCCCATCATTAGACAGAGGAGGAGCACCTGAGAATCTGGACCAGAGTTGGCAGCTCTGGAACTGGATGAAGAGAGCAGCTACTTCACAATATTTATGTGGGAGAAACTTCATTTTATTTTTTTGGTTTCTTTTTTTTAAATGGAAGCATAGTTAATTTATAGTGGCTTTGCTGTACACCTGAAACTAACACAACATTGTAAATCAACTATATTCCAATAAAAATTTAAAAAAAGAAAAAAGGAGAAAAAGTTTACAATGTTGTGTTAGTTTCAAGTATACAGCAAAGTGATTCAGTTATATCTATATCTATCTATCTATCTATATATGTGTTCTTTTTCAGATTCTTTTCCATTATAGGTTATTAGAAGATATTGAGTATAGCTCCCTGTGCTATACATTAGGTCCTTGTTGTTTATCTATTTTATTTATAGTAGTGTGTGTCTGTTAATCCCAGACTCTATAATTTATCTCCCCACCTCTACGCCCCACACCCTCCACTGCTGTCCCCTTTGGTAACCATAAGTTTATTTTCTGCCTGTGAGTCTATTTCTATTTTATAAATAAATGGAAACTTCGTCTTAAAATCAATGCCAAGAATGGCCGACATTACAGTTTAGGCCAGCACAAAGGCATTTGGAGGTTGGATGAAACTGGTTTGTGTCAGAGCTTTGTTCTTACTAGTGTGTGAGTTTAGCCTACTTGAGCATCCTCCCCCTCCCCTAGCCTCAGTCTTCTACTTAGCTCTGTATTCCTTCCCTCATTCACTTGATAAACACTTACGTAGCATTTATTATGGCCTCTACCGTATTCTTTCAAACTGGGTTATTCATATGTACCCCAGAAAGCTGTTTTAAAACATGAAATTGGATAATGTACTAAAACATTTAGCACAAATTAGGAGGTAAAATTGAGCTAGAGTTGAACTGTTGCCATGGGAAAACCATGGTGGCACCTGGCTGAGGCTTCCTGCTCTTTGGCCGGGGCCATCTATGGCCTCCCAGGGGTGGGGCAGCTGGTGCTGAGGCAATGATGGCGCATCCCAGTTGGAAAGAAGCAGTGAGGGGTCTGGAGACCTCCAAGAACCTTCAATTATTGGCCCTTGGATCTCACTGGGAGGTAATTTTGGAACAAATGAAATAATTTGGACAAAGGAATTAGCACAAGCTGAGAGAAAAGAAAAAAAATTCTTGCTTCCAGCAAATGTGTGTTTCATTTGATTTAATTTTTTTGTTTTCATTCATCTGAGGACTTCTTTAGTGTAGTTGGTCGAGGGATTCCTGAGACTCATACAATGCTGGAGCTGGTACCGCCTTCTATTTTTTTCAACTAAGAAAACTGAATCTGTGGGAGGGGAGGTGACTGTGATGGACTCCTTGGCCTTCCTCCTCATATTTATCTAATGTGATCCTCATAGCAACCCTAGGGAATGTGTAGGTAAGTCTTTGTCTCCAATTCCATGTGGATTGCTTAGGACATTGCAGGAAATCATTGGTAGAGAAGGAATCAAAATCCAGCTTTTCAGATAAGTGGTTGGGTGCTCTTATTATCATCCTACTTAATTGGTAGTGAAGTTTGCAGAACTCTACCTTCATTCCTTCAGTTGGCTGTCAGATATTTATGAGGCAGTTGCCATGGTGCTTACCATATTCTAGGCCCTGAGGATACAATGGTGATTTCCTTTTCTTCGCTCTCAGGGAGTTTACCATCTAGTTGGTGGCATAGCACATAAGCAGACAATTGCAGAAAGAAAAGCCAATAGAGATATGTCAAAAGCATTATGAGAATACAAAGATTGTATGAGAAATATTTCTTTGAACAGTAGAAAAGAGCTGTCATCATCTGTATACTAGGCAGTATGCTAAGTGCTTTGCACAAATTATTGTATGTATTAGAAAGACCATTTCATTGGCCCTAAATTAATATCTAGGTTTATAGTCATCCTTCCTAATCCTGATGGTACCTATTCTCTTTCCCAAGTTTCCATAGAATGTTCTGGTATGTAATGAAAAAGCATATATCAGGAATAATGTATCACTTTTTGTTGTAGGTAGATATACCAATGATAACCAATTTGAGGCAAATTCCTCATTATACATTGAGACAGATTATTATTATGGATTATCTAAAATTGAGGGAGCATGTAGTCTCTTGCAAAGACAGAAAAACAGTGAGAGTCTGATAGAAGAGGACATTTGGGGCTGGCGTGAAAAACCTCTTTACATCAGGGAGGGTAGGGAGGCATGCAGGCGGCTCTGAATGTTGCATACCAGTGGGAGACACTCCCAGCCACCAGCAGAGTCAAGCTGTGGCATTTTCCTGCGAGTATAAACTGAGGTTCTCAGTCGCTGGTGGGAGAACCCAGTCTCAGCATTCTAGCTCATTTACTGGTCTCCCCCACTTCCTCTGCTCTGCTTTTTGTGATCCCTTTTCTCATTTCCTCTCCATTTCTTAATAGAGGTCTTTAAAATACTCTTTATTCCCTTGCTCATCTTATTTCCCTTGTTTGGGATGGATTTTCAGGGGAATCTGAGGTTAGGGATGAACTCTTTGTGTTCAGTTGCAGGCAGATACCCTATGAGAGCCTCCTAAGTTAAAAATTTCTAGTATTCCAAAGTGTGTTCTGAACATTGGGTAGAAAGAAAAAGAATGTGTATGTGTATTTATATATATTGTGTATATATACTTATACATGTATATATGTGTGTGTATAGAGAGAGAGAGAAAGAGAGAGGGGGAGAGTGAAGGAGAGGGAGGGAAAGGGTTGAGGAAGGTGTATGGGTGGGGAAAGTGCACACCTTGATTTTCTTGTACTTGCAGTGTGTTTCGTACTAGAAAAGGAGGATTTATTGGAGGTGGGGGTGATGTCACATAAAATAAACCTGAAATTTTGGGAGTCATCATACAGCCATGATGGAAAACAGCATGGAGGTTTCACAAAGAATTAAAAATAGAACTACCATATGATCCAGCTATCCTACTTCTGGGTATATAGCCAAAGGAAATGAAATCACTGTCCTGAGAGATATCTGAGCCCCCATGTTCACTGCAGTATTATACAGTATTATTTACAATAGTCAAGACATAGAAACAACCTAAGTTTCTATTGACAGCAGAATGAATAAGGAAAATGTGTTTTACACACACACACACACACACACACACACACACACACAGGAATACTACTCAGCCATAAAAAAGGAAATCCTGCCATTTGAGACAACATGGATGGACCTTGAGGGAATTATGCCAAGTGAAATAAGTCAGACAAAGACAAATACTGTGATGATTTCATTTATATGCAAAATTAAACACATGAAGAAATTTTCAAGGTAAGAAATGTGAAAAAGGTTTCATTATATCTTTGATTAAAAATGGACAAAAATGGAAACATTGATGTAGAATTAAGTAGTCTTCAGATTTTATTCACTAAATCAGCTACAAAGATAGGAAATACTGTTTTTAAATTTTTAAATGAAAATTTAGTTTTTTTATTTTCAAATCTGTACAGGCTGGTGCATTTCAATACACTTGCTCACCTACATTATATCAGAATTTTTTTTTTTTCTGCAAAAAGCTTTATTGTTTCCATTTGGTCCAAGGCTTGGGAGAGGGGTCCAGGGTGGTTAGAAAGCTGCCCAGTGGCTGCAGAGACGGGCTTCAGGCAGAAGCCCTGACGCTAGAGGGGCTCCTCAAAGGCCGCTGGGCTCCAAAAGTTCCTAGTCATACTTGAGGGTGAGCCTTTCAAAGAGACACTCGCCCAGCCCAGCCTGGGGACCAGCCTGTGGAGGTTGGTCAGGTGGTCACCCATCTTCTTGATGAGTTTCACCTCCTCATCTAGGAGGTGGCTCTCCAGGAAGTCGCAGAGGTGGGGTTCTGTGCAGGCAGAACCCAGGGCACGCAGATCCAGAAGGTCCTGGTTCCGGTTCTTCTCCATGTTAATGGTGGCTTCCATAGCGTCCTGGGTTTTACCCCACTCATCGGGAGATGGCTTCTGCACGTCCTGGAAGAGGGCGCGGCCGCTGCCCTGGTTTTGCATTTTCAAGAGACACTCGGCGCCCTCGTGCTTCTCTTCGGTCCATTCGCGGAATGAGTGGCCCACGCCTTCCAGAGCCACATCGGAGAGAGAGCCACATCGGAAGCCCAGAGAGAGGGAGGTGTAGGAGGCCCACAGATGTATGTTGACCAGACGGGTGACGGCGGCCTCCACCTCGGTGGAATAATTCTGACGAATCTGGGAGCTCATGGTTGATAAGAAGTTAAGCTCAAAAAATGGTGTTGGCTGGTCCTGAGGATAGCTGAGGGTCTGACTCCGAAGGTTGCAACTGGAAAAAAAGTTGGAGGGTGGTCGGAGGCTGGAGCAAAGGGCGTCCCTGGGTCTGTTCCGTCCAAACACCGTTGAAGCAAGAGACAGATCCGGGGGACCGCTGTGCGCACTGCCTCAAAGCAATATTTGATAACCAAGAGAGAAAATACAAAACAAAACAAGAAAATGATAAAATGAAAATATGATAAACAAGGGCCATGGGATAATTTTAATTTTTAAGTAATAAAAGCTATTATTATCTTAATACTTTGTTCACCTAGAAGTAATTGACAGTTTACTTTCATGAACTGTTTGGTCAATTTGCTATAGTAGTGAAAATCAACTCCTTAAAACCTGAGAACTTTTGTTTAAGAGAAGCTGAAGTAATAATTACGGTCTCAAATAATGAAACATTGTCTTTTTTCTCTTTCTTTTGAAAAGACAACTGCTGTATTTCACTGGCCTACAGATATTTCAGTTTGGAGGTTTTTGTTTTGCCTTCTCAAGCTGAAGAATAAATGTCACCAGCATTAAGCAGTGGCACTTCTCCTTTGGTGCAGTATTTTAGGTGATAGGCGTGACACTAATAGTAGAGGAAATTTGACATAGGCAGCTATATCTGATGAAAAAACATTTTTCTGAAGTTTTTATATTTGCCTGAAAATTTTGTATCTTAAAGTTCTCAAAAATTGAGTGATTCAGTTTTCATTTAATCTTTTCAGAGAATTTATGAGACAGCTTTGACTTAAAACACTTCATGTTTTTTTAATAGTTTTAATTTTTTTTTTTGCAGAGAAATGTTGAGTAGAGCTGCCAAAATTTGCTTCCTAGGCTCATTTAAAAATCTCTAGAGCTACACAAGATACTGTGTCATGCACAAAATTAATCACATATAAGAAAAATCTTATAAAAATTCCCACAAAATGTACTAGAAGTAATAGCAGTGATACTATTTATATTGATTGACCAGTTATTACATCCCTGGTTGCTCTTACATGCTTTATCTCATTGAATCCTCACAAATATCCTATGAGATTATTATCTCTGTATGACATCTGAGGAAACAGATGAGTAGTAGAGTTGGAATTTGAAGTAGAATATTCTTTTTTTTAAAATTTGTATTGGAGTATAGTTGATTTACAATGTGTTAGTTTCAGGTGTACAGGAAAGTGAATCAGTTATACATGTACATATATCCACTCTTTTTTAGATTATTTTCCCATATAGGTCATTACAGAGTATTGGGTAGAGTTCCCTGTGCTATACAGTAGGTCCTTACTAGTTATCTGTTTTATATATAGTAGTGTGAATATGTGTGAATATGTCAATTCCAATCTCCCAATTTATCCCTACACCCCCCTTGGTAACCATAATTTTTTTTCTACTTCTGTGACTCTATTTCTGTTTTGTAAATAAGTTCGTTTGCACCAAAAATCTACAAACAATAAATGCTGGAGAGGGTGTGGAGAGAAGGGAACACTCCCACACTGTTGGTAGGAATGTAAATTGATACAGCCACTATGGAAAACAGTATGGAGGTTCCTTAAAAAATTTAAACTAGAGCTGCTACATGATCCTGCAACCCCACTCCTGGGCGTATATCTGGAGAAAACCATAATTCAAAAAGATACATGCACCCCAGTGTTATTGTTCAGTTTTGAGCTTAATGAATGTGTAGTGAATAGAAGAATGAATGCATGACAAAATACATACGAGACTTTGGAAAATCCAGTTTGAGCTTCTATTGATCTATGAAACCCTGAATACTAGTCAGGTTGTGTCTAACATATAGTCAAAAACCATATAGGAAATAAAGGGGAAAGGTGGATGGCATTGTTAATGGAGGTTTTGAGAACATGCTCCATCAACGTTCAAAATGAATAAATCTGAATGTATTGTATGTGATACTTTAGTATTTGTAATACGGCAAACAACTTAAGTCCTTCTCTGTTGTTACTGATTGTTTTGTTTTGGTCTTGGCTATTGTCACTTTCATTTTCCTGCATGATTTCCTTGGGGGGGGGAGCACAAATTACTGGCATAATGGAATGACTTGCTGTGAACCTTGAGAGTAGAATGGCATAGGAAGGAGTTGTTGGCAGGCAGAGAAGACAGTCATGTTCTCAGATTCATATTGACTGCTAGGGCCCCTCTGGGGTCTTTGGGGAGGTATCTTCCTTGGTTTGAGCTCCTTTCAAGATCAGGGCTGGTTTGGGGACTCCTGGAACAGCTTCCCAGGGAAAGAGAACTCAAATAGTGTGTCATCTGTCTCTGGAGAAATTAATCCAGGAGGGAGAAAACAACTTGACCTATAAACATTTAGAACTGAGTATAGTTTAGCAAGAGGTGTGGGGCAGGAGAGGAAGCAGGAGAGAATGAGGGGAGAGTTCAGAGAGGAGGGGCGGAGAAAAGTCACCATGCAGGTGGTCCTGCAACTAGTCCTTTCTGTTGTGGGGTCATTCTAGAAGGTGGCACACTTTTAGGGATAAGGGGCAGTGTTCTGAGAGGGACTTAGTCATCTCCGTGTGGGATTTGATGGTTCCAGCATATGTTTGAGAATCTAAAGTAGGTTGAACCCCAAGAGCATTTTCTAACATTGCACATGGGTTTTGTGGTTGGTCACATTGTGCAAATATAGCTTCATTAAGTCTAAAAAAATTCATGGTCCTGAAGCATTGATGAATGTTATGAAAATATTTATTTATTCAGAGGTTTTTTGGTACATGGTAGAGAATCAAAGTACTTTGTGTATACAAACTGTTCCTGGAGTTATGAATGTGGGTTCTGGAAACACACAAACATGAGGTTGAATGCTGGCTCTGCCATTTGGTAATTATATAATTTGGGGCAAATTTCTTAAATTCTCTGTGCCTTAGTATCTTTGTGCATAATATTGTGGTTGATGGTACCTGAATTATAAGATCAAATGAGATAATACATAGATCATGCTTTGTTCAGTAACAGGTACATAATAAGGGATGATGCTGAAAGAATGTGGGGAGATATTAATTTGGTCAGCTTGAAGCCCAGCTGTTGGTGAACAAATATATTTGCCCTTTCCTCTAACAGTATCAAATTTATGTTTTGTGCATGGAAATTTTTAATGTTTATACCCACTGAGAACATTCAGAGTGATAACTATGTTGATATGACCCAGATTCACATTGAAATTGCTCTTTAAATGCCATTCATTAGTAATTCTTTGATCATCTTTATGTTTAACAAAATTCATAGAATTGCTTTCACTGTTTCTTCCTAATACAAACCTTTTGGCATTCCTCTGGAGCTTTTATTGATAAACTCTCCCTTAAGCATACACCCAAATTAAATGTGAGAACCTGCAGGTAAAAGAAATTGCTTCAAGGCAGTGATTCAGTAGGATGAAAAATCAATAACAGTTTCATTAAGGAAGGAAAGATAGTTTAGACATACTCCTACCTAGCTTTCTTCTTACTGAAAGAAAAGAATAATTGTTGATTATCTCTTTCCTTTCAGATATAATGTTCATAGCTTAGTAATGTGGCTGCTGTATAGTTATATTGTATGCATCCCTTCAAGTCTGCTGGGTTTCTTGAATAGAGGCAGTCTTTACGTTTCGAAAAATTGACACTCATTTAAAGCAGTTTCTTTAATAATGCATGCCATGCTGAGCCTACTGCAAGTGAGCACTTTACAACCACCAAATCCTACTGATATATTTGAATTAGTTAAATTCCAAATTCCTTTCTAAGAAAATGCTTTAATTCCTTCTTTCCCCTCTACTGATTGGTTGATAGCTGGAGGAGGAGATGGGCAGATAGATAAAAGGGCGGATGGATGGTGTAAGGCAGAAAGGAAGGGAGGAATTCAACTTTAATATAGTGGTATGTGTGCTTCTGGCTCTCTGCTTTCTGGCTCTATGATCCTGAGCCACTTACATTCTCTCTGTCTGAGTTTTATCACCTTTGACAAGGTCATAATAATAGTTATATGATATTATATAATATATCATACAACTATAATACAATATATTATATTATAGTTAATATTATATAACTATTATTATGACCTTATGACATTATTATGCAGATGAAAATGAGTTATGTGAGCTGTTGTGATCAGTGTCTATCTGATGACAGTTACCTTATAGTTATATAATTTGAGCTATATTATTAGTAACATTATTGAAACAAAGATAAGGAGGTAGATAAGGTAAATACAATGAAATTTTTAAGATGCCATTTTGTGCTAGAACAATTCAAGATAAAAATAATTGCATTTTAGCCAGAAGGAACACAAATATGTTTTCTGGGTTATCTTAGATGGGAGTTGGACTGCTTGTACAGTAAAATGCCCCCAGAAGAAGAGGGTTTTATCTGTAGGGTGGGATCTCAGAGAGGTATAGGGAAACCACATCCATGCAATAGGGTGAGGTACCAGTCTTTTTTAAGACATTTCAGTATTGAGGAAACATTCACAGGGGGGTCAAACTGTGCTCGGAACTGAGTTACGAGACTTAAAGAAATCTTTTTCGAAGCAAAGTGCAATGGTTAGTTTTGCACAGTGTAGAAATAATCAGGGCACTCGGTCCAGAGCCAGAGAGAAGGCTTTCTCATAAATTGCTGTGTGTCCTGTATCAGGTGGTGATAGGATGTTGTCTCTCCTGTGGTAGCAGCAGGCAACATGAGTATGGGAGAGTTTTTCATTGACTTTATTATAAAATGCTATGTCAAGCTCTCAGGAGTTTAACTAGCCCAACCAGTCTTTATTTATCACATTTCTCTCAAGACCTATGAGGTTCACTCAGTAATAACTAAGCACAATTGCTAACATTTACTACTTTTTCTTAAGAGTCAGGCACTCTTCCAATTGCTTTGCATGGATTTTTATATTCTTTTGCCTCACGCGGGTTGTGGTTGGTGTAGTAGTATTTTGATTTTGTTGAGCTGGAGACCGAAGTACAGAGAGGTTAACCACTCAGCCCAAGGTCACACAGCAAGTCAGTGGTGGTGCCAGGTTTCAAACCCACTTCGATTCCAGAGCCTGAGTCCTAAACTAATGCCTTATATAATAAGTGCTTAATATTTGCGAATGGTTATAATAATAGCTACAGTTAAATATAGCAAAAAAAAAAAAGAAATTTCTGCTCAACATGACCCTTCATTTCCAGGTTTGTGTCAAGTGTGTGTACTTGAAGCACATTTTATAATGATTGCAGAAATAACCAACCATCTCTTTCTCTTCTGGTATAAAAAGAGATAAAGAGCCACTCCTACTTTGCCTAATGATTGTTAAATTGCTTTCTTTTTTTTTTTTTTTTTTTTTTTGCTGTACACGGGCCTCTCACTGTTGTGGCCTCTCCCGTTGCGGAGCACAGGCTCCGGACGCACAGGCCCAGTGGCCACGGCTCACGGGCCCAGCCGCTCCGCGGCACATGGGATCCTCCCAGACCGGGGCACGAACCCGTATCCCCTGCATCGGCAGGCGGACTCTCAACCACTGCGCCACCAGGGAGGCCCTAAATTGCTTTCTTTTTGGTCTAATCTTTGCTAAAGGGAAGAAGGAGACCAGACATGGCAGGCTTTTTATTTTATTTTTTAAAAAATCTACTAGCTGCCAAAAGAAAAGTGCTGGAGAGCAGATTTCAGTGTGCTTGTTAGATGTAGGGTTGTTTTGATTGTCTGTGGCCTGTAGGGAATTGGATGGGAAGAGCATGTACTAGCCTCTACTCATGATGGGCAAGGAGAATAACAGGTCTGTTGGTTCAAACTGAACTTCATGGCCTTGAAAGGACTTGGTGGCTGCAAGCAGCAGGCGTGGTAAGAAAGGTGCTATTTATGGAAGACCTACCATGCCAGGTAGACTAGATATCCTGTATTATAGGTGAGAAGAGCCAGGCATCAAGAAGTTCAGAAATTTGCTCCAAGTCACACAGCTCATGAGCAACAGAACTCAGCTTTGAACTTGGATCTCTGCAACTCCTGCCTACTTCCCACCATCCCATAGTGCCTCTTACAGTAGTCCAAGCATGTGATCTAGAAAATGCTTGGTCCCCATTTCTTCTCACTGGGCATGAAGTGCAGCTTCCAGCAGATGTGGTTTTTCTGCAGTCTCTCACCTCCCCTTGCCTCCTTTTTGATCCAGAGTTCGTCTATGTGGAGGCTGCATCTGGCCATGCTGCACACTCATTGGTAGGGATGCAGAAGGCAGATAGCACTTAGCACTTTTTTTTTTTTTTGCGGTACGCAGGCCTCTCACTGTTGTGGCCTCTCCTGTTGTGGAGCACAGGCTCCAGACGCACAGGCTCAGCGGCCATGGCTCACACACCCAGCCGCTCTGCGGCATGTGAGATCTTCCCAGACCAGGGCACGAACCCGTGTCCCCTGCATCGGCAGGCAGACTCTCAACCACTGCGCCACCAGGGAAGCCCGCACTTAGCACTTTATAGTGGAAAAGGACCTGAATCCTGATGCTGCTGGTCATGAATCAATGGTTTCATTCTCCAGTCATGGCATTGCACTTCTTGGAATTAAACCTCAGGGCTCCTAATGATAAAATGGATACTTAGAGTTATCTAGCCTATGTTACAGTCAGCATTATTATGAGGCTCTAAAAAGAAAATTTGTAGAAATACCTAGAAAAATAGCACTCAAATTAACACTGGTAGCAGTCTCATACAGGAGGCAATTTGGATAAACCATCAATTACTTTCATGAGGAACATTTTCAACCATGCTTTGGTTTTTTCCAAACGATGAAAGTACCCATTCTCAAACTTTGGAGCACAACTTTTGAATTTATATGAACTCTTCAGTTTGGAATGGTAGTATTACCATTCCCCACTTTATTCCTATTCTCCTAGTTCCCCGTAGTAAATGGAAGTAGATTCACGTTGCCACGGTGTCTATAGATATTATTTAGCTTATTGAAATAGCATACCTTATTGGGTTCTTTCATGGGGGAATGTCAGAGGCTGACGGCTGCTTGGTTTTATCTATGGCTTCCCAAAGCCAGCTCTTGTTTAATTGAGGCAGCCAGTAAGCTTTACTGAGCTCTCAGCTGGGAGTGGGGTGGAACTAGGCTGTTTTTTTTTTTGTTTTTTTTGTTTTTTTGGAACTAGGCATTTTAACCAGAATCGATCATCTGCTCAGTACTTAAGTAGCATGAGCCTCCAGACTCTGGCTAGCCTAATGGACTTTCCACTGTGTCTCTGCTATTGAGCAGTGATTACTATACAGATTGAGGCATATTTGGTTTCAGTTCAGTCTGTTCCCACAGATGAGGCCCAAGTATGATCACATCGTATAACTTATTTAAGGTGCAGCGTCTGTGTAACCTGAGCCATAAGTAAAAGTTGGCCCTCCGTCTGTTCTGTCACCTGGAGGACTCTCTGTTTTCCAAGGGAAATAGTCCATCTTGTGAACTGACATCATTAGAGTCATAAAAATTCAAATGTGCCTTGAGCGATTACTTTGGCATAAAGACTCAAGTACAATATCCAAAAGCTTAGCATCCTTTCACTGAAATACAATGGTTTAGGCTTGGATGGAAGAAATTTCTGGAACACTAATTGCAGTTCCAAAACAGTATTACTAGTTGTAGTCTGAAGAAACTTGAATCTGTAAACTCCAGTCATTTTCATAGACTCTGAAAAGTTCTTTTTTTTTTTTTCACTTGTAAGTTTAGTTTGATTATAAATGTATTTAGTCATGGATTGTTTGGAAAATGAAACAGAGCACAGAGGTTTTTCTTCTATAATTCCTTTAATTTGTAGGTGAAGAACTCTGAGTCTAGAAACAAAATCCAGTTGCTGAAGGTCACACCACAACCAAAGTCATCTGATTTCTAGTACATCATCTTTGATACTCACATAATCCTACTTTAGCAAAGAATCAAAGCCCAGGTCTCTCTCATGTTCATTTCCCCACTCTGGTTTCAGTAAGTTGGAAATAGAAAAGTAAAAGGGAACTAAATCCATCTCCCCTTTCCTCTTGTTGAATTACTTGCTAAATATAGTTGCTACCTTCTATCTATTCTTATCCTTGTCTGCATAAGACCTGTTCCTTGAGCCTGTCCTTACTTTTTCCTGATTGCGTGTAATAAAGACATTGGGGTAGACTGTGGCACGTGATAGCATCCCTGAAGTTACATATCTCATAGTTGTAGACCCACTGCTAAAGGGTTTATGACTCACACTCCTCGCAGTGAAAAGGATAACAACAGAGCTTTGTTTCTCTCCTCTGTGATGGATTCTGAATTCGAGCAGCTGGGACCAGATGGGGAACCTGGCTTCTTTAGTGAATTTCCAGAAGTGCAATGTTCAATTGGCTGCCCCATTTAAGAAAATTATCTAGACTCAGCCAATGGAGTTTAAAGGGACGTTAGTTTCTTCAAATTGATCTCTTCCCTTTCTTAGTACATATACTGTACTGGTCCTCTGGCCTGGGCGAATAAAGTACACAGCTCCTTTTAACACCTGGAGGCCTGGGGAATGAGTACCGTGAGTGTAGTGCTGACAGGACTTGACATTCTCCTCACTGAGGCTTTTCTACCTTGGGTCTTCCTCGTTAAGCACTCAATGTAGAACTCCTTTAAAAAGTAGCTTTAGTTCTAGTCCTTCGAAGTAGTGCTTCCTAAGCCCCAGAGCAAGACAATTTCCCAAATGATGAAGTCCTTAAAAATGCATGCGGTTTAGGACAGCAGGAGTAAATAATTGGAAATTCGATAGCTTCAGTCCTTTTTACTCTCTTAAAACCCTTGACTAAAGATGGCAGTCACGTAAAACCACCACAAAAGGAATAGTTGCTTAAAATAGTAATACCGTGGTGTATCTTGTTCCTTCTGCCAATATGGATTCTTGGTTATTTCCAGATAATTAGGACTAGCCTCCTGAGGACCAAAGGAGGCAATTTCCCTTGCATGGTTCCCCCTCCCTTTCTTGTCTACACTTCTTTTAACCTTCAGCAGTGTGCTTTTTTTAGGAGCCTGGCTTGCTTCATTCTGATGACCCAGATCAAATTATGTTAATGATTGTTTATCATATCATTTCTTTCTCATAAGAATGCTTCCCTCCCAATAGGTTTATTCTAAATGTGCATCTTAACTCAGAGGACTCCGTCTACACCTGTGGCCGGCAGACTTGTCCACATTGAAGTTCAGGGAACATTTCATTCTGCAGACCCACAAAGAACACCATATCCGCTGGCATCTTACTCTACTTACGTGCAAGGCTACTTTTATATATAGCATGAACTGGATTTTATTTCTCTTGTAAGGTCAGACAATAGGCCAGGTAAGAGTACTAAGCTAAGGAAGGTGGAAAGCACAGTTTGATAATGAAGGTAAAATGCTTGGAATTTGTTCCAGATGTTACTAACTACTGTCAGTACTGTCTTAAGGACTGGATGGCAATTTCAGTTCAGCATTTCCTTGATTTTCTAGGCTTTTAAGGTTCTTCATGTTTTCTTAATTATAGAATTAATTAGCATGTTAATGGAAAATCATTAGATAATGGAATTCATAAAGCCTCTGTTTTTTTTTTTTTTTTTTTTTTTTTTTTTGCTGTACGCGGGCCTCTCACTGTTGTGGCCTCTCCCGTTGCGGAGCACAGGCTCCGGACGCACAGGCCCAGCGGCCATGGCTCACGGGCCCAGCCGCTCCGCGGCATATGGGATCCTCCCAGACCGGGGCACGAACCCGTATCCCCTGCATCGGCAGGCGGACTCTCAACCACTGCGCCACCAGGGAGGCCCTAAAGCCTCTGTTTTTGCAAACCATTATTTACAAAACAGAGCACTGTGGTTTTAGTCAATAGAGCCTTTGGGCCAATTTGCACCCTGTCCCTACTCTGGGAGAACTCAGATGTCCCTTATATTTCTGATTGGCTGTCACTTTGCAGGGAAATGGCTACTATACTTAGAAGCTTCTCAAGCTGTAAACATAGGCTGGAGGAATTGGAGCCTGGGTTTGCTTTTGTGCTTTTTAGAATTCATTTCTTTTTATTTTTATTACCTAATCTCAGGTATGCTTTCATACACCTTAGCAAAAGAATAAAAGGCCCCAGTGGTCTCTGCAATCTTCTTCTTTTTTTTAGTTGAAGTATAGTTGATTTACAATGTGTTAATTTCTGCTGTACAGCAAAGTGATTCAGTTATACATATATACACATTCCTTTTTTATATTCTTTTCCATTTTGGTTTATCATAGGATTTTTTAAAATAAATTTATTTATTTTATTTTATTTTTGGCTGTGTTGGGTCTTCGTTGCTGCGCATAGGCTTTCTTTACTTGCAGCGAGCGGGGGCTACTCTTCGTTGTGGTGCATGGGCTTCTCATTGCAGTGGCTTCTCTTGTGGAGCAGGGGCTCTAGGCACATGGGCTCACTAGCTGTGGCTCGAAGGCTCAGTAGTTGTGGCTTGCGGGCTCTAGAGAGCAGGCTCAGCACACGGGCTTAGTTGCTCTGCAGCGTGTGGGATCTTCCTGGACCAGGGCTCGAACCCGTGTCCCCTGCACTGGCAGGTGGATTCTCAACCACTGCACCACCAGGGAATCCCATCATAGGATACTGAATGTAGTTCTCTGTGCTATACAGTAGGACCTGGTTGTTTTCTGCAATATTCTTTAATTTCTCCTTCACTGCCTGTCCTCTTGGTTCTCAGGTACCTGCCCCCCGCCTCTGATGGACCTGAGCAGCCAAGTCCAAGGTGACTGTGTCTGGCATCCACTTTTCCTTAATTCCCACTTGGCTGCCTGGTCCACTGTGTGAACTCAGAGTGGATGGCTACTGCAGCAATTCGCAGACCAGACGGGATAGATGGCATACAGTATTATAATATGTTATATAATTATATATCGTAAGTTCAGCCCTTCTTTCCCCACCAGATTCTATGGGGACCATGCCCTTCCTACTCTCTCCTCCCCTTAGTCAATTTCTCTAGGCTAAAAATCTTGCCAATTCCAGCTCTCTGAAGGTAGTGGAAAGGAGAAGGGAGGTGTATCTAACAAGCCACATTATTTTGGAGGCAAATATCCACTTATTTGACCATGATGTAATTTCCAGTTGATAATCTTTTCAGCCTATCAACCAGAAATTATACCTAAAAAATGTAATAAGCTTCCTTATCTCTATATGTTTCCATTTTCAATTTCTCCAGTGAGCTGGAAATATAGAGATGAGATATACATTCTGTTTGCTGTACTTGATTGATGAACTGTTGTTTGCTATATTTAACTTTTAAAGTAGATAACCTTGACAGAATTATATATTTTTCTAAAATAAAACCATGTACTACCCTATTTTCCATGACTAGTTTCTGTTTTTATCAAGCTAGCCATAGCCCACCCTTCCAGTAGGACACCAAAGCCAAACTTTTAACCCCCTTATTTGCACATCAGAGAACATTGCTGCCCTATAACCCTTCTTTCACCCTAATTGCCATTCCTCTATATGTTCGCATGGACCCATGGTTGTTTTGTTTTCTAATTTTTTTTATTGGGGTAAAAAACACATACTATAATATTTACCATCTTAACCAGTTTTAAGTGTCCAGTTGAGTGGAGTTGAGTATATTCACGTTGTTGTACAACAGATCTCCAGAACCTTTTCATTTGCAACACTGAAACTCTATACCCAATAAACAGTAATTACCCAATCTCTTCCCTTCAGCCCCTGGCAACCTGCCACCTTTCTATTGTCTGTTTCTATGGTTTTCACTACTTTAGTTATTTTGTATGAGTGGAATCATACAGTATTTATCTTTTGTGACTGGTTTATTTTGCTTAGTAAAATGTCTGTGAAGTTTATCCATGTTGCAGCATATGACAAGATTTCCTTCTTACATAAGGCTGCATACTATTCCATTGTGTGTATATAGCACATGTTCTTTATCTGTTCATCTGCTGATAGACATTTGGGTTGCTTCCAACTCTTGGCTATTGTGAATAATTCTGTGATAAACACAAATATGCAGATATCTCTTCAAGTTCCTGCTTTGAATTCCTTTGGATATATATCAAGGAGTGGGATTGCTGGATCATATAGTAATTCTATTTTTAATTTTTTGAGGAACCCCCATACTCTTTTCCATGATGGCTGCTCCATTTTACATTCCCACCAACAGTGCACAAGGGTTCCAATTTCTCCACATCCTAGCCAACACTTGCTATTTTTTGTTCTTCCGATAGTAGCCATACTGATGGATGTGAGCTGATATCTCATTGTAGTTTTGATTTGCATTTCTCTTATGATTAGTGATGTTGAGCATCGTTTCATATGTTTGTTGGCCATTCATACATAATTTTTTTTAGAATTATCTATTCAAGCCCTTTGCCCATTTTTAAATCAAATCAAATTTGTTTTGTTGTTGTTGAGTTGTAGAAGTTCCTTATATACTTTGGATATTAACCTTTTATCAGAGATATAATTTGTAAATATTTTTGCTATTCTGTAGGTTGGTTGCCTTTTCACTCTATTGTTTCCTTTGATGCACAGAAGTTTTTCAGTTTGACATAGTCCCATTTGTCTATTTTTGCTTTTGTTGACTGTGCTTTTGATGTAATATCCAAGAAATCGCTGTCAAATCTAATGTCCTGAGGCTTTCTTCCTATGTTTTCTTCTAGGAGTTTTACAGTTTTAGTGCTTGCATTTAGTTCTTCGATCCATTTTGAGTTAAGTTTTGTATATGGTTATATGGTAAGGGTCCAACTTAATTTTTTGCATGTGGATATCCAGTTTTCCCAGCACCATTTTTTGAACAGACTGTCCTTTCCCCATTGTGTAGTCTTGGCTTGTGGAAAGTCATCTGGACATATATGCAGGAGTTTATTTCTAGGCTCTCTATTCTGTTCCATTTGTCCAAATATCTGTCTTTTGGCCGTCTTATACTGTCTTAATTACTGCTGCTTTGTGTGCTATGTTTTGAAATCAGGAAGTGTGGGGCCTCCAACTTTGTTGTTTTCTTTAAGGTTGTTTTGCTATTTTGGGTCCCTTGAGATTCCATGTGGATTTTAGGTTGTTTTTTATATTTCTATAAAATAAGTCATTAGGATTTTCATAGGGATTGCATTGAATCTATAGATTGCTTTGGGTAGTATGGACATTTTAACAATATTAAGTCTTCCAATCCATGGGCATGGGATATCTTTCCATTAATTTGTACCATCCTTGAGTGCTTTGAACAATGTTTTGTAGTTTTCAGTGTACACATCTTTCACCTCCTTGTTTAGGGGTATTCCTAAGTATTTTATCCTTTATGATGTCCTATAGCAAATAGGATTGTTTTCTTAATTTCCTTTTCAGATTGGTCTTCGTTAGCATATAGAAACACAACTAAATTTTGTGTGTTGATTTGTATCCTATAACTTTGCTGAAATTGTTTCATAGTTGTAACAGCTTTATTTTTCTGGTGGAATCTTTTGAGTTTTCTACATATGGATCATATTGTCTGTGAATGAGATAATCTCACTGCTTTCTCACTTTGGATGCCTTTTTTTTTTTTTTTTTTTTGCGGTATGCGGGCCTCTCACTGTTGTGGCCTCCCCTGTTGCGGAGCACAGGCTCCGGATGCGCAGGCCCAGCGGCCATGGCTCACGGGCCCAGCCGCTCCGCGGCATATGGGATCCTCCCAGACCGGGGCACGAACCCGTATCCCCTGCATCGGCAGGCGGACTCTCAACCACTGCGCCACCAGGGAGGCCCTTTGGATGCCTTTTATTTATTTATTTTCTTACCTAATTGCTCTGGCTAGAACTGCTAGTATTATGTTGAATAATAGTGGTGAGAGTGAGCATCCTGGCCTTGTTCCTGATTTAAGAAGAAAAGTTTTCAGTCTTTCACCATCAAGTATGATGTTAGTTGTGGGCTTTTTATATATGGATTTGTTATGTTGAAATAGTTTCCTTCTATTCCTAGTTTGTTGAGTGTTTTTATAATAAAGGGATGTTGAATTTTGTCAAATACTTTTTCCACACCATTTGAGATAATCGATTGGTTTTTGTGCCTCATTTTGCTAAATACTGATTGATTTTTGTATGTTGAACTCTCCTTGTATTCCATGTATAAATCCCACTTGATATGGTGTTTAGTCCTTTAATTGCTTTTGAGTTAGCTTTGCTAGTATTTTATTGAGGACTTTTGCATTAATATTCATCAAGGATATTGATGTGTGTTTTCTTTTCCTATTGTGTCTTTGGCTAATGTTGATATCAGAGTAACTGGCCTCATAGAATGAGTTTGGAAATGTTCTCTCTTCTTCAATTATTTGGAAGAATTTGAGGAGGATTGGTGTTAATTCTTCTTTAAATGTTTAGTTGAATTTTCTAGGGAAGCCATCTTATCCTGGGATTTTTCTTTACTGGGAGTTTTTGATTACTATTTCAATCTCTTTACTATTTACACATTTTTTAAAAATTTGATGACACAATTTTCTTGATTTCTCCTCCCTCCAAAACACACAACACATGTATTTGTTGCCATTATTAGAGAAGGAAAGGAATATGACAATACTCCTTTAAAAGAGTAAAATAATTTAGGAATAGTAGACAGAATGTTAAGTTTCTTTTAATAGTCTCAGTCACCTTCCCCTCTGCAAATAGCTTCTTGATCAACTTCACCAAGAAAACAAACAAACAATAAGAAAAAAGTTTAGACCAATTATCTGTCGACTTTTACAGTCTTCTTGGCACTGCATTTGCTTATGT
This sequence comes from Mesoplodon mirus, assembly GCF_964341445.2. Taxonomy (NCBI): domain Eukaryota; kingdom Metazoa; phylum Chordata; class Mammalia; order Artiodactyla; family Ziphiidae; genus Mesoplodon; species Mesoplodon mirus. The sequence continues at coordinate 54,530,524 of NC_138984.1, forward strand.
GTATGTTATTCCCCCCTTTCTCCCACATCTGAGGCAGGTAGATCCCTCTACTACTCTGGTTTCATCCCTTCCCCTGGATTCTTTATCCTGATGGTCTCTTTCCATTAACTTGCACCAATAAGTAGTCCTACTCTATATCGGCTCTGTCTCTCTGTCTGGCTTTCTCTTCATCTCTTAAAAATTGCTCCTCTCAATTTACCTTAATTTATCTCTATTTACTCCTGGAATTTCTACAGTCAAATTGTGAAAGGCTGTGAAAGGTTGTGAGCTTGGATACAACAAGAACAGTGTGGATTCAAAATTCTCTAACAGTCACTTGTTTTGTGATATTGGACAAGTTACATAAACCTTTAGGGCCTTTATTTTCTTCATTTAAAGGAAGGATACCAACAATAATGATAATACCTCCCTATAAAGTTGGGATTGTAAAGATCATCAAACAGACATGTTGGTCAACCTTCCTTGAAATCTCTTAATGCATTTGACACTGTTGGAGTATCTTCTTCCTGGAAATTGTTTCCTCTCTTGAAAACATTTTACTTGTTTTCTTCCTACAACCCTAACCCTTCCTTTTTTCTTCTTGATAGGCTCATTTCCTTTACTTGCCCTTTAGTGTCTTTGTTCCTCAGGGATTTGCCTTCACCTCTCTTTTATCTGTGCTCACTCTACTTGAGCTCTTGCACTCGAAAGCACATCTACATTTTTAATACTCATATGGGATACAGAGTATATACATGGGAGATACATACACACATTTCCAAATTTCTTCTGAAATCCAGACATGTTTGTGGCCTGCAGATCTCCCTGGGTGCTGCAGTCATCTCTTACTCAGCTGGTCCAAACTGTTGTTCATCAGCACCTGTTCTCAGCAACTCTAAGGGCCTCTTCTGTCCCTTCCACTTGCCATTTCTATGAATTTCTGTGAGATCTTCTCAGTCATGCTGGCAGTATTAATAGACAATTACTCATCTCAGCCCACCACTCACTAAGTCCCTTACCCTTCTCTGTGCCTTAAATATTCCCATTATTTCTCCTTGTTTCTCAAATGTGTTGCTATCCTGTCATTCTTAAATGGCCTCCTTGTCTCTAACTTTTGAATTCGTTCAAGGTTATCTTCATAAAATGAAAACCTGTTTCTAACAATTCCCTGTTTAAAATCCTTTAGTAATTCTCTACCAGTTTTAGGATAAAACTTGAATTCTTTTGTACAACAATATGTACAGTATTATACTCCTTATAATGTGTCTTCTGCCTCAGTTTTATATTCTGTCTTTCATCACATACGATTTTGAGCAGTATGGAACTTCTTGTCCTTCCAGGAAAATACAGTTCTCTTCTTTGTCATTTTTTTTTTGACCCTCCCTCTCGCCCTCTCTTTCTTTTCTCTTCCACCTCCTATTCCCTCCCACCCTTCTCCTTCATTCCAATTTCTCACTTCTGTTTTGACTTCATTTTCCGATTGTCTTATCACTACATAATTAACTTGTTTTAATCTTTAAGACCAGCCAAAACATTACCTGCTGTGTGAGCTCTACCCTGATCACCCACCTCACACACATTCACACTTGGTGAGAATAGGCCTACCATAGTGGGGCACCCAGGTATGCTGACTTCCAGGGGAGTTGTCTTTTTATTTTTATGTTGCCTAAGGTGGTTGGAGTTTCAGGCAAATTGACATCTGGAATACTAACAAGCAGATTTTCTTCTCCTGTCACTGTACTAGAACATACATGTTTTGACATTTAGATAAAGTTATGGGATCCCTATTAAATAACTGGCTTCAGGGATGGAGCCCTTGTTCAAACTGCAGAGCAGATAAAGCTACCTTTATCTGTGTAAGCCTCAAAGGGCTTATGTTTGTCAAACTGCAGGGCATTTCATTAGCATTTCTGAGGAGTGGGTGTTTCCTTCTGGGAAAGGTTGACTGAATCAAGTAAATTTTGCTTCCAGGGAATGAAATCCACCTTGGTCCAAACTAGGAGACTGTAGGTATTCAAGACTGACTGATGGCAGACATTGACAGTGAACAACCAATGCTTAGGAATGCAAGAATGTTGACAGGAGTGGAGATTTTCCAGATCAGTTTTTGACACCAGTTATTTCAAAAAAATTGTTTCTTAACGGGTGGTCACCGAGTTAAAGCCCTTTTGATTGTCTATCGAGACACATTGGATTATATCCATTCTTATCATGTGCATCCTCTCCAGGTCTGGAGATCAGGAGGGAGGGAGGTGGGAGAGGTATTTTGTATATATGCTTCTGAAAGTCAGCCTCAATCTGATTTTTTACAACTTTGCATATAGTTGTATAGAGTTTAATATTTTGAAAGCATTTGTATAGCACTTTTTTTTTCAGTATAACCCACTGCATCCTATGTTTGGCATTATCTTAAACCAATTTCCAATCATCTATAAACAAGAGTGTATGATGATATCTCTGGTATAACTCAAAGAATATATATTTAATGGTATATAGGTTTGAAGAGGCATTCTTGATATGAAAAGGTAATCATTTGTTTATGTTAAGGATTTAAACAGAAAATAACCATATTTTACATAAGAATTTACATCCCCAGAATTCATAATTGAATGGTACGCTTCTTATTTCAATTTGAGTAAGTCTAATATTAAAAGATTCATTCATGAAAAAACCCAAATGTTTTTAAAAAGAAAGTCATAAAACAAGTTTATTACAGTTTTCGAGGCGCCCAACTCAAATAGATCTGCAGAATGGGTTGATAGAAGAGTGAGAAAATATAATGTATACAAAAAGAAAAAAGCTGTGGAAAAAATCACGCATCTCTTTTTTTCCCTTTATTTTAATCATAAAAAATAATGGGAATTGTTCTATAAACATGAGTGAGCTAAAAAATATTACCAGAGTATTAGTTACTAGAAAAACAGAAATGAAATTTGGAGATGAGATTTATCATCTTCTCACTTTAATTTGTACTCCTGCTGCACTGTAAATGTAATAACCATCAACATGAAAAATGTAACAGATTGGTAATACCATTGAGTTTTAATTAAACTGCTGAAATGAAGAAGACCCAGATGGATAACTGGGAAATGTAGTTATCCTTTATGAAATGTGCTGGACTGCCTGTTGTTCTGTTTCTTATAAATTAATGCTCTGCCAAAAATAGTGCCCCATCAGAAGATTTACTAAAAATTAATAATTTCTGTTTATAAAACAGATGGTTGCTTTAGTTTATTCAATTTGGGTTTGAAATACTTATCACTGTAAATCAGCAGTTGCTTACTTTCCTGATCCCTTCCCAACTTGACTCCCCATTTCTGTGGCTTTCTAGTTAAATAAATCAGTACGTACATCTTGTTTTTCTACAAGGTCGTTGGTCTGATCTCTTTGCTTCAGGATGTCAGGTGTTTGTATCTAATTTCTAGTAAATTTTACGTTCTTTGAATTCATAAGTTAAAAAAAAAGAGAAATGGCAGTGTAAGAAGCAACTCAGTTGGAAAGTTTTCATCACTCCTTCAGAAAATAGCAACCACTGACAGCAGTTAAGACATGAAGAACTGGTGTTTTTCTTATCAGCTTGATGCAAGGATGAATTGGCTACTTAAGATTCAGGAGATAAACTTTTCAGATGTATTTATGAGATGGTTGCTGATGTCCACATGGCAGACTACTGACCTATTTGTGTACCAGAGTACTGGGTCTCCCCTGTGGGAGAGTTGCATGTGATGAAACAGTTGTAAACATGCGCAAATTTCCAGTTTCTGACTCCCCCGATATCATATGACCTATATGAAGATGACCTTTATCTAGCAGCAGAATTGGACTTAAATGTTGAATTAGAAACATAGCATTTTCATGACAGCTACAGAGAAATGAGACAGATGAGTTTAATCACAGGGCAATTCTGTTTGTTTTTATCCTAGGGTTAACTATTTAGGGTATTGAAGTTCTCTTGTTTGCAAAGGGCATGAAAATCACGTATTTGTTGGTGGTGCCCATTATGCCTGGCACTGTGAGGACAGTGTCTCTAAGGAAGGTATCTTAGAGGAAGGTAACTCTGAGATATGTCTGTCCTCTCTAAGCACCTATAACCTAAACGGAGAGATGGCAAAACAAATAGGAAGTAATAAATTGTTATATAATTGAATCCATTTGGATGCTGTAAGAATTCAAGGGCGGGCAGGATCAGTATGAGTTGCATATAAAAACAGGACAAAATTGGAACATTTGTTTGTAATAGATGAGTGGGATTTGGAACTGCAAGAGTAGACGAGTTTAGTTAATGAGATTAGCATAATCAGAGGCCTGGGGGAGAATGATTGTGACATGACAGGGAATATAAAGTGTTTGAGAAGAACAGTTCCTCTTAATGAATAAGGATGGCAGATAAGGATGGCTGGATAAGGGACAGCCAGACACTGAAGGGGCTTTAAGGCTATGTGGCAGAGGTTTGATCTTTTATGACAGGCCACACAAAACCATTGTTGGTTCTTGAACTTGAAAGTTATCTGAAAGGACAGTGGTGGGAAGATGAATCTAGAAGTGGTACCCAGCTAGAAAACTACTGCAGTCATTCAGACGGATAGAATTATTTGAGGAGTGAATAGTGAGTAATTAGTTTAAAAATGAAAGAGTATATTAATACTAGAAAATGAGGAATCAAGATGCTAACATGGTCTTCATATAGACCAGCATCTATATCTGCACAGGAGGCCCGCCCAGCCTCTGTGGGCTGAGACCTAGTGCCCCTTAAGTCCTGCTCAAGCTGGTTCAGTATATGAGTGCATTCCCTGGGGTAGGGTAATTTGTCTAGCCATGAATATTTAACCCATTGTGGGCCAATAAGAGTGCTTTCCCAGATTTTTTTCAGGTTATTCTAGTTAGGAAAAGTCCTATTTCTCTCTGGCCATGAAGCCATAAAGATATAAGACCAGATCTGTCTGCCAGTATTGTTACAGCTTCATGGGAGAGCAAATCTGAGAAAGTGAAGCCAATGCAGAAAGATGTAGTGAGAAGATCAGTAATTAAGGGGTTGGAGGGAAATACGTGTGTGTGTCTGTGTTTGCATGTATGCATGTGTATAAGTATGTGTGCACATGCACATGCAAACATTAGTACAGCCCTAGGAATATAAGCCTTACAAGCCACATTTTTAAAAAAGTTGAAGTATAGTTGATTTACAATGTTGTGTTAGTTTCAGGTGCTTACAGCCACATTTTGCAGATGAGGAAATCATTGTTCAGAAAACCTAGCCGTTTGGTCAAGGTTAAATAGCTACTTACATGATAGATTGAGAATTGAAGCCTAAGTTTAGTTCCAAACCATCATACCTTTTTCTTTATGAGACTGCCTATCGTCATGGTGGTGGAGAGTCTGTTCGAACTAAATACTAATTAATTGCACTTTCCTGGTCTTCCTTTTATGATTCTAGGGTGTATTCACACCAAACACAGTCATTGTAGTTCTGCTCTGTGCTGTAGGAAGGTGATATTTTCTTCTCCACGTCCATGTGACTCTCGGTGGTATGAAACATGGAAAGCTTTTATGTCTAGAAAAAGTGTCACAGAGTGTTGAGTCAAACACTAGCCAATAAAAGTCTATATTATTCATTTCATAGTGTATAAAATATTCCATGTTAATAGTAAAAAAAAGCAGAGTGTGTTGTTGCCCAAAACAAAAAGCAGCAAAATTAAAATAGGACTAGCTTTTAATATATAACACTTATAGTATATAGGTATATTTAGTTAAAAGGTTTTACTAGGTGCGGGAAACAGTAGTGGAGTTTTCAAATGACATTTTAGACACTTTTCAAATTATTTAATGACAGTAATAATCCTGCTTTTTTTTCAATTACACTTAATGTAGATTTACTGGCTCTAAGATTTTTAAAGATTACATTTGATGTAGAGAGTACTAATTCTGATGTTTATTTCAGTTACATTTGTAACTTTTTTCTTGATATAGTTATATCCCATTTATGTCTCTTTGTTATAATTTTCTAAAGTCCTACCACCAGAAGTAATACACTTATTAGTGATGATTTACCTGAACCCTAAACTCATTGATCCATTTTTAGCTCATTATGGAGATCAAAGAGTGAGATAGAAGGGTAAGGAGAAAGGTAGAAAGTTATTTTCCTAAAGAATTTACTAAAAGTTGGAATAGATATAGAAGTTGAAGAAATGGATACTTGGATATATGAGTGAATCTGAACATTGATTCCTTGAGGTGGAATTTCTTGGAAGATATAGAAACAGTGAAGGTACAATGTGAATACTTAGAGTTGGGGGAGAAACACGGTGGTAAGTGAGCAAGAGGGATTAGTAGTTCCCCTTTCTGGCCACCAGGGGGTGGTAATGTCCCAGAGAAGCTTGGAGGACACCACAGGCAGTAGGGCTGACTGGGGTGTAGATAAAGCGTTGGTGGCGCTGTGAATGATTAAAAGAAGGGAAAAGTAATATTTGTGAATCTGGTTTCTGTCACTCAGGTAGTATCTTAATAGCAGACTTTATTCAGGGGGTAATTACTTCATTTATAGCTTGCCTATTTTATTTATATTTAGCACTCAACTACTTTATTGTTTCTTTAATACATTTTTTTGACAAAGATAGACTTTATTTTTTTTCCCATGCCTTGTTTTTTCTAATTGAAGTATAGTTGATATACAATGTTATGTTAGCACAGTGATTCATATATATATATATATATATATATATATATATATATGTATATATATTCTTTTTCAGATTTTTTCCCTTATAGATTACTACAAAATATTGAGTATAGTTCCCTGTGCTATATGGTAAGTCCTTGTTGGTTATCTATTTTATGTATAATAGTTGTGTATATGTTAATCCCAAACTCCTAATTTATCCCTCCCCCCATTTTATACATTCTTAAATAGGTTAGACTCAGAAAACAAAAAAGCTAAATTCAGATCTACTGTGACTGCTACCTAGTAGCCGTTGTAAAAAAATTCTTAATTTGTGAAGAGACTCCTGGATTTTTTATTATTGATAGATGTTAATTACATGAGTCTCATTTCTATAATCAATATCTTTCTCTCTGTCTCTCCCCTTTTTTCTCTGCTTCCCCTATCCATCCCCACCCCCAGTCATTTAGCATTATCATAGAAATGGACTGTCCATCCTTCTTTCATATTCTAATGCTGAATTGTATTAACCTAATTGGTAGTGGACCTAACTGATCAAATTTTAAACCAATTCCTAATCTTTTCTACTGACCTCAAGTGGCAAGTAAATAAGAAACAGGTATAAAACTACATGGATCTTCCAAATCTATAGCTATTTAGGTTATGCTATTAATTGAGGTTCCCAAACTAGAGGTGTATTAATTTTCCCCTCTTTGGAGATGCATCAGTTCACAAATTCAGACAGTTTGTCGGGTAGCCTTTCTCTACAAGCCAGTCCATGCAAAAGGCATTAGTCTAATTAAATTAGGGGCTATTAACTCCACAAATTTGCATACAAAGTTAGAAAAATCAATATCTTATTAGTTTCAAAACCTTTTATCTAGCTCCTTTGAATTTTTTTTAGTATCTTTTCGTAGTAAAAATTTCGATTTAAAGCTTTCCAAAAATTGGTGATCAATAATTGTTTTCTAGTCACTGAGAAATTCATTAACCTCTATACTTACTGCATTGCCACATATCTGTATTGAACTCTCTTCTAATCACCACATTATTCTTGGCTGAAAACACATTAGCTATAAAATCATAAAATGAGAAACATAACATTTATAAAGACTTTGTTTAGGTATAGTAGTTAATGGATTGTGCAGAACTCTGGAACACTCTCTCATTTCCAGTAAAAATACATTTATATCTTTCATTGTTTTACACTTAAACATGGATAACTTCACTGCTTTATCTTCACATAAACAAATTATTGCCAAATGAGCTTGTACACCCACAGAATTTTTATTTGTCCAGTAAGATGCAGGGATCTTAGCATCTTCTGTAGATGAAGACAGACAACAGTTGTATATGTACCAGGGAAAATTCATTTTTAATAAAAAGAGATTATTGGTCAGCATTAACTTTAGAAAATATAGTATAGCAAAAAGAAATTAGGCATACCTAAGCCATTTTAGTATTTTAACATGTAATTTCCCTTTTTTTTTTTCTGGGTGCATGTTAAATTATAATCATTTTAGCCTAGCTCAAAATTTCTACCAGTCCATTCTATAAAAATGCTAAATCATATGTATTTTGATTTTTATTCTTAAAGCACATGATAATTTTAGCTAGTGAATAGACAGGCTAATACTCACTTACAATTCATTATTTCTAGAACTTTCAAGAAACTTAAAATTAAGATGAATGTAGAAGATGTTTATATTCTTTCAAGATAAAATTGCAGTATTTATGCAGACTATGATTGTGATAATAGGCTCATATGTCAAAAGACAATTAGGGGTTCATTTTCAGACTTAAATCATCCAAAGATTTTTGAGCAGTGATTCAGATGTAAAACTACCTTCTTGTCTATGTTCTAACTTCAGCTAATGTTTGTACTCATGCACAACTCTACTCTTTCTCCCTTTGGAACTTTTCTTCATAGCCTTTGTGTCAGATGGACCTTCTTGAACTACCTCCTAGTGGTTGGGAAAATTACCATACTTTTCTGAGCCTCAATTTTTTCATCTACATGATGGGGGTCCTTAAACCTGTATCATGGCATTGTGGTGAGGATCTGATGAGGAGAATCTATAGAAAGTGTTTAGCACATACTAATAACAATGTAGTTAAGCTATTTTTATTGTGTCACTTTTGTTCTTTTTAATGTAGAGGATAGAGCTAGATGAAATATATTGAATATATCCTAGGATCCACCAATCACTAGCCACTTTAAGCTGTTTGTATAGCAAAAGAATGAATGAATTTAGGGACACATGTTTGTAACTTGATGGAAAAATCCCATGGGCTAAAAGCAGACTATTGAGATACACTGTGAACTCAGTGTCATTTCTGCAATATGAGAAAATCAGATGTAACTAATATAATTTGCTCTTCCCAAAGCTGTGATGAATGCTAGCCAAGTCCATACTTTGGAATAAATAAGAACGTGGGGAAGAGAAGGAAGGTTATACTCTGTGAAGATTGCCAGGGAGTAGAGTTAAGGAACACTGAGGGTCACACATTTTTTGGTATATGCAGAGATATTTGTTAGATTTTGGAATAATTATATAAGAGATAACTTTGAAGATCCTTTAATGATAATGATGGTCAAGACCATCTTCCTTCCCTTTTTTTTTAAAAACAGCTTTATTGAGATAGCATTCTTGTACCATAATACTTGACCATTTATAATATTTGTTATAAAATTGTATTCTAGATTTAAAGTTCTTGTCACTCCCCTAAAGAAGCTCCATATCTATTAGCAGCCATTCCCTATACTACCCAGCCTGTTATAGGCAACCACTAATCTATTTCCTTTCTTTCCTCAGTTTTGAGCCTTTCTCTTGCATTTTCTCTGATTAGAATTTCTACTCCAGCCCCTCTGGTTTACTCCATTTTGCCAGTAAATGGTTTTTGCTTTGCCATTTCTGTCTTTTTGTCCCATCATCTCGTTCCCCCACCTTGCTAAACCCTGTCCCTCTCTTTTCTACCTGTGTAGACCCAATTAATCCTAGTTCACATCTCATCTACTCTGTAAAACCTTTGCTGACAGCTCAGGGTGAAATAAATTATGTCTTCTCTGAGCTTGGATTGCTCCAGTTGGCAGGCATATTTTATACAGTTTTGTGCCAAACCTTCTGCAGTTTTAAACTGAAATCTTATTTAATCGTTTGTATATTGGCATTATTTTCCCAAATTAGTTACTGGATGCTTGATCTATAAGTATCCTACAGAGTATTTAATGGTTCCTTATATGGAATTGATATTCAGTAAATGTTTGTTGATTTTTATCTCAAAGCACAAATTAATGTTAACTGTCATCTCTGTTCACTCATCTGCTTGACACAGTTGCCCAAATTAGTCTTTAAGTCATCTACATTTTGTTATGATGAAAGAGATCTGCTTCTTGGACCCATGGTGGATACTTCTTGTCTGGAAAAAGCTAGGACCTCACTAGCAATTGAAGAGATCTTGAGTTTAACTATTAAAGAAATAGTTGAGTCGAGTGCTCGCTTGATTTTGTGATTGAGTAAATAAAATACTTGCCATAGTTAAGAGATGGCCTTAGGTAGGTGCATCCCATATGGGTAAGGTTTGTATCAAGAAATACTCCACTCCTACCCAACTTGATGCAGTTTGAGTTGGGGTAAGGGAAAAATACAAGGGAATTTCGAGAGGGGAAAGAAGTTCACCTAAAAGTATGAGGTACAGGAAGGGGTGAGAAGTCCAACTCCATTAGACTCGAGCTGTGCTTTGGAATCTGCATTTTGCCTACACTGAAGGGATGCTGATGAGGATGCATGGTCTGGGGATAACCGGAGAGACAGTGCTAGGAGAGAATGAAACACCCATCCTTTCTAAACAGCTGCATGTGGGATTTTAAGAGGAGCCGGTCTTGAAAAGAAGGAAAATAAGCCTGAGTCACTGAATAACCAAGAATGCTAAGGCAGGGTTGGAGAAGGAAGGGAAATATGCTGAACCCAGAACTGAGGAGCTGAAGGAAGATAAAGGCATAGTTCAGTTCAAGTTTATGCTTCAGTGGCGAAAGGCAGTCAGAAATGTCTTCTTTTCGTTCATTTAAAACACTTACCTAAATGGGAAGGAAATCCAAAAAAGAGGGGATATGTGTATACATTCACTTACCTTTGCTGTACAGTAGAAACTAACACAACACTGTAAAGCAACTATACTCCAATAAAAATTAATTAAAAAGAAAACAATACCTTTTCTTTCTGTTCAACTTGAAACAAACCAAAGAAAAACCCCACTTAAACCTTAATATCTGTACTGGCCTTACCCCATTTCCCCTCACATACAATATTTTAATTTATTCCATATGTATACTATACCCACATGCATACATATTCTTCATGTGTTTGGCTTTTATTCAAGCACTTGTAGTGCATAGGATCTGAAATAGATGTTCTTTTCCTTTAGTTTGGAGTCACAGATAATGTTCTCTGCTTTTGTTACAGCAGGGATTAGACTGTATTGAAACACATTTTCCCTTTCTGTTCCACGGCGCATCACTGGGAGGGTTGTTATTTGATGCTGCAATGAGTGGACAGAGCTTTTGAAAAGAAAAAATGAAATGAAGACCCAAATTGATGAAGCCCTCATTGTGTCCGTGTCTGTAATAGAGTAATTTGATGAATAAACCAATCTGACTTTGTGTGGCATAACAGAGGTGGTTGCCAAAATAGAAATTTTGTTCTCATGCAGACTCTAATCACTAGAGAATTAATGGGGGGAAAAGGAAAATAATACAACCCACAGTGCTATAGAAATCAAGATACATCTATGTGCCTTGACCATAGCAATGAAAAGGATCTTACATGACTTCTTAGCCATTCCTTGATTCACTACCAGCCACTCATCCACCTGGCCTTGCAAAACTAGATTCCCTGGCATCTTTCCTGAGTTGCTTCCTTTCAGCAGGTTCCAATAAAAATGAATTTCTTATCCCTTTCATTGGCTTCATAATTTGTCTGGTTATCTGAGCTTGCATTCCTTTAACTGCAAGTTGCCTTGACTCAGTTCCCTCATTTGTCTCCCAAGTGCAATTCATTTCCATGTTAGTTTAAAAATTTCTCCAGATTACCTTTGCATTCCTATTGCTGCCACCCTAGCAGCAGCCTCCAGATTTTTCTCCGTTGTGTGTATATGTTCTTTATCAATCAGTTCTATCATGGAAAATATTTGATTCATCTTCCCCAGACACAGTTGCTCATATGTTATCATGCTACTGGGATTTTTAACTCTCTCCCCCTCCCTGCCCCATTACCTATAGTTAAGCATCCCCTTCACTTTCACCTGGCATGCTGGCCTTTACGACTTTATTACCTTTTGCCCTGTGATTTTCTAATACCATTCTTGCCAAGTTGTATCTTTCCTATTAGCATGAATATGGTGTACACTTTCCTTATCACCAGCTATTTCTTGAGCCTTAGCTCATCTCTCTCTCTTCCATGAAGACTTCCTTTCTCTCTGACCAACAGCAATGATCTTTTTCTTTATGGAACCATCATAGCATATTATCTCTCTGTTATAACATTAATATAATATAGATGCCTCTCACCGTCTCACATCTGGACCGTTTGTTCCCCTTCATTTTGTTTCACAGACACAAATTACACCCCTAACTCTGTTCAGCCCTCTTGTGAAGGGGCAGCATTTATTAAAGGGATCTCCAGACAAGAGAATTTAAATTATGTAGTACTCCCTCCCCACTACCCGCACTGACTGCCACTGCCATCTCACCCCAGAGTACTCACTGGTGACCCAGAGCTTTTGTTTTTCTGCAAAAAGGGATTGCATATAGTAATGTGTATAACTACTATCCTAGCCAGGAAATCCTTCCTTGTGTATAATAAATGGGGTCTGAAAAGCTAACCCTCAAATAGGTCTTTTTTTATATGATCTTAACATCTGTGATCGTATACAGCTGAGAGAAAGTCTTCAACCAGGGAAAATATTGGAAGCTTTTTTGTTTTCTATTTATTGTTGTATTTTCAGTTATTACCACATTGAAAGGCAAAATTGGAGAGGTGAGAAATGGCACAGATGTGATGGGTAGTTAGAAATATTTGGTTAATTGAGATTTTTGAAGAATTATTGAGATTATTTTTCTTCTCATGATATGTAGTCTCTGATATATTAAATAATTCTTTCACCTTTAAAAAAATCCCTTAAGCACACGGGTAAGGGAATCATATTTCAAATGATTTTTCAAATTTGTTGGAATGCCTTCATAAACAATGCTACCTTTTATAACAAAGAAAAATACATCAAATGCCCGTCAGGGGTTGTTTCCATTTAAGTTACTCTGTTATAAGTGTGACTTCCTGAAGGAGAGACAGGTTAAATCTAAGGATTTGTGATAACAGCCCACCCTGATCAGAGATTATCCAGTTTGCAGATTATTTTGGTTTTTCTCTTTCTCTTCTGTTTGTCTTGTCCCGGGTCATCTCCCATTAGATGAAGGAACAAAAGAAGGGACATCCTACTTTCATCATTGATTCTAAGGTGCATATTCATATGTATCAGACTGAACTTCTGTAATCTGTTAATTTGCATAAATCATGAGGGATTTCTATAGATCACTTTTTATATGATTGTGACTTTGCCTGTAATAATTGATGCAGTTTGCTCTGTCATTTATTTCTGTCTTGGAAACTGGGCACCCCAGTTTAGACCATTCACAAATATGTCTCTCCCTGCCATGTTCCAACTTGCATGGGGATGTCCTGCAGGCACGTCACATTGATGTATCCCAAATGGGCTCTTGTCACCTCTGCCCCACACCTGAGAGTCCTGCCTTTGTGAATGATGACACCATCAGCTCTCTGTTGATATGAACATCTTCCTTTTCCTTGTAAACTAAGTCTTATCAGCATTGTAGTAGAATCTAAGACAGCACAGGCAGTAACTTCCAGAGCTACATGATAGTGTTTTACTAGAGAGGATGGTTTGATAGTGTTGGTGGGTTTTTGAATTCAAATATTTCAGATAGGGTAGTTGCCAGTATTATCATTGTTCCTTGATGGTCAGAAAAAAGAACTATCACAATTTCAACCTAAATCATAAATCAGCTTCTCGCTGCCATTGCAATGCAGGTAACTTATCATCAAGATTTAAAAAAATATATATCTAATACGTTTTAAATAAAGAGAGGCCAGGAAAAAAATAGCACTTATAATGAACTCATTTAAATCCCATTAACTAAATATATTTCAGTGGATCATGATATGGAAATAATTTGGGGATTTAAATTGTTCTTCTTCAGATTAATTATTTTAATGAGGTTTTCCTGCACTTGAATATGAGTAATGTACTGTAGCTTCCATTTCTCAGTTTCCATAAAATACATAACATATGCACTGAGAGACATGGTCCGGGCAGAAGACTTTCTTAGTTGAGTGTATTGTTTCCTTGTTAGTTATTGACTCTCCTTTCCTAGAAATCTCTGAGATGATTTAAGTTCAGTCTTGTTCAGTGGCAAAGGATTAATCTTTGGAGTGTTTTGCATCTGAGTAAGACAGTAAATCATCTAAGAGACCCAAATCCGTTTTAATATTTTTCCTCTTTGTGAATTACTTTGTCAAATGCATGATTTACTGGCACCTCTAAAGAGGTTCTTCAAAGAATCTAAAATTCTTCATGAATTTTATGTTGAATATAAATAACAAAAAGGTGTTATTCTTTTGTTGTCTTGATCATATTCTCTCGAATCAAATACTGTGAAGACTTTGAGCCCATTTCACCTTTGACCTTGGACATCCTATGAAGTTTGACTCTCTAGAGATACCCGTGTAGAACATTAAGATAGTGGGTTACCTTTTCCTTTGTGTATATCTGAAATTTGCTATTAGTGGGAATAAAAATTTCATAAATCGCTTAGAATTACAGTTTCATATGGATTCTTCCAAAGCAAATGTTTATGGTAATTTATAACTTTAACCAAACCATATTAGATAAATCATGTCATTTGGCTAAAGGTATAAATTCCTTAGGAAAAAAATAAAGACCAAGGTAAATAAATTAATATGTGATATTGTGTTGGTAACATGGCAAGAGACTTTATTTATTACTCATCCAATAAAAAGTGGCAGAACATTACAAAAATAAAGGAGAAGTATATAGAGAAAAAACAGTAATATAAACATGGTTAAAATCTTTCACTTAACAGTTTTTAACTTGTACTTTGAGAAAAAAGGAATGGATAGTCGAAGGCCCTTTGTAAGGAGGAAAATTCACTCTTAGATTAATTTTGTAGGAAAGACAAACTTCTTTATTAGACCTACAGGCTAAATAACTCATTTAAAACTCTGCTGCTTAATCCGATTACTGGTTTCAAAGAACACATTAAGCTATTTTAAAGAACAACTATTTTCAGTTTTGGGAACTTCTCTCCATATTAGGTTACAGTATTTACTACCCAAGTAATAAGGGACTCAAGCAGAGAAGCAGTAAGAAAGAATTGTATATCCTTATACTTAAGCTTTTCTGGTACATGTAGATATTATTTCTAGAGTTATTTTGTTATTATGCCACTTAGGCACAAATGTATGCAATTCATTAGTGAGGGATCACATGGGTCAGGTTTAAATGGAGCATCATAGCAGAAGAGAAATGACCCCCAGAGCCACTTCACCATTTTCTTGCATTAGCCAAACATCACTTTCCTCATAAATTAATCTCCTCAATCCTAAAACACAAATAAGCATCTATTGTGAAAGCACCAATAATTCCTAATCCTTAAATAGCTTTTTTATTCTCCTCTGAGAATTTCATGGAAGTTATCTTGTTTACTATGCTCACTGTTTTCTAAGGGACTGAGAGTTGTCAAAATTGTCCACGTTGCGAGAGCTGGAATGGAAGAGATGTAAGATATTTGCTTAGTGACAAATGTGTCAGAAATACAGCCTCACCCAGTCATCTAAATAGTGATACATTTCAGTATTTTATTCTAGAATTGTATTCTAGGGAATGAGAGTTAGATGGTTCATTCAGTTATTCACTCAAAAATTGCCTAGTGGATTATTTATTGACACAGCCAAGTAAGTGCTGGGAAAATAAGCATGATCCCTGCAGTCACTGAGTTTGCAGTAGAGTAATCAGATATTTTTAAGAAAGCATTACTCCATTCATTATGAAGCCTTGATTGTGAAATGTGCTCCAAAAGAGAAAAATGGGCTACTGAAAGAGTTTAATGGGTGTGGGAGACGAATCTGCCCTGGGAGTCAGGAAAGTTCCCTGAAGAGGTCATATTTCAACTGAGATTTAAAGAAATCCATCAAAGGGTAGCCAGGTGAAAAAAGGTAATGTGTTTTGCAATCTTCCTTGGTCTTCTCGTCTCGTAGTGATTTTCCTCTTCATTTGAACTATTGACCAGTTAGTGTCTCTGCCTTGTTTTTAAGACATCACATAAAAGCTTTCCTATTCTTTGTCTTATAGTTTTTTCTCTTGCCTCTTCTAGTAGACTGTAAAGGAATGCATTTCTGGGTTCTCAGCCTTTAGCCTACAGTATCCAGATTTTTTGTTTTTCATTGAGCATTTGCATATGGTTGTCTGTAGTAATTTCTTTTTGTGTTTGAATAGGTTCTAGAGTTAAACCATTTTGTTTTTTATCAATAGATTGTAATCTTGCTTTCTTAGTTGTTATTATCCTTCAAGTCCACAGATTCATATTGATTTTTAGCAGAGGGACCCTGGAAGACTATTTTGGAGAGTGAAGGGAGGACCAGTCAACCTAATGGTGTGGAAATGAGGATGGCCCACTGGTGAACCTGAGTCCCAAATTGGGTAACTCTGACCTTTTTTGTAACCAAAGACTTAGTGATAGAATTGTGTGCAATTTAAGGTGAATTTCAAACAGCTAGAATGTATTGGGTCACCTTGATAGAGCTGATGTATAAAAGGAAATTTCGAGAACTATTGTTTGCTCTGATCTTTAACTGAGTAAGTTTTAGCCTATAACAGCCAACTGTAACTTAATTTAGAAAATCACCTAGCTAAATTAGCCTCACTCCAGAAGAGAACTGGATTTGATATGACTAACATAATCTACTCTGTATAGATTCTTCCTATGTGTTAATGATAGCTTCCCATGCTCCTTAAAAAGGAAGCTCTCAGAGAAATAGATATACCACCTCTGGAAATCCACTCACGGAATGAGTCTTCAGAGTTCCTATAAAGCTGTAGTTGCCTGACTTTTTTTTTTTTTTTGGTATTAATTAGTTTTAGGATGTGAGGGTTTTTTTAATCAAATTTTTTTAGATTTTAAAATCTACAGAAATTTCTTAGAGTGTTGTATATGAAGGATGTGAATATAAAAGAAGGACAAAAGTGAGGGCATTTCATCTGTAGAAAAGAGGAGTATAAAAACTACACGTTTTCTTGCACATAAAAAAGTTAAGGTTCTTACTCTCAGGCAGTAGAAATTTAATAAAAAAAAATCAGGCATGGAGTAAGATTAAATTCACCCTAAATTTTTTATACATAAGGGAGCCAGCCGCATGAATTCTGAGCTAAACCTTTGATCTCAAAGGTACTTTGCAAAGCAGATATGACTGGTTTTTAACTGCATGTCAGCAAAATCAATCCTTTGGCATCATACACTGCCAGTTTGGCCCTGAGTGAGAATGAAACTTATGCTGGCTAAAATGGAAAATGTGGTTATATGGTTTGCAAATCTGAAAGAGATCTCTCAGCTCTTTGCGCCTGGAAACATTGCAACTTTGCCTATTGGTCTCACTGATAGCAATCCACCTCTCTGTTTTATCTGGCAAACTGTTCTCCTGTGGTGAGTGTACTGTAAGATTTTAATTAGACTTAACGTAGTAGCCATTTGAAGTTTAGGCCCATCCAACATCCATTGCCCCTTCCTCTGGTTACAGTAGTTCAAATTCCCACTGCCTCCCTCAGGTTGTATTCAGGAAGGGCTTCCCTCCTGAATCCAGAGGGGAGCATGTGAGTTGGTCTGGCCAATCAGTGTCATTTAGTTCCTATGTTGGTTCATTTAGTTATTCCCAGACCTTGGGCTGGTGTTGCCACAAAGAGACATGCTTTTTCAACCAGGAATTGATTCCGAGAGGTCTTGTGAAGCCAGCATGGAGGAGAGCAGAGCTGAGAGATGGAGAGGAACTAGGTCCTTATGGTACCCTATGAACCCAGAATCTTGCTGTGGCTATTGTAGACTTTTCAGTTATATGAGCCAATACAATCTATTTTACCTTGACTGGTTCAGTTATCATTATTATTAATATTTTCTTCCAGAAACTTTAGCAGAGTCCTGATAAATAGTTTCATGGGTCTGACCAAAGCATTTCATTTTCTTTATTGTTATATTGCAAAGAGCCTCCTGAGTTTTGTGTTTTGTATTTGGATGAAAACACTCTACATCTGAGTGAATGTGGTCATGTACATTTCAGTATTTCACATGATGCCATAGCTCATCACCTGTGGGTAAAGTGTGAAAAACTTAAGCTGAATGATAGTCCAAAGCTAGAGGGACTCTTGACAAATTGAAAGGTTGTACTCAAATTGTGAGAATTAAAGCTGCCATATTAACCAATACTAGTTGCTAACAGTGTGCCTTAGGGCTGTTAATAGTTTAAATCTGGCCAGTATTTCTCTCAGCGTCTTGAAATTAGCCATTAATGGAGATATTTATGAGTTGGACACAAAGCTGAAAGTGATGATTAATATTTTGCATACCTAAATCAGAATATGCAAAGGTCTCCAATAAGTAGAATAATTATTTTGCGTAACAAGGTGAAATTTAACAGTTCTAATTTTTTACAATGGTACACAGTATTAAGATTTGTCACGCTTGTTTTTCTTATTAATTACAGCATTTTTAATGCATTTACCAAAACAAATTAATATTTCTTTCCATCTGAATTAATTTACTTTATGGAAACAAGTTCAAATGCAGAAGTAATGAATGAGGAGATGGAAGAAAGATATTTTCGAGTTTATCAAAATGCAAATACTGGAAGCTCCATCTTTTAAAAACTAAAAGCAAAAGTAGCTCTAAGAATTTCTTTAGGTAAAGATCTAGAGTTATGTCCTTCAAATAAGCTGCAGACTGCATGAGCATAGGATAAAGATGTTTGGTTTGGGCTTCCCTGGTGGTGCAGTGGTTGAGAATCCGCCTGCCGATGCAGGGGACACGGGTTCGTGCCCCGGTCTGGGAAGATCCCACATGCCGCAGAGTGGCTAGGCCCGTGAGCCATGGCCGCTGAGCCTGTGCGTCCGGAGCCTGTGCTCTGCAATGGGAGAGGCCACAACGGTGAGAGGCCCGCGTACCGCAAAAAAAAAAAAAAAAAGATGTTTGGTTTATCAGCAGCACTATGAAAATAATTCAGTGGTTTTAGTTGATTGCAAGAACAATATGATTTAACAGTTTGGTGTACTGGCCAAAATAGTTAATTTGGACACCTTGATTCAGATATATATATTGGTTTCACTCAGTAGGGAGGTAATGGTCACCTTTCATTCTGGGATTGTTATCCCACATCTGAGGAATCAGGTGGTTGTTTTTGGCTTTGTGCTTGACGGAGATTGACGAAAGTATAGGGCTCAGAGGAAAGGGAGAACAAAGGAGAGAGGATCTGTCAGTATTCTGAGGAAATTGGAGATGTTTGCCTTAGAGGAATGAAGACTCAGGTGACATAATTGTCATTAAATATTCTAATGGCACTTATATGGGAGAGTGAGTCAGTATATTCTGGGCAAGCATTGGAGAGCAAAGCTGGGCCTAATATCTTAGAGGTAGGTTTCTTAGCAGTCTCCTAGTCAGAACTGCCCCAAAGTCGGCTGAATTTCCCTCCAGAGTGGGTTTCAGACAGACGAGCCTCAAGGTGGCGAGGAGGTGGTAGGGAGGGACAGTGCAGCTGACTTTTAGGATTCCCTCCATCCTGGGATTGTGGTACATTCTGTCAGAAGTGGAATTGGTTTCAAGTGGTATCAGGGGCAGAGGTGCAAGGAAACGTAAGAGATTAGACACTATCTCGGCATCCTTAGCACGTCTGAGAGTCAAGAGCTACTTTGATACGAGACAGTTTCAACTTATTTGCTTCAGTCATGATGATGTCATCATTTCCTGCTGCTTTGTCTGATGGTCCAGCTTTCTTCCCAGACTAATAGTTGAGGTTGCTCAGGAAAGCAGAAATTGAGACAGGTAAGTTCCTACTCTCTCCTTGGAACAGCAGCTCAGTACTTTTCAGTCCAATTCACAGCATTTGTCGAAGTGAATTACTGAACTGCATTGTGATGTCTTGTCTCTTCTTGTTATGGAACTTCTCATTCTCTGAATTTACTGCATCACTTTGCCCCTAAACACAGGTTTTGGAGAAACCCACTACTTCCCACATTCTCTTGAAATTCCCTGGTTGTCAGAACACTCATTTCATGCACTTTTTCAAATAACACCTTTTATCTGATCAGAGGAATCATCTTGAGTTTCCTTGTTGGTGTTTCAGCTGGGTGGGCTGAACTTCAAGTCACTTAAAGCCATTACTGCTCCTCGGCCAAATGTTTTCCGACCTGAAATCTGGGTGGCCAGAAATAGAACACACATATAAAAAGAGGGAGGTGTTCCTGCTTCTATGAATCCTCCCATATATATATATATTGCAGAGATAGTTAGGGATGCTTCTGGGCTTGAAATAATTCTGACATTTATCTCCAACTGGAGTTGAGGACTGACAAGGAATAGAAACTCTGGAGGGAGACTTCAGAGACAGGAATCAGAAATCAAATTTCTGGAAAGGGCTAGGACACGGGACTGGAGTAAGGATTACCTGATTCAGAATTTAAATTGCCCAGATTTAGAACTCAGAGCTGAAATGCTCACCATTCTGAGCTAGTGAGTTCTAGGTGGTGTTTGCGGTGATACTGCAGCAGATGGATGACCCATGTCTCATAGGCTCAGAGGAGGGAGTTCAGGGGATTGGGACCCAGACTGGAATGGTCTCTAAGGTCTCTTTCAAATGTAAGTTTCCATGGATTGTCCATCCTTGCTGGTAACAAAAGGAAGGCTTTGGGATGCGAATGCCTTTAGTCTTCCCATGAGCTTCTTCAGCTTCTCTCCATTCTTAGAAATGGATATTTCACTGTCCTTTCTGATAATCGCCTTCAAAGAGCAGCTTTAGTGCACAGCCCTTAATGCCAGGGCTTCCCTAGCCAACACATCTCCTATCTTGTTTGTATGGAGAAATTTTGGAGCTGCCACTGTTACTTACAGTCCAACAAATAAAAGAATGGAGGGTGAGTGGGCTTCCTGGGCAGTGGGGGGCAATGACTTGCTTGAAAATATGAGTCCAGTAGTTCTGGAAAGTTCCCAGTTACAAATTAAGATTTCTGCTTCTGATGGAAAGCTGTCATATTGACTTATAGGTGTTGTTGGTATTTAGGCATATATTTTTCAATGTTAATAGTTAAACTAAGAGGGAATGCCCAGAATGGATCATTCCTGGCAGGATTTGTACCATTTACTATGGAGGCCTTCCAGCATATGTATGTCCAGCTGAAACCAGTAGGCATTTATTATTGTGGATTTATTGATTCTTTAGCTTTATATTTAAGAAAGATAAATGATCACAGAGGAGGGAAATCCATGTGGGCTATTCATGAACAGGGCATTGTGGTAAGCTCTATTTTCTCTAATAATGGAAGAGCATAGAAGCCTTAGATGACTTCCAGTTACTTACTATGTCCGCAAGGGAATTGAGAACTAAAGGAAATGAATTTGAGAACTTAAAAAGATTTCTTAGATTTTGTAATCTTTATATCTGTGGTAGGCAGAATAATGGCCTCTTGGCCCACCTAGAACCTGGCACATGTTATGTTACGTAGCAAATGGAATTAAAGTTGTAGATGGAACTAAGTTTCCTAATCAGTTGAACTTGAGATGGGGAGATTATCCTGGATTTTCTGGATGGGCCTGATGTAATCACCAGGGTCTTTATGTGTGAAAGAGAAACAGAAGAGTGAGTATCAGCGTGATGCCCCATGAGAAAGGCTAGACCGGCCATTGCTGGCTTTGAAGATGGAAGAAGGCTGTGACCAAAGAACATAGGCAGCCTCTAGAAGTTGCAAAAGGCAAGGACGTGGATTCTTCTCTAGAGCCTCCAGAAGGAGCATCGCCCCAAGGACACCTTGATTGTTAGCCCAGTGAGACCCATTTTAGACTTCTGGCCTCCAGAATTGTAAGATAATAAATTTGCGTTATCTTAAGCCACCAACTTGTGATAATTTGTTACAGCAGCAATAGGAAACAAATACACCGTCTACATTGTTAAAACCTATTGTGTGTTTCTTCACAGTAGATGGCAATCAAAATCCTAAAAGTTGAATAAGCCCTTGCCTTTAGAAGCAGCAGATTTGTGGAGAGCTGGGATGGCTCTACCCTACTCCACAGTGAGTCTTGAATGAAAGGACAAGGGCAGCACCTCTAAAGTAGTGCCCGTCATGTCAGCCCCTGAAGACACAGCAAAGAGGGTCTCTGGGGATGGTTGAATAGAAGAAAGGGAGGAGATAGGGGTTGCTCTGGGCTAGAGAAACTTTCCTAAGACTTCACTGTAGAAATACTCACAAGACATTTGAGGAAAAATTCTCAGTAAAATGATGTTACAGGACTATATATTTTTGCTGAGAAATTTAATAAAGAGAAGTGATCTATTACTTTTCTTATGGAAATAAGTTTGTGAGGGTATTTTTTGCCATTTGTGAAACATACATACATGAGAAAATATATATATCGAACTGAATTACTTTACTGTACAGCAGAAATTAACAAAACATTGTAAATCAACTCTACTTCAGTCAAACTAAAAAACATACATACAGTTTGAACAAAGGAACTTAAAAACGAATACTTCAATTTTGATCATAAAATGTTTATTTTGAAGCCCAGTTTTTTGTTGTTGTTGTGCTTATTTGTTGTTTGTTTCAACAAAGGGTCAAAGTAGAAGTTCTGATGGAATGGCAAACAGAGATTATGTTACTGCTTTTGAGTATGATATTCCAGAAATGGAGACAAGAGTTCAAAACAATGCTCTTTGGCACAAGAATTACATAATTAAAGCTATGTAACAGGGATGAATGTATGAATTTTTACCATTGCTTTCCTGTCCCTACTCTTCATGGAAAAGTTTGGATTGGCCTATATGGCCTGCATGCTCTCTTACATCTTTCCCACCCCACCCCTCCATTTATTTTGTCTATCACAATAATTAGTAGGGAAGAATAAGAGAAGGAAAGGTAGACAGTTTGTTGGAAAGGCTCAGGATTTGCTCGAGAGAAGTAGAAAGGAATGAAGACAACAGAAAAAGGAAATTAAGATGAAAGAGAAGAGCTGGTGCCAACCGAGTGTCACAGAAGTTTTGGTTGGGAGAGTTGTGAATAAATTGTGGTGGAAAGTATCAAGGGTATCCCTGGGTGAGACAGTTAGTGAACAGAATTAGGACATGGTGTTTGTATGTTATGAATTGGATCTTCTCAAGTGTTCTTGGAGAGGTCTGAATAAATAATTCCTTTTGATTACTAGACTTTATGTATGTGTGGGTTAATGTACTAAAATGGTGAGACTAGGCTACAGGGAGCTCTGCTCTTTATTTAGGTTACAACTGTATGCATCACTATGTTATCATTTGGTAGAAAACATTGCTAGTCACGGTGGTTAAACCCAACCCTTTATCCGCTCTACAGTTATACCTGTGCAACTGAACATAGCTGGGAAAGAATCCACAATTTTGTTGCTCAGTGTTCTCACTTAAAATTCCATACCCCGAAATTCCCATTGGCATTCAATAATACCTAAGAATTCTATACATCTCCTTAGTAGATTCACTTTCTCACGCTCAAGACAACTGTTTCATATCTTCTTTTTTTTCATATCTTCTTAAATCTTCAGCAGACTCAATTCTCCTTTTACTAAGAAAAGAATCAGAAGAGTATATCCTCATCTTTGGTCAACTTGCATCCAGGCTAGACCTTGCTGCCTTTCCCAATGGGGTAATTGTTTCTCCTTCTGGCTAGGGTGCCGTTCCCAACTGTGTGCACCAGAATCTGCCCTCTCTTGACTTTGCAAGGGTATCACTTTATTAACTATCTCTTTTCTTTTACATTATTAAACTTTTTCTTCTTTACTTGAACATTCTCATCCTTATACAAATATTCTATAACATCGCCCATCTCCAAACAAAACAAAAACAAAAACAAAAACAAAAACATCTCTCTAGCTATCATCTCCTTTCTCTTCTCTATATAGCAGACCTCCTTAGGAGGGTTGTTTATACTTCCTGTGTTTACTTCCCCCCATCCATTAATAATTTTACCCATTGCAGCCTGGTATTTTTTTACACTGCTCATTTGAAATTGCCCTTGTTTAGGTCATCTTCCAAAATCCTAGTGTCCATTCTCTGTCCTCGTGTTACCTGGCTTTTCATGTAACACAGTTACTACACCTTCGTCTTGATACACTTTCTCAAATTAGTTTTCAGGACATCCTCTGTACAGGCACTGTTCTAGGCCCAGGAGTGATAAACACTAGACATGAATCCCTGCTCTCATGGAGTTGATATCAGATGAGATGGAAATAAACAAATATAAGTAATAACATGCATGGTGATAAGTGCTGTGATGAAAACAGAGCATGGGGATGGAAAAGGAGTGCTGAAGGGATACAGTTTCAAATAGGAGGATTAGGGAAGGTTTCACTCAGAAGATGGCATTTGGGCAAAGATCTGAGGCAGATGAAGGAGCAGCCATGAGGAAAGTGCTCTGGGTAGCGGGGACCAGTGCAGAACTCTCCCCTCTCAGTATGGCTTCTATCCACTTCACGTCAATGAAACTGCTTTCCTGAAGTTCACCAATGACTTTCTGATTGTCGGTGGCATTTTAAAGGTCCCTTCTCTATCCATTCCTCCTTGACATCTCTGTTGTATTTGGCTGTATTAGTCTTCCTTCAGTCACTTATTTTCCTGTCCAGCTGAGATAAGCTGTTTTTGGTTTTTTGTTTTTTTGCTTTTGACTTTTATTTTCTTGGGACATATCTTAAAAAATTTTTACTGTGATAAGAACACTTAACATGAAATCTACTCCCTTAATGGATTTCTTTCTTTTTTAAAGATTTATTTATTATTTATTTTATTTATTTTTGGCTGCGTCAGGTCTTAGTTGTGGCACGTGGGATCTTCATTGAGGCATGTGGGATCATTCGTTTTGGTGTGCGGGCTTCTCTCTAGTTGTGGTGTGCGGGTTTTCTCTTCTCTAGTTGTGGTGTGCAGTCTCCAGGGCATGTAGGCTCTGTAGTTTGCAGCATGTGGGCTCTACTTGAGACGCACGAGCTCCATAGTTATGGAGCGCGGGCTTAGCTGCCCTGTGGCATGTGAGATCTTAATTCCCCAACCAGGGATCGATCCCACATCCCCTGCATTGTAAGTTGGTTTCTTTACCACTGGACCACCAGGGAAGTCCCCCTTAATGGGTTTTTAAGTGTAAATATAGTACTGTTAACTGTAGGCACAGTGTTGTACAACAGGTCTCTAGAAACTGTTTAGCTTGCATAATTAAAACTTTATACCTGTGGTTGCTGGGGGCTAGGGCTGGAGGAGTGGGGAGTTGCTAATCATGGTAATTTTTAAATGTTTTTTTCTTCTCACTTGTTAAATTTGCGAATTTCTTTTACTTTCTTCCTATAATGCTTTTTCTGCCTTCTTAACTCAAAGTTCCTTTTATGATATACCACATGTGGTTGGTACTTAATACATGATTTTTCAATAAGTTCATTAGAGATCTTCTTACTTCTCTAGATTCAGCTTTCATTTTTCTGTGCACACATCTTGATTCTGCTGAGCTAGCTTTTTTTCCTGAGTAGATGCTTTAATTTTCCGAGACCATATTGGGCTTTTTTTGCTTGATTAATCAGCTTCTGTCTCATTATCTTCCCAGTGCTTAAAATTGAGCTCTTGTCCCTCTCCAGAGTCTCCCCATCCTGCCTACCTTCTTTTTCACAGTGGTCTCAAGGATCTTGCTGTCTAGACTTCAAACCTCAGAGGTGGCTGTAGCTTTTGTCTCCCCCCTCCATCAATTTTATATTAATTCTTCCTAAACAACATTTCTCAAGACAGTTCCTTCACTTTCATTTTTAGCTCCGGTCTTTATATCTTTTTGTCTTGACTACTGCAGTACCATGATCTCTGACCTGTGTTCTTTATCTCCTGTTTGTTTTCTTATCTCCTCTTCAGCTAATGAAAAAAATCTGTCTCCATTCTACCATTCTCATGTTGTCTTTGCCATTCCTCTAATTCTTCCCAGACTGGTCTGTTTAGCGTCCTCTGAATATATTATTTAGCGCATCTCTGTCTGGAAAGACTTTTTTCTTCTTTCTAAGCTCTATTCATCTTCCAAGACACAGATCAAAAAAAAAAAAAACCAAAAAACTAGTTGTAAATGATTTCCTTTCTCTCTCCTATGTATGTATGTATGTATGTATGTATGTATGTATGTATGTATGTATCTACGTATCTACCCAAACATCCATACTTCCTCCTCCACTACTAAAGTCTCTGTCACTCATCATCTCTGTAACTCATTTATCCTTGCCTTTTATTTAGCTGCCATTCCCATTATACATGTCCCATGTCCTTGGCTAATGTATAAGCCTCCTGGGGAAGAAAATGATGCTTATGTTTTATTTGTCCTTAACAGTTCTCAGCATGGTACCTTGTAAATGGGAGTTACTCAAAAAAATATTTCCTGGCTGGCTTGAAAGAAATGATTGCAATAGAATTATATTCTAAACGAGTATTTCAAGCCTATTGGGTATCTCTACAGTGTCACAGAGAGGGAGTTAAACTCAAAATAGCCAAGCAGGGACTTGGCTGGTGGTACAGTGGTTAAGAATCCGCCTGCCAGTGCAGGGGACACGGGTTCAAGCCCTGGTCTGGGAGTATCCCACATGCCGCGGAGCAACTAAGCCCGTGTGCTACAACTGCTGAGCCTGCACTCCAAAGCCCGTGAGCCACAACTATTGAGCCCACGTGCCACAACTACTGAAGCCTGCATGCCTAGAGCCCATGCTCCCCCAACAAGAAAAACCACCACAATGAGAAACCCACGTACCATGATGAAGAGTAGCCCCTGCTTACCACAACTAGAGAAAGCCCGCATGCAACAACGAAGACCCAATGCAGCCAAAAATAAATGAATGAATGAATGAATGAATTTATTAAAAAAAAACTGCCCAAGCAGTTCCTGTCATCTTCACCACCTTTCTCCTGTACTTTCTCACCTCACCTTACTTTATTGCCTTTCTGTACTAAATGGTGTATTTATCCTACTAGTCACCTGAATAACATCTTGAAGATATCTTCATTTCTTCTATTTCTCCTTGTTATTGTATCTAATCATTCACCAAATCCTATTACTTCTGTCTCTATTGTGATAACTCTCAGACCCATTCCTTCCCCCTCTTCTGTCATTGTTCAAGACCTCAGGTCTTCTCCTGAGTTGTTACAATAACCTATCTCTCTACTTTTGATTTTTTCTTTCTCCAAGTCTTTTGCCTTATTCATGTATTCAGAAGCTTTATGAATTTATTTTATTTTTTGTTGGTTGATATTCTTAGAGAAAATACATGTAAATATAAGTTCATAGAATAATTGTGAAATGAGCCATGATGCAGCAACCCAGGCCAAGAAGTAATATATTTCCTGTACCCTCATGTGCTCATCCTCATCAGCCAGAGGGAAGCATTTTCCCTGATGTTTGTAATAATGTTTCCATTTCTTTTCTTTAGAGTTACCACTGATGGATGAATGCTTCCCTAAAGAAAATAACTCAGTTTTCAACTTTATGTAAACTTTATGTAAATTAGATTATATTGTATGTGGATCTTCTGTGATTTGCTTCTTTCATTCCTCTCTGAGATTCATCCACATAGTGCCATACCGCTGCATGTTTTTATTGCTATATCATTCTATTGAAAGAATATTCTACAATTTGTTTTTTCATTCTATTATTAATGAGCATTTGGGTTGTTTCCATTTTTTACCATTGCAAATAATGCTGCTCGGAACATTTTATAAACATGTCATAATATGGATGTGCATGAGTTTCTGTGGAATTTGCATTTGGGATGGATTTGCTGGGCATGTATATCTTTTTTTTTCTTTTCCATTATGGCTTATTACAAGTATTGAATATAGTTCCCAGTGTGATACAGTAGGATCTTGTTGTTTATCGATTTTATACATAGTAGTTTGCATCTGCTAATCTCCAACTCCTAATACATCCCCCACCCCCTTTACCCTCTGGTCACCATAAGTTTGTTTTCCATATCTGTGAGTCTGTTTCTGTTTTTTAAATAAGTTTATTTGTATCCTCTTTTAGATTCCACATATAAGTAATATCATATGATATTTATCTTTCTCTGACTTACTTTACTTAGTATGATAATCTCTATGTCCATCCATGTTGCTGCAAATGGCATTATTTCATTCTTTCTTATGGTGGAGGAATATTCCATTGTGTGTGTGTGTGTGTGTGTGTGTGTGTATACTTCTTCTTTTTCCATTCATCTGTTAATGAACATTTAGGTTGCTTCCATGTGTTGGCTATTGTAAATAGTGCTGCTCTGAACATTGGGCTGCATGTATCTTTTTGAATTAGAGTTTTTGTTGGATATATAGGCATGTATATCTTTAATCTACTATTAATGACAAGCTTTTTTACAAAGTAAGGAAATCAGTTTACATTTGTTTTAGCATCACATGGGTATCTGTATTATTCCATACCCTAATTATATGTGGTATAATCAGGCTTTAAAATTTTTTTGTTTTTATTTGTGTGTATGTATGTGTGTGAATGTATATGTGTTTAAAGTCTTCTCTTTGTAGTTTTAATTTACATTTTTGTGATTACTGGTAAAGTTGAGGATCTTTTCATGTTTATTGTCCATTTGGATTTTCTTTTTGTTAAATACCTATTCAAATTTTTTTGCCCACTTATCTATTTTGTTTTCTCTTGATTTCTTACTGATTTGTAAGGGATTCCTTATGTCCCTGGGTTATGCCCTCTGTTGGTTATAGATAATGCAGATGTGTTTTCCTGCTATATATTTTAATTTCTCTGTGTTGTCTTTTACAAACAGAAGTTCTTAAATTTAATGTAGACAAAGTTATCAGTCATTTATAGTTAGCACGTTTAGAATCTTGTTTAAGAAATTCTTTCCTATATTGAGCTTATGCAGATATTTCCCATATTATTTTCTGAAAACTTTTAATATTCAG
Organism: Mesoplodon mirus; assembly: GCF_964341445.2. Classification (NCBI taxonomy): domain Eukaryota; kingdom Metazoa; phylum Chordata; class Mammalia; order Artiodactyla; family Ziphiidae; genus Mesoplodon; species Mesoplodon mirus. Next base: position 54,559,444 of record NC_138984.1, read on the forward strand.
TTCTTTATTCCATCTTTGGTTTGTCTTTAAGCTGTTAAGTTGAAGGAAATAACCTTTTCTCTTATGGTTTGCCCTCTAGTTTCTTTCTACTCTCATCTATCTCACATTTTGTAACCAGACTTATGGTTTCTAAAACAATAGCTTGTATGGTTTAAATATGAAAAGTACATGACATGTTACTCTGCACACATGAGAATTCAAAAGTCTAGCTCATTCTCAAAACCTTTCCAGGTCCTTTGAATGAGATATGTCTGCTCTACTCTTCCACTGCTTCATTTTAACTCTCAGCACTGGTTAGGGAACACCTCTATTGCTGGATTTACCTCTTTGGAATACCACAAAACAGACCTTGTTTTAAAGTTAGTTATGCTTCTTAAAGTCTTTCAAAATATAGCAGAGGGAGGAACACTCCCACACTCATTCTACGAGGCCACCATCACCCTAATACCAAAACCAGACAAAGATGTCACAAAGAAAGAAAACTACAGGCCAATATCACTGATGAACATAGATGCAAAAATCCTCAACAAAATACTAGCAAACAAAATCCAACAACACATTAAAAAGATCATACACCATGATCAAGTGAGGTTTATCCCAGGAATGCAAGGATTCTTCAATATATGCAAATCAATCAATGTGATTCACCATATTAACAAGCTGAAGGGGAAAAACTGTATGATCATCTCAAAAGATGCAGAAAAAGCTTTCAAAACATTCAACACCCATTTATGATAAAAACCCTTCAGAAAGTAGGCATAGAAGGAAGTTACCTCAACATAATAAAGGCCATATATGACAAACCCACAGCCAACATCATTCTCAATGGTGAAAAACTGAAACCATTTCCTCTAAGATCAGGAACAAGACAAGGTTGTCCACTCTCACCACTATTATTCAACATAGCTTTGGAAGTTTTAGCCATAGCAATCAGAGAATAAAAAGAAATAAAAGGAATCCAAATCGGAAAAGAAGAAGTAAAGCTGTCACTGTTTGCAGATGACATGATACTATACATAGAGTATCCTAAAGATGCCACCAGAAAACTACTAGAGGTAATCAATGAATTTAGTAAAGTAGCTGGATACAAAATTAATGCACAGAAATCTCTTGCATTCCTATACACTAAAGATGAAAAATCTGAAAGTGAAATTAAGGAAACACTCCCAATTACCACTGCAACAAAAAGAATAAAATACCTAGGAATAAACCTGCCTAAGGAGACAAAAGACCTGTATGCAGAAAACTATAAGACACTGATGAAAGAAATTAAAGGTGATACAAACAGATGGAGAGATATATCATGTTCTTGGATTGGAAGAATCAACATTGTGAAAATGACTACACTACCCAAAGCAATCTACAGATTCAATGCAATCCCTATGAAACTACCAATGGCATTTTTCACAGAATTAGAACAAAAAATTTCACAGTTTGTATGGAAACACAAAAGACCCTGAATAGCCAAAGCAGTCTTGAGAACGAAAAATGGAGCTGGAGGAATCAGGCTCCTGGACTTCAGGCTATACTACAAAGCTACAGTAATCAAGACAGTATAGTACTGGCACAAAAACAGACATATAGATCAATGGAACAGGATAGAAAGCCCAGAGATAAACCCACGCACATATGGTCACCTTATCTTTGATAAAGGAGGCAAAAATATACAATGGAGAAAAGACAACCTCTTTAATAAGTGGTGCTGGGAAAACTGGACAGCTACATGTAAAAGAAAGAAATTAGAACTCCCTAACACCATACACAAAAATAAGCTCAAAATGGATTAAAGACCTAAATGTAAGGCCAGACACTATCAAACTCTTAGAGGAAAACATAGGCAGAACACTCTATGACATAAATCACAGCAAGATCCTTTTTGACCCACCTCCTAGAGAAATGGAAATAAAAACAAAACTAAACAAATGGGACCTAATGAAACTTAAAAGCTCTTGCACAGCAAAGGAAACTATAAACAAGATGAAAAGACAACCCTCAGCATGGTAGAAAATATTTGCAAATGAAGCAGCTGGCAAAGGATTAATCTCCAAAATTTACAAGCAGCTCAAGCAGCTCAACATCAAAAAAAAACCAAAAAACAAAAAACCAATCGAAAAATGGGCAGAAGACCTAAATAGACATTTCTCCAAAGAAGATATACAGATTGCCAACAAACACATGAAAGGATGCTCAACATCACTAATCATTAGAGAAGTGCAAATCAAAACTACAATGAGGTATCACCTCACACCACTCAGAATGGCCATGATAAAAAAATCTACAAATAATAAATGCTGGAGAGGGTTTGGAGAAAAGGGAACCCTCTTGCACTGTTGGTGGGAATGTAAATTGATACAGCCACTATGGAGAACAGAATGGAGGTTCCTTAAAGAACTAAAAATACAACTACCATATGACCCAGCAATCCCACTACTGGGCCTATACCCTGAGAAAACCATAATTCAGGTACCACAGTGTTCATTGCAGCTCTATTTACAATAGCCAGGACATGGAAGCAACCTAAGTGTCCATCGACAGTTGAATGGATAAAGAAGATGTGGCACATATATACAATGGAATATTACTCAGCCATAAAAAGAAATGAAATTGAGATATTTGTACTGAGGTGGATGGACCTAGAGTCTGTCATACAGAGTGATGTAAGTCAGAAGGAGAAAAAGAAATACCGTATGCTAACACATATATATGGAATCTAAAAAAAAAAAAAAGTAAATGGTCATGAAGAAACTAGGAGAAGGACTGCAATAAAGACGCAGACTTACTAGAGAATGGATTTGATGACATGGGGAGGGGGAAGGGTAAGCTGGGCCAAACTGAGAGAGTGGCATGGACATATATACACTACCAAACGTAAGGTAGATAGCTAGTGGGAAGCAGCTGTATAGCACAGGGAGATCAGCTCAGTGCTTTGTGACCACCTAGAGGGGTGGGATAGGGAGGGTGGGAGGGAGACACAAGAGGGAAGAGATATGGGGATATATGTGTATGTATAGCTGATGCAATTATACTCCAGTAAAGATGTTAAAATAAATAAATTAAGTAAGTAAGTAAGTTAGTTAGTTAGTTAGTTAGTTAGTTAGTTAGTTAGTTAGTTATGCTAGTGTCTCTCTCCAGTAGGTTGCAAACTGTTTTGGAGCAAATGTTTAAATCTTAATAATTTTTGAATTTCAGAGCACATGAAACATTATGCTTTACATATTGTAGAATCTCAAAAATATTTTTTAAATTTATTTCATCATCAATTCATCCTTTTTCTTTTTCTTTCTTAACATGAGTTTATAAAAATTATGTAATTATGAGTAATTTTTTCAAAAATATTTTGTGAAAATAGTGAAAGTATAAAGGAAGGAATAAACGGAGACTTCCAGCCCTCATTTGCTGTGCTGTTGCTCCCAGAACACATCAGGCAGGACATAGAGGATTTTTCTTTATAAAAAACTGGATAAACTTAGAGGAAAGTCCTAGAAATACCAATATTTGGGGAACCAAGTACCCCCTAACAAAAAGCTACCACCTAATCACCTTAAGTGAAGCCCACTGGTTGACAAGCTTCCAATCAGCTTTTCAGTATTTCATGTGCAATATTATTGAATATCCAAGGATCACCATACATGTGAGGGAAACCTGCAATGTGAAAGTCATAATCTAGAACAAGAAGACAATCACACATCCACAATAGGAACTGGAAGGAAGTAGAGGCAATGCAGGACACAAAATATTTTTTAAAATTAATAACTTGAGAGAAATAAGAGAACATATTGAATCCATGACACAAGATCAGGACACTAAAAAAAAAACACTCAGAATATCAGTTTGTTTTAGAAAATTAAAAAGAAAATACAGTAAAGAAAAAAAATCAGATAGTGATGTCATCAGTATGGCGTTCCTGACTTTGTTCCCCTCATAAGAATTACAACTAACAACTATTTAAGAAGAAGATCCCACTGGGAGAATCATAGTATATGGAGGTACCATATTCTACGTGCAGCTGTACCACAGGGACCAAGAGAGGCTGCACTAGAAGAGTAAGTGAAGCAGCTACACATTGACCCACTACCCCTCCCCCAGGCCAGCACAGCACTACCTGGAGAGGTCTCCCTTGAGTTTCTGCTTCCTCCAGTGGGAAAGGAGAACCCCAAAAAGACAACCAGAGACTCCCAGCATTGTAGGTTGCTTTGTGGGAGCCCTTACTCTGATCTCGCCCCTCAGGGAAACCTGAGGAAGTCAACTACTGAGAATCTGATGATGATGGAGAAGGAAGGAAGAGCTTGCAACAATCAGCAGGTGGATCTTGGCAAATGAGTTTATCCCTGCAGTACCCAAGTAGTCATCCCAACCTGTGGTTGGCTCATCTGCAGAACTAAGTGGGTGGTGCACTCTGACTAGGGATCTTGATGGGGTGCAGATTTGCCTTATTTGGATCCTCAAATGAGTTATTTTGGTGGCCCTAGGCCTGGTTTGTCCATGCCCAGGCAAGGAGCAAGGAGCTGAGTTACAGCCCCATCTGCTGTGGGGAATGTCTCCTGACCACATTTAACCAGAGGGCCTGGTGGAAACACCTGAAAGCTGTGTAGCCCACTAATCCTTGATCCGAGAAGTGAGCAGGTAGAGCTGATTGCCCCCAGAGCAAAGGTAGTACTGGGCAGAGAGTTGCCCTGCTATGCATAAGCAGGGATTGATTCATAGCCACGGCTGAAGGTAGCTCCTGGCCCCTTCCAACAGCAGAACCTGTTGGGAAATTGAGAGTTACCTGGAGTGGGTCTTCCCCTTCTCACCCAGGCAGGGGAGCTGAGATATAGCCCCACTCAGTGTGGCTCCTGCCCCCCACCATGTGACCAGAAGGGCTGGCAAGAATATCTGGAATCTCTGTGATCAGTGTTGCTTGAGCTGAGAGAAGGGCAGGCAGAACTGATAGTTTGCAGAGCAAAGCCAATGGTCCTGTTCAGCCAGGGAACTTGGAGTACAGGTTGACTTGATGTAAGGCACAAACAAAGGGCTTTACCAGCTTTGGTGCTGCTTGTCTCACTGTGCCCAGACAAGAAAACTAATCCATAGCCCTGCTCATTGCTGAATACAGTCTCCAGTCTGCCTGACAAGGGGACCTAATCAGAGCACATGGGAAGCTATGTAGCCCATCTAATAGCCCTGCTTACAGTGACACTTGAACAGAAAGCACAGCTTGTGGCTTTGTGTGTCTGGAGAGGAAAAGTGATGGCCTCACCTGACCAGGGAATTCAGTGCACATTTTTGCCTGAATAAGATCCCCAAACAAGGAACCATGTAGGACCTAGGTCCTATCCTGTTGCCCTGACAGGGAGGGAAGCTAATTCATAGCCCCATCTACTACTGAATATAGTACCCAGTCCTGATGATCTAATAAGTTTGACCAGAGAATTCTGGCAGCTGTGAATCCCATCCTCACTTTGATAGGGAACCAGGCCAGCAGTCCTATCCAACTATTCTTAACCAGTGGCACACCCCCCATCCCTGACCACAGAGATTGAACAGTTGCCTCACCCCAAAATAGATCACAATAGTAGGCCCCATCTGCCCATGGACGTTACCAGTAGACACACCCAGAAACCCAACTGAGCTAACTGGTGAAGATCTGTCTTTGCCAAAACAAACCTGCAAAGTTTGGAAGAGGAACCTAATTACACAAATGCACAGATACCAATGTAAGGAATAAAGGAACACAAAAAAACAGGTTAATATGATACCACCAAAGGAAACTAATAAAACCCTAATAACTGTTCTTAAAGAAAAAGCAACCTACCCACGTTCATACAAGGGATTCAGAATAATTCTCTTGAAGTTTATTGAACTACAAGAAGACTGAGACAACTAAACAAAATTAGGAAAGCAATGCATGAACAAACAAGTTCAACAAAGCAATACAAACCATAAAAAAAGAATGCAGAAGTCCTAGAGTTGAAAATAATGGAACAGAATAATGCAATAAGAGTTTCAAAAGAAGACTTCACCATACAGTAGAAAGAATCAGTGACCCAGAGGAAAGGATATGAGAAATTTTCCAGTAAAAGAGCAAAAAGAAAAAAAGAGTGAGAAAGTGAAGAAATCTTATGACACCTATGGGACGCAATGAAAAGAAATAATATTCACGTTTTTGGAATTCCAGAAAGAGAAGAGAAAGTGATAGATAGTATATTTAAGGCAGTAATGGCTGAGAACTTCCTAAACCTGGGGAGAAAAGTGAACATACAGATCTGTGAGGCCTTAAAGACCTCAAACAGATTGAACTTGAATAGAGCTCCACTGAGAAATATAAAATTAAATTGTCAAAAGTCAAGGACAAAGAAAGAATTTTAAAAGCAGAAAGAGAAAAGAGAGAAGTTACATACAAAGGAATCCCCATGAGACTATCAGTGAATTTCTCAATGGAAACATTTCAATCTAGGAGAGAACGGGATGACATATTCAAGATATTGAAAGACAACTACTGTCAACCAAAAATACTATACATGGCAAAGCTGTCCTTCAGAAATAAGAGGAATAAAGACTCCCAAACAAATAAAAGCTGAGGGAGCTCATTACCACTAGCCTTACAAGAAATGCTAAAGGGAGTTATTTGAATGGAAGTAAATGGATACTAATTAACATCATAAAAACATAAAAAGATAGCCTAAAACTCACTGCTAATGGTAAATACATAGTCAAAATTAGATTCTTAATTTGATAATTGTGGTGCATAATTCACTTACAACTCTAGTTTAAAAGGCAAAAAAATATTTACAAATAATATGACCAATAAGGGATTAATATCCAACATATATAAATATCTCATATAACTCAACATCAAAAAAACAAACAATCTAATTAAAAAATAGGCAGGAGAACTGAAGAGACATTTTTCCAAAGAGGAAATGTAGATGGCCAACAGACAGGTGAAATAACATTCAACATCACTGATCATCAGGGAAATGCAAATCAAAACCACAATGAGATACCACCTCATGACTGTCAGAATGACTATTATCAAAAAGTCTACCAATAACAAATGTCAGCAGGATGTGGAGAAAAGGGAACACTCTTACCCTATTGGTGGGAACGTCAGTTGGTACAGCCACTGGGAAAAACAGAATAGATGTTTCTCAAAGAACTAAAAATAGGACTACCATGTGACCAAGCAATTCTATTCCTGGGTATATATTTTAAAAAAAACAAAAACAAAAACACTAATTTGAAAAGATACGTGTACTTCAGTGTTTATAACAGCACTATTTACAATTGCCAAGATATGGAAGCAACCAATTTACAATTGCCAAGATTTGTTCATCAACAGATGAATGGATAAAGAAGATGTGGTGTGTATGTGTATACACACACACACACACACACACACAATGGAATACTACTCAGCCATAAAAAGAATAAAATTTTGCCATTTGCAGCAACATGAATGGAGTTGGAGGGCATTATGCTAAGTGAAATAAGTCAGAGAAAGAAAAATGCTGTATGATACTGCTTATAGGTGGAATCTAAAAAAAAATACAACAAACTAGTGAATATAACAAAAAAGCAGATTCAGAGATATAGAGAATGAACTAGTGGTTACCAGTTGGGGGGGAAGGGCAATATAGGGGTCAGAGAGTGGGAGGCACAAACCATTGGGTATAAGATAGGCTACAAGGATGTATTGTAAAACATGAGGAATGTAGCAAATATTTTGTAATAACTCTAAATGGAGTGTAACCTTTAAAAGTTGTATTTAAAAAGTTAAAAGGAACCATAGCCACAATAATCTGTTATTAGTTACACAATATCAAAATATGTAAATTATAATGGCAGTAACCTAAATTGTGATGGGGTGGAGAAGTAAAAGTGTGAAGTTTAGGAATTCTGTTGAAATTAAACTGTCACCAGCTTAAAATACAGTGTTATAATTTTAACATATTTTATCTAAGTTTGATGGTAACCTCAAGGGAAAAACCTGTAACAATTACACAAAAGAAAATTATAAAGAAGTCAAAGCATGCTGATACCAAAACATACAAAAAAGAGAGCAGGATAAGAAACAGGGAACAATAGATCTACCAAACAACCAGAAAACAATTAACAAAAGGGCAAGAGTAAGTCTTTACCTATCAATAATTATCAATAGTTTAATTGTAAATCGATTAAATTATCTAATCAAAAGACATAGAATGGCTGAATGGATTATAAAAACTAATATCAAATGATATGCTGCCTACAAGAGACTCACTTCAGCCTTAAAGACACACATAGACTTAGATTGAAGGGATGGAGAAAGTTATTTCAAGTAAATGGTAACCCCAAATAAGCAGAGGTAGCTATATTTATATCAGAGAAAATAGATTTTAAAGTAAAAATGGTAAAAAGAGAGAATGAAGGTCATTACATAATGACAAATCTATCAAGGAGTTAAAACAGTTTTACATATTTATGTGCCCAGCATTGGAGTACCTAAATATATAAAGCAAATATGAAGAGATAAAAAGAGAAATAAACAGTAACACAATAACAGTTGAGGACTTTGATACTCCACTCTCAACAATGGATAGATTATCCAGACTGAGAATTAATAAGGAAACAGCATATTTGAACAATAATATAAACAGAATGGACCTGACTGACATGTGCAGAACATTCTATTTAATAATAAGGGAATACACACTCTTCTCTAAGTGATCTATCTTAGAAGTGATCTTCTAAGATAGATCATATGTTAGGCCACAAAAGAAGTCTTAGCAAATTCAAGAGGATTGAAATCATTCCAAGTATCTTCTCTGACCACAGTGATGTAAAACTAGAGATCAATAACAGGAGGAAAACTGGAAAACTTCACAAATACATGGAAATTAAACAACACTCTCCTCAACAATGAATGGATCAAAGAAGAAATTAAATGGAAAATTAAAAAGTTTCTTGAGACAAATGAAAATGGAAGCACAAAGAGAACAGAAAAACAAAAGATTAATCAAACTAAGAGTTGGTTCTTTGATAAGATAAACAAATTTGAAAACATCCTAGCTAGACTATCCAAGGCAAAAAGGAGAGTAACCCAATTAACAAAATTGTAAACAAAAAAGGAGACATTATAACTGATACCATAGAAATACAAAGGATCCCAAGAGGCTACTATGAACAACTATATGCCAATAAACTGGACAGCCTAGTAGAAATGGAAAAATTCTTAGAAACATACAACTTAACAAGAATGAATCAGGAAGGAAGAAATAGGAAATCTGAATAGACCGATTACTAGTAAGGAGAGTGAATCCGTAATCAAAAATCTCCCAACAAAGAAAAGCCCAGGGGCTTCCCTGATGGCCCAGTGGTTGAGAGTCCACCTGCCAATGTAGGGGACTTGGGTTCGTGCCCCGGTCAGGGAAGATCCTATATGCCATGGAGCAGCTAGGCCCGTGAGCCATGGCAGCTAAGCCTGCACGTTGCAGCCTGTGCTCTGTAACGGGAGAGGCCACAACAGTAAAAGGCCTGCATACCGAAAAAAAAAAAAAAAAAAAAGAAAAGCCCAGGACTAGATTGCTTAACTAGTGAATTTTACCAAATATTTAAAGAATTAACACTAATCCTTCTCAAACTCTTTCAAAAAATCAAGAGGAGGGGGCTTCCCTGGTGGCGCAGTGGTTGAGAGTCCACCTGCCAATGCAGAGGACACGAGTTCGTGCCCCGGTCTGGGAAGATCCCACATGCTGCAGAGCAGCTGGGCCCATGAGCCGTGGCCACTGAGCCTGCGCATCCGGAGCCTGTGCCGCGCAACGGGAGAGGCCACAACAGTGAGAGGCCCGTGTACTGCAGCAAAAAAAAAAAAAATCAAGAGGAGGGAACAATCCCAAACTCATTTTACAAGGTTAACATTATCCTGATACCAAAACCAGAAAATGATACTACTAGAAAAGGAAACTACAAGCCACTTTCCCTGATGAATATAGAAGCAAAAGTTCTCAGTAAAATACTAGCAAACCAAATTCAGCAACACATTGAAAGGATTGTTCACCATGATAAAGTGGGATGCAAACAATCGTTCAAACATACCCAAATTAATCAGTGTGATACATCACGCTAATAGAATGAAAGAAAAGAATCATGTTCTCTCAGGAGACACAGAAAAAGCACTTGACAAAATTTAACATCCATTCATGATAAAAACTGTTAACAAATTAGACATAGAGGAACATATCTCAACATAAGAAAGCCCTTATATGACAAGCTGTTAGCTAATGTCATACTCAATGGTGAAAGGTTGAAAGGTTTTCTTCTAAGATCAGGAACAAGACAAAGGTGCCCACTCTGACCACTCCTATTCAACATTGTACTGGAAGTCCTAGTTACAGCCATCAGGGATAAAAAAGAAATAAAAGTATCAGAATTTGAAAGGAACAAGTAAAATTTTCTCTATTTGCAGATTACATGATTTTATATATAGAAAATTCTAAAGACTCAACAAAAAAACTGTTTTTCTTAAAATAAATCTCTTGACTTCAGTGTTACATTGTTTTTTTAAAATTTATTTATTTTATTATTTTTGGCTGTGTTGGGTCTTTGCTGCTGTGCATGAGCTTTCTCTGGTTGTGGTGAGTGGGGGCTACTCTTTGTTGTGGTACACGGGCTTCTCATTGCAGTGGCTTCTCTTGTTTTGTAGCATGGGTTCTAGGCATGCAGGCTTCAGTAGTTGTGGCTTGCGGGCTCGGTAGTTGTGGCTCACAGGCTCTAGAGCGCAGGCTCTGTAGTTGTGGCACACGGGCTTAGTTGCTCCATGGTATGTGGGATCTTCCTGGACCAGGACTTGAACCCATGTCCCCTGCATTGGCAGGCAGATTCTTAACCACTGAGCCACCAGGGAAGCCCAACCAAAAAACTTTTAAAATCTATCACTGAATTCAATAAAGTTGAAGGATACAAAATTAACATATAAAATCAGTAGCATTTCTATTTACTCACAACAAATTTTATGAAAAAGAAATAAAGGAATTAATCCCATTTACAATAGCATCAAGAACAATAAAATACTTAGAGATAAATTTAAACAAGGAGGTGAAAGATCTCTATTTTAAAAACAATAACACTCTGATGCAAAAAATTGAAGAAGATGCAAATAAATGGAAATGTGTCCTACGTTCATGGATTAAAAGAATTGATACTGTTAAAATGGCAATACTTCCAAAAACTGTCTGTGGACTTAATGCAATCCTTATCAAGATTCCAATGGCACTTTTTTACAGAAGTAAAAAAAAAAGCAGTCCTAAAATTTATATGGAACCACAAAAGACCTTGAGTAGCCAAAGAAGTCCTGAGAAAGAACAAAGCAGAAGGTATCACACTTTCTGATTTCAAGCTATACTATAAAGCTATAGTCATTAAAACAGTATGGTTCTACTTAAAAACTGACAGGAAGACCAATGGAACAAAATCAAGAGCCCAGAAATAAACCTAAGTATATACAGTTAACGAATATTTGACAAGGGAGCCAAGAATACTCAATGGAGAAAAGACAGTCTCTTCAATAAATGGTGCTGGAATAATTGGATATTCACATGTAAAAGAATGAAATTAGACCCATATCTTATGCCACTCACAAAAATTAACTCAAAATGGATTAAAGACTTAATGTAAGACTTGAAACCATAAAACTCCTAGAAGAAAGCATAGGGAAAAACTCCTTGTTGAGTCTTGGTAATGATTTTTTAGATATGATACAAGCAATAAAATAAAAAATAAACAAGGGGGACTACATCAAACTAAAAAGCTTCCTTACAGCAAAGGGAAACCATCAACTAAGTGAAAAGACAACCTATGGAATGGGAAAAATATTTTCAAACCTTATATCTGATAAGGGGTTAATATTCAAAAAATAATAAGAACTTATGGAACTCAATAGCAATAACAACAGCAAATAATCTGATTTAAAAAATGGGCAAGGACCTGAATAGACATTTTCCCAAAGAAGATATACGAAAGGCCAACAGGTAGGTGAAAAGATGCTCAGCATCACTGCTCATTAGGGAAATGCAAATTAAAACCACAATGATCTATCACCTTACTCTTGTTAAAATGACCATCATGAAAAAGACAGGGGATAACAAATGCTGGTATGGATGTGAGAAGATGGAACCCTTATACACTCTTAGTGGGATTTCCATAGTGGTACAACCACTATAGAAAAGCAGTATAGAGGATCTTCAATAAGTTAAAAATAGAACTATCATATGATCCAGCAATTCTAATTCTGGATATATATCCAAAGGAAATGGAAATGCTAACTCAGATTTATCTGCACCCCCATGTACATAGAGAGCAGCATTACTTACAATAGCCAAGACATGAAAACAAGCAAAGTATCTTTCCATGGATGAATGAATGAAGAATTTGTGGTGTATGTATGTGTGCATATATATGTGAATATTATTCAGCTATATAAAATGAGGAAATCCTACCATTTACAACAACATGGAAGGACCTTAAAGGCATTATGCTAACTGAAATTAGACAGAGAAATACAAATACCCTATGATCTCTCTTATATGTGAAATCCAAAAAAAAATACCAAGAACCAAAACACAGAAAAAGAGATCAGACTTCTTGTTACCAGAGGTGGAGGGGAGGGAGGGGAAATTAGAGGAAGGCAGTCAAAAGGTCCAGTTATAAGATAAATAAGTACTAGGGATGTAATGTACAGCATGATGATTATAGTTAACATGGCTGAATGATATATTGGAAAATTGTTAAGAGAGTAATTCCGAGAGTCCTAATCACAAGGAGAAAATTTTTTTCTTTCTTCTTTCTTTTCTTTTTATTGTATATGAGATGATAGATGTTAGCTGAACCTATCGTGGTAATCATTTCACAATATATGTAAAGCAACTCATCATCCTGTATGCCTTAAACTTATACAGTGATGTATGTCAGTTATTTCTCACTAAAACTGGAAAAAACAAAAACAAACAAAAAAATCAAATAAAATCTTAGAAGATAAAGTTGAAGAATGTTCAGCACCAAATAAACAAAACAACACAAAAAGAAAGAAAAGGAAAAGTGTAAGAAAGAGCTAAAACAAAAGGAAAATATAAAACCATTAGAAATTCAACTTTAGAGGTCTAACACTTGACACATAATAATTTCAGAAATACAGAACTTAAAAAATAAGTGATAAAATAATGATATAACACAAGAAATTTCCCAGAATCAAATTATATCAGTAACTAGATTGAAAGGTCCTATCAAGGTCCAGCTCAGTAAGTTAAATTAAGCAAACCTAGGGCTTCCCTGGTGGTGCAGTGGTTGAGAATCTGCCTGCTAGTGCAGGGGACATGGGTTCGAGCCCTGGGCTGGGAGGATCCCACATGCCGCGGAGTGGCTAGGCCCGTGAGCCACGGCTGCTGAGCCTGCGTGTCTGGAGCCTGTGCTCCGCAACGGGAGAGGCCGCGATAGTGAGAGGCCCGCGCACTGCGATGAAGAGTGGACCCCGCTTGCCACAACTAGAGAAAGCCCTCGCACAGAGACGAAGACCCAACACAGCAAAAATAAATAAATTAATTAATAAACTCCTACCCCCAACATCTTAAAAAAAAAAAAAAAAATGAAGCAAACCTACTCCAAAGTACAAATAACGAAAAACAATATCAGAAATAAAACATCCTAAAATTTTTTGGAGAAAAAGAATGAAAAAAAGCTTATATACTGAGAACTGAGAATAAAATTACTTTGGGTTTCAGGCTAGTAAGATTGGAAGCTATAATGTAATATATTAAAGCTTTTAAAATTCTAGCCAGATAATTATACTTAAATATAGAATAAAGAGACTTTCATACTTCCATATTTCAAAAATTAACTTTTTTCAGGAAGCTACTTAATGATGCGTTCCAACAAAACATTGGAGTAATCCACGGAAGCAGAAACTACTGGAATATTCTCTACCTAAATGAAGAGAAAAACTCAAGAACCATGTACAGAATATCTAAAACAAGAAGGAGTAAGACAGAGGGAATTTCCAGTAAGTCTGTGATGGGAAGTTACAGAACTATGGCTCTTAGGCCTAAAAAGTAGCTGGTTTAGTTTGTAGCTGGAGAAAGGAGAACACAAGGAGGGAGCTCCTTAATTAAAAATGCATTGATAGATTATTAGGTATATTTATGGAGACTGTCTTGCTTTTCTCAGTACAATCCTGATTTATACTTATTGTTCTGGCATAATCATTGATAATTCATACTTTCGCCCTCAGAAGTGTCCCAGGTAGGAAATTAAATTACATGGTCACACCAGACATGTTCTTTCATGGGAGAAATTATCTTGAATGACTTATGTATGGTATAACAAGAAAAAGCTATAGGCACAAAACTAAGCGAATGAAAAAATGTGACATATTTTAAATTCCAAGAAAATTATTGCATAGAAAAGCAAATGTAATCATTGTTTATCACTGTACACAACAGTCCAGAAACAGAAAGAGGATCATCCCTGCTGAAATCTCTTTCTTAGGATCTAGGAAACCTTTCCCAGTAACTCCCCAGAACCTTCCCAAGTCACTATGACAGGATTAGTTGTATGTCTGCACCTAAAACCCTATCACTGTCAAGGAGAATGGACCACCATGACGGGCTTAGAGTCTTAGACCAAGGGTAAATGTTGGATAGGTAACCAGCATAATGCTGAACTTGGCTGGGATAGGAAGTATTCAGAAGTAGTGAGAGCCATGTTCTTATCTACTGTGGAAGTTAGTACATGATGTCCAATTTGATGAATTAAGATATAGAAGTATAAGTATATTATTTAGAAATCCGGTGATCAGTATCAGCAGTAAAAATAATTTCAAAGTAGTTACTCTGGGAAACAGGCAGAGTGAGTAGCAACAGGGTTTTGGGTTTTTTTTTTTTTTAATACTTCATTATGTCTTTCAGTGTTATTTGGTGTTTAAACAATGTACATGCATTTGATAAAATGCTATTTTAAAAAGTAAAATAATAAAGACCTAATACCATAATTTTAAGTAACAGCATAACCTTCCATTACTTAGTTCCCCATAACATTTAATCAGCCCGCTATTGAAAAGTATTTAGGTTGTTGAAAACTTTTGCTATTGCAAATCATGAAGGGATCATGAAGCATGAGACTTAGTTCATTTAAAATACTTTAGACATACTTATAGACATTAAGTAAACCTAGGTTTGAGGCAAGTTATTACTAGGGAGGAAGTCCTAAAGGGTTAAAACTGGGTCTCAAGTGCTGAAGCACATTTGAATCACCTGCAGAGATTTTATAATATCTCACTACTTGGGCTGCACCCCAGAACAGCTGCATCAGAACTTCTTTTTGGGGTGAGGCAGCTTCATAGACATGGTTTTATTTTGAAAATTCTTCCAGTGATATAGTTAATATGCAAGTGTGAAAATCACTGAATTCAGGGAGATCATTACCCTCCCCCTCCAAAAAAATCATGATTTAAAAACATTTAATATGTCATTGGTGTAAATTTAATCAAGATTATAAATTATGTAATTTCTTACACCCATTACTTTCCTCTTCATATCTTCTTTCATCTCCAGTCTTGCCTTCCCTGTCACTCACAGTCTGAACACCATGCCTCAAGGCAAGGAATCTTAGGAAGTGCAAAAGTTATAACAGGGGGATATGGCTTCTTTCTTCTTTCCTTTATATTGTAACCAGTCTTCTCATTTTTCTAGAGGCGCAGACAATGTCTTGTCTGTACTGGCCATTCAGAATTCTATGTGCTTCCTTAAGCGACCTAACTCTCCTTTCAAATGTGGGATTAATGTCTTGTCCATTTTTATACCCCTCACATTTGTTTTCTATCAATATGAATGGGTCTTTCATTTCCAGGTGGAATACTTAGTTTCTACTTTTACATCCTATTTTGGCAAATAGATTGAATTTAAAGATTAAATAGCTTTGTTTTTATTTATTCTTCTTTATAAACGCTTCTTTATAATGGCGTTTTTAAAAATCAGTATTTGTCATTACAGAACAAGCACAATTCATCATTTTCAAAAATTATTTGTGAAAACAGATTTCCAAGTCTTCAACATATTCATTCTATTATTGTACCAGTAGAAACGTGTTTTCAGTTTACTTTTCTGATCAAAACCAAACTTGACGAATACAGTGAGTGCACTGCTATACCATCTGTAGCAAGCTGTTGTAATTGTTTCAAATTGCTGGTTTTTTTAGCACATTATTGCATCTGGTATTTTCCATAATTAGGTTCATTAGAGTAACACCCTTGAGTTTTAATATTTAGGGTAATATTTTTGAACTCTGGCATTCTGGGGGTAAAAGTTAGTATGTGGGGTTTTGATGAAAGCAGATATTTTATTCCTTAGTGACTTGTACTGGTTAGGGAAACGGTATTTTAAAATTAAAGTATTGTGAGATACTGTTCTGTATAGAGACCAATTTCAAAAGGATTTTATCTTTAATGAAAGGTAGATGAAATGGAAGTGCTTAAGTAATGATTCAGATTATGCTCTTTTTCTCGTTATGGTTTATGTAAGAGTTTAATGAATGTTCATCTGAACGTATGACATTTATTTTTATCCTGCTATTGAAAATTATTTGCTCCTTGCATTGTGTATTTCTATTTCTGTAATATTTTGGTATTCTTAGGATCCAAAAATGCTTTTATATGGTTTGTGTCAAAACGTACCATTTTACTTTTATAAAAAGTTTTATACTTTACATTTTATATTGAAATATATGTAAAAGGGTGAATTTAACTTTCTTAGGTAAAATTTAGTGATTAAGGAACTAGAGATACTGAAGTTTATTTCGAATAAAGATTTCATTGTTGATCTTAAAAGAATTAAGGGAGACCATTCTCCTGTGATGCTTTGTATAAGGGGTGGTACAGAATATCATAGTTTTAGAATTATGGTTTCTTAGAAATCAATTTTATGGGTTTTTTTTCTAGGTATGTTTTGCAAATATGCACAATCACCTGGCAACACTGGGTAAAATGTTTCATTTGGTGAATAGTAATAATGATAATAATAATATAAACATCTATTGGATGTTTTTCACATGCCAGAAACTGTGAAGGATGAACCTTCATCATCATTTCTTTTAACCTCACCAAAACAAATAATAACCTCTTAAATAGGTATTGCTATTATATTTAATTTATATGAGTGAACAGAGGCTTAGAGGTTATGGAATTTTCCCAAATCCACACAGGTCTTGTGGCAGACGTTAAGTTTGAAACAAATTGTGTGCCTCATTTGGTCTTATACATTAAATGTTTGTTCTTTCAAAATTCATTATATAGTATGTCAATCAGGTTCCATTCAAGAAATAGAAAATACTATAGGCATTTAAAACAGAATGACTTTAGTATAGGTATTGGGAAACTGAGAGTGTATCAAGCAGACAAAGTGATAACCCAGAAACTGGTAACTGTAATTGTAGGAATAGCTATCACTTCTTTGTCTGGGATAACAAAGGGAAGATGCAATGCTATGAGAACCTAAATAGCTCAAGGAGTGGCCACCATGGAGCCAGGACTGGTAACTCTGAGAAGCACCATCCAGTAGGCTAAGACCTTTGGGAGAGTTCTGCAAGGCTGGTCTTCGTCCTTCAGGTGTGCCATGGGGCTGCTCCTTAGATGCCAAAGGAAGGGAAAGTTAGAGCTATACACTGCTGCTGGAAGAGTACTGATAGGAATTGGAAACAAAGCCTTAGCTCTCCTTTTCTCCTTCCCATCTTTCTCATCTTCCATCAGAGTCTCCTAGTGACAGAAGCTAACCAGAAGGCAGCTGTCAAGGGAATCTGAGAAATGTATGTAGGTCTGAGACTTCCAGCCCCAAGATCACAAAGCAGAGCACAGAAGATGTGGGCTTGGGTAGAGAAAATTGGTAAATAAATGGAACTTATATTCTGGGGTTTAAAAGACCATATTTCCAGGTTACCCCTGAGTAGACAGCTTATCACTTTATTTAGTCTTGACATTAAAAATGTTAATTACTGAGCAGTTGATCAGATTGTTGCACGATGTGTATGACTTGTCAGGATGATCAAAATAACTAAATTTATACAGCTTGGTAGTCAAGCAAAATGGCACAGACAGTGATCGAATTGCTTAAGAGTTGGCTACTATTGCCAGATGTTTTTTTTTTGCGGTACGCGGGCCTCTCACTGTTGCAGCCTCTCCTGTTGCGGAGCACAGGCTCTGGACACGCAGGCTCAGCAGCCATGGCTCACGGGCCCAGCCACTCCGTGGCATGTGGGATCTTCCCAGACCGGGTCACGAACCCATGTCCCCTGCATCGGCAGGCGGACTCTCAACCACTGCGCCACCAGGGAAGCCCAGTTGTGTATGTTTTTAAAATGTTTCCCAAACTTGTCTAAGATGGGCAGTTACCTCAGCTAGTATGTGCTCCTTTGTCTTCATAGTTAGTTCCATGAAAGGTAGCTGTGTACTTTTAAACTTGGTATACTCAAAACAAGGAGAGAATGAAGAAATGAATTCTAGTCTTATTAGACATGAAGGGGATGTGATTAAATATATTTTTCTTTAAAAATTATCTTCCTACTGGGAATACATACATACTTAGAATGTTAAAGTGTCTATTTAGAGAAAAATCATGGTATATTAGACCTCTTTTTGGATGAAATCCATAGAATGAGCTTCCAAAATAATTTTTATATTAAACCTTAAAATATCAATTTTCTTCTTATAACCCCCAAAGGAGATTTTGTATATGGAAAAAATTAATACTAAACTGAAAAATAAACTTAGCAGATTTTATTTGCCATATCTATTATAACAAAGAAGTCTCTTTAACATAAATCCAAATTGTTGATTTTTAAATAACCTTCTCTGTAGTGCATCTTATGAAATGACTTCTAGAGACTTGATCGAGGGTCTGGGTAAAATTTCTTCCTGTGGGAGGACTTCCAGGTGTTTTGTAGTGTTGTTCAAAGACACCAGTGCACGCCCGCTCTAAACAGAAATGAGAGCAAGGTGTTTGTCTGCAAACAAGTGCTAAAACCACACAGGCCAAGAAGTTGCTCTACTGGTGACCTTAAACTTAAACATGGTGACAGGTGCAGGAGCTGAGGGTTCTAGTTTTACCCACCCAGCACAGGATGCTGAGAAGAAGAGAAAGAGCTGAGTATTGGGCAAGAAGAAGGCAGTGCTTTCTGTCGATATGGGTCCCGCCGTGTGTACTTACTTAGTGGTGAGGATACACCTTACACCTTAGATATAGCATTTATAATTTAAATCATCTACGTGAGTTTTTTTCTTTTTGTGCAACACATCTCCTCTTCTTTGTCAGCTTATCTGGAAAATCTTACCTGACTCCTCTGATCTTTGCCCACTCAAGTTTGCAGGCCACCTGAGCCTCACGTGGTGTCTTATGATCATTTGTTCACTAACTCTCTTTCTTATTGGTCAGTGAGCTCCATGACATTGAAGACTTTGTTTTACTCATTTGTTGTTGGTGCCTATCACAATGCCTGGCTCTGATGGAGCTCTCAAGAGCTGTTATGCTGGGGGCACTGGGTGAGGTTTTTGGGATACCAAGATGAGTGTGACTCCATTGTGTTCTCAAGGAGATCACGACCTAGTTAGGGGATAGACACACCAACCACTGAGTGTCACATAGTGTGAACTGTTTGTCTAAAAGATTTCACTTATATGTGGAATCTAAAAAAAATGATACAAAACTACAATGAGGTATCACCTCACACCGGTCAGAGTGGCCATCATCAAAAAATCTACAAACAGTAAATGCTGGAGAGGGTATGGAGAAAGGGGAACCATCTTGTACTGTTGTTGGGAATGTAAATTGATACAGCCACTATGGAGAACAGTATGGAGGTTTCTTAAAAAACTAAAAATAGAACTACTGTACGACCCAGCAATCCCACTACTGGGCATATACCCTGAGGAAACCATAATTCAGAAAGAGTCAGGTACCACAATGTTCACTGCAGCTCTATTTACAATTGCCAGGACATGGAAGCAACCTAAGTGCCCATCAACAGATGAATGGATAAAGAAGATGTGGCACATATATACAATGGAATATTACTCAGCCATAAAAAGAAATGAAATTGAGTTATTTGTAGTGAGGTGGATGGACCTAGAGTCTGTCATACAGAGTGAAGTAAGTCAGAAAGAGAAAGACAAATACTGTATGCTAACACATATATATGGAATCTAAAAAAGAAAAAAAATGATTCTGAAGAATCTAGGGGCAGGACAGGAATAAAGATGCAGAGGCAGAGAATGGACTTGAGGACACGGGGAGGGGGAAGGGTAAGCTGGGACGAAGTGAGGGAGTGGCATGGACATATATACACTACTAAATGTAAAATAGCTACCTAGTGGGAAGCAGCCGCATAGCACAGGGAGATCAGCTCGGTGCTCTGTGACCACCGAGAGGGGTGGGATAGGGAGGGTGGGAGGGAGACACAAGAGGGAGGGGATGTGGAAATATATGTATACATATAGCTGATTCACTTTGTTATACAGCAGAAACTGATACACCATTGTAAAGCAATTATACTCCAATAAAGATGTTAAAAAAATGATACAAAGGAACTTATTTACAAAACAGAAATAGACTCACAGACATAGAAAACAAATTTATGGTTACCAAAGGGGGAATGGGAGAGGGATTAATAGATACACACTACTGTATATAAAATAGATAACCAACAAGGACCTACTGTATACACAGGGAGCTATATTCAGTATCATGTAATAACTTATAATGGAAAAGAATCTGAAAAAGAAAAAAAGTATATGTATATATATGAATCACTTTGCTGTACACCTGAAACATTGTAAATCAACTATACTTCGATTAAAAAAACCGAAAGCTATGGCAAATATATGTCCTGTGTTAGATGGAAGAAATAGCATGATACACATGATATGGTAAATATAATGTGATAAGTCCCTGCTTTCAGGAACCTGCTGTTTGCTAACCTGGACTTCATGAATGTGCTTAGTACGTAGTGCAGCCAAGTGGAATGGAAAGTCTCTGGACAGTCCAGACACCTCACATCAATGAAGATTCTTTGGGCACTCAGTGTGCAAGCTGATGTGTTTTGCAAGGTGCAGAGTGTAAGCATAGTTTCTGCCCTTAGGGTAGTTATCTTCAGACAGGAAAACAGGATATGAAAGCCTTGAAAGTAAGCTTTTTTTTAAAGAAAAGACTCCATAAGCACTAACAAGGAGGTCTTTGGTGAAGTATCAGCTGGACAATAAGTGTGATGTATGAGGTCCATATTCTTCCACTTCAATAGGTATTATCTGCCCATCACATCCTACAGAATGATCTAGCTGAAAAAGATGTGGAATGAGCAGGTATGTAGACACAAAAAACACGGGCTTCTAAATGTAGGGGTAGTTGGAATGCTTCTCCTGGGTTTCCTAAGGAGATGTCAGCAGCACTGGTGTTGTTCAGAGTCAGTTCAGTGTATGTTATCTGAGAACATGAATCACAGGGTAGGTAACCATTCCTGCCAACGCAGCAAGAGTACCTTTGTAAACCATCATCCCAGAAAGTTTATTTCTGTCACTTTGTCAGCTTCCACTGGTAAGAAAGTATGATTCTGAAGACTGCTTATAATTTTGGAAATAGATCTAATGCTGTTTTGACAAACTAAAGGTTTGTCTAGTGGGTTTGGGGAGTAACTTGGTGCCACCCCAGAGTCCAGAGGTATTGGTGACGGCAAAAGTGTTGACTCAGTTAGTACCCTACCCCCTGCCGAATTCACCACCTACTTGTGACGGCATCATGGTGTTGTCTTACTACCTGTCATCACTACAGAAAGGTAGTTACCAATACCTCCATTTCTCCAATGAGAACATTTAGATTCACAGTGGTTCAAGTCACATGTCAGTATGAACCGTATCTATAGATCTGTCCCATCTGGCATTCAGAATATATGCTAGAGAGCAATTAAAAGAGAGCCCTTCTTTTGATTTTGCAAAGTCATTTAGCCAGGGCAGGTGGCTATGATTGCTACAGAATCAAAGATCGGTGTGTCCATTTTGGGACAGTAAGCTGGTGGGAACCACCAGAACTATTCATTTATTTATTACCTGATGAAAGGGCTACTTTTAAAAATGTAAAAAATATAGAGTGAAAACTGAATCAAAGGGTAGCTATAAATGGATTGGGAAACAAGAAATGAACATGTGAGGATGGCTTTAAATGAGAAATGATGACCTCATCTTCACTACATGGAGAGAGGGATGAGGCAGCCGTGGAGACTGGAAACATCAAGTTGGGAAGGGGATAGCAAGAAAGGTGTGGAAGCTCATCGTTTCCACCAGCCTTTCATCGCACAACGCAGGCTTCTGACTTTAGCTCCAGACTGGTGTCATTTTAACTCAGTTTGGATTGTTCCCTAAACATTTCACATAACCTAGTAATTATGTCCTTTTGGATTTGATCATGAATGTGTGCAAGATTTTACTTTCTGTTTGCCAAAAAGTGTTAAAGTAGAAATAACACATTATTTTTGGAGCAGAAACTACCTCTTCTGGCAATCTTATCAAGTGACTAATCTAAGTGGTCCTTAGATTCAGATGAGAGAAGAAACGAGAAAAAAAATCATTTTTACATGGAGTAGAAATATTGTCCCCCTTGAAACTGAAAGCCGGGGGAACTCAGCTGATTAAGACCAAAGCTTTAATTAAAAAACAACAGCAACAAAACTTTATTGAGATCTAATTTACATTCCATAAAATTCACCCATTTTTAAGCATTCAATTTAATAATTTTTGGCAAATGTACTGCGTTGCCCAGCTGTCATGAAAATCCAGTTTTAGAACACATGCACCACTCCAATAAGATCCCTGGTGCCCTTTTTTAGTTAATCCCCTTTTCCATTCAGCTATAGGCAACCACTAATATACTTTAGATTTCTATAGATTTGACAAAGGCTTTACTTTAAGGAGAACGAGATAGACCAGGAAGATTTTAGGTTGGATTTTGGTGTCTCTGGCCTCAGAGGTGAGGTAGGGATGCTAGCTATGAGCTCAGGTATTGCAGTCTGAATTTTGTAAGTCTTTTGATTTTTACCTGTTGTACAAGAAATGGCCTTGGGCAGTGGAAGAAAACAATACTTAATATGAATTTGTGAGGAAAAATTCACAAGCTCAAATGTGGAAATCCGTGAGAGGTTTCTCAAGGTTATAGACAAGTTTCCCTGGAAAATGGAAATATTTTCAGAGTTCTCTCACCTGTAGCCACACCAAGGACATTCTTTGCTGGAAGCTTCCCACACACTGAGCCAGGTTACTCCATGTCAGTGGACGCCAATCTTCCCCAAAATCACCCAAGGTCACACTCTGGCCAGAGAAAGGACCAAACCATCTCAAACTACTTTTTAAAGAAGCTTCTCAACTCTCTCTGGCAGATTTGGAAGCAAGGATGCCCTATTCTTTATTTTCCATTCAAAGTCTGTTCCACTCCTGCTATAGTCAAAATCAAGTCTTCCAAATCTCCAAGAAGGCTTTAATATCCCAGTAACTCTCCCTTCTCTTATTCATCCATTGAACAAGAATTTGTCATTGTGAGCATTGTTCTATTCTGGATGATAGACAGAATAAGAATAAGAAAAAAACTTTTCCCAGAAGTTTCCCAAAAGTTGTTCTCCAAAAGTTTATGTTTTAGTAAGGGGAGAGAAATAATAAACAAATAAATAAGGTAAATTCAGACAGAGGTCGATGATAGAAAGTAATCAAAGCAGGGTGTTAGAGGAGGCATGATTGGTGATGCAAGATGGTGGAGCTAATATAAATAGGGGATCAGGAGAAACTTCTACAAGGAAATGGACATTTTAGGTTAGACTGGAGTCACACAGGGAGCCAGCCAAAAGAAGATTTGCTAGATGGGCATTCCAAGCAGAGAGCATAGTGATTGCCAGAAGTAGCAGGGCATGAGCGTGTTGTGTTTGAAAGACCAAAGCAAGATTGGTGTGGCTGCGACTTGAGAAGGGAGAGAGTGATCCAAAATGAGATCTGAGAGGCTGGGACCCATGGCATTTGGAATTTATTCTAAGTTAAATAGGAAGCCATGGGGCAGAGGGAAGAGGGGTAGTGATGTGATCTGATTAATAACACTTAATCCAGATTACACTAAGGGCTGGGTGTAAAATGGAATCTGTCTCATGTGAGGAAGCTGGGAGATCCATTTGGAGGTGATAATGGCAGTGACTTTTATTAGGATCATAATGCCTTCTGGTAGTCTCACATGTTGATTCTTTACATGATGCATCCTCTCTTCATTCTTTGTGCATCCATTAGTGACACACCTTCTGCTTTATTTCCTTTTTTTTTCTTAAATAGTCTTCATGGAATTGGCTAAATTACAGTGAGGATGACTTTGAGTCATTGATCAGAAATGTTCTTAGAGATAATATAGTGCAAGCTCCTTATTCTGGAATTGAGGCAGCTGAGGTCAAGAGGAAAATCAGTGATTTGTCTGAGTTTATACATCTAAATAATGATGGAGCCAAGAGTAGAACTCAGGACTCCAGGTGTGTCATTGATTGCTCCTTCCCCTAAGGTCTACCCTGGTTTCTATGCTCAAAAAATATACTCATTTTAGTATTCTGTGATGTGAGGGTCAGATGGATGGGTCAGTGGAAAAAAGAGGCCTGAGCTAATAGGACAAGCTGGCAGAGTCGATCATTGTGCCAACCCAAGGTGATCAAAATGCCTGAGCAAGGTTGGCGGAGAGTCAGCAAATCGACAGGACTTTAAAAGGTCAGAGTGATGATGAAGACAGCAGATGGACAGAACAGTCAGGGGCAAACGCCAGGCAGGGAGCAGATGAACCTGAGCCTGTCTTAGGGCTTTACAGGACAGTCAGCAGATGGGCTGCGTCGGAGCGTGGGGCGCGAGGCACTGTCATTGACGCTAATTACTTGTGATGGAGGTCTTTGCAAAACATGGGGGGAATGGTCTTATTTCATAGGGCATTTCCTGTAACTGTGGACAAGTTCACAACAGCTTTTTACGTTAAATGCACTCGATTGAGGAAGCGGGAGGTATTTGCAGTTTGCCCTTCCCCCTCTCATTCCCTGTTTGAGATGGAAAGATACCGTTTAAGGCCTGCCACAGTGCCCAGCCGATGGCATTTCTTTTGAGGATTGCACATTTTCACAAATTAAAATTCTGTTAAAGGTAAAATACTCAGAAGTGAAACAATGCATAACCTGACAGATGAGGTGATTTTTGTAACACAAATTGGCAGGTAAAACAGGAGATTCAGACATGGAAAAGACACCAAAACTGTCACAGCATCTCTGTTGGCACAGTTGGATACCAAAAAAAATAAAAAAGAAAGATGGTTATCTGTTAAATATAATGAGTCTGAACAATTATGAGATTCAATAGAAAGGCTATAATTTTTACCTCATCAGAAAGTACTAGATATATAATTTAGCATTTTAACTCAAATGCTAAATTTTTTTTGTGAGCAGTTCTAATGGCCCAAGTGTGGTGTTGGGTTCTGGTGAGGCAAACAAATTAAAACTTTCGGACGCGCAGGCTCAGCGGCCATGGCTCACGGGCCCAGTCACTCCGCGGCATGTGGGATCTTCCCGGACCGGGACACGAACCCGAGTCCCCTGCATTGGCAGGCGGACTCTCAACCACTGCGCCACCAGGGAAGCCCTACAAATTAGAATTTTATCCTCGTTGTCTCTCTTGCCCAACACACCAATATATAATTTTATTTCAGACTTAGAAAAGATCATTTAGTTGATTGATACAGCAATAAAGTCATTTTAGATCAACCGAGATAAAAACCTTGACTCAAGTGTCTGTTTCACAATAATCTTCCTTCTCAAGTTACCAAGACCTTACTTAAATGACTAAAGTATGGCACATAAAATTTGTTCCCTAGCAAAACTTTCACTGACGGAAGGCTGTAACGGATCTGAAGGCATTTCCATCTTAAAGTGTCATTTTGATTCTGTGGAAATCATGGGAACCGATTTACTTGTTTGTTTCTTGGTAGTTTAGCTATTTCTGATGTACATGTTCTATTATGGGTTCTTCCATCAGCAGATCCAGAGATCAGGATTGAGGAAATGTAATTTACTTGGGAGGTGCAGGAAAAGCCTATGGGGAGAGAGGAAGTGATGCAGGAAAAGGAAGGCAGCCAATAAAGGTGAGCTATTAAACCAACATTGCAATGGGTGTCTGGAAAACGATGCAAAACATACAGTACATCGAATCTCAAGACATTGATTGAAGACGGCCCTGCCCCGGGAGTATTAACTCCTTAGCACTTCTGGCCTGCCATGCAGTAGCACATCTGGGCAACCCACCTTTCCATCATTCCAGAAACAAAGGTCAGCCACTGGCAATTGGCAGTCAGCCTACTCCCAGCACACAGAATGGCCCCAGGAAAACTCAGGGGCCATTGACAGCCCCTACTACACCTGGTTGGTCCAATTTTAGATTATCTGAAAAACTGAGTAGAACAAAGTTAACTCCTAAAATCTTGGCTCTCTTTTTAAGCCATTACTTCTGTCTTTTCCCCTTATCTATAGTCTAATCAAGAGATTTGAATTCCTTCATCTTTCTATTTATGCTCTCTCCCTGGAAGAAATACTCTGGGACAATCAGGCAGTGGGCAAAATGAGAAGAAACAAAGCTACTTGAATGATTCATAAACTGGAGAAGCAGACCATGCATAATCAAGGGTTGTCAGACTAGGCCTTTGTAACTAAGAGGATGCTTTAGATATTTCAGCTGAATATAAGAACAAATCAACTAGAGCTTGTGTCACTGTCATAATGTCACACATGTAGTAGGCATCTCCATTTGAATATGACACTTTTAGGCAATATAAAAAGCAAGTCAAACCAATGTGCTCCTTTCCCCCTGGAGTCTAAAATCTGAATAAGACACTTATATCCTGAAATGGATATAAAAGCATAGTCCAGGGTGCACAAAAGCAAGCGCCCCTAATGGCCATGAAGGTAAAGTGAGTGAGAAAGCGAGCCAGGCGTAATATGACAGATAGTAGGTAACACTTATCCTCATGGTCAAGAATATAACGTGAGTGGTGGCATCTTTTGTAAAATGAAGAACTTGAGCTCTGTCTAAAGCGGACAGGTTGCCCTGTGGAGATGTGGTCCCAGTGGTTTTGGATCAACTGAACTTTCCATAGTAGGTGTATGGATGCTCATGTGACATTGTTGAAAGTTTTAAATGAGTAGGTAATTCATAAACATTGAAAACACTGTGAAGCTCAGATAAAACACATTTTCTGAACAAATTCAACATGCAGGCCAAATTTAGCTGGAGGCCTCTGATGCAGAGAGAAGTATGAATACTAGATGACTTCCACTGCTGAATGTGGAAGAGGTGTGTGTGTGTGTTTGTATAAGACAGACAGAGAGAGGGAGGGAGGGCGGGAGGGAAGGGAGAGAGAATCATCTTTGTGCTCATGATGAATATATATATATATATATATATATATATATATATATATATATATATTTCTATATGTGTATAAATATATGCATACATATTACTGAAAACAATGAACTAAGTATATTTTCTGAGAGGATGAGTAGGGAGGATATAAAGATAACTATTTTCCATATACTCCTGCCATTTCAATCATGTTTCCACTTCAAGGCCAACTCTGCCATTGCCACATCACTGACTCCTTGCCTTTATCAGAAAATATTTTTGCAAGAGGGGTTTCTTGGTGTGTAGGCAGATTTGGAGGGAAATCCATAACTCGATAGGTCTGGCATAAGGTAAGAGGGTTACACTGCTCATTTTGTGAGAGAGAGGAAGGCATGGAGAGGCTTGTAAGGATTTTGGATCGTAGCTTGAGAATAGAAACAGCATATATTGAGAGTTCCTGGGTGCTGAGTCCTGAGATAGATATTTTCCCTTTGTTATCTCACTTGGTTCCAACAACCATCTTGTATGGTGTTAAGGAACCATTTTGGAAAAGGGAAAATACACCCCTCTATTTATAGCTGTACACAAAGACCTAGAATTTAAACAACTTGCTCCAGATTATAGAAATAATACACATTAAGCACCAAGGCTCATATACAGTACATACTTCTTAAAGTACGCATGCAACCCTATACATATGATTTTCTAAGCAGCCAAAATTGTTTACATTTTCCAGAAAGTAGGGAACTAGGCATTAATTTGTATTTATGTGTGATATTCCTGTTTGGAATATAGGTTGATAAATGTTGCTCGATTTGGGGACTGTCGGTAGAGCTTGTACTTTTCATGGTGCCTGACCTAACCTGACTGCATTACTCCCATGACCCGTTTGCCTCCTGGAGTCTTTCCAGTGGGTTAGGTAGATTTTTCAGAGCAATGTGTTAAGCCATCAACAGACATCTCAAGCATTTCAAAACTTGGCCCTGGAGTAGAGGCGGAGGGTCGGTTCTCCCTAACCCAGGACTTCATGTCTGAGGATGGCTGTCTCAGAGCAAACTGTGGTGGGGACTGCGACCAGAGGGGAAATGGCTGTTTGCCAGTGGCTCTTGAATGTGATATGTCACCAAAGCATCAAAAGCTGGGAGGGAGTTGGAGGTGGAGAAGGGGAGACGGATAGATTGTAAGTAGTAAAGCCAAAATCACAGAGAGAAGCAGGAACCAGCATCCCTGAGAATGGAGAGAGTAACAATGCTTCCTCATCTCTTGCTCCTCTGAGATCAAGCTCTTCTTCTTGCCTATACTTCTGTTCTATTTCCTAATTCTTCCAGTAAACACCTATTTTTAATTCATACTAGTCTTGAGTATGTTTCTGTTTCTTGAAATGGAATGACCCCATTTAAAGGGGCATTTTTTGGGGAAGTGTGATGTGAATCAATATGCAAGCCATCGTTTTCCCCATACTTGGGAAAAGAAGATGATTGGCAAATAATGACTTGTCCTGACTTCATCATCTTAAGGACCCCAAATCTCAAGCATCTCACTGAGAAAGAAAGGTGGTTGTTACCTGCTTTTGTCCTTCTCATTTTAGTGAGGAAATTGAAGGAAAAAAAAACTGGTTGAAGGTAAAATTCTACATGCCATATTGCGTCAACTTTTTTTTTGAGCCCTCATTTTAGATCTACCAACTGATTTTTCTCCTAAAGGTTTTAAGAAATCAGCTTTGTTTGTTTTCTCCATTTCATATAACATTTTGTATCTTTGAACAGCAACATAAAATTTTAAAGTGTGATAGTGTTATTTTAAGTTACACTAATTTTTAATGTATTAAAATTTTTAATGTATGAAACACCTCTGCAGAGATGCTGCTAGAGCATCTTATTTTCCCTGATCTGTCTGTGCACAAGGTTAGCAGACAGGAAACAGTTACTTCACCATTCAATAGGTAATTGGAAATGACACTGAGACTATTTTACTTACTAACAAATGAATCAGGCTGTGTTTTTAACATGTGATTTAGAAACACACTAAGACCACAGATTGGTTCTTTTAGTAACATAATTTCATCATTAATCAGTCAGTATTCATGGGCCACCTTTTGAAAGAGTGTGTTAGATGCCAAAACAAATACATCTAACAGATGTATAGAAGTGTAAATAAATGATTGAGAGAGCTGTCTTTTAACTTTACTAATGATATACTGTACTCTCTCTAATGTTGGACTGAATTGGAAACATTTATGATTAAACTTTCACAGACTAGAGTGATAGGGGAGTGGGTTATCTTTGTTGAATGCATTTTCTAAGTAGTAATGGAAATTATTTTTTCTTAAATAATTATTGTTGAAAATCTATAATAGTATTCTATTCTTCAGCCTGAGAAAAATAGTCTAGTAATGTAGTCGGTAACTCTGGATTCAATATCTTCTTCCAGTACCACCAATGAGTCCTAATAAGCATCAGGGCTTATTATAAAGTTGAGGAGTAAAATGGACTGTGCTGAATCTGTAATAAGCTGAGAATCTTCCTGGTGTGGGAGTCTGCTTCTCTTTTCTTCCTCCCCATCTCTTCTCTTTTATCTCTTCCTTATCCCACTTTTTCTCCTCTGCTTTAGTAAAAATCCTACTTATAAAATTGTTTTATTGACATTTCCTTTATTCTTGTAAAGCTAGAGTACAAATATAAGACAAAATCCCCATGCTTGAGCAATTTGTTTAATTGGGGCTCAAAGTATAAAATATACAAGTTATGGGCTTGATGTTGAGTGCACGTTGTCATATCCTAGACTCAATGGGGATAATATTTTTGAAAATATAAAACCAATGTAGTTTTTTTATTGCCTCCATACATTGGTTTTCTGCTCCAGCCACTTTGGAAAATAGGAAGCAGGTGGCAGAGGATGTGATGAAGCCCTTGAATCTATGAGAGTAGAAGACCAGAGGAGAAGTAGTAGAAACAAGTGACCTGATACTATGTCCTAGCTTCCCCCCTCCAGTCACAGCAAAATAAAAATGCTTAGTCACAGAGAGGGTCTGAGTTAGTGACTCCTTGCCTAACGTGATTGCTTTATTTCCTAGAAGTAATTCGGATGTTCCCTGGTGACCTTTTGGGCTTGGGGAAGGAGGCTGAGCTCAAAGCCTGGTATGTACACCCCAGGCTGCAGGATACATAGCTTAAGCCAACAGTTGAGCTGCAGGACATGCTTAGACATAAAGGGTTCCCTTGGAAGAGCAAGGGGTAAAGTGGGTGGAGAAGTGTCCTGGACTGAACTAAGAAAAAAAGCCAGGAATTCAGCAGTCACATCTTAGCAGACAACTTTGCAAGTACTCAGGATGGCGTAGCCTAGGTGAAGACACTGACCAAAGACCCATGCAAAACTCAAGTACCTCATTTAATCACCATGGCATCACCTAAGCTTCCTGCTTCCCTTAAGATGCCATTTTGGGAAGAGGATGCATTAGAAACCCTAAAGCCCTGTAATTTATCCATAAAAGACAGAGTTCACTGCCTAAAATAATCTTATCAACAGAAAGAGACTAAAAGACCTACATGGTTGCCTTTAAAACGTCATATTGGTACTTCCCTGGTGGTCCACTGGTTAAGACTCCACTCTTCCACTGCAGGGGCAGGGGTTCGATCCCTGGTCAGGGAACTAAGATCCCACATGCCTCGTGACGTGGCCAAAAAAAAAAAAAGTATTTTCCTGCTGCCTTAACATCCCGCAAACAGACTGTGAGCACCCCAGCCCGGTGATCAGGTGCCCCAGTGTGATAAGGTGGCCCCTTGCTGCAAGTTCTTCTTCCTACCCTCCTCTGACTTTGATGGAGTGACATTCAAACACGCCAGCATGGACCCCCCTGACTCCTGATCAAGCCACTTGCTCACAGTTCCTCACGCTCTCTGCTGCCCACCACCTTGGTGCTCCCGCCCGGGTGCTCCCCTCATGGCCTGATGTGACTGTCTCTCTGGGACCTGTGAATATAGTAGGCTTTGTTTTTCCCTGAGCCTCTTCTCTGTCTCCTCTTATGGCCGCACCTGACTGATCATCTCATAAAAAAATATAAAACAATGTAGAAAAAGGAAAAGAAAAGATGAAGACACCTTCATTAGAAAATTCAAGTTTTTTTGTTCTCCTTGCTTTTAATGGAGTAGGAATATGTTTTCCTGTAACATCTGAGTGTGACATGTATAAATTTCAACCCATAACTCCCAGTGAAGTATCTAAGAATCTTTTCTCTACATCCCATCTGTAGGAGGAAAGGGAGAAGCACTCCTAATGGCAGAGGCTGGAAGATCCTTGTAAAGTGTGTTGAGGAATTTGACTTTAAACATAAAGCTTTTTTATGTAGCAAGTTATGTGGAGTGTTGGATTACATGAACACCCTTTTGAGAGTGAGATAGTCTTTGCTGGCTAGAGTAGAGAATGGCCTCCTGGCATCCATGTACAAACCTGCTTTCATTTACTACATAGGACACTTTGTGGTTCCTTTCAGGAGGATGGGACGTTTGGGTTTCAGGTTCTCAAGTTCTGAGTCTAAAGTTGTTGCAAGAAGCAAAAACATACGTGACAACTTTGAGAAGCTTAAAAGCACACTTGTTGGTGGGTAGAAAAGGAATTAGTGGCATTCCTTCTCATCATCATCTGTTTTATGTTCCTTGAAATAATTCCCATTACACAAGCATATACATACCTGCTTTCCTTTCGTCCAAAGCTTAAGCGTGGGGGAAGATTTGGTTCAAGACCCTCCTTCCTGTTGAAGTCTTAGGCACACATCCCATCCCTTCCTTCTTTTCATTATCTGTTTTCTGCATTTTTAATTTAGGGACTCGTTATATTTTGCCTCAAGAATTGTCAATAGTATTATGAGAGTTTACTGTTTCCTCAGGATAGATTATAAGCCCCATAAAGGCAGCACCCATGTCTTACGATGTCAGCCTACCCTTCTGGGCACAAAGGAGATTAACTAGATCTTGGTAACTAAAGCTAAAGCCACATGACTGTCCCAGATAAATGTATACAATCTTTTAGAAATTCCTGGTGAACCCTTTTAATCAGCTCTACTAAGCCGTGTTTAATAAAAGGCTGAGTGTGATGAACTTGTGTGTTGACTAAAAAAAAAGAACTAGGAAGGTTCTGGAACACTAGGAAGGTTCTGGCTGAAAGTGTGGAGGATGATAGATGAAGTCAGAGATTTTGTTACCTGTTGAATCGTGGTGGTTTTGTTTTATCCTTTTGGCACATCAATATGAACTTGGCTGAACATACCCTAGAAATACTGACAAATTATGACAGCAGGTAAGGGATCAGTTAATTCTCCAAGTCTAAAAGTCTGTTCCCCTCCCCTCCTAGCATATGATTTTGGCATCTGCCTCAGTAGCAAGCTGCTATGAATCTGCAGTGTTGTGAGGGGAAACTCACAATATTTAAGAAATATGAGCATACTGTTTAGATTACATATTTCAAATATTGCACCTCCCCCTTAATGTCTGACTAAAGCCCAGCTGGGAAGTAATTTTGGTTCAGTGGAAGTTGTATGCCAATTTGTATTTTTCAAGTTTTGCTTCAAGGCTCAGTCAAGAGGATCCATCGTGAGCTAACATGCTCACTTTGGCACTTTTGGGGAACGGTCGGAGAACAGTTGGAGTTCCAAATCGAATTGTGTGAAATATTCCAGACTTTTTAGGGTGGATTCCAATTCCATTGGAGAAATTTCATTAGAGAGTTCTATGTTAAGACAGATTCTATTGACTGTCTTTTCAGAAACTGCAACAGGAATGTCTCACTGCAGATATTTTTTTCTCTCTAGAGGGGTTTGAAACCATTTCATGAGGCTGAAAACGGAATCTTACAGGGTTAGGATGTAATGGACAAGGGGAATACAGTTGCTGCTTATGCTCCCGAAGCTTGCAAAGCAGAAATGTTTACTAAGGTTCCATCACCTTTACTTTTTCCCCTAAGCTGAACTTTTCAAAACTTACGGAGACTGTAATTGAATTTTGTTATGTGATCTAGAAATTGTGGAACTCCTATCTCTCAGAATTTAGCTTGGGAGCTGTGTTGACATCATAGAACCTTCAGTGTCTCAGAAAGTCTTTTAATGCTTAATCTCACTGAGAGGTAGCATATATATATCTTTTTTTTTGTGGTATGCGGGCCTCTCACTGTTGTGGCCTCTCCCGTTGCGGAGCACAGGCTCCGGACGTGCAGGCTCAGCGGCCATGGCTCACGGGCCCAGCTGCTCCGCTGCATGTGGGATCTTCCCGGACTGGGGCACGAACCCGTGTCCCCTGCGTCGGCAGGCGGACTCTCAACCACTGCGCCACCAGGGAAGCCCCGAGAGGTAGCATATTTTAACATGCTTCACAGTTGTAACTGCTGTCTTTAGTACTTAAGAAGGAGACTCGATCTTGTGAGGTTTGATTATTAACTCTGTTATTATGTTCCTAGTGTACTCATTAAACTGCTTGGTAATGCACCATAATTTATTTTTATTTTTTATTTTGGAAGCATTGTTATAGGTTAATTGGCTCTATATTTTACAAGTTTACATCACTAATATGAATAAAATAATCTGTTGATATTGTTCTTCTGGGATTCTGATTGCATTAAAGAATGACTGGTCCTAATTAAGTTTTCTAGTCTGTGCTAATTACAATCAAATAAGACTTTACATAAAAATGTGAAATTGGGCAAAGTAAATGCACTTTTGATCATTAATTAGAGAACTACCAGGCGTACCTTTGCTGATGTTCTTATTTTATTTTTTAATTTTTAGTTACTAGAAGGAAACCTCAAGCCATTGCATTTTGAGTGGTTCCCATAGTAGTTACAGAAACGATGTAGTTAATTATAAATGTGAGTGATGTTCCCTTATTTTACTCCTCTAAACTGTCCTCAGCTGTTTCTCATCCGCCCTCCAGGTAGTAATATTATGTTTACATTACAGAATGAAAACGGGAGGCTGGAGGTTTTAAGAGCATGTGTTCTATTAGATTGCCTCATTTAACTTTCATGCACTGCAGTCCTTTTCACGTTTGATATTTCCCTGACTTCTTTCTAATGCCGTGGTTTCATTTGGACTCTCCTGTGTGAGGTGGTAATGATACTTCTACCTGTTCTTCCCTGGTGTGGTGACAACTGACGAAGAGTACAGTTTTGCCCTCAGCGCCTGACTTTTTAATAGTCTTGCTTACTAGGAGTGTTGAATTTCATATGTAAATGAGGATAGGGTAAGCAGGCTAGAATCACAATTTCTGGCCACCTACGTCTTTTTCTCTCCTTCTATGGGAAGCACTGAATGAGATGATGCCTTTAAAACACAGCATGGTTCCTGGTTCATGGAAGGGTTCAATAAATGTTAGCTAAGATAATAATTATTGTTTGGATTGCATTGCATTTCCTATTTCTAGAAGTCCAATTTTAGACCAATGAATTGCTTTTGAGCTCAGGAGGAAGAAAGTATTTCAGCGGAATTCTCCAACAATTTCACTCCCTCTTCCACACTTGTGCTGCTTGGAGGTGCTTCGAGTTTGGCAGTTAAAATGTTTGCAGAAGCCAAACTCTCTTGGCTGCTTCAACGACCCTGAAATGCCCATTTTGATGCAACACTAAAGGCTGCAATTCAGAAATAATGCTCAAATCTTTGACCATTTATCTACCTTCTAACTTGAATCCACTTTCACTAAACTACCTGCTCATTCATTTTCTCACACCTACTTACTTTTCTCTCCTATTTATCAATCCAAAGCTATTTTTCTACTTTTCTGACTTCTAATTGCACCTCAATTTCTTTGCTCCCTTTGTTCAAACATTTTTTTTTGCCTTTAAAAATATTTTTCTCATTCATCAGATACTCTCTTCATTATTTTATACCTATGTATTTTCTGAGGTTGCCCTGTCTTCACTCAAGCTTCTGGTCTCTAAGACCCTCCCTTTTTCCCCCATCTCATTACTGTTATTTCTGACTGAGTCCACATGGCAGCCAACCAGGTATGCGTTTTGCCTTTCACATATGATTCTCATTTCTAGCTTTGGGGTTTTGTACATAACTTTTCCTTTGCAACTTCCTCTTTGGCACTTTATCAATAATCCAGTCCCCCCACTGCCTTCTTTAAGTTTCTTCTCAGAATTGCGTTCTTTCAAGAATTTTTTACATCTCGATTATGGGGTATGCCTCCTCAGTTAACTGGAATCATAGACTATTCTAAGTATCTTTGAGATCATGCAGTCAAATCTTCTCATGTTATAGGTGAGAAAACTGTGGTCTAGAGTGGCTGACTTGGGCTGTCCCAGATCATGAGAACCATCAGTGTCAGAACAGGACCTGGGTATCTCTAAAATTCCATGCCCTTTCCTTGCACCTGCTCTATCTCAGCACACACAGACCCATCATGCATGTGCCTTTCCCCCTTCTCAGTTATTTTGTAAATTCTTGGAAATCAGGAACTATACCTCTGTGATTTTTGTCTTCCATCATCCTCCATAATATCTAACCCAAATTGAATTCTCTAGAAGGTTCACTAAATGTTGGTAAATATTCCTAAATGTTGTCTAGCTCACTCTACCAGTTTTATTTTCTGTTTTCTGCCTTAATTTCCATATATTTGATTCCATATCCTTGTTCCCATTTCTTTTCATTTTTTTCCCTCTTTTTTTTTTTGGCCTCAGTTCCTTCCCCTTCCCACATTCTCATTACTTTTAAAATTATAGTTATTTGATTCATACTAACTTTCCATTTTGTGCTCAGCTATCTTTTCTTATATTTCTTATATCATAACTAGATTTCAGTTAGAAGATAAAAGGTAGGTAGTTAATGGCTCTTTTTTTTAGCAGGTGGGCAGCAAAAACCAATAGCAGCGTGTCGAGTATGGTTGACATCATTAAGCTTTGTTTATTTATACGGAGTCTGAATAAATTAACCCTCCATGTCTAACTCAAGTCTTTTATCTAGCTGACTGCAGTTGCTTCATGACCTTTTGAAGTGTTTGACATTTTTCACTGGGAAATCTATTTACTCCTTTGTAAATCAGTTAACAACTATATGGTATTGTGCCTAATGGAAAGAGTTGAACTAGATGCTGATTTTCTGTGTTGATGAACTGGAAGCGTCCAGACATTACTTCTTATAAATGCATAACATACAAAACTCCAAGATATAATTTGATTGTCTTGGAGTCCTGCTCTTTTAAAACAATATTGAAAAAGGAAGGTTGAAAGTTTTGCTAAGGAAAGTGGGAAGACCATTCCAGGAATGAGAAAAGGCGTGATTTACTACTTTGGATGGGAGAGAGGGAGCAGGTTACTGTGTTTTCCTGCCTTTAACAGAAATCAAAGAGTGGATTAAAGAGAAAATAGGGTCTAAGAATAGAAGAGTTGCTCAAATTCTTGAAGCCAGTGACCCAACATCTCCTATTTGGTATCAAAAGGAAATATAAGGCAAGACATGGCAACTGTTGGGATGCAAACTCATTAAGTGAAAGTGTCTTTTCCTTTGAAGGACTGGAAAGGCTCTGACTTTCATATAAAGTATATTAGGTTAGCCAAAAAGTTCGTTTGGGTTTTTCTGTAAGATCTTATGGAAAAATCCAAAAGAACTTTCTGGCCAACCTGGTACCTTCTCTGGACAACCTTCTTCACATAGAAAGACTCCTTATAATCCCCTGTTTAATCTGTACCTACTCTGTCTTAGGCCTTCCTTTGCGTTTATCAGTTCATCAGTCATCACGGCTAATTCTGGGTGGAGTGTTATCACTTCCATCTTACAGACAAGGGAAAAGAGTCGCAAAGAGTCAAGCAGTATGTCCATAGTTGACCAATACTTGTGGTAAAACTAAGATTCAACTCTGCCATTTATCTGACTTTACAGCATTAAATTGTTTTTCTAGGCTACATTACTTCTTGGTGTTAAACATATTGTATAGATTTTATGAACTCTAGTCACAAAACCCTACCTGGTCTGTTCTTTTCCATTGATGCCTAAAAACACACCCTTCCCCTCCCCACCCTCACCAGTGCCTCCTTAATGTAATGGTGCATTTGGTGCAGTTACAACTCTGCCTTCATGTCTTGGTTGTGAAAAAATGGGAAGTCTCTGAAAACTCAACATTAATTAATAATTATGGAGGGAATTATTTTTCCATCAGTCAAAAGAAAACATGTCATTATGTTGAGGGTTCAAAGACGGCTTTGTGTAAAATTAGAAGTGTGCACGTTTACACATTCATAGATTGGGCTGCTGACCTTCATCCACCTTTATCCTCCTTCCCCTGATCCGACACACACACACACACACACACACACACACACACACACCCACGCACGCACATATACTCATCATTGTAGAAGAATCGCTATAAGGTCATGTGACTATAGCTCTTTATTCTGTAAATCACATTATTCTTAAGGGAACGATTGTTTACTGATGGGTTCGTGGAGGTTACTAAAGTCTTTCAAAGTGCCACCTATGATGGATTAAAAAAAAAAGACAGTGAAATACAAAGGAACAGGCTTTCCCCATGAAGGGGAAAATTGCATGTCTGACTCAGATAATTTGTCTTTCTGGAAGATTATGGCTCTGTACCAAACTATGAAGAAATCTGCTTTTAAAATCCCAACAGCCTTCTTTTGGAGAAGTATTGTGATGATGTTGATACAATTTCAAATTCTGTTTAAAATAATCAGCCAGCTACATGGCCATTTTATTGAAGCCAACTATTTGCGTAAAATTTCCTATTTCCTTGTGAATACTTACTCTCAAGAGTACACAGTCTTCATTTTGTTAGGTTTTTAAAATGATTTGAAATATATTCATGAATTCACTGAATTTTTTTGTAAAATGTATTCCAACTTCCTTAGATCGCTTCTAAATATCTATAAATAATTAAATCATCCTATTCTTTTTTTGAGGTTGGATATAATATAAAAGTACCGTTTCCTCATGCGTGAGTGCATTTTATAACTCTTCTTAACTTTTATAAAATACTTTTACAAAATAAACAGTCTTACTAAACAAATACATGTTACTGCTCAGAAAATCCTCTGAAATATGTATATTATATATCAGAAGAAACTCTTTTGCCAATCCCTTAAAGCACTATTTGATACAGACCAGGAGAGCTGGAATGTTTTCAGCCTTTTTAAATGAAAATATGATTTTAGTACTTGGCCAACTTATTTTACCATTTTCCTCTTGAGCCAGCAAATGTTTATGAACAAGTCAGCTGGTGGAGTTGAAAGGTTCTGAAGCCTGCCAAGGCATGTCGGTTGTTTTATGTTTGAATTCCCCAAGGAAAAGAAAAGTAGGGTATGAGCCAGAAAATATCATCCGCTATCTTCTCTCCCCAGGGCAGTAGCTCTGCTTGGCCATCAGTGAAGCTGCCCATCCTTTACTTTGTAGTCACCTTGTGACTTTTCACATCAGTTGAGCTGTGAGATGTTAGAATGCTTGGAGACCAGGCTGCTTGTGCTGGCATGATTGTAGGAAGAAATTGAGATATCTGAGCAGAAGTAATTGTACACCTGTACTGTTGGCAACTCTGTATCATAATGATTTCTGCAGTTGCCAAGTTTCATGAATTTCAAGTTAGCCAATTAATTTGGCTTCTAGTGTAGAGAAAAATGAACCCACAATCTAAGCTTTTCGTTATACAAAGAGGAAGAAAAAGCTTATTTTTCTAGATTCTTTTGTATATGTTTCAAATAGCACAGTTGTGTTATATTGTTAACTGAAGCTTGTTTCACCTTTAAAAGATTTTTTTTGTCTCTGCCTTAGAATTACACTAAATCAAATAAAGTGTTGATTATATAATTTTAGGTGTTACCAGATTGGGGAGAGAACTCATTTGAGATTCTATGTGTGTGTGTGTACACATTTAAAATAAATCATAGAATTTACATCTTTTTCAAATTGTTAAGAAGAAAGACCTGAGCTAATAACAACATTGAATAGAGAACCATTTTCACACCTTTAAATACAAAAGCAATGAGAACTGTCTCAAAAAATGTGCCATCTGAGTTGTTCTAAGGGATAAATATGGGCTGTTTGTGTGAAACATACGCATTTGACTGTGACATGGCCTGGAATCTGTGTAATGAAAGTTAAAGAATGCTTCTTGTCATCTTCATCCTACTGGTTTGTTTGACACATCCCTGCTATACTTCCTGTCCACCCTCTGCTGCTAATACTGAAAGAGAAAATGTAACCAAGTCTCTCAAGTCCTTTTAGACATCAGCAGGACGTAACTAAATAATGAAATATTTATCTCAGCCCAGGTTAACCCTGTAACAGATATGAATTAATTAAATATCATGTGTCTCATTTCATATTTATTGACCATTTTACATTTTTCAAATTCCAAGTCATCTAGTCTTAGTGTTCTCTATAGTTCTATAGTTATCAAATATTTCTCATAATAGATTCGAATATTTTTGAACCTGCACTCACAGCCGCTATGAAACTGTGATGTCAAAGACTATAATGTAGATAATTTAAAGAAAATTTTCCATGATAAAAATGTAAATTTTACTCAAATCCATATTGTACAAAACATTTTCTTCCTAGCTGTGTAGATGAGAAGCAAGTTAATCTTAGTGTCCTCTTAGTTTTGAAGGTATTACACTTAAATCTATTCGGGTAGCTTAAAATTTATTTTCTGTGTCACATCATTGCATATGACTGATAGTGAAAATTTGCATGCAGACAGACATTCCTGAGTGTGAATGTGTAGGCTGTCTCAGTTCTAAGATGGTAAACATTCCTGTTATAAAAAGGGGCAGTAGTGGGCTTCCCTGGTGGTGCAGTGGTTGAGAGTCCGCCTGCCGGTGCAGGGGACATGGGTTCGTGCCCCAGTCTGGGAAGATCCCACGTGCCGTGGAGCGGCTGGGCCCGTGAGCCATGGCTGCTGGGCCTGCGCGTCCAGAGCCTGTGCTTCGCAACGGGAGAGGCCACAACAGTGAGAGGCCCGCATAGCGCACAAAAAAAAAAAAAAAAAAAAAAAAAAAAAAAAAAAAGGGGGCAGTAGTGAAAGAAGCTGTAGTTGTCAGACATATGTCACATTGAGGGAAAGTCACTTTGTGGGCAGCGTAAATTAGGTTTGAGAAAACTTAGACCACTAAAAGGTATACTAATTATCACAGGAATGTTTAAATTACACTATGAAGCATTTTAGCAATTAAGTTTCCTGTGGATTTGAATCACAGTAACATCCAAAAAAGACAGATGCCCGCCTGATGGAGAATTGGAAGCAGTGGCTGTCTAGCAAAGATTAGAGGTGCCTCATTTAATATGTTTCTATATCAGAGAATAAACAACTCACGAAAAAAATACAAGGTGATGGAAGATGGCTTGTAAAATTTGCATCAGTGAGAGAGAAATGAAATCTGTAGCCCAGTCAGACCTTGAATTCTAAACTCAGACCATTAATTGTTGCAGAGGTACAACCTAGTTAGATAAGAATTACAAAGACACTCTTGTGCCGTTTTGGTGGTAACATAAAAAAGAAGAAATTAAGGCAAACACTGCAATAATGTTTCTATAGGGATCATATTGCCAGTGAAAAAGTTGGACAAAGAACTCTATATGTTGAATTCATGAAGCCAGAAGTCTTTTTATTTAACTATTAATCACCTAAATAGCACTTTAAATCCAGGTCAATTGATGTTATCACTAGTTCTTTAAATATCTATGAAACAAATATCCATTGTAAAATATAGAGTGATATGTGGACTACTTTTCTGAGCATAACTGATGTTAGTTGGCTTGGTTTCAGCAGTAATTACTTAGAGGATTCAGCTATCCAGGTAAGTTTTATATGACGTCAAGTCTATGAGGCTTAATGGTTTCCTCTTTAATCCATTCTATCAGCAAAGGCATGAATAAGTATTGTATTATCAGAAAAAGACTGTATCCTAGATTGGACTGGATCAGGAAAATACCCTTTGGCCAAAATTTCTATTTGCAACCCAGAGTGGAAAGTCCTTTCTAAATTCTCTACCCTTTGCAGGGCACTGTTAAATGATGTCATGATAGAGGAGTGGGTGGAAACACGTCTTAATGAGAATGTCCTTTTGACAGTGAGTTGAACATGTAGAAACACATTATTTTAAGAAACCCATTTTGGAAAAAAATAGTTAAATAAAAAGTAAGATGGAAATCAACTTTAAGGGAAAACTATGGAACAAATTACTCAACCCTTAGGGCACATTGCATCTTTAGATGTCAATTTGTAAAATGTCTCTGTTAGCTGTTAATAAAACTGAATTTATGACCTATTTGAGAATCAAAAATGCTTGGTGTATTGCTTTAGTTCATCAGATGAAGTATGGCCTCTTGGCATAAGATTAGATTTGAGTATACTCTTTTGTTTGATGTGGTTGCTTTCTCTGTGTGTGTGTGTGTGTGTGTGTGTGTGTCTGTTCAAAGTAAAACGATAGATAGAACCCAAATTTTCTACAAAAGCTTATCTTATACAATTTGTAGAACATTTTGTTTCACTTAAATGAGGAGTGCCATAGTAAAGATATTGTTGTTTGTGAAGGTCATAGTGATAGTTCATGCCTTACACCTGTTTTTAACCACTGGAGATATAAGTGACCTTAAAGTGGTCTCCTTTCATTCATTCATTTTTGAACTAAGTCCTTTGTTCCACGTTCACATGCAAACTACAGTGTAATTTCTGTTATTTGAAACATCAGTGTGGTCTGTTCTTAAAGGTTGACATTAAAATGCTTCTGACAGTCTCTAAACCTGAAATGTCACATGGGGCTTTTTTCTTCTGCAGACAGTGAAGAATCAGAATAAGTTAAAAGTCATTGGGAGTAACTTCCTTAAGATTTGATGTGATATCTGGCACCAGAATTTAAGACCCAGATTAATTATGACATAGGAACAATGTTGAGTATCTGAGAGCAAGGGTAGAGAACCACGATTTCCTCTTGTGACTCTCAGGACTGTGGATATAGGTGCTGCTTCTCTAGTGCTTCTCAGGCATCTTAGGTATTATCTGTTATAGGGCTTAGTGTGTTGGGTTGGCATTATTTGCATGCCTTGAGTCCTTGAGTGTGAGGATTCTTTCTTTTGATCTTTAAGGTCTACATCAGGGTTTCTCAAGCTTGGCACTGTTGACACTTTGATCCAGATCATTCTTTGATGCAGGGCTGTTTCATGCATTGTAGATTGTTTAGTGCCATATCTGGCCTCTATTGACTAGGTGCCAGCACACCCCGCCTACCAGTCACGACAATCAAAAATGTCTCCAGATGAGGACCAGCTCATGGCACATGAGCTGGCACATGGTTGACATTTAGTAAATATTTTCTGAAGCAATAAGTGCAGTTATTGACACATCATGAAACGATAACATCTCTACCGGTGAATGCAGAAGTTTGTTCTGGGTTTGAATGGCTCTGAAAATATTATTTAGTCATGTCAGAGTGGAAAGGCAGCTCCAATTTTCCAACCAATTCTGTTATCTAACTCTCAGTAAATTTGGGTGACTTTCCCTATTGGCCCCCACTGCCCTCCCATTCCCTCAAGTCTCTGCTTGAGGACTTGTAGCTGTGCAAATGCCGGCAGACTGCTGACAGTGAGTCATGTCCCTGTGTAGACATCTCCAGCTCATTTTGACTTGAGAAGTGGTGGAACACATTACAATCAGATACAGAGCCATGCATACACACCCTCACAGCCAGCAGAGGTGGAAGAAACTAGATATTGGCAGAGCAAAGATAACGCTCCTACTTCAGTTATAGTAACACTGTATGAATCTTCATATCTAAGGGGTCAGTATGTAGTTATAAGAATCTCATCTTCACCTTTCAACTACATGACTTGGGATAATTCTGCTAAGTTCTCTGACCTGCTGTTTTCTCACTGATAAAATTAAAAGAACAGTGGGATCTACCTCCTCTGACCCTGGTTTGGGTCTCTGCTATGCGCTTCCCTCTCACTCTCAGCATTCCATATTGGAATACTCATCACTTGGTTATAATTATTTTTTCCTTTGCTTGCACTCTTGCTGGGCTGTAAGGTGTGTAAGGGGTGGGCTCAGATCTCTCTCATTCACCAGAGTTTGGGTCACAATGCCAGTACATGTTTTTCCTGAAATAAAGGCATGAAAATGCTTTGTAATAGCATATGCTGTAAAAATGTTAGTAATTGTCATTTATTCATTCAATAGATGTTTAATGAGCACCTGCTTTTCAAAGCTAAGTTGGGGCACTCTCTAAATCCAAAAATACATATAGCAGGGAATAGATGAAAGTGCCTGCCTTCATGGAGCTTGCATTCTAGTGGGTCATGCAGTCAATAAGAACTGAAACCTCTGTTAATCATCTCTCTACTTACCTACCTAACTGCTTACCTATCTCCCTAACTTCTGATAGTTGTAAATGGGTAAGTGCTATGAAAAAAATATAGCAAGATGAGATGAGAGCAATGGAGGGAACTGTTTTATAGAGAGTGGCAAGGGAAGGCTTCTCAGGAAGTAATTAACATTGTAATTTTTATCATTATCATAATTAATATTATCATCAGGGTGATGCTATTAGCCTTTCATTAGGAGAACTTGTACTTTGATTCATCTTCCTAATAGTGATGCTGAA
The DNA here is from genome assembly GCF_964341445.2 of Mesoplodon mirus. Classification (NCBI taxonomy): domain Eukaryota; kingdom Metazoa; phylum Chordata; class Mammalia; order Artiodactyla; family Ziphiidae; genus Mesoplodon; species Mesoplodon mirus. The sequence continues at coordinate 54,603,470 of NC_138984.1, forward strand.
ATATTCCTGTTCTCTCACCTGGTTCCCCTTGAGACTAACAGTAGGAAATGGGGTTGGGGGTAGATCTTACCAGTTTGAAATGGAGATTTTGAGCACAGAGTGAATCAAACTTGTGGCCTTAATCAGCCAGTCTGCCTAGGAGGCCCTCTATAAGGAAGCTTTACCTCTAAATTTAGAAGTAAATTTATATACTATTTGTTTCCTAACCACCGCCCCCCACCCCATTATTTTTGTCTCTGTTGGTATAAAGAAGGCAACTTCAGTGAGCCACTTCAAATCCTTTTTAATCTCTTCTTCTAGCAAGGTTTCTCAGCCTTGGCACTCTTGACATTTGGAGCCAGATAATTCTTTGCTGTGGGTGGCTGTTGGGTATATTCTAGGTTGTTCAGCAGTATCTCTGACCTGTACCCACTAGAGCCCTCTCTCTAGTTGTAACAATCGAAAATGTCTGCAGACATTGCCAAATGTCCCCTGAGGACCAGAGTCAGCCTCAGCTGAAAACGGCTCCCTTTTAGGGATGTTCTCAGTCTTTCCAACTGTTGTATATAGTGCCTCCTATATACAGTAGCTGGAGGCACTGTATACAAGGGCTTTTGCTGCCCCACTCGTGTTTGCTTGTGCAGCACCACAGGCTCCTTTCTCTTCTCCCATCATTTGGATCCTGCCCATCCTTTAAGACTCAGCTAGAACTTGACCTCCTGCGTAAAGCCTCCTCTATGCACTGTAGCCTGTTCCCCCTCTTCTACTTCCGAATTCCTGTTCTGAAGCTTGTCTATTTGATCATTCCCATCTTCATCCATTAGCTGAGCCCACTGTTGTTTATTGAAAGGTTTACATCTTTTAATCTCAACTAGATTATGAATTCTTTGAAAGGACCGTGCCTTAGTCACCTGTGCATCTTCATGAGCATCTAGAAAAAACCTCCACCAACAACCCCATCTTTAACCTGGAGAAGTGATAGATAACATCACTGGTATTGTCTTTATAACAATCAAGCATTTTGGAAAATTATTTTTTGTAAAACTAACTTCTAATGCCAGTGGAGGCTCAGTAACTGATATTGGAGGGACTGAGCTTATAGAACTACTTGTTCTGAAGGAAGATGTTAACCCAGGGTGATCTAGAGTTTGGAGAGTCAGACACTGTAAGTAATGGTCTTCCACCTCAGCAGCAAGGCTCCACCTAATTTAGCTCTTTATGCAAAAGATGGTTATGTAACCATTTAGGACCCTGAAGTAGATCATTATTGGTAACAAGGTAATAAGGTCCTTTGAAGGGAATATATGGAAAGGGTCATCCATTCAGGTAAATCGCACATGTGTCTTTCCAGAAGTTGATGGTTTGGATTAACTTTTGAAGCGAAGGTACATAGATTCCCTGGAAGAAAAGCCTGTACATTCTTTCTCTGTCTGAACACAACTTGTTATTCAGAGTGTATCAGTTTGTTCAGTAAATTCAGTACTTATGTGGCATTCAGGTAATTATTGAACATTGAAAAACCAAATTCAAGGTCTTTGTAATGCCATTTTAGAAGTGTAGGACAACCACGGCTTTCTAACATCACCTGCTAGCACTTCATGTCTCCTGATGTGTTTCTTCCACTTATGTCGTGATTGATAGCCATCCCTCTGCTTTCAGGTGTACATTTCACAGACTGTGTAGGGATTTCTGAGACACAGCCCTATCTCAGACTTCTCATAAATAAATTCTTTTAAATTGTCAAGTGAATCATATTATTTCCAAATATAACAACTGGATATAAACTGTCTGTGGTCTAGACTTACCTGTGAAATGCCCATGTGGTGAAGAAGGCCATACCCACTCAGATTCATTTTAGCCATTCAGGATCCTTCTGTATAAAACAAATATTTACTAAATTCATTGTGAGGGTACAGTAAGGGGCTAGGTTATAACCTACAGATTATTTTATGTGCTAGCTGATCCACATGGAACAATTAAATAAATCCTAACCACAACCTTTTGTGAGGTTTCCATTTAGAGGATCCCCCCTTGGGGTACTTGTCATTTCACAGAACCTTCTTTAAGATCTTTCCCCAGCCCGACTCTCCATCTCCCTCTGAGAGGGCTCTGGGGGCCAGGCTGGCGTGTGTGTGACTTGCTGCCCCTAGGACAGAGCTGGGCACTCAGGTGCTCTCCTGGGAATTAGAAATTACGATTCACAGAAACTAGTCAGCCTCTTCTAGTAACTAAATGTTAACCCGGGGGTCATGGAAAGCCACAGTTCATCAGTTTCCTGTTGGGGAAGCAGAGGATGTAGAGGAGAAAGTAAAGCAGTGGTCAGGAATCAGAGACTTTGAAAGAGTAATTGCTTTCCACCAGCTTTCTGGTTTCTGCTTCCCTTCCCTGGGGAGACCTGACTGCATGTCCTGCCAGCAGGTTCCATGCCATAATCCTCATTCTGAAAACAGTCATCTTCTTTTGCTTGGGCTGGTTGACTGGGTTTCTGCCAGCCACGGAGGCTTGAAAGAAATTATTTCCTCTGTTTTCCTAATGAGAAAAGTGAAGCTCAAAGAACCTAGTAACTCACCCAGAGCCATGCAGCTCGGATGTGGCTGAGTCAGGATTCAAGCCCTGTGCTCAATATTCACGTGTCACTGCAACTACTTTTGTGGTCCTGGTTTCCATCAGCACAGGTTAGTGTGGCTGCAAATAATTTTGCAGGATAGATGTGCTGTGAGTGGTCTTGGGATCAGACAGTTGAGTGATGGTGGTCCTTACTGTGGTGCTGCTGTGCCTGCGTCCAGCTGGACCCTTTGCTTAGGATATGTCTCCACTCCTGCAGGCCAGGATTCACAGCTCTCTTTGTTGTTTTTCCACAAAGCTTAGAGCCATGCCTGCTTACTTAAAGCCAGTCATTCCCTCAGCTTAGGGTTTTCAAGGATTTTCAGCCCTGGAGTACTTTTATTTGGTCCATGAAAATGTAAATGCCTGTCTTAGTCCGCTCAGGCTGCTATAACAAAATACCCATAGATGGAGTGGCTTAAACAACAGGGTTTTATTCCTTACAGCTCTGGAGGCTGGGAAGTCTGAGATCAAGAAGCCAGTGTGTTTGAGTTCTGGTGAGGGCCAGCTTCCTGGCTGACGAATGGCTGCCTTCTGGCTATATCCTCCCATGGCAAGGGGGGATGGGGGGTGTGGGGAAAGGGTGAGAGAGACAGAGCCAGAGAGAGGGAGAGGGAGAGAGAGAATGCTTACTGGTCTCTTCCTTTAAGGGCACTAATCCCATCATGAAGTCCCCATCCTTATGACCTCATCTAACCCTAATTCCCTCCCCACATCCCTCTTCCTAATATTATCACATTGAGGATTAGGGTTTCAACATAGGAATTTTAGGGAGGTCAAAAACATTCAGTTCATATCAGTACCCTGGACTGGAAATGTTCTCTATCCAGTAAGGGAGAGTATATTCCCTAATTAATTTCCATTTCACGCCCTCATTAATTTACAGGAAAACATACCACACAAATACTTATACACTGCCACCACATCCAGCTCTTTGATGCTTTGCTCAGGCTTCTCTGGTCCCCCTTTACTGCTCCCCATCCAGGCTGCTTAGCATCTGCCTCTCCCTCATCTGCTCCCTCAGGGCCTTACCTGATTTTCATGGTCATGACAACAAGGGCTGCCCTGACCCAACCGGGAACTGCCCTGGTCAGTTCATCACAGTCATTCAGAGAGGTTGGCCCCCCATGATCAGACCTCTGCCTCCCTCAGACCTCATCTCAAGCCATTTTCTCCTTGCTTTCTGTGCTGTAGTCTAACTAGATATCTTCTATTTCCTTACCTACATCATGCTCTTACTTCTTGTCTCTGGAGCTTTGACCACACCGTTCTCTCAGCCTGGAGCACTTCACCTGCCTAACTCCTCACATTTCCAGGCTCAGTTTTATCTGCACTCCCTCAGAGAGGCCTTTTCTTACTCCTGGGCTTGATTCTGTTCCCTTGAATCCACTTTTATCTCCTACTTCATCTGTCATATCACCACTGCTTATTAAAATTACTTTTAAAGTATCTGTTTCCCTTATTAAACTGTGAACTCCCGCGGGCAGTGACCATATCTCTTGCTCACTCTTGTATACCCAGCATCTATCACAGATAGGAGTACAGCGTCATAATGATGATAACTGAAGTAGAGGATGTCAGTCTCATTCTAAGAACCAGGTATCCAAGAAATGTGGCCTTTATTTATTGCTATGAGTCAACATATTTTTTAACTCTGAGTTACTCTGGTGGACTATTAGGAAATTCAACTTGGTTAGACTTGGTTGTGTCATAATATTGGAAATTTTCTAGTTCTCCCTTATCTCTCATGTGTCCGCAGAGGTTACTGCTGAGACAGCCATTGTTTCTGCAGCTTTCTGGTGCTTTAGTGTCATGAATGGCACTGGAAATCATTGGTGAGGATGGATACCTCAAGGCCTTCCCAGCCACCTCCCTTGACATACCATATTTCATATGAAATTCCATATGAACTTCATTCTTCCTTTGTCATGCCGTATTTCGTTCCTTGAAGGTAATTTTTGCCTCCCTGGGTACAGTCAGTGTCATAAGAGCTGAGCCCTTATTATTCTAGAATCCAAGACCTCTCTGTACCATTACCTGTACTTTAAAGTTTCTTTCTAATTTCAGGAAACCTCTCTGTGCCTCCTGCTTCTCTGACTCTTTATCTCTTCCCTAACACCAGCCACTCTCTTTTTTCTTTCCAAAGTAGACTTCAGTGTCCTATAAAGTTCAGAATTGAAACTAGCAGCACAACAATCAGTTCCCCTTCCCTTGAGATCAGGGAGGGCTTAATCATCAAAACCTCCTGGCAAATGAAGAGAAGTGGAAATATTTGTGTTCCTTTCTTCTAGCACAGCAGTGAATGGTAAAACAAAGGAATTAAATCTGCATAATACAGGAGCCCAAGTGTTCATATTCTGCTACTGTAGCGTTTGTTGAATGCTTACTATGTGTCAGACACTCTGCTAAATGCTTTACGTAGAAAATCACATGTCATCCTCACAAGAACACTTTGAGGTAGGTAATAATCTCATATGTGAGGATACAGGCTCAGAAAGGTTAAGTCATGTCCTAAAGTCACTGAAGAGGATTCCTCCTCAGCCAGACATACCTCAGAGCCTGCAGTATTACCTCTGCTGCTGTTTCCCTTCCAAAGACTGATAAAGATTTGTTGAATGAAGAATTAGATAAAAGAGACCCTTGAGAGCTTTCCTAACCACCTAATAATAAGAATGAATTTTTACCAGCAGCTTTTTGCAAGCAGGTAGCCCTAATTTTATTTTCTAAAGTAAAAGAATAACAACAAATATGAGAGTTTCAGGGTATAGAAGAATATAGTATCCAGTAGACTTTGGGAGACATTTTTGACAAATGTCACCATCTCTCTCAAACTACATCTTTTAGAGAGCTTCAATTTTGACCTCTGTTTGGAATGATGGTGCATATACTCTTACTCACCTCCATGCTAAGTTGGACAAACATTGACATCTGAGTGTGAAACGCTGTCACTACTCCACCCACCTTTCTGGGAAAACTGATCTGGAAGGCTCCTGGCAGGGAGAATGGCCATAGTTATTTCTCTCTTTATATCTGTGGATTCTCATGGGAATCACCAAGGTTTATTTCATTAAGACAACTGTCTGTACTTGCACAAGGAGAGATCCTCTGAGAATATTAAGTGGTATGTGAAGAGTGTCTAGACATGTTAATGTACCTTCATGTCATCCTGCCATGTGAATTAGACCACAGTCCTATAGATGGGCTTCTTAAATCAGAAACCACTGGTGTTTCATATCAGCCTCTGCATTAATCAAAGACAGAGTGTAAATACTTTTGCAATTGCTCCTAAATCTTGAGATTGATATGAAAGATAGTGCATGCTTACAATCCTTTCCCCAAGATGCTTGGGGCCAGATGTTTTTCAAAATACAGATGTTGTGAAAATGTAATAGAGTGCATGTACACTTTATGTTACAATCCCCTCACCCAGTGCACTGTATCAACCAACCAGAGTGATGTTTCCACAGCAGGATATGACTGTTCACTTCAGGTGGCACTTTCTATCAGATTTTACTGCCAAATTTGAAGATCAGGTGTGGCCCTCAAATGAGTTGCAAAATCATTTATTTTCACAGCTTTCTGTACTGTTAGCATGTGGATGAGAGATTGTGGACTTGTAGTATGTATCCACTGTTATTAACCGAGAGAAAACCAAAAACATGTAATAGTAACTTGAGGCAGAACTGGAGTTGAAAGAGAAGGCTCTGTGTGTTTTCTGTCTGTCTCTTTTTGTAAGAAAAATTTAATTATTAGCAGGGATGGAACCAATTTGGGGAAGAGCTTAGAAGAGAGACACATACCTTTGAGAGAACAGGAGGACCAGGATGGCCAACTCTTATGCAGGAGCGGGAGAGTGTGGGCAAACGGCTGGCTTGTATGATGTGAACCGAGGCAGGACATGCACGTCAGCTCTGGTACCCTCGTCCTCCGTTATCACAGGGGCCTGGTGTTATCTCAGTGTTAGAGGGGCAACCTTTGGGCTGGAAGGGGCAGATGCTGATGTGTGCATCAGACTGTCAAGTGGAAGAGCAAAGCAGAGGAGGCAGCTGAAGTGTAGATTTCTGGTTCTTAAACTTTTGACTTCAGGGCATCCCTTATGTTCTGTCAATTGTACAGGCCTTATTAGTCCCTCGGGTGTTGTGGGCCCTTCTCCACTGGATGCGATGCGACGTCTTACCCCGTAAGATGCTTCTGTGGCTTTTTCACTTCTAGTTTGAAAAGCTGCAGAAAACCATGTTTAACTTCTAAATATCTCACCAGAAAGGTATATCCAATTCCTTTTTCTTTAAATCCTGAGAAGTGGATTAAAAATTAATGCTGCATTTTAGCTTGCACCATTATAAATATATTTCCAAAGTTTCTGGTGTGTGAGACTCAACAAGAGAAATTATTAACATCTATGAGGCCGAAGAGATTTTCTGTTTTATTTTCATCCTAACTTTCTTTGGAGTAGATTCTCCCCTTTCTTCAGTCAAGAACTCTGATCTTTTTCAACATCTTTAGATGTAGATCTCTGTTGCTGTGCATTGAGAAAGTGAGTCTTTAGAGTTCTCTTTTTTAAAAAAAACAGCAATCTGTCCTTAAAATGTAAGGAAAATGCATTATAAATGCATTTTATTTCACTTTAGAATAAAATATTATTAAATTCAAATTATAGCACACAAAATTTTAAGCTTTGGAAAAATTTCAAAAAATATTTAAAAATATTGTAAAATAAGGCAACACAGTATACTTACCTCTTATTGTGTTTCCGTGTAGGCAGAAGAACATTTTTAAGATTTCAAAACAATGATTTATTGGTAGGTAATGAGGTTACAAAGATGATAGCAGGTAGAACCAAAGAAACGTCATAAGAGCACAGCAGTAGTACTGAAAACAAGCTGAGTTCGTCTCTGGAAATGTATATAGCTATACTCTAAACATTGAAAAATTTTGGAAACACACAAGGATGCATAAGCACTCATTTATACTCTCAGGGTGATGCTGTCATCAAACAAAATATAGCTTCTAGAAGACTCCATTGTATACTTAAAAGTTCAGGTTACAAAGTTGCAGGGAATTCATGTTGCACTGTGCAAGAGACTTAGCCTATAGAGCAAGAAAGCAAGTAAAATAGTATTTATTATTTTAGTAAGCTCAAACATGTACTATTTGGATAAGTGAGATGGCTCAATATTTACCATTATTGCTAAATAATGCAATAATTAGTATTAAAAATTAGCATAACATAAATTAGCATAAGTATGACGTTATTGTTATCTGACTTTCCATTTATTCTTTCCAATATTTTTTTCTATTCGATTCTCTTTTTGTTTGTCCTGTTTGTGAATTATTGACAGTTTTCTCTTATTGTGTACAATACTGAATGCAGACTCTTTTCTCTGCAAACTTACTGCTTTTTCTGTTCCCAATACTTTGCCTTCCCATAACCTCAGTGGACTAAAGATTTTAGTCACAAGCTCTATTCTTCTCTCTATTTTTGTCCTGTCCCTGCCCCCCTCCAGAAAACCACTAAATATTTTAATAATTTTTATGAAATAGCTCTCAAATATATTCTCATTACAGTTTCAATTCCCTCATTGTATCCCCCATCTAACACCTTCCAGTCCATCCTCCAGCCACCCCCAGTGTGACATCTTCTCCAGGGAGCCATTCCCGACACTTGTTACCTCCTGCCATTCTAACCAGTGCCCAGTCCTCTGTGCTGTGTATCATCCTGCCCACACGTCTGTCCAGGAGTTACCCTGTTTTTCTCTAATTGTTGATTTATTTGGTTCTTTCCACCACTGAACTGAAAATTCTTCTTTATGTCTCCAATTTCAGCACAATACTTGGTACTCGATATATACTTGATGAATAAATTAAAGGCATGCCTATGTGTTCTGATCGGCTTCTGCTGAAAAATCCTTTTTTGTGGCTTTGTTACCCACAGAATACCTTGCCTCTCCTGTGTGTGACAAGGCAAGCCCTTATAACCTGTCCTTGACAGTGTTTCTAGCATGCTGCTGAATTATTTTGCAACCCTCTGTGGACTTTTCTAATTCTTTGCCTTTGCACATGCATTTTCTCGGGGTAGACTATATCTCCCTGCATCTTCCCACCCCCATGCCATGCGTTTGGCCAGGCCCTTTCCACCTGGTAATAGTGCTGGTCATAGCAGCACTCTTCACAATGACCAAGACATGGAAGCAAGTGTCCATCGATGGATGAATGAATAACAGTATGGTATATTTATACAATGGAATATTACTCAGCCATAGAAAAGAATGAAATAATGCCATTTGCAGCAACATGGATGGAACTAGAGATTATGATACTAAGTAAGTCAGACAGAGAAAGGCAAATATCATGTATCACTTACATGTGGAATCTAAGCAAAGATACAACTGAACTCATGTACAAAATAGCAGTAGACTCACAGACACAAAAAACAAACTTATGGTTACCAAAGGGGAAAGGGCGGGGAGGGATAAAATAGGAGTTTGGGGTTAACATATATACACTACTGTATATAAAATAGATAACCAACAAGGACCTACTATATAGCACAGGGAACTCCACTCAGTATTTTGTAATAACCTATAAGGGAAAAGCATCTGACAAAGAATAGATTTATACATATGTGTGTGTGTGTGTGTATATATATATATATATATATATATATATATATATATATGAATACTTTCCTGTATATCTGAAACTAACACAACATTGTAAATCATAAATCAGCTATACTTCAATTTAAAAAAAATAAAGACAAAAAAAAATTTTTTTTTTAAATAAAGGGAACTGGTGTACGCAGAGGGACAGCCTGAGCAAAGCTACAGGAGTCAACCAGGCAGGATTCTGAAGGAAGGAAGCAAGTAAACCAACATGAGTGGAGGGTGGAGGCACATAAAGCCAGCAGGCAGAAAGGTCCAGATGGTGGGGGATCTTGCTCAATAGAATGAGGGTCTGTTGACTTCTTTCCAGAACTGATCACCTGCTGCAGTCCCTTTAGACCATTGTTCCTGGTGCTTTTCTCGCAGCGTTATCTGTTACTGTCCATTTAAAAGGCACGTACGTCACCCAAGGCCCCACCATTGGGAACACACATAAGCAGAACAGCACATGAAGCTGTGCCAGGCTCCCCATTATTTCCTGGAGAATCTAACCACAGTGGTCACCAAGGAGAGCAGAGCCCCTGAACCCTGCACATCCCTCTCTAGCGTTCCATTAACAGAGACCATCCCCCCCATTTCCCATGGTCCTTCTGCGTGGTGGGCAGCCAGTGCTTGGAGGAGTCACAATTACATTTCATCTTCCAATGTCATCTGTCAGCTTGTCAAAGACAGGGAACTTCTGAGCTGAGTGCCAGCTTCTTGTAAACATGTGTCATCAGCGCTCATCATGCTAAACTCCATTGTTGATGCAGAAATAGGGGTTGCTGGGGAAAGCTGTAATCTAAAATAATTCACTTTTATTTATCTTATTCATTTTTTTCAAACATGTGAGTTTAAGGAGGAAAGGCACATCTTGTCTAGGAGAGAACATCCTGTTAGTTGGCTGAGGAACTGTCTAGAGAACAATGCCTCTCTATAAGCAGTTTGTCACACTGGTTAGTTTTTTTAATACCATGAAGGTTTCATTACCTCTTTTGGAACTGCAGAGTATTTAGAGCAGAAATGTGTGTTTCTTTGTAGGAAGCGTGCTTTCTGGGAGTAGTATTGTGTGGCCATTTTCCTCTCTAATGGCTCTGTTTTTAGCCATTCTAGCCCAAAAAGAGGATCTGGAGTCACTCTGTGTAATACTTTGGCCACCAGCTACATGTGTGGCTATTGTGGCTAATGTGGCTAGAGTGACTAAAGATTGAATTTTTTAAAGTTTTTTAAGTTTAATTAATTTTTAAAATGTAAAGAGTGATATTTGAATTATTGAAAGATTTTCAGTTATTGCAGAGCCTCGGTTATGTCATCTACTTTTATTAAAATTAAACTTTTTATTTTGTAGATTTACATGCAAGTGTAAGAAATAGGGCAGAGAAATCCCATCTCCTTTACCCAGTTTCTCCAATGATAACATCTTGCAAAATTGTAGCACCAGATCCATAAGCAGGATATTGGCAGTGATGTAGATTCAGAGCACTTCCATCACCACAGGGGTCCCTCATGTGCCCTTTTATACTTTTCTAGTCGCACCCACATCTCTCCACACCTCCCCCAGCCCTGACCCTGGAGAAGTGGAGTCATATACTAAGCATCTTTTCAAGCCTGGGTTCTTTCACTTAATTCATTTGAGAGTTACCCATATTGTTCCATGTTTCAATAGTTAGCTCCTTTTCATTGATAATAGTTCATGGTTTGATTGCATCACTGTTTGCATAACCATTGACCTGCTGAAAGACATCTGCAGTTTTTCCAGTTTCAGGCTGTTATGACTAAAGCTATCACAAACATTTGCATACTGGTTTTTGTGTGAACATGTTTTTATTTAACTGGGATAAATACCCAGGAGTGCAAGGCCATATCATGGTATAGGTGCATGTTAGTTTTCTAAGAAATTGCCAAATTGTTTTCAGGGTCACCGTACCATTTTGCATTTCTACCAGCATTGTATGAGTGAGCCAGTTTCTCTGCATCTTGGCCAGCATTTAGTGTTGTCACTATTTTTTGTTTTATCCATTCTGCTAGGTGTGTAGTGTGAATCTACTTTTTCAACTGTAAATTTTATGAAATCTCCATAGAGATCAAGTATTTGTCAGGAAAATTGAGCATCCAAAATGAAATGTGCTTAAGTATACAATCCACCCTGAATTTTGTAGACTCACTACTAAAAATAATGTAAAATATCTCAACAGTTTTTTATATTAATAACATGTTGAAACAATTATAGGATACATCGGGTTAGATAAGGTGTATTTTTGTAATTGATTTAACCTGTTTCTTTTTTGGAATGTGGCTACTAGAAAATGTAAAATTACAAGGTGGCTTACACCATGTTTTTACTGGACAATGCTGGTCTAGACTAATTGGATCACAGAGCCTACCTGGGCCTCTCGACAGAGGGCCTTGTTTTATTTACTGCAGGAGTCAGCAGACATGTTCTGCGAAAGGCCAGCAGGTAAATATTTTAGACACTGTGTGTCATGAAGTTACATAAGCTTTATGTTCTCAGAGACCACCTGGTGGGAACCAGTGCCGTATTGGGAGCTGCCATTCAGGGTTGGGACTACAGAGAGAACAGCTGTCCTGTGGGACCAAACTCTGGAAGAAGTCCAGTAGCTGCCAGAGTTTCCCCCTTCCTTCTGCATCTCTGGTCTTCTACAGGTGCCTTACAGTGGGTGGTCCTACATCGGGAAGGGAATCTGTGAAATGTGGTACCCCCCAACGCACAGCAGAGCCTGGGAAGTGTGGGGAAGGCACCTCAGAGCAATGCCTTTTCAGTCCACAGATTAAACCTAAATGTAAAGGGAAGTAAGGAGCTTTGAGCTAGCCTGGTGGCCAAGAACAGCATTTTGTGCAGCATATTTCCTTCCTCTGCGTGCACTGTTTTTTAGTAGTTTTACTCTTTAATCCCTCAGGGAAGATGGTTAGTCAAGAAAGAATAAGATAAAAGGCCGAGGAACAAAGTCTTCAGATGGAATTATCAGTTTTGTCAGTAAATCATCAGGAGCATGGGAGATGTGATGGCAGTGATGGAACATGAGCTGGCATTTTTTAAGCTGGAGGCAATTTTTCCTTCTGGGTAGGAGCCACCCATGTAATATGAGATTGGAAAATAGGAAAACAGAATTTGACTCCAAATCCAACTAATGGACAATTTTCTTTTTTTCTCTCTTCCAGTTTTTTTTTTTTCTTCTTCTTTTACTACCTGAAATAAGGTAAAATCTCAATTTTGCTTCAATCTATTCCTGAGTTCCAAGAACTGGGTTTGAAAGTGTAAAGGCAAAGGCCATTGAGGACATGTTCATTCATCTTTGAAATGACATCCATCTATTGAAAATTCCCTTCTTTTGTCCCCATTGTATCCTGTATGGATGTTTTCCAGACATCAGTAACATTCACTTATTTGTCTTTGTTTTAAGAGAGAAACTCCTTTCCCTTCTCTCTGTATTTCTGTGTAGGTAGCATTCCTGAACTCCTGATCTATTGCCTCACTCTCTTCTCAGGACAGACTTTACTGACTGGAGGTGGATTTGGGGGAATAATCTAAGTATGTGTGGCTCAGGCCCTTCTGGGCTTGTTTCTCAGAAAGCATGCATTGACAGTGTGTTCCAGGTTCTGTGTTTATGGACTTCCCTACAGTGTCAGCATGCTTTTGTTCAGAGCTGCCTGTGACAGGGAAGGAAGTGGGGCTTAGAATTAGTAAGGGTACTTAGTTGAGGGTCTAAATTTGTATTCTCTAATCAGCATCATCCTTTATACAAGTGATATTTAGATCTCCATACAGTTGTTCCCTGGATTTTTTTCAGCCGATTTCAAATTTAGGAGGAGAAGGGAGATGTGATATATTTATTTAAAACCTCCAAAAGTAAGCAGCCCTCTCTTATTATAATAGGGTGACCTGAAAGCAAAAAAAAAGCATGTATTAGCATATTTGTATTCAAAGTTGATATTTAATACATAACCTGTGTCAGGCACTCTGATAAAAATACACACACAATTTCTACTTTTCTCATACCTAATCAACTGATATTCCCTCAATGTTTCAGATCTCAGTAAAGAACACCACCATCCACTTAGCTTTTCAGGTCAAAAATATAAGTATCATTGGCTTTTCATTTTTTCTTCATCCATAATATCAAATCTATGGATATTTTCTTCACCCACAATATCCATATTCAAGCTATTTAAGCTCTAGCTTCAAGATATAGCCCGACCTGCTACATAGCACCATCAACACCACCATCCCCCCAGGCCTAGTCCTGCGGTAGCCTCCTGTCTGATCTCATCCTTCCCTCTTGTCTCCCTAAAGCCGTTCTCCATGCAGCCAAAGGGATGAACTACATCATTTATGTCATCCTTCAGCTTAAAACCTTCCAAAAGTTTCCTGTTAGACTTAAAATCTATCTAATCTTCTCACCAAGCCAGTAAGACCCAAATACCAGCTAGCCCTGTCTCGCTCCCTTTTCTCTCTATGTGTCTTCCACGCTGGCCTTTTTGTTCCTCCTTAAAACCATAAAATTGGTTTTTACCTTAAAAGTTTTATGTGGTATAATTTTTTCCCCAAATGCTTGTCCCATAGATATTGCCAGACTATTCCTTTTTCAACTAAAATGTAACTTCTTCAGAGAGACCTTCTCTAATCTTTGTGTTTCAGTAAGTCGCCCCAACTAATTGGGATATAGTTCTATCCATCACCCTGTTTTGTTTTGTTTTGTTCCTAGAACTTCACTCTTTGGAATCTTATGTGTGGATGGTAAATTATTTAGGGTAGGCTAAGTGGTAGTAACAAAGAGATTCCCCAATAATATCCTAGTTCTAACACTACAGAAGTTAATTTATTGCTCATGTAATAGTTGAAGGTAAGTGTTCCTGTTTGGCTGACCATTCTCCTTCCCGTGAGGCTTCAGGGACCCAGATGCCTCTCATCTTGTAGCTCTGCTAATTCTCCCGAGCCTGAAGTCAGCAGAAGGAGAAAATGAGTGTGTGGGAAGCATGCTCACTTCCTAAAATGGTTGGCCCAGAACTGGCCCATATCACTTCTGTTCAGATTATTTTGGTGATAACTAGTCACATGGCCTTACCTACTTGCAAGGCGGTGGAGGTGATGACATTGAGTTCCTAACTGGCAAGCTGCTCACCACCAAAAAATATACTGTGGAAGGAGAGAAGCAGATTTTGTTGGCAATTTGACATGTCTGCCACATCTGCTCCTCTGAACATAAATTTCTTTGCATGGCCTTTTTGTTTTTTTTTCTTTCCACCTAGAGCATAACTCATGTACTCTCCAAGCCAGACAACCCAAAGACCCCTTTCAGATACTACATCCATCTCAACATCCAGAATCTCTGAGTCATGCTCAGTTCTTTCCATCAGGTCCTGATATGGTTCCTCATGTTCTGATGACTTAATTGAAAGATGAGCTATTATTCTCCCATCCCTAAATAAATGGTAGAACAGGGACAATATATGTACACCACAAGTCCCATTCAGTAAAGGGAAGATTGAGAAGCACACAGAGTCAATAGTCCAGAACAATGACAGAATCTTTGGGACAGGGATTTTGAAGACTCTGCTTTTCCAGTGAAGCAAGTTACCTGGTTAGAACCTAGATTGCATTTAGGAGGAACTCCCTTCTCCATTGTTCTCTGTGGTTCTTTGCTTTGCCTTCTCAGAAGCTCTTCCTTGCTCAGTTTCTTCCCTGGTCACATCTGCAGTGAGCTTTGGGAGTTGGTCTTCCTTAGAGTCGGTGCAATTTTTGCAACTTGCTTCTTACTCATGGGAGACCTTTGGGAGACCAAGGATTGCTTTAAGGATTTGAGAATCCAAGGCTTTTTAAAGACCAGACTCATGGTTTCTTTGGCAATAAAGTTCCCTCAAAACTTATTAGTCTTTAAATCTATTTGCTTTTGATCAGCGTTGTGTGTCTGTTTCCCTATCCATGGTTTTTTCCTATATATGCTTTTTAAAACTGCTTTGGTTCTTTGCTTCCTCAAACCCATGCCTCTCACCCTTGGCCTTATGGCAGCCTCCTGAAACAATATGTATATGTTGGGAAGCAATACTCATAATCATATTTTTGTTTCTAGTGGAGTCTATTTGTTTAAATTAGAATTTTTAATAAGCATTTGTCCTTGTTTTTTATTTTCATCTTCTCATATTTATGGTCATTGATCATTTGTGTCTCCATCCCAGCAAGTCCTTTAGTTTCTGTTAACTAAGCAGACACCTTTTCCCTGAGCTTATTAGTTTTTTATAGTACATTGGAAAAAGCAGTAACTATAACCCAATACAAACTAATACTCAGAAGTAATGCTCCTTGGAGCTGTAGGCTAAGTAGATGCTTGGTCAGCCTTCCCAGCTGTTGTAGGCAACAGTGTTCTCAAGTATTTTGTAACTGTGTATTGTGGATCTTCATATTTCTAGCCTATGATATCTGTTCCATGCCACTCAGTGCTTGACCATTAAATCAATGCCACATATTTAGTTTATTTTCATGGCAGCACCTAAATCAAAGCACCACGTTCTATATTCTTTAGGATGGTGCTAGCTGCTTTAACAAACAGACCTCACATTGTAATGCCTTAGCCCATAGATGGCTATTATCACTCACAGAGCAGTCCAGGTTATGTCTTTCTGGTTGGCAAGCATCTTTCCTCCAAGTAGTGGTTTAGAAACTCAAGCAGATTCCCTGTGAAAGCTCCTTTATTTCTCAGGACTTCATTATTATTATTGTCTTCATTCAGATCACAGAACAAAAAAGAGAAGTGGGGATTGCACCCCATACCTGATTCCTTGAAGCCTTTGTTGAAAAGGAACACAAGTCTCTTTAGCTCACATTCAGTTGGCAAGAAATAGTCACATGGCCATATCTATATGCAAGAGGAGCTGAGATTTTAATTCTGGCTGAACAACTGCTTCCCAGGGACAAACACGTTCTATGAAAGAGACAATAAATGTTTTGGTGGACTTTCAGCCATCTTTGCCACATACATGCCTATGCTTAAGTTTCTGTCTATCTTGATTAAAGTGTAAGCTCTAGAAGCCCAGGGACTTTCTGTTTGTTTATTGGTTTATTGTTTATTCCCAGGATACAGAGCAATGTCTTGATTAGAGTAGGTACTCATTAATTATTTGTAGAAGGAATGACTGTGATTTACAAATTGGACTCTGGGGTTCATAATCCTGACTCTGGCATTTATTGTAAACTCAAGATAGTTGCTTCAATTTTCCCATCACCAAAGAGTAAAATCATACTGTCTACCTCATAAAGTGAGGGTCAAACTAGATAAGGTATATATATCACTCAGCATCATTCCCAGCACATAGTAAGCACTTGGTAATATTAGGTAATATTATTATTATTTCTGTTATTATATATGTATACATCTATCCCAAGTACCATATCTTGAAAATTTGAGGATAACTGGACAGCATTTCACTAGAATTAAATAGAATTAAGTATTAAGTAGAATTAAAACAGAGTCCATTATTAAAATGGTTGTTTTTGGACCTAAGCAGGAGTTTGATGTTAAAACAGTTCACTGTTTTGGATTCAAAAATTTCGAGTATTGTATTCTAATCTGAAGCAAATTGAGAGCCTTCAACAGGAGCATATATTAACTGTACAGTACTTAAACTGTCACACTGATAAAATTATATAACCAATGGCACCCATGCATGTGTCACTCTATAGTATTTAGGTAGTCATGTGATGAAATTATATAACAAATGGCAGGGATCCCCGTTATCCTTTAACTGGGTATGGAGGAAATGGCTTGTAGATAAATTTTCATGGGAAATTTAAATTATTGACAAGTTACCCCACAAATCAGCTGCCTTAAGAAAAGATACCGTGTAAAGGGGGAAGTGATCATTTTGGTTCCAGGATACTGATATTATATTATCTTTGCCACACTTTATGCAACATATTCAGGAAATGAGAAAACAGCCAAACTTTCAATTATTCAGTAAATGTTTAACACTTAACATCTACATCCACTCACTGTGCTTGACATTGGGCTTACAGTGATGAGCTAAAGAGGTCTCTAAACCTAGTCTAGAAGGTCTGTAAAACTTGTCATAATATGGCAAAATCTACATCTCCTGAGGATAGCTCAAAAAGTAAAATTGAGGAAGAATGAATTTTCCCTAGTTACACGACGGCAAAACAGAATCTTCTGATATTTTTGATCTCTCGATCATCCTTCTAGAGTCATTATCACGTTCTGTTCCTCTGTGTTATGTGAACCAAGAGGTCCATCAAAATGTTACTTAGTATAAAACAGTTTATTGTGGGATTTCTTGGTGCCCTTAATATGCTAACCTGCATTGCTAATCTCCAAGAGAGGCGGTCTATCACTATGTTGAGATTCCCAAAGATATTTGATCATGGTATCCTGTTTATGTAGAACTCCTCATAAGGCTAGTGTGCCATGGAGCACAGACTTGTAGAGACTGATTTATTACAACTTTGAGGCAGCCTGTTGCTGGCTGAAAGATGATATTAGCTAAGGTGGAAAGGGTTGTGCCTTAATTCAACTCATATTGGTCAAATATTTGTGCTCTGTATAAGACTGTGCTACACCCCCATGGGGCATATGTTAGCATATGAGAAGCAGATCCTGCCCTTAAGGGTTTAGTGTATCAAGATAACTGTGTATGTGTGCATGTATGTGTGTGTGTGTGTGCAGGGCGGCATGAGTGTATGCATGTAGAGAAGGGTTGGTGGTATAAACACAAATACACAAATATCTGTATTGTATACAAACCACAATAAATACTCCAGGAGAGGGGCATGCAGGATTCTTAGAGAAAGGAGATCTCACAGCTTGCTGAAGAGCTTAGGAAAACATATTTTAATATGCATGTGGGTGTTGGGGTCATTCCTTTGGAACTCTTCATCATTAGTATTAGATTAGATATGTAATATTATATTAGGTTTAACCAGCATATGTCAAGAATATGTCATTCAAGATAGCATGGCCTACTGATTAAGAGTCTGGGCTGTGAATCAGAAAGTTGTGCATGTAAATCTGATCCCTGCAATTCAGGAGCTGGGTGACCTTGAAGAGATACTTTAACCTTGCTAGGTCCCAGCTTCCCACATGGGGATGATTGGTGTGTTGTGAACATTTAGTGATAACATATTTTAAGCACTTGACACAAAGTAAGTTTTCCATAAACACTAGGTTATAGTTCTTGTCATTACTATTATTGTATTAATTTTAAATATTCATGCCCCTACTACTGGCATACCATAAAAAACTAGCATGAAATTTTAAAGCAGCAAAAAATATTTACATACCATTACCAATTCTCTATGGAAAGTGGTCTGAGTAGTCTCTTATTTTTACTGAAGCCCTTGCATTTTGCCACACCTTGCCCTAGAGGCAGTATGACAAGGATGACACTAGACTGTAATCTCCGTGAAGGCAGGGACATGTAAGTTTTATTCACCAGCATATTCCCAGTGACTAGCACAACACCTAGCTCATAGTAGTACCTCATTTAATGTACTCAGAAAGGAGAATAATACAATATATTTGTTAATTATATTTGCTTTAAAATTACCTGTGTCGCCACATCACATTCTCTTACCCGTATATTACATTATTGACCAACCGTTGCATGTTTTTTAATGAGCTGGGATAGGATCTCAGAAACCTTCTTAACACAGCATTGCAAGAGCACACTGATGAGTTGAGGCATGAGGTTAAAAAGTATCTTTTGTTGTGTGTTGATATTTGACTGCAGGTCTTTTGTTTGACACTTAGATCCCTGACTCAGACTTGTTGGTCTCTTTAAAGACATCACATTTCCTCAAGGATAGGAGCTGTCTTAGTCATCTCTGTATATATTAGTGTCTAACACTGTACCAGATACATAATAGGTGCTCAGGAAGTACTTTTTGAGTCTATAAGTGTTGCCGAGTCCAAACTCATTCTGCTTGCTACACGACAGGCTAATAAATTGGGAGATGAGTTGTTGGGACAAGGAATAATGACTTCGTTCAGAAAGCCAGCAGACCAAGAAGATGGCAGACTAGTGCCCCCCAAAACTGTCTTAACCCAGTCAGAATTCAGGCTTCTTTTGTACTAAAAAAGGGGAGGAGGGTGGTTGGTTCTTGAAAACTTCTTGGTGCCTAAATCCTTTGTTCTTGTAGTTGTTCGTGTATGTCAGGTCACCATGTTGCTCTAAACCTCCAACAAGACAAATGTTATTCTCTGTTCTGCCATTTTTTATCTCTGTATGAATGGACTCTTAAAGGTCAGAGCCCTGAGAAAAGGTTATCTTGTATATCTCAGGCTACAGGCAACATTCTTTTACAGAAGGTGCAGAGCCAGCATGACTAAGCACAGGCCGCAGAGCAGAAAGGTTAAAGGAAAAGAAACAGATCCAACATGGAGTCAGATTTGCTCTTCCCTATTACATAATGATTGAGTAGTTCCCAGCTGGTGACTTAAATCATAATATTTTCTGTCTATCCCAGGTCTTCCCCCAAAGAAAAAGGCATCTCCAGCAGATGCTCGCCAATGCCCCACTTCTCTTAGAATAGCCTCATGACCCCCCTAGAATATATTAGGATACTTAGTCAAATTAGCTTTTCACAAATTTGGCACAAAAGTTCCTCCAGGCAGGCCCTGGTTGGCATGGAGTCCAGAAAATAAAGTGTTCTTTGTATCATATGATGTGTTTCTGAAAATTTGCTTGAAAGGTAGATTTTTCAAAAAGTTAGATTAGAGTTTAAATGCATATTGGAGCCATGTAACAGATCGTTTACAAAGCATGAAAATATCATATAATATGTCTAGTACCCTCTAATTTGTCATTTTTATAATTCTGATTTTCATGTCTAGCAAAATTGAGATTATATGGTACCTCATGAATAAACTACACTGGATAATTGGAGTTATTAAGAGGTTTTGGATTTTTTCCCTTTATGTTTTTTTCACGGCCATTTCAGATGGAAATATCTCTAAAATGTGTTCATGTGTCTTTGCCTTATTCAACAGAGGATCAGGGTAGAATTTAATATTTTTTCTAGTGGTTCAAGTTCATCATTATGGAACAGATAATATTTGCTGAAATTCAGTTACATTAGTTAGTTATTACTTGGTAACAAACACCCCAAAATCCAGTGGCCTAAAGCAATAATTTTATTATTTGTATCCACAGATCAGCTAGGTGGTTCTTCTTATCTGAGCTGGACCCAGCTGATCTGGACTGGACTTGCTCTTGCATCTCTAGTCAGTGGGAGGGTCTGCTAGAAGCTGGCTGACCTAAGATAGTCATAACTGGTATGATTCATTTCTGCTCCATGTGGTGTCTCATCCACCAGCAGGCCAGTCCACGCTTGTTCACATGACAGTGGCAGGAGTGCTCAGGAAGCAGGGGTCCACAAGGCCTCTTGAGACCTCTGTCAGAACTGACAGAATCACTGCCACTGCATTCTTTTGACCAAAGTAAGTCACGAGGTTAGCTCAGTTTCAGGGGGTGAAGAAGTAAATGCCACATCTTGATGGAATTGCTGCAGAGTCATATCGCATAAGGTATAGATATAGGGAGGGTTGAAAATGTGGGGGGCTTTCTTGCAAACAACCTACTATAGCATCATCAAGAAAGCATGACTCAAAGACTTCAGCTCCTGATGCTAATTGGCCTCAGAACAGTGTGAACTTTGAGCTCTATTATTGGCTTTTTTGGGGGAGTACGTGGGTCTCTTTTCTTATCATTAGGCTGTCTGTGTTATCTTTTCTGTTGATGTGCCTGCTTCTAAAAGCCATTTAACTATATCGCTTTCTTTTCTAATTTTATTTTTTTTTAAAAAAATCAAAGCTAGATTTATTTATTTAAAAAATTTTTTATTGCAGTATAGTTGCTTTACAATCTTGTGTTAGTTTCTACTGTACAGCAAGGTGAATCAGCTACACATATTCATATATCCCCTCTTTTTTGGATTTCCTTCCCATTTAGGTCACCAGAGAGCACTGAGTAGAGTTGCCTGTACTATACAGTAGGTTCTGTTTAGTTATCTATTTTATACATAGTATCAATAGTGTATATATGTCAATCCCAATCTCCCAATTCATCCCCCTCGCCTGGGTATCCATAAGTTTGTTCTCTACATCTGTGACTCTATTTCTGCTTTGTAAATAAGATCGTCTATACTGTTTTTTCAGATTCCACATATGTGTTAATATACGATATTTGCCTGTTTTTACCTAAAAGCTCTTATCTCGTTTTGTTTTTTTTTTAACATCTTTATCGGAGTATAATTGAGTTATACTCTTGTGTTAGTTTCTGCTGTATAACAAAGTGAATCAGCTGTATGCATACATATGTCCTCATATCCCCTCCCTCTTGGGTCTCCCTACCTCTCTCCGTATCCCACCCCTCTAGGTGGTCACAAAGCACCGAGCTCCGATCTCCCTATGCTATGCAGCTGCTTCCCACTAGCTATCTATTTTACATTTGGTAGTGTATATATGTCCATGCTACTCTCTCACTTCATCCAAGCTTACACTTCCCCCTCCCAGTGTCCTCAAGTCCATTCTCTAGATCTGCTTCTTTATTCCTGTCCTACCACTAGGTTCATCAGAACCATTTTTTTTTTTTAGGTTCCATATATATGTGTCAGCATACAGTATTTATTTTTCTCTTTCTGACTTACATCACTCTGTGTGACAGACTCTAGGTCCATCCACCTCATTACAAATATCTCAATTTCATTTCTTTTTATGGCTGAGTAATATTCCATTGTATATGTGTGCCACATCATCTTTATCCATTCATCTGTCAGTGGACACTTAGGGTGCTTCCAAGTCCTGGCTATTGTAAATAGAGCTGCAATGAACATTGTGGTACATGACTCTTTTTGAATTATGATTTCCTCAGGGTATATTCCCAGTGGTGGGATTGCTGGGTCATATGGTAGTTGTATTTTTAATTTTTTAAGGAACCTCCATACTGTTCTCCATAGTGGCTGTATCAATTTACATTCCCACCAACAGTGCAAGAGTGTTCCCTTTTCTCCACACCCTCTCCAGCATTTGTTGTTTGTAGATTTTTGGATGATGGCCATTCTGACCAGTGTGAGGTGATGTCTCATTGTGGTTCTAATTTGCATTTCTCTAATGATTACTGGTGTTGAGCATCCTTTCATGTGTTTGTTGGCAATCTGCATATCTTCTTTGCAAAAATGTCTATTTATGTCTTCTGCACAATTTGGATTGGGTTGTTTATTTTTTTGATATTGAGCTGCATGAGCTGCTTGTATATTTTGGAGATTAATCCTCTGTCAGTTGCTTCATTTGCAAATATTTTCCCCCATGCTGAGGGTTGTCTTTTTGTCTTGTTTATGGTTTCCTTTGCTGTGCAAAAGCTTTGAAGCTTCATTAGGTCCCATTTGTTTATTTTTATTTCCATTACTCTAGGAGGTGGGTCAAAAAGGATCTTGCTGTGATTTATGTCATAGAGTGTTCTGCCTATGTTTTCCTCTAAGAGTCTTATAGTGTCTGGCCTTACACTTAGGTCTTTTGTTTCTAAAGATATTTCACCCTTTTCCCATCTTTCTATTACCCTTCTTTAAATTTTTTTTTTTTCGGTACACGGGCCTCTCACTGTTGTGGCCTCTCCCATTGCGGAGCACAGGCTCCGGACGCGCAGGCTCAGTGGCCATGGCTCACGGGCCCAGCCGCTCCGCGGCATGTGGGATCTTCCCAGACCGGGGCACAAACCCGTGTCCCCTGCATCAGCAGGCGGACTCTCAACCACTGCGTCACCAGGGAAGCACACATTTAGGTCTTTAATCCATTTTTTATTTAAACATCTTTATTGGAGTATAACTGCTTTACAACGGTGCGATAGCTTCCACTTTATAACAAAGTGAATCAGCTATAAATATACATATATCCCCATATCTCCTCCCTCTTGCATCTCCTGCCCACCCTCCCTATCCCACCATTCTAGGTGGACACAAAGCACCGAGCTGATCTCTCTGTGCTATGCGGCTGCTTTGCAGTATCTGTTTTACATTTGGTCATGTATATATGTCCATGCCACTCTCTCACTTTGTCCCAGCTTACCCTTCCCCCTCCCCGTGTCATCAAGTCCATTCTCTACGACTGCTTCTTTATTCTTGTCCTGCCACTAGATTCTTCAGAACTATTTCATTTTTTTAACATTCCATATATATGTGTTAGCATACAGTATTTGTTTTTCTCTTTCTGACTTACTTCACTCTGTATGACAGACTCCAGGTCCATCCACCTCACGACAGATAACTCAATTTTGTTTCGTTTTATTGCTGAGTAATATTCCATTGTATATATGTGCCACATCATCTTTATCCATTCATCTGTTGATGGACACTTAGGTTATTCCCATGTCCTGCCTATTATAAATAGAGCTGCAATGAATATTGTGGTACATGACTCTTTTTGAATTATGGTTTTCTCAGGGTATATTCTCAGTAGTGGGATTGCTGGGTCATATGGTAGTTCTAGTTTTAGTTTTTTAAGGAACCTCCATACTGTTCTCCACAGTGGCTGTATCAAATTACATTCCCACCAACAGTGCAAGAGTGTTCCCTTTTCTCCACACCCTCTCCAGCATTTGCTGTTTGTAGATTTTTTGATCATGGCCATTCTGAATAGTGTGAGGTGATATCTCATTGTGATTTTGATTTGCATTTCTCTAATGATTAGTGATGTTGAGCATCCTTTCATGTGTTTGTTGGCAGTCTGTATACCTTCTTTGGAGAAATGTCTATTTATGTCTTCTGCACATTTTTGGATTGGGTTGTTTGTTTTTTTGATATTGAGTTGCATGCGCTACTCGCATATTTTGGAGATTAATCTGTTGTCAGTTGCTTCATTTGCAAATATTTTCTCCCATTCTGAGGGTTGTCTTTTGGTCTTGTTTATGGTTTCCATTGCTGTGCAAAAGCTTTGAAGTTTCATTAGGTCCCATTTGTTTATTTTTGTCTTTATTTCCATTTCTCTAGGAGGTGGGTCAAAAAGGATCTTGCTGTGATTTATGTCATAGAATGTTCTGCTTTTTTGCCTCTAAGACTTTTATAGTGTCTGGCCTTACATTTAGGTCTTTAATCCATTTTGAATTTATTTATGTGTATGGTGTTAGGGAGTGTTCTGATTTCATTCTTTTACATGTAGCTGTCCAGTTTTCCCAGCACCACTTATTGAAGAGGCTGTCTTCCCCATTATATATTCTTGCCTCCTTTATCAAAGATAAGATGACCATATGTGTGTAGGTTTATTTCTGGGCTTTCTGTCTTTTTCCATTGATCTATATTTCTGTTTTTGTGCCAGTACTATACTGTCTTGATTACTGTTGCTTGGTAGTATACTCTGAGGTCAGGGAGCCTGATTCCTCCAGCTCTGTTTCTCTTTCTCAAAATTGCTTTGGCTATTCGGGGTCTTTTGTGTTTCCATACAAATTGTATAATTTTTTGTCCTAGTTCTGTGAAAAATGCCATTGGTAGTTTGATAGGGATTACATTGAATCTGTAGATTGCTTTGCATAATATAGTCATCTTTACAGTGATGATTTTTTGAGTCCAAAAACATGGTATATCTCTCCATCTGTTTGTATCACCTTTAATTTCTTTCATCAGTGTCCTATCGTTTCTGCATACAGGTCTTTTATCTCCTTAGGTATGTTTTTTCCTAGGTATTTTATTCTTTTTGTTGCAATTGGGAGTGTTGTAAATGGGAGTGTTCCCTTAATTTCTGTTTCAGAATTTTCATCATTAGTGTATAGGAATGCAAGAGATTTCTGTGCATTAATTTTATATCCTACTACTTTCCCAAATTCATTGATTAGCTCTAGCAGTTGTCTGGGAGCATCTTTAGGATTCTCTGTGTATAGTATCATGTCATCTGCAAACAGTGACAGTTTTACTTCTTCTTTTCCGATTTGGATTCCTTTTGTTTCTTTTTGTTCTCTGACTGTTGTGGCTAAAACTTCCAAAACTATGTTGAATAATAGTGGTGAGAGTGGGCAACCTTGTCTTTTCCCTGATCTTAGAGGAAATGGTTTCAGTTTTTCACCATTGAGAACGATGTTGGATGTGTGTTTGTCATATATGGTCTTTATTATGTTGAGGTAGGCTCCCTCAATGCCTACTTTCTGGAGGGTTTTTATCATAAATGGGGGTTGAATTTTGTTGAAAGCTTTTTCTGCATCTTTTGAGATTATCATATGGTTTTTCTCCTTCAGTTTGTTAATATGGTGTATCACATTGATTGATTTGCATGTATTGAAGAATCCTTGCATCCTTAGGATAAATCTCACTTGATCATGGTGTCTGAGTCTTTTAATGTGTTGTTGGATTTTGTTTGCTATATTTTGTTGAAGATTTTTGCATCTATGTTCATCAGAGATTTTGGCCTGTAGTTTTCTTTTTTTGTTACATCTTTATCTGCTTTTAGTATCAGGGTTATGGCAGCCTCGTAGAATGAGTTTGGGAGTGTTCCTCCCTCTGCTATATTTTGGAAGAGTTTGAGAAGGATAGGTGTTAGCTCTCTGTAAGTGTTTTACAGAATTCTCCTGTGAAGCCATCTTGTCCTGGGCTTTTGTTTGTTGAAAGATTTTTAATCACAGTTTCAATTTCAGTGCTTGTGATTGGTCTGTTTATATTTTCTATTTCTTCCTTGTTCAGTCTTGGAAGGTTGTACTTTCTAGGAATTTGTCCATTTCTTCCAGGTTGTCCATTTTATTGGCACAGAGTTGCTGGTAGTAGTCTCTCATGATCTTTTGTATTTCTGCAGTGTCGTTTGTTACTTCTCCTTTTTCACTTGTTATTCTGTTGATTTGAGTCTTCTCTTCCTTTTTCTTGATGAGTCTGGGTAATGGTTTATCAATTTTGTCTTTCGTCTCAAAGAACCAGCTTTTAGTTTTATTGATCTTTGTTATTGTTTCCTTCATTTCTTTTTCATTTATTTCTGACCTGATCTTTATGATTTCTTTCCTTCTGCTAACTTTGGGGATTTTTTTGTTCTTCTTTCTCTAATTGCTTTAACTGTAAGGTTAGGTTGTTTAGTTGAGTTTTCTTGTTTCTTGAGGTAGGATTGTTTTGCTATAAACTTCCCTCTTAGACCTGCTTTTGCTGCATCCCATAGGTTTTGGGTCATCATGTTTTCATTGTCATTTGTTTCTAGGTATTTTCTGATTTCCTCTTTGATTTCTTCAGTGATCTCTTGGTTATTTAGTGGCATATTGTTTAGACTCCATGTGTTTGTATTTTTTTACACTTTTTTTCCTGTAATCAGTATCTAGTCTCATCGCGTTGTGGTCAGAAAAGATACTTGGTACGATTTCAGTTTTCTTAAGTTTACTGAGGCTTGATTTGTGACCTGAGATATGATTTATACTGGAAACTATTCCATGAGCACTTGAGAAGAAAGTGTATTTTGTTGTTTTGGGATGGAATGTCCTATATATATCAATTAAGTCCATTTGGTCTAACGTGTCATTTAAAGCTTGTGTTTCCGTATTTATTTTCATTCTGAATGATCTTTCCATTGGTGAAAGTGGGGTGTTAAAGTCCCCTACTATTATTGTGTTACTGTTGATTTCCCCTTTTATGGCTGTTAGCATTTACCTTATGTATTGAGGAGCTCATTTGTTGGGTGCATAAATATTTACAATTGTTATATCTTCTTCTTGGATTGATCCCTTGATCATTATGTAGTGTCCTTCTTCGTCAGTTGTCGTAGTCTTTATTTTAAAGTCTATTTTGTCTGATATGAGAATTGCTACTCCAGCTTTCTTTTGATTTCCATTTGCATGGAATATCTTTTTCCATCCCCTCACTTTCAGTCTGTATGTGTTCCTAGGTCTGAAGTGGATCTCTTGTAGACCGCATATATATGGGTCTTGTTTTTGTATCCATTCAGCCAGTCTGTGGCTTTTGGTTGGAGCATTTAATCCATTTACATTTAAGGTAATTATTGATATGTATGTTCCTATTACCATTTTCTTAATTGTTTTGGGTTTATTTTTGTAGGTTTTTTCCTTCTCTTCTGTTTCCTGCCTAGAGAAGTTCCTTTAGCATTTGTTGTAAAGCTCTTTTGGTGGTGCTGAATTCTCTTAGCTTTTGCTTGTCTGTAAAGATTTTAATTTCTCCATCGAATATGAATGAGATCCTTGCTGTGTTAGAGTAATCTTGGTTGTAGGTTTTTCCCTTTCATTACTTTAAATATGTCCTGCCACTCCCTTCTGGCTTGCAGAGTTTCTGCTGAAAGATCAGCCATTAACCTTATGGGGATTCCCTTGTGTGTTATTTGTTGCTTTTCCCTTGCTGCTTTTAATATTTTTTCGTTGTATTTAATTTTTGAAAATTTGATTAATATGTGTCTTGGCATGTTTCTTCTGGGATTTATCCTGTATGATACTGTCTGTGCTTCCTGTACTTGATTGACTATTTCCTTTCCCATATTAGGGAAGTTTTCAACTATAATCTCTTCAAATATTTTCTCAGTCACTTTTTTTTTTTCTCTTCTTGTTCTGGGACACCTATAATTCGAATGTTGGTTCATTTAATGTCATCCCAGAGGCCTCTGAGACTGTCCTCAATTCTTTTCATTCTTTTTTCTTTATTCTGCTCTGCAGCAGTTATTTCCATTATTTTATCTTCCAGGTCACTTATGCATTCTTTTGCCTCAGTTATTCTGCTACTGATTCCTTGTAGAGTATTTTTAATTTAGTTTATTGTGCATTTTATCATTGTCTGTTTGGTCTTTAATTCTTCTATGTCTTTGTTAAATGTTTCTTGCATATTCTCCATTTTGTTTCCAAGATTTTGGATCATCTTTACTATCATTACTCTGAATTCTTTTTCAGGCAGACTGCATATTTCCTCTTCATTGGTTAGGTCTGGTGGGTTTTTACCTTGCTCCTTCTTCTGCTGCATATTTCTCTGTCTTCTCATTTTGTTTTACTTACTGTGTTTGGGGTCTGCTTTTCACAGGCTGCACATTCATAGTTCCCTTTATTTTTGGTGTCTTACCCAAGTGGTTGAGGTTGGTTCATTGGCTTGCTTAGGCTTCCTGGTGGAGGGGACTGGTGCCTGTGTTGTGGTTGATGGGGTGGATCTTGTCCTTCTCTTGGGCAGGGCTGCTTCCGGTGGTGTGTTTTGGGGTGTCTGTGAACTTAGTATGACTTTAGAGAGCCTCTCTGCCAATGGATGGGGTAGTGTTCCTGTCTTGCTAGTTGTTTGGCATAGGGTTTCCTTCTCTGAGGCTTGCTGGCCATTGGGTGATGCTGGGTCTTAGTGTTGAGACAGAGATCTCTGTGATATCTCTTGCTGATTGACATTACGTGGGGCCGGGAGGTTTCTTGATGTCCAATTCCTGGACTCGGCTCTCCCACCTCAGAGGCCCAGGCCCAATACCCAGCCAGAGCACGAAGAACCTGCCAGCCACGCAGCTATGAAGAAAAGGAAGAAAAAGAAGAATGAACAATTAGAATCCCAAACCCAATGGTGAAAGCAAAACTAAACAGAGAAAATCACAGAATGAAGCATACACCTAGAGACTAATAAAAACGGAAAAAAGAAAACAACAAAAAACTGAACAGACTGAACCCTAGGAGAAATGATAAAAGCCAAACTAAACTAGACAATATCATATAAAGAAATGTATACCTACAAACACACAAAAAGAGAAAAAAGGAAAAAACTAAACTAAAATATAAAATAAAATAAAGGAAGAGAGCAACAAAACCAATAAACAAATCCACCAGTGATAACAAGCACTAAAAACTAAACTAGATAAACATAAAACCAAAAACAAATCAGACACAGAAAGCAAACCCCAAATTTACAGTTGCTCCCAAAGTCCACCGCCTCAACTTTGGGAACATTTATTGTCTATTCAGGTATTCCCAAGATGCAGGGTTTATCAAGTTGATTCTGGGGTTTTAATCTATTGCTCCTGAGGCTGCATGGATAAATTTCCCTTTCTCTTCTTGGTTTACACAACACCTGGTGTTCAGCTTTGGATTTGGCCCTGCCTCTGCATGTAGGCTGCCCTCACGCATTTGTTCCCCGCCAAGATAGGAGGGGGTTAAAGCAGCAACTGATTAATGCTCTCTTGCTCACTCAGACCAAGGGTGGGGGGGTATGGACGTCATAATTGGAATGCAGGTTGAGCCTCTGGCAGCAGAGGCTGGCCTGACATTGCAACATTCTGAGGCATGCCATGTGTTCTCCTGGGAAATTTGTCATTGGAACACAGGACCCTGACAGTGGTGTGCTCCACAGGCTCCTGGGGAGCTATGGGTAGTGACCTGCACTTGCACACATGATTCTTGGTGACAACGATTGCAGCATTAGTGGTTCATACCCGTCTCTGGGGTCCGACTTGATAGCTGCACCTCGTGCCCGTCTCTGGAGCTCTCTTAGGTGGTGCTCTGCCTTCTGTGGGCACATGGAGCAGGAATCCCCTCTCCTTGTGCACCCCAAAACAATGGTCTCTTGCCTCTCTGTCAAGTCCAGACTTTTTCCTGGACTCCCTCCTGGCTAGCTATGGTGCACTAGCCCCCTTCAGGCTGTCTTCACTCAGCCAACTCCAGTCCTCTCCCTGGGGTCTGACTTCTGAAGCCCTAGCCTCAGCTCCCAGCCCACACCCACCCTGGCGGGTGAGCAGACAAGCATCTCAGGTTGGTGAGTGCTGGTTGGCACTGATCCTCTGTGTGGGAATCTCACTGCTTTGCCCTCTGCATGCCTGTTGCTGCACTGTCCTCCATGGATCTGAAGCTTCCCCCCTACCTACTTCCCATCCCCACCAGTAAAGGGCTCACCCCCACCTACCTCCTGTCCCTGCCAATGAAGGGGCTCCCTAGTATATGGAAACTTTTCCTCCTTCACAGCTCCCTTTCAGAGGTTCAGGTCCCATCCCTATTCTTTTGTCTTTGTTTTTTCTTTTTTCTTTTGCCCTACCCAGGTACATTGGGATTTTCTTGCCTTCTGGGAAGTCTGAGGTATTCTGCCAGCATTCAGCAGTTGTTCCACATGTAGATGTATTTTTGATGTATTTGTGGGGAGGAAGGTGATCTCCACGTCTTACTCCTCTGCCATCTTGAAGGTCTCTCTTGCTCTTATCTCGTTTACATATACTTTAAAATTTCATCATATTAAGTTATTTTTCATGCTGACAAATTTGCAACGGATATAACAAGATTTCATTTAACTTCTATCAAACTTAGGTGCAGTGAAAGTGTTATAGTTAATGTTGATGACTCTAAAGACATGTCTATGTTAATTAGATCAGCAAACAAATATTAATACCAGGTATTAATTTAATACTGAATATTTCCCAGTTCATGTGAATCTGAAACTCATTTAGCTTAATTTAGCTTTGACTCTCTTGCTTATAATTCCATTGACCAATGTGGGTAAGGGATACATGTAAAGTGAATTCTCAGAAAGATTTGTGGTAGGAGGAGCACTCCTGTTTGTAATACATTTTCACAACTTGGAAGCTTAGTTCTTTGCTGCTAGAAGATATTGTTGAGAGGTGTGTTTTCAGATTGTAAGGGTAAAATCCTAGATAAGAGAAAAGGTACTGTGTTGTTTTGTTTCCCATAAATGAAACAATTCACATATTTCACAGTAAGTTCCAAGATGGAGCACAAGGATGGTGCTCCTAGTTTTTCCACACCATTCTATCCCCAGGTCGTAGCACATTGTCTGAAGTTCATTGTATTAGAATGAATGAATAAAGGCGTGAATGATTAAGAGTATTTCTAAACCTAGGTAGATTTGTGAAAATCCCCAGTGCTCTTTATGTTCTAAAAAAAGGTGATGCAGGTATACTTCCTTGCCTCTGAGGGTATTGCAAGGATTAACTAATGTCAGGAAAGGCCTTTGATATGCCTAGATGAAGGGCATCCCATAACTATAATGTTACTATAATGTTTTATTGTTATAATACCATCAAGTGCTTTTTGGGACATATAGCCTACATATTTTCCTTAAAATTAGTCCATAAATCACACACAAAATGTATCAAATCCAAAAGCAATAGCTTTGACCTTAGAATTGCTGCCGCAGTGGTTTGATGATATACTACTTACTACATCAGCAGTACTCTGAAGTACATAAAATGTGCTTCCATATACTCAAAATGTACAAACACTTAAAACAAATGACTAGCTACCTTCAGGAAAAAAATAGTTAAATGATTCAGAGGTTTTTTTCATGTGGAATTTAAGTATTTTTAAGTCTATCAAGAATGCTGCAATTTTTAGTTATTTTCACCAATTCACATGAAATACTCACTATTCACTTAAAAATGTTTGATAGAACTACCTTATGATTTCTTTTTTGAAAAAGGTGATCTTTATTTCCTGATGTTCCTGCTTAATAGCTGTATACAAATGTCCACAGAGTTTTTAATGAAGTGTCAGCACACATCACCTTTTGGTTACACCTTTGTTTTATGTCACCAACATGGTAAATATTATATTTGCAATTTTTTCAGAGAAATACTCATTTCTCCTTCTCAGTTACACTATCCAACTTATGAGGGACTGTGAATGATGGAAATGTATTATCATTACCAATGTTGCCAAAGAGTGCTTATTCACTTCATTGTACTTGAAGGAACTATTACAACTCTCTGACTATGGTTTTCACAAACATAAGAAGACACACCTGTCATGGTAGACTTTTGCTTAAATGAGGTTATTTTGAAATACCTCCAACTGCTGAATAGTGTCTGTAGAAGAACATTCTGTAAGTATTAAATCAGAATGGTGTGTGCATTCCATTCCCAGAGCGACTTAGCAAAGGACTGGAATATCATTGAAAGGGTATCTCTATCACGGATGCAGTACCTTTAACTATTTGTGTAGTGTAATACCAACCAGCAGGTTTAGAGGGACAATTACTCATCCCTACTGGATTCCTCATCTGTCTCACAGTGGCTGGACTGAACTTTTCTCTCTGCTTCTCTCCATTTGATTGAAAATATCAAGACCCTTTAGAATGAAGTGCCCACATCATTCCCATTTTTCACATCCATCTTTGAGAAGAAAGTGTAATTATCACACTCAATTGTGCATGAGACATCCCGTTTTCTGAGTAAAATAATTTTCTGATTCAAGGTTTCTAAAGTCTTTGTACATTGGTTGGAGTTAAGTTTTCTTTCTCTGTGGAATTCTAAGCAATCTTAGGGCAGAAATGACCTCTTATGTACCAATTTTTGATATTTCTGGTATAATTTTGTTACCTATGTTTTCTGCATAGCATTTGCTTAATACTGAATTGAATTAAGTTTGTATATGTGAGTACTATGAATAGTACTGTAATACTACAGTAGTAACTAGTATTACAGTGCTATTTATACTACTTAAATACTAACAATACTATTTATAGCACATAATACTGAATTGAATATTTTATATAGGTGGGTACTGTTTCAACTCTTAAAATATTTTATGCATATATAGTAAAATAATCTAAATATAAATGGACACTAGATTCTTTTACTTGGACTATGAAGGGCCATATAAAAATGGAGTGCATGTATTTTGAACTGAATACACACACACACACACACACACACACACAGTTGGCCCTCTTTATCTGAGGTTCTACATCTGTAGATTCAACCAAACTTGGACTGAAAATATTTGAAAAAAGTTCCAGAAAGTTCCAAAAAGCAAAACTTGATTTTTCCACATGCTGGCAACCATTTACATAGCATTTACATTGTATTAGGTGTTATAAATAATCTAGAGATGATTTAAAGTATACAAGAGGATGTGCATAGGTTATATGCAAATATTACACCATTTTATATAAGGGACTTGAGCATCCATAGATTTTGGTATCCATAGGGAATCTGGAACCCATCCCCTGTGGATAGCGAGGGACAATTGTATATATATATTATATATATATATACTATGAATATTGTACTTTTGTGCTAAAGGAATGGACCTTTATGAATCTAATTTGTTTTTCCATGTAACTATAGTCTGCTGTTTCCATTTTTCACATTCTGTGTCCGAGAGAAAGTCTTGTTTTTATTTCCCAACAAATCTTGACCTGGGGGGCCTGAAATCATGATTTTGCTTTTTTCCCTCCTCTCTTCATCTCTTAAGAAGATAAATATGGGTTTATCTGGCTGAAGTAATTTCTGTACTAACAAGTTGTATCTAAGGATTGCTTTTTCCTTCATGCTCACATGTTTCCAATTGTGTGACAAGGTAGTATAAACAGTGCAATTTGTATTAGCTGCATTCTTAAAGTATGGAAAAGGGTATTCAGAGAACATTACAAATAACTTTAGGGATGTTAAGGTGGATGTTTTAAATCAGTAATAATGTATAAAGCAGAATCCGCATTGGTCATATCACCTATGAGAAGGATAATCACAAATGTTCTTATTTTTGTGTTAAGATTTTCATCTTATTTAATGCTTAAGAAAAATAAAAATGTTTTGTTGGTCTCTTCCTTTGGAGAATCACTCAGGATTTTTTTTTTTAACCTTGTAAAATTTTAACACAAGATGGAACTCTGACCCATAGTTTTTCATTTCACTCTACATTTGGGGCTCAAAATGTTCATATAGTTATCACCCAGTCTGGAATTTAAGGGGCTGTGTGTCTTTAAAAATGTCCTTTCTAAGAATGTTTCATGAGTTTTGAAGTTCTAGGAGTGGAAGATGATTGAAATATTTGACATTTTCTCTTTGAGATTTTTAAGCATCATATTAAAACCTCCTCATTCAAAATCACTACAGGTAAGGGTTGAAAGCTAAAGGGTCAAGTTCAAGTGCACCTGATGAAAAGGAATCATTCCTCTGTGCTGGGCAGCAGGTCTTCACTCCCTGCTCATGGACAGTTCCCACTGCTGATGACCCTGGCCCCTTTCCTTGGAAAAGAGCCACCACTGCCTTTGGCTGCTAACAGGCACTATTGCCAGGTCCATTTCCACAGTCTCTTTGTCATAGAGTAAACGGGGCAGTTGGGTTACGTTTGACTAGTATTCAATTTGTTGAGGAAGTTGGATTATTTTTAATTTGTGTGTCTCTGGGGAAGATACAATTAATGTTTTAGAGCTTGTGGGTAGGCAGAGTACATTTAATGAGGGGGAAAGAATCACACCACCTGTGGTGAGGGCCCTGCAGAAGAGGGTTGAGGGCAGGGTTTTGCTCCACAACTGCAATTTTGTACCTTTTACCCATGCTCTGCATAGCAGGCCGCCCTGGAGAGCTGGCTGTGCACTCAACTGGAAAGTCTGCAAAATCTGGTGTGCTTTTTATGTAGGATACAAAGGTGAAATTAAGTTACCTGCCCTCAGTCACATAGCTAGAAAGTGGAGGAGCTGCTGTTCAGATCCAGTCTGTTTGATTCCCAAGTCCGGGTTGTTTTCTAGAGCAGAAGAGGAGGAGGGTAAAATGGACCTTAATAAAAGTAGCACTGAAGTATATGGGGAGGGTGGCTCTGAAAATTTGCTTATTGAAAGTTAATAAAAGCGGAGGAGAGATGAAATGTGCAATCATATAAACATTCTGGCTTTGGGCAGCCAGAAGTTGGACGTAGAATGCTGAATACACATCAGTGGCACTTCTATTCTTCTTCTTTAAAAATGCCCATTTTATAGATGTGGAACACAGGGGTGGAGTTCAGGCTCTTGGCTTACTCTCCTGGATTGCCCCCTTAGTACTGCCCGGGTCCCACACAGGTAATATAGCTTCTTTGTAGAATGGATGAGTCACCCACTTCCCAGGATTTTTATTAGGAATGAATGATATAGTGTAGATCAGCAATTTTCAGTCGGGGCAGTTTTTCTCCCAAGGGTACGTTTGGCAACGTTTGGGGACATTTGTGACTGTCACAACTGGGGGTGGAGGGGTGCTAGTGCCATTTAATGCGTGGAGGCCAAGGATGCTTCTAACCATCTTACAATGCACAGGACAACCCTCCACAACATAGAATTATCTGACCCCAAGTGTCAAATGGCAAACTTGGGATCAACACTTGTGTAGGACAAGTGCCTGGTAACAGACAGCACCTCCTGCAGGGACCTGTTGTTCATTCAGGGCTCACTTTGTGCCAGGCACTGCATTAGGAACTTTACGTACTTTGTCTCTGTTCGCACACGCCTACAGGTTGCAATGATTGAAGGTTGAGGGTAAAAGCACTGCTCAAGGTCACAGAGTGCTGAACAGCAAAATAAGATTTGGACTAAAGTCTGTATAGCTACGAAGCACTTCCCACAAACCTGTTTCTTCCTAGTTTAAAGTAGTTGAGGTCCTTGACTCCTCACTTGAGATTATTAGAAGAATAAATTAATGTAAGCATTTAAGGCTAGTTTGTTGGGGTGCTGTGAACAGAGCCCCACCTACTCTACTGTGTTTCTGTCCTTTTAGCAGGCCCAGGTGGTAAAGGAAGGTGCTGATTTCCTGGCCAGGCTTCCAGACCACAGACAAAATGTTCATATCTGCAGTCACCCCTGTAGTAGAGCAAAAGATCTGGCCACATTGTGAGTGATGCTCTACCTTCATTGTTTTTTGTGATTGTCACAAGAAAGAAGCATGTCAAAGAGGAGTCGGGGTGTTTCACTCCCAAAGGGACTGTTAAATGAGAATTCCAAAGGTTGGATGGTGCTGAAAATGTGTTCCAGTAGAAAGGCATACAGGAGCTATTGGGTCACCAGCGTCCCCGACCCTAGACTAAGTATGAAAGCTAATTTTGATTCTTCCCTTCCCCTAGGTGAACAAAGAGGTCATGTGATCCCTTTCTGGGACCTAGTAGATCCCTTGCTCAACATATCCCATGGTTTATGTTGTCCAGCTGGAAAAAGGTAAAAGACAGGGATTCATGCTGAGACTACATCTGTCTTGAACAGAGTAAGAAAAAAAAAAAAAAAACCTCAAATAAATCTTAATGTGGATTAGGAAGTGTGGACTTCAATTACTTCCAAGTGGTATAGGCTTTTGATAATGTGTTTCATCAGGATAGGAATTACGAGGTGCTCAGACTAATTCTCTGAAATCACAAGGGGGATAAAGAGTTCTAATAGCGTGTTACAGTAAGCCAGTGCCCAGGGAGTAGAATTGTATGGTTCACATTAAATTGCCCCATCTAGACCATGAATTATGTATTGATTTTTGGAGAACAAGGATATAACAGAGTATAGTTCACTCTAAAATGACAGTGAATGTAATTTAATCATTTTGGGCATGATTCAGAAATACCTATGTTTCATCACTTTCTGTGTGGTCTCTGTATGGAGAGAGAACTCAAGTTTCTCACATGTTGAATATCAGTGCTCTGATGTTTGTATTCATAAGCACAGAATTTTAACTAAGGGGGATAGTTACCCATTTGTTTGTGTAGAAGGAGAGAAGCAGAAAAAGACTTCTTGAGGTTATTGGTGGTGGGATGGGCTTGGGAGTTGCAGATAAGCAGGACTGTCTCTAATTGAGGTGATACATATTAGGGGTGGGTATTGAGATGTACTAATGAAATATACTAAGAGCTTAACAGATTAAGTGGGCAATATACATATGTGCATGTGTGTGTATATATATATATATATTTACACATACACACAAACTCATACATACTATATCTATGGTTATGTAACATGTTATATTTATATATTTTGTATAGTACATAATATATGTAATGACATATATAAAATATAGCATGCATAAGAAATTGAATTGGCTAAAATGTATATAATGTATTAACAATATTAATATCATATGTACTATATATTTAATATAATAAAACGCTAATATAATTATATAAATATGTATAAACCAGTCCTGCTTATTATGTATTATTGCAGAATATTGGATTCATGTAATACTCCTAGCATGGCATACAGAGTCAGTAAGTTGTGTTCTAAACTTGGAATCGATGATTACATTGCTATAATTCACTAATGCATAGCCTATAAAGTACACCTTGTCATATCCTGAAGTAAAACCAGCATAACACAAGCTATGTCTGAAATGATATAGAAAATCTAAACCTAGATGGTGGGTACTGTATGCTAGATCATTTTATTGGGCTGTAAATTAGTGACATGTTCAATGATTGCTCTGAATTGGTTTGTGCCTATCCAGCATTAAGCCTTGTCACTATTCCATGTGCTTTGGTCTTGTGTCTTAGACTTTTTAAATCACTCAACTAATGCCTAACAAATCTGCAGTCTCTGCTGTGTGATTTACATCTGTCTCCTTCTTTGTAGACAGGTGGCAGATCTTAGACCTCTGATGTGTTCTTTGCTATGTGGTTTTGTGTGTTCTTATCCTGGGAGGGATGTAAGTGCTAGTCTTTGAATAGGAAGTTGCATTTCAACCTTGATGTAGGATATGGATCCTGAAATTGAAATTATAAAAGTTTTTATTTCATGTTATCTCGACTTGTTAAGGTTATAAAATATGATCAACTACCTCATCTAACAAGAGCAAAACATCACACATACAAAATATTTTCTTTTTGTTTGTCTCAAAAAAGAGTGAGGTAGGCAAAGAAATTTGTGAACATTACACACTAGGGATAAATTCTTGGGGATTCACCATGTATATTAAAAGCTCTTACATACACTGGAGGAGTCCTACAAAAAAGAAAACCTTAAGTTTGGTTTAACTCTGCATTGTTCCCAAATTTATTTAATAACAGAGCCTGTCCCTGCCTACTGATCTCAGAGGATGCCGTTGTTCCACTGAAAACATTTTAGGAATCCCTGAATGATGATGTGTGATCTTGAGTGGGAATCTGATGATACAGGAAACGCAGGGAGGCAGCACAGTACTTACTTGTCCCCAGGAACAGTTAAAATCCAGTGATTTTTTTTTTCTCTTCTCAATCATCTGTGTAAATACTACGTCTATCAAGTGATTATTACCTTATAATAATTATTATTTTCATTATGTGAATGTAAACTACCCCTATATCTCAAATGACATTTCTTCAATTCACTTTCAGTGTAAGTTGAATTCCCACAAAGCACACTGGGACATTCCAATCATGCGTGAGTGGAGAGGTGGAGGGACTAAAAGGAGTTGACACAGGCTGCAAGCCACTGCCCTGTGCTCACCCAGTTAGAAAAGGGTCATGAGGTTGGATTTTCTCAGTGCGCTATTGAGCGAAGGGCTTGAATGTCCTGTGGGGCTGTCAGCCCTTGCGCTGGTAGGGGATGTATTTATTATTACTTCTCTGATTCCCTTTAATTATTATATGTGGTGGTGATTATTATACTGGGTACCCATCTCAGCTAAAAACTTTAGGTGCACCACTATGTGGACCGAGTAGATCATGAACCCAGGTAGGCCTTCTTCAGTTCATGCCGATCCATGGCCACTTATAAGAATGTCTGACGCGCCCTATCTCTTGAAAACTCAGGCTGCCAGTTTTGCCAGCAGCAACCTTCTCCTCAAAGGGAGGTTTTCTTGAGATCCCACCTTCTTCCAAGGAGGACAATGTCTATTCCAGAATTTCTTGTTTAGTATTTATGCAGCCAAGTCTTCAAGTTCTTTGTACTGATTTTATACCAGCTCAGAAATGAATCAGCTTTATCTGCTCTTTGGTGATTTATTCTCATTTTGTTCCTCAATCTCATTTTGCCTAGAATTAAGCATTGGCCTTAGAATGGGTAATGGCAGGTGGGGGGGTGTCTCCAGTTGGACAACACCAGTGGCCAGTCCTGGTGGGCATTACGCTTTACCTCTCTACCCTCCTGCTTCTGCCTTATTGACTATATGCATTTTTATGGCATTATATTTCTACTTTCTTTCAAGATTTCTCCAGAATAAATTAGTGAAACACCCCCCCAAAATTTAGGTGTGCAAGAAATATACTATTTTTCGTTCATCTTTAGCTTAGTTTGATTGTTTTGAACCCTTCTACCACCAGGGTCCTTTCTCTTTTGTCTGGGAGATCCACCTATTCCTCAGCCATCACTTCATGCTGGTCACCACTTAGAAGGCCCTTATTCCTGATAGGTGGGCT
The DNA here is from genome assembly GCF_964341445.2 of Mesoplodon mirus. NCBI lineage: Eukaryota > Metazoa > Chordata > Mammalia > Artiodactyla > Ziphiidae > Mesoplodon > Mesoplodon mirus. The sequence continues at coordinate 54,642,697 of NC_138984.1, forward strand.
GGGAACTCTCTCTAGAACTTCTGTGCTGCACCTGGTCCTTTGTGTTGCTTCCCCACTGTGCTGAGCCCTGGATCTCTAGGAGGTGACCAGTGGCCTTGACCTGCTCTGCCTGGACACCCACGGCTGCCATTTCCTTTCTGGGGAAGCAAAATACAGGCTCTCTCTATCTCTCTCTCACTAACATCAGTATCTCCATTCTTATCAGTTTTTTTCCAGACAGGAGAAGGGTCAGGGGAAGCTTTTATTTTTGAGCCAGGAGGCACGTGGCAGGGGAAGGGAAACCTTTCTTCAGGAACGTCCAACAGAACCGTAATGGACTAGACTTCTGGCAACACAAAAGCCAGACGCTAGTTGGGCTACGTTCATTTTCAAAAATATTTTCCTTCTAATAAATCTCTGTGTTTCCGTCAATGAAACATACCCTTTAAACATGGTTCTCCCATCCCTCAACCCCATACAAATGTGGGTACTGGGTCTCTGACCTAAACTTTACCCTTCAGAATAATAGTACCACTCAAAGCCCCACTAGGATGTGAACATGAAGATATTTCCACAGAATCTTCAAGGTTCCAGCTGGGAACCTAATCCTGGCCAGATTCTTAGGTTTCTCTTTGCTTCTGTGGCTTCCTCTTCAGGCTGAGGAGTGGTCCAAGTTAACAGTCTTAACGTGGGCCTTCCAGACCCTTCCCTTCTTAGGTGTTTTCCTGGGTGCATGAGAATGTTATCGTGTCAACAAACTCTGAAAAGATCATATTCACTCTCTTTTTATTCCTTCTACCGATTTTCCTGAAAATAACCAGGGAACTTAGGGCATCCAGAAGTTTTTCTTAAATTAGCCTATTTTGCAAGGCTGCTTTGAGGACTGTGTGACATGATTGTTATAAAGTGTCGGGCATAGCGTCTGCCACAGTGCTATTGCTGTTATTTTAACAAGTCTGTGACCATCGTGATAATTCTGCCTCCTGCCACTTTTTAAGATGTGAGTTGTAGGCTGGGATGATAAGATCTGATATGTAATTCTTATTTATTTGAATCCTCTAAGAAAAAAAAGACAATAGCATCTTGTTCAGTGATGTTCCTGAAGCAATTAGTATATTCTGATTAGAGCTATGACTAAGATCAAAGGTATTTCTGTAGACATGTGTATTTCAGTACATTTAACATGCTAACCACCATAAGAAGATTGGACACTCCATCCCTGAGTTCATGGCCTTTATGGAGCCTGACAATAAGGAGTCCAGAGAGTTGCAACAAAGAGTAATGGATATCACAAGTGGAGTTTTGTAAAAAACAGTATTTAAGAATTCCATTGGGCATTATGTTGGAAGTTTCTTCTTTTAAGCATAAGCTAAGGAAACACAGAGAAGACTGTTTAACTTTTTCCTCATTTGGGTAAAACCATCAACCCATTGGTGTGATGAGTTTTCAGTGGTGACAATACTGCTAATTATATGAAGACATGATTCTGCTTCCTACTATGCTGTTTGTTCTAGCTTCAATAATGTGTGGTATTGATGGGATGCTTACCATGTGCCAAGCTCTGGGTTAGTGCTGGGAATAGAGTGGTGAACAGGTCCGGCACATTTCTGCCATCATGGAGTTTAGAATCAAGTGAGAGAGACACATATTAAACAATGAACCATACCGTTGGATTTGCAATTGCAAGAGTGATGAATGCTATGTATAAGAGTAAGGTACAGTCAGAGAATAGGAAAGAGTTCCCTAAGAAAGTGAAGAGTGAGTAGAAATTGAGTTGGGATGTAGGGAGTGGAGCATGGGATTTGGCTTAAAAGACAGTACATGTGGTTGCCCAGGTTTGGGAGGGAGCTTGGAGCATCAGAGGAATTGGAAGAGGGCCAACATCATGGGAGAGCAGTGAGTGAATGTGGGTGACTCAGGCGATTGGGTACTAAGGGGAAAGGCTGGGCCCCGATCAGGCAGGCACTTGTATGCCATATTAAGAATTTGGGGGGGCTTCCCTGGTGGTGCAGTGGTTGAGAGTCCGCCTGCCGATGCAGGGGACACGGGTTCGTGCCCCGGTCCGGGAAGATCCCACGTGCCGCGGAGCAGCTGGGCCTGTGAGCCATGGCCGCTGTGCCTGAGCGTCCAGAGCCTGTGCTCCACAACGGGAGAGGCCACAACAGTGAGAGGCCCGTGTACCACAAAAAAAAAAAAAGAATTTGGTTTTATTTATTCTGAGAGGAATAGGGAGCTGCCGATGGGCTTTGAGCATGGAAATGATATATAGACAACACACTGCACCAAAAGTGGTACAGATTTGAATTATTAAAAGATATATATCTGTAATAAGGAGAAAGTATTGGCGGCAGGGAGTGGGGTGAGGCAGTGGATTCTGAAGGCCAGACAGGAGGCTACTCCTCTTATTCATGTAAGAAAAGATGATAACTTTGCCGAGGGTGGTAACAGTAGGGATGAAGAAGCATGGACAGATTGGATTGATGTTGAAGAGATAAAGCTGCTGAGTAATTGATTGGGTTTGATCTTTGTAAAGCCTTTGTAGAATCTTCAGTATAATTATTAGACTATACAGCATAAAGAGATGTTTCCAGTCGTTTCCAGATAGAAAAAAATACTGTGATTATGCCATGGTACTGCAGTTTCTGAAATATTTTTTCAAATGCAGTTACTTGGAAATTATTTTCCAGGTGACAAGAGTAGAGCTCGAATAGTCTTAAAATTACTGGTTCAAAACAGAAGTAGTTATTCCTTTGAAAAAAATTAGATGCATTAGATGTTCTGTCCACCCAAATGCAGCTTATGTTTTGTTCTCTCTCACTCATCAGCCAGATGAAGATCTGCTTTTAGAAAGAGGGATTACATGTTAAGAAGCAGATAGACTCCATGGAACCATTAGAACATTGAACTTACTGAGAAAGAATATTATCTCAAGTGTGCTCTGGCGTAATTTTCATCCTAGGCAAAATTAACTCTTGAGTTGCTTAATGGTAAATAAAATGTTTGGATGCCATCCAGCCCTTTTGCTTTATGTACTTTTAAAGCCTGTGTGTATAGTGCCAACACTGCTGCCTTTCCTGTGAACCTCTAATAGACAACAGTAAGCAAGGCCTCCTTCGTCAAGCCCAACACATATTGATTATTCACTGTGGAAATAATACTTGATTCTTGTCTTTTGGGCAGAGACACAGCCTAAAAATTTCAGCATCCCAAGCACCTGCTCCACTTTGCTGTCTTTGTGGTATAAAGCAAACAGATTTCTGGTCCCCCCTGAAGGGTCATCACTGCCTAGTGGTCAACAAGGAAAGGGAGAAAGTCCTTCAGACAAACAGTGGGTGAGATTCACTCCGTGTCTGGCTTACTCTTCACTGCCTTTCCTGCTGAACCAATAAAAAACAGCTGACTAAATGATTTTCTTCTGCTTCTCCAGGGAATCGAGAGGGCTTAGCTGGAGCATTTGTTGTAAGTAAAGTCAAAGTTGAATGGAGCTAGGATGAGAACACCCCATCAATATCCCTTGAAAGGTATCAGAGCCCCAGGAGTTCCGGGGCCATCAGGGAGCCAGGCCATTGAGCTGGGACTGAGGCAGGGCTGAGGGGCTTTAGGCAGGTAAGGAAGGGCAGGACCCCGAGCCCCTCACACCAGCTGCACTCAGGACAGATCCCCTCCTAAATATATTTTACCCAATGGGCATTGCAAGGCTTCATTGGCTCAAGAGATATGGCTTCTAAATTGCAATTATTGTGGGAAAGATTTGGAGTCGATAGAAGTGGAGAGTTCAGTGTCAGGGTACCTGAGCAGTTTACCTTGAGAAAGCTCTTTGACCCCAGGCTTTCATGATTTCATCTAGCAAAGCACAACAATATCAATAATATGCGTATGGTTTTGGGAAGATAGTAGGTATTTCAAAAATGACAGCTGTTACTATTATTGCTATATTTATTCTAGGGACACACCATTCTTATTGGTGCCTGAAGCTTTCTTTGTGTGCTGAACCCCTGAGCCTTGCTGGATGTACCTGAACAGTAGCTTTGTCCGTGTTCTCAAGCATGCAGAGGCAGGAAGGATCCCATTTCACATAATCAATTGTGAAGGGCCCCTGGGAACAGCTGTCTGCTCCTAGGTGCTAATCTAGGAGACTAAATTCCCTCAGCATTCACGGACAGTTTGTTGCTTGTGCAATGTGTGTTTTTATGTAATTTCCATTTGTTTGTTCTCTTTTTCCTCCCTCCCCTCCCCTACACCTTGGATTACAACCACTGATGGAGCGCTTTTTCTTCCCTTACATTTGTAGAGTGTTATAGTGGAAGCCAGTGTGATATACTGGAAAGATCACTGGATTGGGCCTCTGGAAGGCAATTGTCAGCTCCATTTCTGCTCCAAATGACTGTGTGACCTTGAGCAAGTCCTTGAATTTGTTGGGACTTCATTTTCCTCCTCCAAAAACTGTGGGCTATAAGATTTCCTTCCCATTCCCAAAATCTAGCTGGTTAGGAGGCTGTAGATTTGAGTAATCTGAAAAGACCCACTCTGTGTCAAGGTGCAATGAAGTATATGAGGTTTGAGATGCCCTTTTAGGATTCAGAATTTTTAGAAACCAGAAATATTGATAAATAGTTTTTAAAAGGTGGTTTTCTGTCTCTGTGGTGTTTGCATTAGCTGATTAGCCATTCAGATGTATTTCTAATCTGCTCTGCTGTCAGGGTTCTTTTAATGGATGTTCTAGCCACTGGCAACTAATAATTTATAATCATTAATGATAAGTGACAGAGGTATCTGTCCACAGTGATGAAATAGACTTAGAACATGCTGTTAGGTGTTAAACAAAACACAATCATGCAAAAAGAGCTTGGGATGTTAGCAGCAGTACGTATGCTTACTGGAAGTATAAATATTCAGTCCAGATACTCTGTGGTGGTCTTGAACTTGGAATCATGAATTGTCATCAAAAGTGTATCTTTATACTTACGAAAATAATGTTTGGTAGCTCTTAACTGTTGCTGTTAAATTTTTCTGAAGATAATTGTTAGAACTCTTTAGCACACTTATTTTTCGGGCCACACATATGTATCTTGAAAATAGTTTTAGTATTAATAAGGGATTTTTTTTATTACTGTAAAAAGTGCAGTGGAATTTCTTAAATGATATTCTTTTTGATGCGATAGTAAATGGGACAGTTTCTTTGATTTCTCTTTCTGATCTTTCATTGTTAGTGTATAGGAATGCAAGAGATTTCTGTTTATTAATTTTGTATTCTGCAACTTTACCAAATTCATTGATGAGCTCTAGTAGTTTTCTGGTAGCGTCTTTAGGGTTTTCTATGTGTAGTATTATATGTCATCTGCAAACAGTGGCAGTTTTACTTCTTCTTTTCCAATTTGGATTCCTTTTATTTCTTTTTCTTCTCTGATTGCCGTGGCTAGGACTTCCAAAACTATGTTGAATAATAGTGGCAAGAGCAGACATGCTTGTCTTGTTCCTCATCTTAGAGGAAACGCTTTCAGTTTTTCACCATTGAGAATGATGTTTGCTGTGGGTTTGTCGTATATGGCCTTTATTATGTTGAGGTAGGTTCCCTCTATGCCCACTTTCTGGAGAGTTTTCATCATAAATGGGTGTTGAATTTTGTCAAAAGCTTTTTCTGCATCTACTGAGATGATCATGTGGTTTTTATTCTTCAGTTTGTTAATATGATGTATCACATTGGTTGATTTGTGGATGTTGAAAAATCCTTGCATCCCTGGGATAAATCCCACTTGATCATGGTGTATGATCCTTTTAATGTGTTGTTGGATTCAGTTTGCTAGTTTTTTGTTGGGGATTTTTGCATCTATGTTCATCAGTGACATTGGCCTGTAATTTTCTTTTTTGTGTGATATTTTTGTCTGGTTTTGGTATCAGGGTGATGGTGGCCTCATAGAGTGAGGTTGGGAGTGTTCCTTCCTCTGCAATTTTTTGGAAGAATTTCAGATAAGCAGGTGTTAACTCTTCTCTAAATATTTGATAGAATTTGCCTGTGAAGCCATCTGGTCCTGGACTTTTGTTTGTTGGAAGATTTTTTTTTTTTTCTTTTTTTTTGCGGTATGCGGGCCTCTCACTGTTGTGGCCTCCCCCGTTGCGGAGCACAGGCTCCGGATGCGCAGGCCCAGCGGCCATGGCTCACGGGCCCAGCCGCTCCGCGGCATATGGGATCCTCCCAGACCGGGGCACGAACCCGTATCCCCTGCATCGGCAGGCGGACTCTCAACCACTGCGCCACCAGGGAGGCCCTGTTGGAAGATTTTTAATCACAGTTTTAATTTCAGTGCTTGTGATTGGTCTGTTCGTATTTTCCATTTCTTCCTGGTTCAGTCTTGGAAGGTTGTACCTTTCTAAGAATTTGTCCATTTCTTCTAGGTTGTCCATTTTATTGACATATAGTTGCCTGTAGTAGTCTCTTATGATCCTTTGTATTTCTGTGGTGTACACTGTAACGTCTTTTTCAATTCTAATTTTATTGATTTGAGTCCTCTGCCTATTTTTCTTGATGAGTCTGGCTACAGGATTATCAATTGTATCTTCTCTAAGAGAACCAGCTTTTAGTTTCATTGATCTTTGCTATTGTTTTCTTTGTCTCTATTCATTTATTTCTGCTCTTATCTTTATGATTTCTTTCCTTCTACTAACTTTGGGTTTTGTTTGTTCTTCGTTCTCTAGTTGCTTTAGGTATAAGGTTAGGTTGTTTGAGATTTTTCTTGTTTCTCGAGGTAAGATTGTATTGCTTAAACTTCCCTCTTAGAACTGCTTTTTCCCATAGGTTTCAGATCGTTGTGTTTTTGTTGTCATTTGTCTCTAGGTATTTTTTGATTTCCTCTTTGATTTCTTTAGTGATCCATTGGTTACTTAGTAACATATTGTTAAACTTTCATGTGTTTGTTGTTTTTACAACAGAAGAATTAAAGACGATGTGGTACATATATACAATGGAATATTACTCAGCCATAAAAAAGAATGAAATAATGCCATTTGTAGCAACATGGGTGGACCTAGAGATTGTTATACTGAGTGAAGTATCTCAGACAGAGAAAGACAAATATCATATGATATTGCTTATATGTGGAATCTAGAAGAGGGGTACAAATGAATTTATCTGCAAAACAGAGATATACTTAAACTTACCGGGGGTAATGGGGAAGAGGGATAAATTAGAAGATTGAGATTGACATATACACACTATTACATATAAAATACATAACTAATAAGGACCTACCGTATAGCACAGGTGACTCTACTCAATACTCTGTAATAGCCTACATGGGAAAAGAATCTAAAAAAGAGTGGATATATGTATTTGTATAACTGATTCACTTTGCTGTACACCTGAAACTAACACAACATTATAAATCAACCATACTCCAATAAAATATTTTAAAAAATAAAATAAAGAAGAAATAAATGAAATGTATTAGGGTTTAAATTCCTTCCCATTAAATATTTTTTTGTTTCTCCATTTTTTATGTTGTGTGTCTGTTTCTATCAGAGGCATAACTCACAAATGGATATATCTAATAAGTGGGTTTGCTCTGAGAGGTTAGAAAGTGTTGGGTGGCTTTATACATCCCCTGCTAGTGGACGTTATTAATTATCATGATAGATTTTGAAATGTAGACTCAGGAACTATCATCTCTTCTGTCTTTCACCAGTGTACCTGCCTCCAGTGGTCCCTCTCAACTTCTGCTTTGCTGCTTTCTATCTAATGAGCTCTGGGAAACCAAATTAAGGTTGTTAATAATGTGAACAAACTAAGTGTAGCTAGGCCTGAGGGAGTGGCCAGATGTCCTCTTCATGAGCATGTTGGCATTATATTTAGTGCACAGTTCTCGTGACACGTGTTTAATATCTCATTCATTTTTATATTCCCAGAGTCTAACACACTGCTTATCAACTAGCAGGTAAAGAATAATGGTTGTTTCACTGAATGAATGCTTGCTGGCCACTTTTGTTTTCATCCCTTGGGTTCTTTGATGTATTTTAGAAAGTGTGATTTCCTAGATAATTGTCCACTATGTAATGGAGATATTACTTTAATTCCTCCATGATCAGGGTGAAAGCTTTTTGAGATGTGAAAATTATGACAGAAATTTCAAGCCATTTCTCGGAGGTGAGTCATCTTACAAGTAGATCAGCGCTGTTTTATGTCACTTTTTATAATGCTGAGGCTTCTGAGTGCTTTGGCATAGTAATTATCCACCAGTAATTTGTTTAGGGCTCTAATGCTCGGTTTTGTCATTCATGTCATTCCTCAGTACTCTTGCCCAAGTTAAATATAAAGCAATGTCAGGGTAATAAAAGCTGTGGTTGAAAAAAATTAACAATAAAACAAACATCTCTTCCTATTGCATGAATGGTATTAAATCAGGGTTGCTGCCTCAAACAGTGGCAAGTACTGTGTGAAAGCTCCTGGGAATGTGTTTATTCCCCATTCTCTGGATTACTCTTTTTTCTTTGTGGCAGGCTTCTTACTGATTACTATACCTAAAATTCAGGCATCCAGCGGGCTGCCTTACCTGTGATGATTTAGTTTGGGTGATACATTCATCTAACTACTCCACTTAAGGATAACTTAATTAAGAGAATACAGTTTGCCAGCACTTTTCTGCTTCTAGAGGAATATTACATTAGAGCATTCACAGATTTGCATTTTCTTCAAAACACAGGCAAAAAAGAGGAACCACACAGTTTTAAAGGTGAATATAACCTGAGAATTCACCGATGCTACCCTTCTGTGTCCAAAATATTTATTAAACCAAAATCTTAACATATTAATTAAAACTGATGTGACTTAATATACTGCACAGTTTATTCCAGAGTAGCTGTGCTTATCTCATAGAAAGGATAGTGAGTTGCAGGTGGATGGTGTTTTTACATAATCTTTGTGCACATAAACAAGTTTAAAATTACTATTCCTATTATACCATTGAAATGTTTTCAAGTGTTAATTTAAAGCCCCATTACGTATATAATTAAACTTTTATCCTTTAATTGTTCTAAATTTTTTCTTTTTTTTGTTTTAAATTTTTATTTTATATTGGAGTATAGTTGATTTACAATGTTGTGTTAGTTTCAGGTGTACAGCAAAGGGTTTCAGTTATACATATACATATATCTATTCTTTTTCAGATTCTTTTCCCATATAGGTTATTACAGAGTATTGAGTAGAGTTCCCTGTGCTATACAGTAGTCCTTGTTGTTTATGTATTTTACATATAGTTGTATATGTTAATCCCAACCTCCTAATTTATTCCTCCCCCTACCCCCCTTACCCCTTTGGTAACCATAAGTTTGTTTTCTACGTCTGTGAGTCTGTTTCTGTTTTGTAAATAAGTTCATTTGTATCATCTTTTAGATTCCACATATAATTGATATCATATGATATTTGTCTTTCTCTGTCTGACTTACTTCACTTAGTATGATAATCTCTAGGTCCATCTGTGTTGCTGCAAATGGCATTATTTCATTCTTTCTTATGGCTGAGTAGTATTCCATTGCATATAGGTACCACATTTTCTTTATCCATTCATCTGTTGATGGACATTTAGGCTGTTTCCATGTCTTGGCTATTGTAAACAGTGCTGCAATGAACATTGGGGTGCATGTATCTTTTCGAAGTATGGATTTCTCCATATATATGCCCAGCAGTGGGATTGCTGGATCATATATGGTAGCTCTGTTTTTAGTTTTTTAAGGAAACTTCAAACTCAAGATGGATTAAAGGCCTAAATGTAAGACCGGATACTATAAAACTCTTAGAGGAAAACATAAGCAGAACACTTTTTAACATAAAACACAGCAATATCTTTTAGGGTTCATCTCCTAGAGAAATGAAAATTTTGTTTTATTTGTATTACTTGAGGCTTATTTCCAATTAAGAAGTATAAAGTGATTGCTGTTTACACATAGGCTTCTTATTTGTCTCTTTAGGTTATTTATCTCAGATATATATTCTGAATATAACCATATGTTTTATATATATGTCAAGCTTAAAAGTGATATTCTTTCTCTCCATGCAACTGCTCAAAATTTTAATTGGCTCTTCTATTTCTGAACTTGGACAAGGGATTTAAGATTTTTCAAACTGCAGGTCACATTTTATTACTTCAATATGCATGTTTTTTGAAATGGCAAAATCCCTCAGGGCTGTGTGATTTTCGTGTGTGTGTGTGTGTGTGTGTGTTTAAAGTTCATATCCAAACACAACTGAATAAATCCTGGAACACATTTTCTCTCCATGCCTGAGAAATGCAAATTGTTATAGGTCAATTGCTGAGAGGTCTTTTCTGTATCTTGGACGTCTTGTTTACAATTTGTCTTTCATTCATTCCAAGCATACCCAATTCACTTTACGTTTGCCTGTTATTCACGTTTTTCAGTTGTCTGCAGGGTTCGCTTTAACATGCAGAAAAACTATTCTCCCTTGACTGTGCCTTCCTAAATGCACTGACTAATATTTATAAACACACATGTGTCTTACTATGCAAGAGCTGCTGCCCTAAATTTCTAGGGTCAAGAGGGGGAAATCATGGCGCACACACCGCCTTGATGACTTGTTCTACTCATATCCAAAGGAATATTAACAAACAAATAGGAGAGATCATAGCTAAGCGAACAAATGGATCTGCCTTGTGATCGTAGGATCACACATACCAATGCACACCCTAGAAAAGATGCTTTTCAAATGCAGGCCAAGAGCCCATGCTTGGGGTCCCACAGATCTGGAGTCCCATTCTAGCCTAGCATGCACTAGCTGTGTAACCTTGGGTGTGCATTGTAACTTCTGAGTTTCATTTTCCACAACTGATAAAATGAGCAAACTAGCCCCACCTCATGGGATTGTTATAAGGAAAGAAGGAAGGAAGGGAGGGAGGCACCTGGGAAATCACCACTGGTGTACTATAAACCAGCTGTCTCTCTGTTTAAAAAAAAAAAGCCTTGATGTGACTTGATTCGTAATGTGGTGTAAATACTCCCACCATGGCTGATTTTAAATCATGAATGATTTAACAACCACCTGGTAAAGTTCCTGAATACTTAACAGTCCCCTGGTAGCAGCCAAGCCCAGCACACCACTGCTAGCCTTTAACAAATGGTAGTAATTATTTCTTAATAGTTATATTTTGTCTTCCATTGATCTAGAAAAAAAAATTGGCTGTTTGGTGAAATTCTGTACAGATGGAGATATGAAAGCTGAGAGAAGAATAGTAATTTATACAGTTTAAAATAATAATGATTTCAAATAAAAAAGAGCTACCTTAACTATTTTGAAAGTAGGCAAAAACTTAGAAGAAGAAAACAGAATATTAATAATAAGAAAATGTGCTAATCAGATGTTTTAAAAGTAAGAATAGGATCACTTTGTAAGATGTTCTAGATTGATTAAATTTAATGTTAGTTTTTCAAGATTGGTTAGAAGGGGCTCCACGTTCTTGGTCTTATATTATTTAATTTATGTGAACAAATCCTAAGTAGAGAGTTGCGTGTATTTGTTACCTAAACAGAGAGAAACTGACAGCCTATATTTTAAAACCTAGTGCTTTACAAAAAAGCTTTGTTTTCATTTTAACTAATAACTATTTGTATCATTCAAGACTGGTTTTATTTTATTTTTTTTAATTGAAGTATAGTTGATTTACAGTGTGTTAGTTCCAGGTATACAGCAAAGTGGTTCAGTTATATATATATATATATATATATATATATATATATATATATATACACACATACATACATACTGAATATATATTATTTATATACATATTCTTTCTCAGATTCTTTTCCCTTATAGATTATTATAAAATATTGACCACAGTGCCCCATGCTGTACAGTCAGTCCTTATTGGTTATCTATTTTATATATAGTAGTGTGTATATATTAATCCCAAACTCCTAGATAAGTCAAGACTGATTTTAGATTTTTAAAGTTTGCTGCAGCCATGTATTTTTTGAAATAGTCCTTTACTGAATAACCTGGTTTTGTTTTTGGTAATAATAAACATTTGCATGCATGGTCTGAGATTTGGATAAAGAATGGCATACTGGACCTGAAACTGCTCCAGAACATCTAGACATGTGGAGCCTGCAAATAGCTGTCATGTAACAATGAACTTCTCATTTTGCAGAGTACTAAACTGTGGGTGATTGAAGAGGAAATCATCAGACTTAAGGATGGTTGATTGAATCATCCTGTGCTGAAAGCTGCACTTTCCATGTGCACTTACTGTACCCTGAGTGGGCAGTGCTGGGATAACTCACCTAGGGAAGAGTGTGAGCAAACCCAAGGGCATTTTGGTGGCTATAGGCTGACTTAATCCAGTAAAACTGCTCTGTCCATTTCATCAAGAGGAGACTGTAGCGTGGGGTCACTGAAAGGAGACAGAAATCATCAGCACTGTACCTAACATGGCATTGCCTAGAACAGCAGGTTTGCACACCCAGAACAGGGCTGGGAGGAAGAACCAGGAGGACTGTGTACATTAGAACCCCAAAACTGTTGTCCTGCTAAAGTGAGAGATCCTCACTGCAGCATGTGGCCCCAAGTGCAAATATCTGCTTCTCTGGGGAGGCACGTCTCTTCCTAAATGCACGTGCCTGTGTACACATTTATTGCTCCTAGAAATGTACTGGATGTGCATGAAAATACAGTCCAGGAAGTAATTAAGTGGCATTTGGGGTTTGATCAGATTTGGGGAAGGAAAGAAAGACTGCACCTTCTTTCTCTCGCCTATGTAAGTTAAAATGTTTCTCAGGCTGTGAAATGCCTTTATGATGATCACAAACCTAGTAAAGGGTTAAAGGTAACATGGTTAAGCTGATACACTTTTTTCAGGCTCATATTACATTTTTAAGTAAAGCAAAAGGGAGGAAACTTTTTTTTTTTCCATTGACACAAAATGTGATTACTTGCTGTCCTCGTGGAAAGATAGATGATCAGCCTTCTGGATGAGGCCAGCTGGTATGTCTATAGATTAGATGCAAAAAAAAAAAAAAAAAAAAATCAGTGGGTAGCTCTTTCATCTGTCCATTTTTTGAACCCTCTCTCACAAAACTAATTCACTAATGAAAAGATTTGGCGTATTACAAGCTAACATTGGAAGCTTTACCCAACAGGTATATTTCAAGAATTGTCGGGGAAGAATTTCCAGAGACAATTCAGTACTGCTGCTTCTTTTATTAACTTACCTTCTCCCCACACCCCGCCCCCCCCATATCAGATTTTTCTTTTTCACGCAGTTCACTCTGCAAGCAAAAACCAGAACTGAGGAGAGCTATTTAGAAAATGAAAATATATTTAGGATGATTTGCAAGCTATTTTTAAAAATGTATTTCTCTTCTGAGCTACTTAAGGTGTGAGCTGAAGGATTGGAAACATGTAAAATCCTAGTTTATTAAAATCCTGGATTTAGGGCTTTTCTTTTAGATGAAACTCTGCCTAATGAGAAAGTATTAATATTGAGTTAGGTATATAGGCTTTGGAACATAATAATTATAATGAGACAAATCATTTATTAAATGTGTATTGTCTACTTCCCATCACATTATGTCACTGATCCTCAGAACATCTTTACAAGTCAGTGCTTTTATTATCATCTCTCTTATGTAGGAAACTAAGGCTTAGAAAGTTGAAGTAATTCATCCAAGTTGATACTGCTGTAAGAGACGGAATGGGGATTTCAAGAAGGGCCAACTGAGTTAGAATCCATATTTTTAGCCACTCAATTATATTTTTCATCATAATTCATAATTTCACACTGGTTGTGTCAGGAGGTGTGCAGATTGACCTGTTTTTGTGTGGATGGTGGTGTGGAATCTTGGAGTAACTGATACCCTTGTCTTTCTGCCTACAGGCCCCTGGGGAAGGTGTACAGGAGACTGTGGGCCAGGAGGAATCCAGAGTCGTGCTCTTTGGTGTTTCCATTTTGACGGGTGGACGAGTCACCTGTCTAACTGTGATGAGAACAATAGGCCTCCGAAGGAAAGAAGCTGCTTCCGAGTCTGTGACTGGCACAGAGACCTCTTCCAGTGGGAGGTTTCTGACTGGCACCACTGTGTGCTTGTTCCTCCCGCCCTGGGGCAAGCCAGACCTCGGGCTACAGAGTGCGTGACAGCCCAGCATGGGCTTCAGCACCGGACGGTGCGTTGTGTTCAGAAGCTGAATAGAACCGTGGCTGTGAATGAGATATGTGAACACTTTGCCCCTCAGCCCCCCATGGAACAAGCTTGTCTCATCCCTTGCCCGCGGGATTGCGTGGTCTCTGAGTTCTCACAGTGGTCCAGGTGTAGCAAGGGATGTGGGAAGCAGTTACAGCATAGAACTCGCTCAGCCATTGCCCCCCCTCTCTATGGAGGGTTGCAGTGTCCCAACCTGACTGAGTCAAGAGCCTGTGATGCTCCCATTTCCTGTCCTCTTGGGGCAGAGGAATATATGTTTAGCCTTAAGGTTGGACCGTGGAGTAAATGTCGACTGCCTCTTCTCAAAGAACTTAACCTAAGTGGAAGAACTGTTCTGGATTTTAGCTCTGATTCGAAGGAGCTGGTCACCTTTAGACATCAAAGTTACAAGGCACATCACCATTCCAAGTCCTGCGACATAGAGATAGGTTATCAAACCCGCCAGGTTTGGTGTACAAGAAGTGACGGAAAAAATGCTACGTTAAGGTAGGAGGACTTCAGTGTTTATATCTTTGATTCACTTAAATATTTTACAGTGTAATTTTATAAGATTTCTTTATGATTTTCTACAACAGCAAAATTGTAATCAGGTTTGCGATTTGATTTTTTTAAAGTTTCATTTGAGAAGTTTTCAATTTCAAGTATAAGTATTTTAGAGTCTAGGCCACCAGCGCTCTGAAATCTGGTGTAATTAGTGTAGTAGTTCAACCATATAGGATAAGTCATCTATTTTCACATATCTATTTTATCAATATGTCAGTTAAAAAAATAGATCTTGTGCCGTAACTATCCATCAACAAATGAATTGATAACAAAGGTGTGGTATGTATATATATAATGGAATATAGCTCAGCCATAAAAAAGAATGAAATTCTGCCATTTGTAGCAACGTGGATGGATTCAGAGGGCATTATGCTAAATGAGATAAGTCAGACAAAAATAAATACCATATGGTACCACTTATATGTGGGATGTAAAATATACAACGAACTAGTGAATAAAACAAAAAGAAGCAGACACATACATATGGAAGGCAAACTAGTGGTTACCAGTGGGGGAGAAGGAAGGGGTAGGGGCAATAGAGGGGTAGGGGAAAAACGGGGTTATTATGGGATTATATGAAATCATATGTGTAAAATTTTTGAAAATTGTAAAGCACTATAGAATTGAAAGAATCTTTCCTTCCATAAAAAATTAGTCTCCATTTTTCATAGAAAGGACTTTTTATTTTATTTTTTTACTTATTTATTGGACTATAATTGCTTTACAATGGTGTGCCAGTTTCTGCTCTATAACAAAGTGAATCAGCTATACATATACATACGTTCCGATATCTCTTCCCTCTTGCGTCTCCCTCCCTCCCACCCTCCCCATCCCACCCCTCCAGGCGGCCACAAAGCACCGAGCCCATCTCCCTGTGCTATGCGGCTTCTTCCCACCAGCAATCCACTATACGTTTGGTAGTGTATATGTGTCCATGCCACTCTCTTGCTTTGTCACAGCTAACTCTTCCCCCACCCCATATCCTCAAGTCAATTCTCTAGTAGGTCTGTGTCTTTATTCCTGTCTTACCCCTAGGTTCTTCATGACATTTTTTTTCTTAAATTCCATATATATGTGTTAGCATACGGTATTTGTCTTTCTCTTTCTGACTTACTTCACTCTGTATGACAGACTCTAGGTCCATCCACCTCATTACAACTAGCTCAATTTCATTTCTTTTTATGGCTGAGTAATATTCCATTGTATATATGTGCCACATCTTCTTTATCCATTCATCTGATGATGGACACTTAGGTTGTTTCCATCTCCGGGCTATTGTAAATAGAGTTGCAATGAACATTGTGGTACATGACTCTTTTTGAATTATGGTTTTCTCTGGGTATATGTCCAGTAGTGGGATTGCTGGGTCATATGGTAGTTCTATTTGTAGTTTTTTAAGGAACCTCCATACTATTCTCCATAGTGGCTGTACCAATTCATATTCCCACCAGCAGTGTAAGAGTGTTCCCTTTTCTCCACACCCTCTCCAGCATTTATTGTTTGTAGATTTTTTGATGATGGCCATTCTGACTGGTGTGAGATGATATCTCATTGTAGTTTTGATTTGCATTTCTCTAATGATTAATGATGTTGAGCATTCTTTCATGTGTTTGTTGCCAGTCTCTATATCTTCTTTGGAGAAATGTCTATTTAGGTCTTCTGCCCATTTTTGGATTGGGTTGTTTGTTTTTTTGTTATTGAGCTGCTTATAAGTTTTGGAGATATATCCTTTGTCAGTTGCTTCATGCAAATATTTTCTCCCATTCTGAGGGTTGTCTTTTGGTCTTGTTTATGGTTTCCTTTGCTGTGCAAAAGCTTTGAAGTTTCATTAGGTCCCATTTGTTTATTTTTGTTTTTTTTTTTTCCATTTCTTTAGGAGGTGGGTCCAAAAAGATCTTGCTGTGATTTATGTCATACAGTGTTCTGCCTATGTTTTCCTCTAAGAGTTTGATGGTTTCTGGCCTTACACTTAGGTCTTTAATCCATTTTGAGCTTATTTTTGTGAATGGTGTTAGGGAGTGTTCTAATCTCATACTTTTACATGTACCTGTCCAGTTTTCCCAGCACCACTTATTGAAAAGGCTGTCCTTTCTCCACTGTACATTCCTGCCTCCTTTATCATCTCTGGGCTTTCTATCCTGTTCCATTGATCTATCTTTCTGTTTTTGTGCCAGTACCATACTGTCTTGATTACTGTAGCTTTGTAGTATAGTCTGAAGTCAGGGAGCCTCCAGCTCCGTTTTTTGTTCTCAAGATTGCTTTGGCTATTCGGGGTCTTTTGTGTTTCCATACAAATTGTGAAGTTTTTTGTTCTAGTTCTGTGAAAAATGCAAAAATTGGTCTTTTGTTACTACAGTAATAAAAGACTAAACCATTTCTTATAATGATAAAAATTCAAGTTCACTCTCAAATTTGGGATATAAATTATGTAAATATTTATTGTTCTTCATGTTTACATAAAAAAATTTTTTTTGGTTTGTTTACTTTTTTTGATGATTAAGCAGGTTCTTTTACATCTGAATTGTAGATATTTTATAGTAGTGATAATACCAATAAGTTAATCCAAGAATGTTTTCTTTGGCATTGATTTGATTAAAAATATTAACTTGCACAGCAATAATTAGAATTATAAACCTATAGAGGGAATGGACTAAAAGTTTTAAAAACAATAGATTAGGGCTTCCCTGCTGGTGTAGTGGTTGAGAGTCCACCTGCTGATGCAGGGGACACGGGTTCGTGCCCCGGTCTGGGAGGATCCCACATGCTGCGGAGCAGCTGGGCCCATGAGCCATGGCCACTGAGCCTGCACATCTGGAGCCTGTGCTCTGTAGCAGGTGAGGCCACAACAGTGAGAGGCCCACGTACCAAAAAAAAAAAAAAAAAAACAACACAATAGTTTAGGCTTCAAAATTATTTGTTATTGTTTTACTTTACATGGTCATATCTTGATGTAAATCATAGAAATATGTTAAAAGTAGTATCTGTTTACTTTTCTCCTGGAAGGTCTTAAATGAATTCACTGATATATTACCAAATTTCTTCCAAATTAAGATGCCTTTCAGTAGTACTGTAATTACCAAATAATTAAATACTCATTGCTAGAATTAATCATTAACATCAGTTACTGTTTTCCTAGGATCCACAGCTGGCTCAAAGGACTACCTCTGCTATTTCAGAACAAAGTAATGTGATGATTGTTTTGGGTTTTTTTTTGCCTATTCGACTTCAGAAATGAGCATATTTTATCTTTTTTGCTTCTTTCTGATTTATATGATGTAAGTTGGCAAGTCCATTGAAGAGTGATTTTCTGCCTTTCATTGACTGCCTCTGTGAAGCCAAAAAGATTAAGCAGATGATTTGGGTGTTATTGTTTGAATACGTATGTGTGATTCTGTACAAACATTGTTTCTTAATATCCTATATTGGATATTACACGAATGTTTTCAGTCTATAGTTTACTTTTTTTTTACCATGTTCTATTTTTTATCAATAAATTAAAAGACTTTATTTTTTAGAGTGATTTTAGGTTTACAGAAAAATTGAACAGCAGATCTAGAGCTCCCATGTATCTCCTCATCACTCCCTCTCCACACATACACAGTTTCATACACACATCTTGCATTAGTACAAGTTGTGTAATATATTTGATACAATGGATGAGCCAATACTGATACATTACTGTAGCCCATAGTTTACATTAGACTTCATGTTTTGTGTTGTACATTCAGTGGATTTGGACAAATGTATAATGGCATGTATCCACCTGTACTATATCATACACAATAGTTTCACTGCCCTAAGAATCTCCTGTGCTGCTTCTACTTATCCCACCTTTCCTCTCCCCAAACCCCTGGAAACCAATGAGCATTTTACTGTCACTTCCAAGTTTCAGCAATTATAAATAAAGCTGCTGTAAACATTCAGGTGCAGATTTTTATGTGAATGTAATTTTCAACTGATTTGCCTAAGTACCAGTGGGCAGTATTCCTGGATATTATGATAAATTTATGTTCAGTTTTGTAAGAAATTCCAGTCTCTTGAAAAGTGGCTGTATCATGGGAATTCCTTTTGCTTAACCCCCCTGACCAACATTTGATGTTATCAGTGTTTTGGATTTTAGCTATTTTAATAGGTGTGTAGTAGTACCTTGTTTTAATTTGCAGTTCCTTAATAACATATGATGTTTAGCATCTTTTCATATGCTTATTTTCCATCTTTCTCTTCCTTGGTGAGGTGTCTGTTCAGATCTTTTGTCTATTTTTATTTATTTATTTATTTATTGTTGAATTTAGAGTTCTTTATATATTTTGGACACCAGTCCTTAATCAGATATGTATTTCAAAAATATTTTCTTCTAGTCTTTGACCTGTCTTTTCATTCTCTTAACAGTGTCTTTCACAGAGAAGTAAGTTTTTAACTAATAGAGCTAATCAATGAATTTGGTAAGGTAGCAGGATACAAAATTAATGCACAGAAATCTCTTGCATTCTTATACACTAATGATGAAAAATCTTAAAGTGAAATTAAGAAAACACTCCCATTTACCATTGCAACAAAAAGAATAAAATATCTAGGAATAAACCTACCTAAGGAGACAAAAGACCTGTATTCAGAAAATTATAAGACACTGATGAAAGTAATTAAAGATGATACAAATAGATGGAGAGATATACCATGTTCTTGGATTGGAAGAATCAACATTGTGAAAATGACTCTACTACCCAAAGCAATCTACAGATTCAATGCAATCCCTATCAAACTACCACTGGCATTTTTCACAGACTAGAACAAAAAATTTCACAATTTGTATGGAAACACAAAAGACCCTGAATAGCCAAAGCAATCTTGAGAACAAAAAATGGAGCTGGAGGCTCCCTGACTTCAGACTATACTACAAAGCTACAGTAATCAAGACAGTGTGGTACTGGCACAAAAACAGAAAGATAGATCAATGGAACAGGATAGAAAGCCCAGAGATAAACCCACGCACATACAGTCACCTTATCTTTGATAAAGGAGGCAAGAATATACAGTGTGGAAAAGATAGCCTTTTCAATAAGTGGTGCTGGGAAAACTGGACAGCTACATGTAAAAGAATGAAATTAGAACACTCCCTAACACCATACACAAAAATAAACTCAAAATGGATTAAATACCTAAATGTAAGGCCAGAAACCATCAAACTCTTAGAGGGAAACATAGGCAGAACACTGTATGACATAAATCACAGCAAGATCCTTTTGGACCCACCTCCTAGAGAAATGGAAATAAAAACAAAAACAAACAAATGGGACCTAATGAAACTTCAAAGCTTTTGCACAACAAAGGAAACCATAAACAAGACAAAAAGACAACCCTCAGAATGGGAGAAAATATTTGCAAATGAAGCAACTGACAAAGGATTAATCTCCAAAACATACAGGCAACTCATGCAGCCCAGTATCAAAAAAACAAACAACCCAATCCAAAAATGAGCAGAAGACCTAAATAGACATTTCTCCAAAGAAGATATACAGATTGCCAAAAAACTCATGAAAGAGTGCTCAACATCATTAATCATTAGAGAAACGCAAATCAAAGCTACAATGAGATATCATCTCACACCAGTCAGAATGGCCATCATCAAAAAATCTACAAACAATAAATGCTGGAGAGGGTGTGGAGAAAAGGGAACCCTCTTGCACTGTTGGTGGGAATGTAAATTGATACAGCCACTATGGAGAATAGTATGGAGGTTCCTTAAAAAACTAAAAATAGAACTACCATATGACCCAGCAATCCCACTACTGGGCATATACCCTGAGAAAACCATAATTCAAAAAGAGTCATGTACCAAAATGTTCATTGTAGCTCTGTTTACAATAGCCAGGACATGGAAGCAACCTAAGTGTCCATCAACAGATGAATGGATAAAGAAGATGTGGCACATATATACAGTGGAATATTACTCAGCCATAAAAAGGAACGAGACTGAGTTATTTGTAGTGAGGTGGATGGACCTAGAGACTGTCATGCAGAGTGAAGTAAGTCAGAAAGAGATAAACAAATACCGTATGCTAACACATATATATGGAATCTAAAAAAAGAGAAAAAAATGTTCAGAAGAACCTAGGGGCAAGACGGGAATAAAGATGCAGTCCTACTAGAGTATGGACTTGAGGATACGGGGAGGGGGAAGGGTAAGCTGGAACAAAGTGAGAGAGTGTCATGGACATATATACACTACCAAATGTAGAATAGATAGCTAGTGGGAAGAAGCCACATAGCACAGGGAGTTCAGCTCGGTGCTTTGTGACCACCTAGAGGGGTGGGATAGGGTGGGTGGGAGGGAGGGAGATGCAAGAGGTAAGAAATATGGGGACATATGTATATGTATAATTGATTTACTTTGTTATAATGCAGAACCTAACACACCATTGTAAAGCAATTATACTCTAATATAGATGTTAAAAAAAAAGATGTAGTCTTTTATCTTAATGAATTCCAATTTGTCAATATTTCTTCCATGGATCATTCTTTGGTGTTATATGGGAAAAAACATTACCAAACCCAATGTCAACCAGATTTTCTCCTATGTTATCTTCCAGAAGTTTTAGTTTTGCATTTTACATTTAGGCCTGTGATCCATTTTGAGTTAACTTTTGTGAAAATCTTGTGGTCTGTGTCTGGATTCATTTTTCTACATACGAATGTCAAGTTGTTTTAGCACCATTTGTTAAAAAGACTATCTTTTCTTCATCGAATCGCCTTTGCTTCTTTGTTGAACATCAGTTGACTGTATTTGTGTGGATCTACTTCTGGGCCCTGTATCTTTATTCCATTCTTCTATTTATCTATTCTTTGCCGATAACACACTGTCTTAAATACTGAAGCTTTATAGTAAGTCTTGAAGTTGAGTAGTGTCAGTCCTCTGAATTTCTTTGTATTTAATATTGTCTTGAGTGTTCTGGAGCTTTTGCCTTTCTATATAAACTTTAGAATCAGTTTGTAGATATTTACAGAATAATTTGCCTGGATTTTGACTGGAAATGCTTATAATGTATAAACAATGGGAAGAACTAACATCTTGATGATATTGAGTCTTTCTATTCAGGTACATGGAATATTTCTCCATATATTTAAAACTTCTTTGATTTCTTTCATCAGAGTTTTGTACTTTTTCTCATATAGGTCTTGTATATATTTTGTTAGACTGACAAGGATTTTACATATTATTGGTGCTAACATAAATGTATTGTGTTTTTATTTTCAAATTCTAATTATTCATTGTTGTTATACAAGAAAGCAGTTAAGTTTTGTATATTAACCTTGTATCCTACAACCTTGTTATAATTTCTTATTTGTTCCAGGAGGGTTTTTTTTTTCTTTTTGGTTATTATTGCTCTTGTTGATTCTTTGGAATTATCTATGTAGACAAGCATATACTTTGCAAAAAAGACAGTTTTATATCTTCCTTTCCAGTAAGTACACCTTTCATTTCCTTTTCTTGCCTTATTGCATTATCTAGGACTTCCAGTATGCTGTCCAGTAGGAGTAGTGAGAAGGAACATTCTTGCCTTACTCCTGATCTTAGCAGGACAGCATCTGGTTTCTCACCATTAAGTATGATGCTAACTGTAGGTTTTTGTAGATATTCTTTATCAAGTTGGAGAAGTCCTCCTCTATTTCCAGTTTGCTGAGAATTATCATCATAGGTGTTGGTTTTTGTCAAGTGCTTTTTCTGCATATATAGGTATGATTATATATATTTTTTTACTTAGTCTGTTAATAGGATAGATTACATTAATTGATTGTCAAATGTTGAACCCTCTTTGCATACCTGGAATAAATTATACTTGGCTATATGATATGTATAGCCAAGTATACTGTTAGATATTATTTGCTAATTTTTTTATACATTGTTGGACATTATTTGCTAATAGTTTCTTGAGAATTTTTGCATACATGTTCATGAGAGATATTGGACTTAGTCTTTTTTCTTAAGGTCTTTGTCTAGGTTTAGTGTTAGGATAATGCTGGCCTCATATAATGAGTTGGGAAATATTTTCTCTGCTTTGATTTTTAGAAATAGATTGTCAAGAATTAATATTATTTTTTCCTTGAATTTTTGGTAGAATTAAAACCATCTGGGCCTGATGTTTTCTGCTTCAGTAGGTTATTAATTATTGATTAAATTTCTTTAATAGATAATAGATCTATTCAGATTATAGATTTCTTCTTGGGTGAGTTTTAGGAGACTGTTTCTTTTAAGGAATTGGTCCATTCATCTAAGTTAACAAATTTGTGGGTATAGACTTTTTCATAATATTATTTTTATTATCCTTGGGGTCCATGGGGATTATTAGTGGTAGTGATGACCTCTCTTTCATTACTGATATTAGTGCTTTGTGTTTTCTCCCTCTCTCCCTCTCTCCCTCTCTCTATATATATCTATATCTATACCTATATCTATATCTATATATCTTTTTCTCTCTCCCACTCTCTCTTTCTCTCCTCCCTCTCCCCCATCCCTCCTTTTCCTTAGTTAACCTCTCTAAAGGTTTATCGATTTTATTGAACTTTTCAAAGAACCAGCTTTTGGTTTCAGTTATTTTCTCTATTGATTTTCTGTTTCTAATTTTATTGCTTTCAAGTCTAATTTTCATTGGGCTTACTTTGAATTTAATTTGATCTTCTTCTAGTATTCTATGGTGGAAGTTTAGGTTACTGATTTTAGATAATTCTTCTTTTTGAATATGTGAATTCAGTGCTGTAAATTTCCCTCTAAGCACTGCTTTTACCGCATCCCATAAATTTTAATAAGTTACATTTTCATTCTGATTTAATTCAAAGTGTTTAATTTCTCTTGAGATTTTTTCTTTGCCTATGTATTATTTAGAAATGTTCTGTTTAGTCCTCTAGTATTTGGGGGTTCCCCAGCCATCTTTCTGTTTTTGATTTGTAGTTTAATTCCGTTGTGTCTTGAGAGCATATTTTGTATAATTTCTATTCTTTTAGGTTTGTTAAGGTGTGTTTTACAACCCAGAAATGTGGTCTGTCTTGGTGAATGTTCTGTATCATCTTGAGAAGAATGTGTATTCTGCTATTGTTGGATGAAGTATTCTATAAATGTCAATGATATTCCGTTGATTGGTGGTGCTGTTCAGTTCAACTATGTTCTTACTAACTTTCTGCCTACTGTATCTGTCCATTACTGATAGAGGGGTGTTGAAGTCTCCAACTATAATAGCAGATTCATCTATTCTTTTTTTGCAGTTCTATCAGCTTTTGCCTCACATGTTTTGATGCTGTATTGATAGGTGCATGCATATCAAGGATTGCTATATCTTCCTGGAAAATTGACCCCTTTATGGTTATGTAATGCCTCTCTTTATTCCTGATAATTTTCCTTGCTCTTACATATGCTTTGTCTGGAATTAATATAACTATTCCAGGGTCCTTTGATTACTGATAATATGATATATTTTTCTCTATGCCTTTACATTTAATCTGTCTGCATATTTATACTTAAAGTAAGTTTCTTATAGATAACAGTTGGATTGTGTTTATTTATCCACCCTGACAGTCTGACAGTCTCAGTCCTTTAATTGCTATATTTATATCATTGACATTTAAAATGATTATTGCTATATTTGGATTAATATCTACCATATTTGTTATTTTTTTGTTCACTGCCCTTGTTCTTTGTTCCACTTTTTAATTTCCTGTTTTTCCATTTCTCTAATTTTAATTGATCATTTCATATTATGCCATTTGTTTCCTCTTTTAGAATATCAGCTATGGTTTTTTTTTACCATTCTCAGTGGTTGCCCTAGAGTCTGCAATGTAAATTTACAACTAATCCAAGTAGCTTTCAGATAACACTATACCACGTCACACATTGTGCAAGTACCTTATAGAGTATTCCCCATCCCTTTTTCCCATCCCTTAAGACACTGTTGTCATTAATTTCACTTACCCATAACGTATAACCACCAAATACATTGTTGTTATAATTTTGAACCAATTATCTATTAATTATGAATAAGAAAAATAAAATATTTTATTTTACCTTCATGTATTCCTTTTCAAACCGTCCTTCTTTATGTAGATCCAAGTTTCTGAGTGTCAACACAAATAATCAGTAAACAATCTATAGTAAGGAACAGAAGAGAGTTTTTTATTATTATTATTATTATTTTTTTTTGTGGTATGCGGACCTCTCACTGCCGTGGCCTCTCCTGCCGCGGAGCACAGGCTCCAGACGCGCAGGCTCCGCGGCATGTGGGATCCTCCCGGACTGGGGCACGAACCCGTGTCCCCTGCATCGGCAGGCGGACTCCCAACCACTGCGCCACCAGGGAAGCCCCAGAAGAGAGTTTTATTCAAGCCAAGCTGAGGACTATAGCCTGGGAGGCACATATTCAAGAAGTACTTGAAATATGTTCCACTGGACTACAAAATGGAGGTAAAACCACAAAGTTACATAATTGTTTGTCAAAATTAGGATTGGAGCTGTCAAGAACTAAGGGTGCTTGATAAGCAAGGGTTATTTGGGGTCCTAAAATGGTTGCATATTTTACAAGGGGAGACCTTGAGACCATAAGGTTGCAGCTGGCAGTTTCTAGCAGATGTTGTTTTGAAAATGGTTGGTGGTGTCCTTGAGTTTGATACACTTCAGAAGATTCAGGTTCTCAGTGATGCAGAAATATGTCTGAAACCATATCCATAATAGCCCCCTGGCTCCATTTTGGATGCCTGAACCATAGTTACTCCATTTTTATTTTTAAATGATCTTAAATATGTCATCATGAGCTGTATTATTTTCTTTTCTCTGAAGAACTTCTTTTAACATTTCTTGTAAGGCAGGTCTCTTGGTGACAAATCCCCTCAGTTTTTGTTTCAGAAAGTCTTTATTTCTCAAATTTGAAAAATAATTCTACTAGATATCAAATTTAGGTAGGCAGTATTTTTTTCTTTCAATACTCCACTCATTTTGCTGGAATGGTTTCTGAAAAAAGAATCTGATGATAACACAACATTGTAAAGCAATTATACTCCAATAAAGATGTTAAAAAATTCTGATGTAATTTTATCCTTGTTTCTCTCTAGGTAAGATGTTTCTCCACCTTCCATCCTCACCTCCAGCTTCTTTCAAGATTTTTCTTTGTGTTTAATTTCCTGCAGTTTGAATATAGTATACCCAGTGTTGATTTTTTAAAAAAATCTCTTTATCCTATGCATGGTGTTCCCTGAGTATCCTGGATGTGTGATTTGGTTGTTTGTCATTAATTTTGGAAAAGTTTCACTCATGATTACTTCAAGCAATTCTTCTGTTCCTTTCTCTCTTCTTTTTTTTCCTTCTGGTATTCCCATTACATGCATATGAAACCATTTGTAATTGTCCTTTAGTTCTTGGATATTCTGTTATATCTTTTTCATTCTTCTTTTTTCCTTATATTAGTTTTAGAGGTTTCTTTTGATGTTTTTTCAAGCTCAGTGATTCTTTGGCTCTGTCCAGTCTATTGAGGGACATTCTTCATTTTTGTTTCAGTGTTTTTGATTTCTATCATTTCCTTTTGATTCTTTCATAGAATTTTTCTCTCTATGCTCATAATACCCATCTTTGGTTGCATATTGTCTATTTTTTACATTAGAGAGCCTTCAGCATATTAATCATCGTTGTCTTAAATTCCCAGCATGGTAATGCCAAAATTTGTGCTATATCTGATTCTGAATTGGATGCTTCCTACGTCTTTTCAAACTGTGTTTTGTCTTTTAGTATGCCTTGTAATCTTTTGTTGAAAGCTGGATATGATGTATTGGGTATAAGGAATGGATATAAATAGGCTTTTAGTGTGAGGTTTTGTATTTATCTAGCTAGGAGTTAGGCTATGTTTGCTACTGCTACTGGTGTTAAAGGCTAAAATTTTCTTCTGGTGTCCTTGTTTTTATTTTCCTTTTCCTTCCTTTTTTGGGGGGATTACTTAGAGAATTATTCCTAAATAAAGTCTGGGACATACAGTTATTTCTGTTTTAATCTCCTTTTATTATGCAAGAGACTTACTGATGATATGTCAAATTTTGAGGAGAGGGGAAGTGTTTTATAGTCCTGTGACTAGGTCTCAATCTTTTATTGAACATGTGCCCCTACGATAAGGTCTTCACAAATACTTCTCAGTTTGTCCTCCCCACTTAGATAAAACAGGAAGGCTACGGGGGCTGGAGTTGAGTATTTTCCTCCCCCCAGGTCCATTAGGCTCTGGTAAAATCCCAGTTGGTTAGGCTTTGGTAAACTAGTTTCCTTTGAGGGCAGACCTTTTTAAGAATTCTCTGGGTGTATTTCAAAATGGCTAGGTTTCCCTTCCCCTGCTGGAAACATGAAGAGGTATTTGTCTTCACTGTGATAACCTGGTAGGACTTCTGGAGGTGAAACTCGTGAAAATGTGGAGTCTTTAACAGGACTGCCCCCCATCCCCCGGAGATTTTAACTAAAAACTTGTCCATACTGAGCCACCAGTAATTTGTCAATTTCAGTTCAAGTTTTCCTACCCTGCCACTGGCTCCAGTGGCAGTTTCTGCTCCTGGGCTGCTCCTCCAATAGTAATTTGTGATACTCTTTATCTACCTTTGTCTCTCCAATTTCTGGAGCAGTTTTCTGCCCTATGACTACAATTCTCTGATAGATCTAAGAAACGTTGTTGATTTTCAGTTTGTCCAGTCTTGTTGTGAGGACTGAAGTGATACCTTCTAAGCTGCTTACATGCTGAAATGGGAGCCAGAAGTCACCCTGTTCTCTTTTGAGTACTAGGCAGCATGTCGAGCTGAAGCAA
Source organism: Mesoplodon mirus (assembly GCF_964341445.2). Lineage (NCBI taxonomy): Eukaryota > Metazoa > Chordata > Mammalia > Artiodactyla > Ziphiidae > Mesoplodon > Mesoplodon mirus. Next base: position 54,670,233 of record NC_138984.1, read on the forward strand.
CTTTTTAAGACCATTATCCCATGAAATCTATACTATTCATTCCATTCAGCCATCAAAGAATTATAAAATGACTCACAAACTAGGGAAATATGGTGTTACTAGAGTTACTAGGAAAATATGGTGTTCAGTGGGGACATTTCTGTTCCTCGACCTTCCACTGCAATAAACAGAAACGTTATCCTTGACAACTGTGTGGTTGAGTTGTTGACAATATTGTCTTATTTCTATCAAACCTGATGAACTATGTGAACAGTCCACAGGATTTTGCTAAAAAGGCTCAAATCCAACTCTAAAAAGTATATATTTTTCTTTTTGTTGGTCTCATTCATTCAAGAAAACATTGTCATTTTTGTGTAACTGTTGACTTCTAGGATGAACTTTGTTTCCCTTAATAGGTAAAAATTATCCTCAAGTACAGATTCCTTTTACTCTGTACCTGTATGCACCTTTAGATCGCTTTCCTTTTGGTAGACTCTGTGATACTGTAGGGACAAATGTCATTTTGCTTCCTCTGTTTTGATTATGGCGATGGCTGGTTGTCCTAGCATTTAGAATAGGAGGACCTCGTCTTTACTTCCATAATGCAAGCTCCTGCTTGTGCCTTGCTGGAAAGTCACTTTCTTCATCTAGGACACCACAGAGCTTTAACTGATGCCCTATAGGAGCTCTCTCATTGATTACTGTAACTTTTGATAATCACCTCCAGCAATTTTCCCTTCACAGTTCTATTTGCAATGTGGTAGGCAGTTTGTATTACTCTTGGTGCCACTGTGCTCCCTCATTATTGATTTGCCTCTTGGGTTTAAAGATCTATTAATTGTCTCATTGCATATCCTATTTTTTCTTTTATTTTGACAGGACTTTCTCTGAGGTTCCATTATTACATTTTAAAATAGCTGTCCTACAGCCATTCTTTTTCTCAGATAATGAGTGATTCTGTTATTGAACTTTTACCACGCCTTAACTTAATGAAATGAAGTAGTCTTCTCTATTCAGTTTTTTGTTTTGTTTCACTGTTTATTTATTTATTTATTTATTTTTTTAAAGAGGAGGACATCTGAGTTAGGAATTCTTAGCTGTAGACTAGGCAATCTGTTTATATGAGTAGGAAAATGATTCCTATTTATTGTTTGGCTGAATAAAATTCAGACGAATGGATTTTACTTTTAATATAGGGGAACATGGACAATCTTTTAAGCACTGTGATCATTTGGTACATGTTAAACATACCTTAAATTCTCAGACCACTATAGTTGAATACTCTATGATTTCCCCTGAAAGGAAATCCTGAAATATAGTAAATTTTAAAACCATAAAAGAAGCATCATTCCTAAAGCTCAAATATCATTATTACTTTGTTTGCTTTTTATCTCTACCACCGTAGTAGATTTGGAAAGAAATTTTCTATTCTTATAACTCCCCAGACACAAACACATGCAGACCCCAAACAAAAACGTTATTTTCATACGTTGTTCTTTGAAAACAGTAGAGAATATTTTGTTGCTTTTGTTGTGTTGGTGGGAATGGGAATAGAGGACTTTTTGTTCTTTTTTCCAGTTTTCCTTAAGTTTTAGATTTTTTTCCCTCCTCATCTTTATTGATTTAATTAAAAAATATATTTAATATATATTTTAATTAAAAATATATTTAATTTTAGCATGTTTCTAAAGCCAAATGTATACATAAAGTTAAATTCAGAGAAGTGTTACTCCATCCTCAATACTGTCATCCTATGTCTTCTACCTCTTGTAGATAATGCACTTTCTTGTTTTCTAGTTTATCCTCCTTGTGTTTCTTTATACTTTCTCTTCTTTCTTACAAAAAGGAGAGCATACTATCTAATCTCTTTGGCATTTTTTTAAACTTAATATTATTTCCTGGAAATTGCTCCACATCAGTTATTAAAGGTCTTCTTCATTTTTTTTTTTTTTACATTTGCATAGTACTTTGCTGACTGTACACCATAACTTATTTGACCAAACTCCTGTGCTTGGCCATCTTGGTAGTTTCCAGTATTTTTCAATTACAAATGATTCTTCAGTAAATAAACTCTGGATCATATATTTTGATATTGTTGCAGGTGTGTCTTCAGGATAAATTCCTAGAAGTGTGATTGCTGGGTAAAAGGTTAAATAAATACAAGTTTTGTTAGATATTGTCAGATTCTCCTTCGTGGGAGTGATGCCATCTTACATTTCCATCAACAAATTTATAAAAAGAGTGTATTGTCAAGCTTTTGAAATTTTTTACCATCTGAAATATGAGAAATGGTATCATAATTGCATTTCTCTTAATATATGTGGATTTGAACATTTGCCCATGTATTCAGGGACCATATTTCTGGATCATTTTGCTAATAGCCTATTTGTGTTGTTTGCCTATATTTCTATAGGAAGTTTTGTCTCAGCTCTCATTTCCCAGTCTTTGTAGTTAGGGATATTAGCCTTGTATCTGGGATATGTGTTCTCACATTGTCTCTTCATTGGCAATTTGGATTTTGACATTGCTTATGGTAATATTTATTATGCAAAAGTTTAAAAAATTTTTCTTAATAGTCATATTGGTCTCTCTATTTAATTTATTGCATTTGGAAATTTAGTCATGTTCTTTTACACATCCAGTTTAAATATAACATGGTTTCTCCTAGTGTGTGCCTAATTTTGTTTTTATATTTGAATGTTTGATCAATTTACACTGTGTTCTTATATATAGTGTGGGGAATGGATCTAATTTTATCTTTTCCCAAAAGTCTTTCCAGTGTTCCAGTGCCATTTATAAAAAAAGGCTCTCTCTTTGACCCTGTAATTGAGATACCATCTTTATCGTGTATTAGATATCTATATATAGTTGGGTCTCTTACTGGACTTCTATTCTGTTTGTCTATTTATGAGCCAGTCCCTCACTATTGTAATTAGAGGGGCTTTGCTAACATAATTTAATACCTGATTGGGTAATCCTTCCTTATAACTATTCTTTTTCTGTATTTCCTAGTTTACTTGAAAGATAATCATTCCTTATAAAATTTATGATCAATTTGTCTAGCTCAATAAAACTAGCTCATTGGAATTTTTCTTGTGATTATATTACATTTATAAATTAACATAGGAAGAACTAACATTTTTTAATAATATATGTCCCTTTATTTTTAAATACTAAAATATATTTGACATATAACATTATATTAGTTTCAGGTATACAATATAATGATTCAATATCTGTGTATATTAAAAAATAATCACAATAAGTTTTGTTAACATCCATCACTGTACATTGTTACAGAAATATTTTTTCTTGTGATGGGAAGTTTTAAGATCTCTCTTAGCAACTTTCAAATACTCAGTACAGTACTATTATTAACTATAGTCACCATGTTGTACATTATATCCCCATTCTTATTTATTTTAAAACTGGATGTTTATACCTTCCTTCACCCATTTCTCCCCTCACTTTCCACCTCTGGTAACCACCAATCTGTTCTCTGTATCTATGAGTTTGGTTTTTTGTTTTGTTTTGCTTTAGATTCCACATATATGTGAGATCATATGGTATTTGTCTTTCTCTGACTTATTTTACTTAGCATATTGCCTTCAAGGACCACCCATATTGTTACAAATGGCAAGATTTCATTCTTTTTATGACTGAATAATATTCCATTATATATATGTAGCATATTATATTATACATAAAATATAAAATATAGATAGATACACAGAAGTAGAATTGCTGGATTATATGATAGTCCTACTTTTAATTTTTTGAGAAACCTCCATACTGCTTTCCATAGTGACTGCACCAAATTTACATTCCCACCAACAGTGCACAAAAGTTCACTTTTCTCCACATCCTTGACAACATTTGTTATTCTGTCTTTTTGATGACAGCCATTCTGACAGGTGTGAGGTGATATCTTATTGTGGTTTTGATTTGCATTTCTCTAATGATTACTGATGTTGAGTGGCTTTCCGTGTACCTGTTGGCATGTACCTGTTGGCCATCTGTATGCCTCCTTTGGAAAAATATCCATTCAGATTTTCTGCCTATTTTTTATTTGGATTGCTTGTTTTTTTGCTATTGAGTTGCATGTGTTCTTTATATATTTTGGCTATTAACCCCTTATTAAATATATGGTTTGTAAATATTGTTTCCCATTCAGTAGGTTGCCTTTTCATTTTGTTGATGGTTTACTTTTCTGTGCAGAAGCTTTTTAGTTTGATGTAGTCCAACATGTTTATTTTTGTTTTTGGTGTCAAATTCAAAAGTCATGGTCAAGACTTGTGTCAACTCCTATGGTTTTTTTCCCCCCTAGGAGTTTTATGGTTTCAAGTTTTACATTCAAATCTTTAATTCATTTTGAGTTGATTTTTGTATATGGTGTAAGAAAGTGGTCCAGTTTCACTCTTTTGCAAGGTGCTGTCCAGTTTTCCCACCACCATTTATTGAAGAGACTGTCCTTTCCCCACTGTATATTCTTGGCTCCTTTGTTGTAAATTAATTGACCATATAGATGTAATTTTATTTCTGGGCTCTCCCTTTTTATAATATAGGTGGAGGTTTATTTCTGGGCTCTCCATTCTGTTCCATTGATCCGTGCATCGGTTTTTCTGCAAGTACCATACTGTTTTGCTTACAATATTTGTGTAATATAGTTAAAAATCAGGAAACATGATGCCTCCAACTTTGTTCTTCTTTCTCAGTATTGCTTTGGCTATTTGGAGTCCTCTGTGGTTTCATATAAATTTTAGGATAGTTTGTTCTATTTCTGTGAAAAATACTGTTGGAATTTTGATAGAGATTGAATTGAATCTATAGATTGTTTTGGGTGGTATGGACTTTTTAATAATATTAATTCTTCCAATCCATGAGCATGGACTATCTTTTCATTTATTTATGTCTTCTTCAATTTCTTTTATTAATGTCTAACAGTACATTATACAGGTCTTTCACCTCCTTGGTTAAAATTTTTCCTAGTTATTTTATTCTTGTTTATACAATTGTAAATGGGATTTGCTTTGTTAATTTAATTTTTGATAGTACAAAGAACTAACATTTGATGTTGAAAGATTGTAATTAAAAGCAAGGGTTGTCTTTTCATTTGTATCAAATCAATTTTTTAAAGATTTATTTATTTATTTATTTTAATTTTATTTTTTGGCTGCATCGGGTCTTAGTTGCAGCATGAGGGATCTTCATTGAGGCATGTGGGATCTTTTGTTGTGGCGCACGGGCTTCTTTCTAGTTGTGGCGTGTGGGTTTTGTCTTCTCTAGTTGTGGCGCGAGTTCCAGAGCATGTGGACTCTGTAGTTTGCAGCACGTAGGCTCTCTAGTTGAGGCGTGTGAGCTCAGTAGCTATGGCACACAGGCTTAGTTGCCCTGTGGCATGTGGGATCTTAGTTCCCTGACCAGGGATCAAATCCACATCCCCTCTATTGGAAGGCAGATTCTTTACCACTGGACCACCAGGGAAGTCCCTCAAATCTATTTTTGTGTCTATTAGTGTTTTATAGTTTTGTTTATAAGGATTTTGAACAACTCTTAAGTTTTTTTTTTAAGTATTTTATATTTTTGTTGCTACTGTAGATGTTTTGTCATCTGTTGTATTCACTAAGTAGTTAACAGAAAATGCTATTGATTTATATACACTAATTTTATAGTTTGTAGCTTGCTGAATTCTTTTATTTAAGTCTTTTTTATCATTTATTTTTTAGTCAATTTCAAATATAATATCATGTTATCAGTAAACACAGAGAGTTTTAGATCTTCTGTTCTAATATCATGACTCTCATTGTTTTCTCTAGTCTAGTGTATTGAATTCAGAAAAATATTAAATAGTAGTGAAGACAGTGAGCATTCTTCCCTTTTTCAAATCTCATTGAGAATGCCTCCAGAATTTCCCCATTAAGTAAGATTCTGGTTTTAAGATTGAGGTATCTGTTAGTTTTTATTACTGCTATAACAAATTATCACAAACTTAGTGGCTTAAAACAACACCTTTATTATTTCACAGTTCTGGAGGTCAGAAGTCTGGAATGGGTCTCACTGGAATAAAATTAAGTTCTCAGCAGGCTGCTTTATTCTGGAGGCTCTAGTGGAGAATCTGGTTGCTTGCCTTTTCCAGCTTCTAAAGACTGCTTGTGTTCTCTGGCTGGCAGTGTAGTTTCTTCAGATCTTGTCTGAAGGATTTCCCTGACCCACACTCTCTTGCACAGCTTTTTCACTTATAAGGAACCTAGAGAGTACACTGGGGCCACCAAGATAATCCAGGGTCATTTTCCCGTTTGAAGATTCTTAATTAATCACATATGCAAAATACCTTTAGGTTCTGAGAATTAAAGTATGGACCTTTTGGGGGAGTGGTATTCTCCCTGTCACAAGTGTGTGTGTGTGTGTGTGTGTAATTAATCGTATTCAGGCTGTATCCATCCATTTCTGTTTTTGTTAAGAGTTTGTGTTAGGAATTAATATTGAATTCTGTCAAAGGCTTTTTGAGTGTCATTGCAGATGATCATATGATATTTTTCTTTGAACCTATTGGTATGGTGAATTATATCAATATATTTTTGAATACTGAACCATTTTTTCATTTGTAATATATACTCCAGTTTGTCATTTTCTTTCTTTCTTTGCTCTTTTTATCTCATTGAGATATTATAATACTTGCTTTATAAAAATGATGTGGAAGTTTTCCTTGATTTTTTATGTTCTAAACAATTAATATAGCTTTTGGACCATTTGGTCACTAAAAGTTTGGTAGAATTTCTTTGTGAATCCAGCTGGACCTGATGCTTTGTTGTGAGGTATTTCTTTGAAAACTTTCTCTATTTTTTTCTATGGAGACTAATCTGTTCATACTAGGAGTAATTTTGATAGACTATATTCTTAAGAGAAAAGACTTATTCCTCCAGATGTTCAAATTTATTTATATCGGTTGGTTTATATCCTGTACAAAGAGTTATTTATCCTGTGTCATTTTTAATTTTTATATATGTGTGCTTTCTCTCTTGAGTTTTGTTTAAAATAATGGTTTGTTTATTTGGTTTACCAGAAAAAAACACACAAAAAAACAGGATTTTACTTTATTGTTTTTATGTTATCTACATTATTTACTTCTTTATGTTTACTTTGTGTTTATTTTAGTTCTTTTTCTAGGTTTTTAGATAGGGTGTTTAATTAATTTATCTTTATTCATATTGACATGCATGTTTAGGGTTATCAATTTTCCTCTGATATCTGCTTTAAATGGATCCCATAGATTCTGAACATATAGTGTTTTTATTTATCATCATTTTATTAAAAAATTTTTATAGATTCTCTTTGTTTTCCCTCTTTCACCCAAGATGTGTTTGATGCAAGATATTTTAATTTCCAGATAGGAAGGGCTTTTTGTTTATTTTTAATTCCTAGTTATTTGCATTGTAAGCAGATTGCTGTTTATAATACTTCTACATTATAGAACCTACTGATGTTTTCTTTGTGTTATAATCTGTTATCAGTCTTTATGAATGCTCTATGTTCACTTAAGAACAAGGTATATTCTCTGTTACTGTTGTGAATTGTTTGATGTATTTGTACTTATTGATTATACCTTGTAGGTTTTTTATATCTTTCCTTATATTTTGTCTGCCAAGCCTGACTTATATTGAAAATGGTTGTTAACTTCTCCTATTATTAGTGTGTTTCTTTTTCTCCTGTATCTTCTATATTTTTTCTATACATGGCTGTTGGTATAATTTGGTGCTATATCTTTACTGTGGAATGTAGCTTTTTAGCATTATAAAGTATCCTTATTTGTTTCTTCTAATCTTTTTGACTAATTTTACTTTGCCTGATATTAGTACTACAACATGTGCATTCTTACTGTTTTCAATTTCCTGAAAAATATTTTTCTATCCCTTTATATTTAGCCTTTTTAATCATCACACTTTAGGTATGTCTCATATTCAGCATCAGTGTGGAGTTGGGTTTTGCTTCCTGAGTCAATGTAAACATTAAATTTCTTATAATAAATGAATTAAGTTTATTCACATTTGTGGACTTATGTTTCATCACATTTTGTCATATTATCTTAGATTGAGTTGTGGTATATATAATATCATATTTACTGTATTTTTGTTTGGTGTATAGCTTTTACTTTTAAGTCTTTTTTGGTGCATTCTAATTTTAGGGTTTATCTTTGTGTTAAAACTTTTTATAGTGCTCTTCACTCCCATTTTTCTAATCTAATTTATTATTATGTGTTATATCAGTTTTAAATGACTCCCAACTAAGACCTTTAATTTTATTTTATCTTCCCATTTTTTTCTCTCTCTTATCCTTTCATCTTTTAGGTGAATTCTTTCTACTTGTCAGAACATGTAGTGTTTATATATTATTCTACCCATGATCCCACTCTCATTGTAGTCTTAGCTTTACAGTTATATATATGAAATACTTAAGGTCAGTTCTTTTGCCACAGCTTTACAAGTTGTCTTTGGTTGATTGAAGCTCAACATCCAGTAGATTCCTATGTAAGGTCACAGTGTACAGTATTTCCTGAATTTGGTAGATTAAAAACTATTTGAAGAACTGCTTAGCAGGATATAATATTCTTAGTTCACATTTTCTCTTGACTTTTCTTGAAAATTGCTACTCCAGTGTAGCCTTGATTTACATGTTGTTTTTGAGAAGTCTGTTGCCAGTTAATTTTTTGGTAGTTGTAAGTTATTTCATCTTTTTGCCTGAAAACCTGATTGTTTATCTTTAAAGTTTAATGGTTTTACTAGTATGTGTCTTGGAGTTGATTGTTCTGGGTCAGATTTCCAGGGTACCTGATGGGTCCTTTAAATGTATTGATTCCAATCTTCTTTTATTTTTGGGAAGGTTTATTGGGGGGCTATATTTGTAAACATTAGCTTTTTCTGGTGTATTGACTTCTTTTTTCCCAAATATATCTAATATGTGTGTTGGACATCTCTGCCTATGTTCCTACTTTCTCTGACCCATTTTACTTCTTTATTTCATCTTATTTCTCTTTGTTCTTTCCCACCTACTTTCCTTCAGTACCCTATATTATGTTTTCATTTGAATTTGTTCTTTCTTGGGCATCTTGTAATTCGGTATTCTTTTTTTTTTCGGTATTCATTTTTAAATGATTTTTTTCCTTCTGTGTTCTTCCCGAGTTCAGTGAATTCTCATTTTATGTCTTGTTTTAAATCCATTATGGTCTTAGTTTTTGTATTTCTGATTCAAGTTAGGTTTTTTTTTTAATATCTGTCAATGTTTATTTGAGGATATTTACTGCAGTTTCACCTGTTGAAAGACAGTATTTTTCTATCAGTACTTTGTTCCTGGTTGTTTAGAGGAAATTTCTTACCAGCAGAAAATCTTTCACACTTTCTGATTTTTTGTTGTAAGTTTGAATGGATGTAATCTGCTTTATTTCTGTTTTCATTCATTTCTTGAACACAGTTCCTATTTCAAAATCGTCCTCTTCTGTGAGTACTGCCATGTTTTGTGACGTGCCATTTATGGACATTATTGCTTGTAGTGGTGGTGGGGAAAGATTGGTGTGCCTTTTTTAATGTGGACCATTTTTTTAAAGTCTTTATTGAATTTGTTACAATATTGCTTGTTTTATGTATTGGTTTTTTGGCCACAAGGCATGTGGGATCTTAGCTCCCTGACCAGGGATCAAATGTGCACCCGCTGCATTGGAAGGAGACGTCTTAACTACTGGACCACCAGGGAAGTCCCAGGTGTGTCTTATTTCACCTTTGTTTGTATAGGATTCTTAATTTCCTCCACTATTTCCTTCCTTCCCTCCACTGTGTCATCTCTATGGACTACCAGCCATCCTCTCTATATATGATTATCCTCCAAAGGTATGCTTCTCCAAGACTGCCACTTCCAGTCCTGCACACTTTCAAGGCCCTCCTCTGTATGTGTGCTAGGACTACTAATTTCTGACCTGTACTGTGTGTTTTGAAGTTTGGTTAACTTACTTTTTCTGGAAAAGATTCGTCTGTGGTTCATCTAAGTGTTTAACTCCTCTGTAGTCTTTTTTTTTGTTTTTTAATTGAAGTATAGTTAATTTACAATGTTGTGTTAGTTTTAGGTGTATGGAAAAGTGATTCAGTTATACATATGTATATATATATATTTTTCAGATTCTTTTCCTTTATAGTTTATTACAAAATATTGAGTATAGTTCCCTGTGCTATATCCTTGTTGTTTATCTATTTTATATATAGTAGTGTGTATCTGTTAATCCCAGACTCCTAATTTATCCCTCCCCGCCCCTTTCCACTTTGGTAACTATAAGTTTTTTTTTATGTCTGTGAGTGTATTTCTGTATTGTATATAAGCTCATTTGTATCCTTTTTATTTAGATTCCACATATAAGCAATATCATATGATATTTGTCTTTCTCTGTCTGGCTTACTTCACTTAGTATGATAATTTCTGCAGTAATTTTTATAAGACTCTTTTAGGATGCCTCTCCTCTACTTTCCACACCCAGTAAATTGCATCTGAAGGAGGTCAGTGAGTAGTCTGTTAGAATGTTTTTCTACTTACTTGTGATCTGAAGAGGTGTATGTGTGTGTGTATGTGTGTGTGTGTTCTCTTTATCCAGTAATGGTGAACAGAAGGGTAATGTGTGGTTTGTTTTACTCTTATTATTTTTGGGGAGGTAATGGTGGTAGGAGAAATTCAGAGTCAGGCAACTGCCAATGTTCTCCAAACCTGAAAGTCAAGATAGGCTTTTTTTTTTTTAATGCAACTTTCAGGTTTGGTAAATTTGAGTCTCTAACAAGAAGAGCTCTCACATGGATTAACTGTAAACATAATTTTGGCCTAAAAGACAGAGAAATTTAATTTTAGTCTTGGCCATTCTGTATTTTTTTTTTTTTTTTGCTGTGTGCCCATTAGAAAGTCACATAACATTTTTGGGCATCAGTGTACTTCTCTATAAATTGAAGGTAGCAGCTAAGACCTTCAAATGATTGCTGATATTGCTTTCATCTCTAAGCATTCACAAATATGTATCAACATATCATTCTTAGTACTCTAAGAAATGTGGAGAAGATAGAATCCCCTTTATTCTGAGACTTATACTGCATTTTAAATCTCTGTTGAACAATGTTTTCTGGTAACAGGAAATGAGCACAATACTAAAAGAATTCCATTTTGATATAATATCACTCTCAAGGATATTTCTTCTCAAGAATGTAATATGTCAGTATATCTGTGCTCTTATCTCTTTATCCATAGAAAAATCTCTCTATCCTACAGGAGCAACTGAACAGCATATTTGAAGTATAATTTCATATTGCTATTTTAGCTTTAGTGCATGATTTTAGGTTTATTATCTCTTGAACAATTTAAAATGGTATAAATCAAAATAAGACATTAAAAGGCATTTTATTTTTTTTAATATTTATTTATTTTCTTTATTTTTTTGTCTGTGTCGCGTCTCAGTTGTGGCATGTGGGATCTTTCATTGCGGTGCACGGTCTCTTTGTTGCAGCACTTGGGCTTCTCTCTAGTTGTGGCGTGCGGGCTCCAGAACGCATGGGCTCTATAGTTTGTGGTACGTGGGCTCTCTAGATGAGGTGCACAGGCTCAGTAGTTGTGGCATGCGGGCTTAGTTGCCCTGCAGCATGTGGGATCCTAGTTCCACGACCAGGGATTGAACCTGCATCTGCTGCATTAGAAGGCGGATATACTATTGGACCACCAGGGAAGTCCCAAGGGGCATTTTAATAGCTCAGTTTTATTTTATTGAGAAATAGAAGGAAAAAGTTTGTATATCTCAATCAGAGGCCCCCATTAGTTATAAATTCTAACGTAATATAAATATTTTTTGTCAAATAAGACATAAATTACCTCAGGCTACTTTGTCCACGAAGGGAGTTTAGAAAAGGAAACTCAATCCTCCAGCTAAAATTTCTCAGTAATCCTTAATATTTTTCTTGGTAATTTGAAATTATTTCTTAAATTTTCAAAATTGTCTTCCAGAAAAAAATTTTAAAACTCACCTTTTTTTCAAATGTCTTCACTTGCTGAATCATATATATAGTAGGCAGCTTACTTTTAGTCTAGTTTCTAAAGCAGCCAGGGATTTCACGTAAACCTTGGTATGTGCATGTTTTCCTTCTTCAAGTTATTATTCTTGTTTTTCTCAGAAATTCCTATTAGGTTGACTTACGGCAGAAAAATGCTACCACTTTGCAGTCAAAATCATTTAAATAAATAGCATATATTATATCTGATTTCCCAAATGTATTCTCTTTTAAGCCTATCTAGGTTCTGGTTCTTTTCTCTTCATTTCACCATTCACATTTTATTCCCTGGTGTTATTTTCATGGTGTGATCTTGCAATCATTCTCTAAGTTAGAATACGTAAGCTCTAGAGGCAACTGTTCCCTTGTTATTATGCTATAATTTGGGTAAGCTGCTACCATGTGGATAGCAGTATTTTTGCTAAATAGTTGGAATAACTGTACTTTTGAATGACCCACAGTTTTATAAAGGTTGCTAAAGTACTTTCTTAGTTAGTTGCAATTTTACTTCTATAAAAATAACTTTTTAACTGTAAAGCACATTTTGCAAGTACTAAATTCTATAAACAAATATTATAATAATTTAGAACAAGTATAATAGAAATGAAAATTCTTTCACAATTTAAAACTTTACTCATCCATTTTTAATTACTTCTAACCAGTATTTTTTTCCATGCCTAGGGCAGATTCAGCTCTGTAGGAATTTGTTTATTTATGGATTAGATCATTATGTGCTTTCACAAAGCTTTTTGTCAAAGAACTTTTTAGGTTTCTGGTTAAAGGTGGCAACTGAACATAATCATTTATTACTGCTGTATTCTGGAACCCCACTTAAATAACAGTAAAGGAATAAAAAAGGCATGAACTCTCAAGGACAAATATAATAGGAAAGGATATAATAGCTAAAAAGAAATGTCAATGAATTTTGGGAGCTGGAAAGTAGATGAATGAGTGGTAGTTTACCTAGCAGAGTAGAAAAAGCTGAATGTTCCCCTTCAGTTGGAAGACCTGCAAGAAGCAAATCAGTTTACATGACACAGCTGTACTGGACACAAACCCATTTGCCTATCACATTTTTGCCTCTTTCACAGCACATATAAAGATATTTCACTGTCCTCTTTGCACTTATATTGGAACCATTTGACTGAGATCTGACCGATGCAATGTGGACAGAAGTAACATAAGCCATATCTAGGGTAAAATCATAAATCACTTTGGCCCATTCTCCTGCTCTCTCTACCTTTCTACCTAATGGTGAACTTGGAAGCCATGTATTCTAGCTGGTGAATTTTTAAGATGGATACAAACTGGGTCCTTAAGTCTTCATGTAGAAAAGAGCCTTCTAAGAGGGCTGAATAACCTGCATCAAAGTCTTTGTGAAGGGAAAATGAACACTTATTTTGTTAAACCATTGAGATTTCAAGGTTTATTTGTTACCACAGCATAGTGTATTCTGTTCTAGTACAAGCTTCTTGGAAGGTTTAAGAATTATAGTTAGTAGTAAGCAGCTCTGATGAAAAATGTGTTCAGTGTGCCTAAAAATTACTCCCTTACCTGCAGAACATAGTATGTGAAACATCATCCTGTGAACATGCAGGTTAAGTGAAAATCCATCCATAGTTTGTGAGTGTCCTGACAGCTCTTTCTCCAATCAGTTTTCATAAAGCTGACAGCCAGCTCTATACACATAGTGCAAGAGATAGTAGAATTCTTATCTTGGGAAAAAGGTGAACTAAAGAATAAAGACTGATGGAGACCAGCATTTGAGGGTCTCCAATAAAATGGTCTGAGTTCCACATAATCAGCCAACAGAAATGTTTACCATTTGATGAGACCCACCTGTGATCAAAGAGCTTCCAATCTGTGCTTGTGATACTTCATTCATTCTAATCCATAAGAGCAAAGGATCATGAAAGTAAAAAAAAGGTTACATTTAATATTGTCAAAGATATTAAATATTCATTCATGAAATAAAAGCAGGGTAATATTAAAAATAAATAAGGAAATAAGAAAGACATATTGGACATTAAAAATTTGCAAAATATGTTTGCAAAATAATTAATAAAAAGTTTGAAGATAATTTTGAGGAAATCTCTTTGAAAGAAAAGAATACTGAAAATAGGGGAAAAAATCAGAATTATATAGATTAAACAAGAAGGACAAATGTGTTTAATGTTGATGTTTCCAAAATAGGAGGTCCTTCATATAAAATGCAGTACATGAAAATATATATCAAATTGACTGATGAGCTAAATATCAAATTGGAAATATAAAACTTTTCTAGAAGAAAAAATATGAGAGCACAACTTATGGCATTGGGATGGGGAAAAAATCTTGTTTGTGGTCAAAAAGCACAAACTATAAAGGGAAAGACTGAAAAACAAACTAAAATGTTATGTACCACAAAAGACACTATAAACAAAATTAAAAGTAAAGTTATGGGAAAAGTTATTTGTAGCATATAGAGAAAACAACAGGTTACTATAAAGAATATGTATTTCTCTCCATATATCTGTTTACTGTCATCATCATCTGTTTGTGTGTACTTATGAAATTCATTAAGAAAAAGGCAGCCGAATGGAAAGATAGACGTATTAGTTTCCTACAGGTTCTGTAACAAATTACAGCAAACTAAGAGGCTTAAAATAATGCAAATGTATTAGCTTATAGTTTTGGAGGTCAGAAGCCTAAAAGTTAAGAAATCTTGAAGACATTATTCTGTGGGTTTTTTTGTTTTTGTTTTTTTTCTTTTCCTGGAGGTTCTAGGGGGGAATCTGTTTTCTTGCATTTTTCAGTTTCTAGAGGCTGCCCACATTCCTTGGGTCATGTATTATCCCAGCCTCTGATTCTGTTATCATATCTACTTCTCTGTCTGTGGCCCCTTTGCCTCCCTCTCAGACAGACCCTTATAATTACATTGGGCCCACCTGAATAATCCAGGATCATCTCTTCCTCTCAAAATCCTTAACAGTCACATCTGCAAAGTTTATGTTGGCACGTAAGGTAACATATTCACAGCTTTCAGGGATTAGGATGTGGATATTTTGGGGGCACCATTAGTCCACCTACCATAATGGACAAACAATATGAATGATTAATTCATCAGATAGGAAATCTGAGTAATCACTAATTATCTGACAAAAATATGAATAAAGCTCAGTGGTTACCTGGAAAAGGAAGTGCACTTTCTCAATATTTTGGAAAAATAAGTCTGTTAAAACCAAGAATTTTGAGCATGTAGGAAAGGAAAAATACCACAATACCTATTATATTTGTCTACATGACTATTTATGGTCTAACTCCAGGCGAAAATACACAGGAAATCTCTCACACATGTGTAACAACATAGAGACATGTAAAAGAGGGTTTAATACATAATCCTGTGGAATCATAAGAAATTAAGCACAACCAAAAGGTGTACTAATGGTAAAATGAATACATAAATTGCCCTGTATTCACATGGGGATATTACTCACTAATAAAAATGAATGTACATTATCTGCATTTATCAACATGGATAGATCTAGAAGTCATAATATTAAGTGAGGAAAATAATTTCCACAGTAATATGTATAACAAAATAATATTTAAGTAAAACTTGTAAAAACATGCAAGACAATGAATGCTATTTATGAAGATGTACATATTTAGTTAAAGTATAAAAATGTGGTGGAGCATAATAAAAATCGATTCCAGGATAGGGGCTGTGTCTGGGAAAGAGAGATGGAACTGGGATTGCAAAAGACACAGGGAATTCACCTGAATTTATAATTTTTTATTTATTTAATGAAATCTGAAGTAAATGTTAGCCTTTGCTAGTAAAGTATGGGAGTGTTTATTACATTACTTTTCTGAATGTTTGAGATATTTAATACTATTTTAAAGTGGTAATTGAAGTGTTAATGAAATGAGGGTATTTTTCTGTTGATTTTTATCTTTTAAGAGCTCTGTCCTTATTTTGTATGTAAAGAGATTTCCTTCCATTTCCAGAGGAGGTAACAATAGCTAGAGTTATTTTTGGTTTCAAAGATTTCCTTTACAGTTGAATACTTGTGAAGTAATTTACAAATGATAACGTACTCTATAAATCTCAAGGAGGTTTAATTATCGTAGCTTCTCTTTTTTTTTAAGATAAATCAACACTATATGTCTGTTTTATTAAAAAGGCATACCACCTTCTGTGGAAAGATTGAGTCCCAATTCTGTGTATAGGCAGGAATGTTTGTTTTGGACTTTAGTTTATAAGGTGATTCTACTTGAACTGAAGGGTACGGTAACTCTGGGGAGCTAAGCAGATCACATTTTCTTCTTTTTTTTTTTCCTGCAAATAATGAAACTAAGTAGCCATGAGACTAACGTCCTGCTAATGCATTGTGATGCAAATTTCAGGACACATATTTCGGATTCACCATTTAGTGCTTATTCCACTATTTCGGTAAAAAGAAATCTCAGTGATCACATTAGACCAGGGCCCTATGTCATACCTTTTATTATTATTATTTTTTTAACCAAGGAGGCAAGTTAATAAAAATAACTTTAAAAATAAGTAAATATGTAATCAGTGCAACATATGCCCTTCCTAATTCCAAGAATTAGGAGCCCTTTTCAAAATTACAAAAGCCTTGATTAATCCCTGCAACTCCATGCAAGTACTTGTACTGTTGGAATCCTACCCCTTCTTCTGGTCCAATAGGAAAAGTCAGTTCGGGAAAGATGAGAGTGACAGCTAGGAAATGGTAAGAACCAAACCACTACTTCTGTAGACAGAGAACTGTATAGTATGGGATCTTCTTTAGGAAAGGAAGAAGAAAATCCTTCTGAGAAATTAAAACTCCTTATCTAAAAACATACACAAATTAAAAACTTTATTAAAGTTCTGTTTTTGTTTGCCAGGGCTACCTTAACAAAGTACCATGACTGTAACTTAACAGAAATTAACTTTGTCACAGTTCTGGAGGCTGGATCAAGTGTCAGCAGGGTTGGTTTCTTCTAAGGCCTCTCTTTGGCTTGTAGATCATTGTCTTCTCTCCAAGCCTTCTCATACTCTTCCTCTGTGTGTGTCTGTGTCCTAATCTCTTCTTATAAGGACACCAGTCATACTGGATTAGGAGCCACCCCTAGTGACCACATTTAAAAGACTATCTTCACGTACAGATACATTCTGAAGCACTGGAGGTTAGGACTTTGACATATGAATTTGAGAGGGGCATAACTCAGCCAATAATAATTTCTGAAATGCCAAAACCTCGAAACTTGTTGATTAACAGCTTTCTGTTATATCATAAACCAAAAAATAGATGGGCCTTCCCTCTTTCCTCCACATTGTACAATGATGATACATTATGATTTATGTGGGGCATTTTCAAGCGAGGTTCTTCCTACTTTGTCTTGATCCCAGGCCCCCCAAATATCTAATTGGAGTGAGTGATGGTAATGAGGTATACATTGCTTTTTTTCATTTTGAAGAGGATAATATGATCTGAATAGACTTTTAAAAAATATTGGACCAAAGGTTTATCTTATATCATTGTGAAATTTGAAAGCCATACTAATCCTCTATGGCTTCATGATGAATATCAGTATGGAAATCTCACTATATTTTACTCATCACTGTGGCCAAATATGAACATATTTCATTCTCCCCTGCACACTCTCTACTATAATCCATTTCTGTTGGTGGCTCCCTTAATCTACATACTTTCCCAAGTCAGAAACTTGGAAACATTTTAATACTTCTCTCTTTTTAAACACATACAAAGGAACTATTGCCAAACCCTGTGTATTATTCCACCAAGTTTCATAGGCTCAATTTTGGAAGTCAGTGTTTGAACATTGACCCTTTCTTTGATTTACATTCCTGTCAAAATTATCCTTTTCTTCCCCAAAGTAATGGATGCCTTTGACTGAATAAAGGAAATACTAACAACAACAAAGTGAAAAAAAGAAAAAAATGCCAATAATACTCAAAATATTGTCTCCCTACATGAGTCTGATTTTCTCCCTTTAAAATTATTTAATGCTCAATTAAATCCAAATTCCTTAGCCTTTCCAGAAATCCCTTTTGAAGAACTACATACCTAATATTTATCCACATTCCTCTTTGAACTTTATGTGTCATAAATGGACACATTTATGACAATTGACAAGTTGGCTTTTACTTTCCCCCATTGGTGTGCTTGTGAATATTTGACCACCAGTTTTGGGGGTTGAAGGGGTCAGGGTAGGGTAAAGGGACTTGATTTATGACATTTGCTGTTTTCTATAGTGTAAATACTTCCACCATGGCTAATTTTAAGCTACTTACATGAAATCAACGGGCTTGCAAAATTCCTGAAAATTTTACAGTTGGTCCTTGTTAAACAGTAAATCCAGCTCTAGCATACCACTGGTTCGTATACCCACAAATTTTATCTCAGGGCTTCAAATATGCTACTTCCTTGAGTTAAAATAGTCTTCATTCCGTGCCTGAGAAGTTCCCATTAATCTTTTAAAATGCAGCTCAGGTGTCCTTCTGTCTTAGAACCTGCCTAACCCCTGCCCCCAGCTTTCCCAGGTGGTCTATCACTGCCTCATCAGTTTTTCTCCTCATCATTGTAAGTAAGTGCTTTTATGTTGAGTTCGTCACATTATCATGCTATCTTTTTATTTATCTGTTTTCCAATTACATTGTTAGTATTTGAAAGCACTTCAGTTTTGCAGATGAGGAAATTGATGCACAGAGCCTAACAGTATGGGGAAACATAATACCACATTTATGTATTTTTTAATTGCTTAGTATTTAAAAGAATGGACAGAATAATACTCGAAAGCTTACATTTACCTTTCTTTGACCTTAGACAAATGATTTAGCCCTCCTGACCTTAAGTATTGTCATCTACAAATGGACATAATAATTATGTATACTCAAGAGACTGTTGTAAGAAAGTGCCTGTGAAGTACAGTACAGTGTGTGACACCTAGGAACCACTGAACGATGGGTAACTCTAGGCTGTATCAGAGGTGAAAGCGCATGAGAAGAACCTCCGTTATTTCTGATGATGCTTTGGACAAGGTACAATGTGGACTCACCTTACACATGTGTCTTGCGAGAGTGAAATAACTTCACAGTTTCAGATGAAACAGAGCGTTCATTCTTAAAATGTATGTCCTTCAATATTTTATCATAATGCCTCTAACATTAAAAAAAATTCTCCTACTTGAACGCTATCCCAGATTTCAGGTTTTTTCTTTTCATCCAGAATAGGCACTTCATAATGTTGGTTGTACCCATTTAGTCTATGGCCTACAGTTTTCTGTTTCTTTTCCTTCAGCCTTTGCATGCAAGATTCCTTGCCTGTGACCATCCAGTCCTGCATCATGCCAAAAGACTGCGAAACCACCGAGTGGTCCTCCTGGAGCCCCTGCTCCAAGACGTGCCGTTCAGGGAGCCTCTCGCCAGGATTTAGAAGCAGGAGCCGGAACGTGAAGCACGTTGCTGTTGGAGGCGGAGAGGACTGCCCTGAACTTCTCGAGAAAGAGGCCTGCATTGTTGAAGGAGAACTTTTGCATTCATGTCCCAGGTATTGTGTATTCTTTGGCATGAGTGTTCAGTTGTTCTATATAATCTCATTTTATGTGGTATAGAGAGGTTAACAACAACTGTAGCTGTGACTTATGACTCAGTGCAGAGTTTCATATTAGGCAGTAAAGCCTAGGGGGGTAAGAACGTGGGTCATGTTGATTGCCTGGGCTCCAATCCTATTTCTAATTATGTGATTGTTATGACTTTCTAATTTATGTGAATTTTGGCAAGTGACTTAAATCTAGTGCCTCAGTTTACTTTTCTACTAGCAGTACTTACTTCATCCAGCACCTGGCATATCATAAATGCTTAATAACCATTAGTTATCATTACCTGACATGTCACACCTAATTTTTATTACAACCTAAGATGCCATTCATAAGCATCTTCATTTTGCAAATAAGGCTATTGATGCTCAGAGAGATTAAATAACTTCTGAGATTACATAGTTAATGAGTGATAGCTGCCTGATTCTAAGGATGCTCTTTCTCTGAAAGTCACTGCTGCTCTGGGCATTGTTTCTATTTCAGAGTCCCTAGGGAACCAGAGAATGCTGAGAAAGGTTGACATAAATTAGTAGCTAAATTTAATATCTTGATATTGGTTATATTTTGCCTGATTGTGTAGCCCTTGGTGAAGACCTCCAGTGCGTTTTCCTCTGGTTGTTGGCTTACAGTGGGATCAGTCTGATAATGACAGAAATCACTGGGGCTGGCTGTTTAGAAGTCTGTTGGGTATGAATTTGTAATAATTCCTGCTGGACAGCTGCCCTGAACTATATCTGAAATCTGTATTTTAGATTTAAATAGCTATTTTAGATGGAACTTTTCTATAGTCTCTGAGATTTCAGATCACTCCCTCTGTGAAAAATAAAATGAGGCAAAAAATAACTTCTTGTAGAAATTAATCATCTGGGGATATGTGAAGGGTAAGTGGGTTACAAACTCAGCTGGTGTTGTTGATGGGCCTGGTTATTCCTTAAACCTGAAATAAACCATGTATGGGCGGGGCAAAGGTTGAGGTTGGGGGTGGGTATAGAGGAACAAGTTCCTGTTTACACATTCATAGTCATTCACTTCCTCCACCTCACCACTGAAATCAGGGTCGATTCAACATACTCCTTACGTATTGATTGTTCATTTTTTACTAAAATGACTCCTTAGATTTACATCATTTCTTGCCTGAAAAGCAGAGAAAGCAGATGTAGTTCACAATCCTTGACAGATTAACCTGTTGTCACAGAATCCTCCCTAATTGTATTGAGTTTGTGTCCAATCTTTCAAGATACTAATTTGGGGCAAAACATGGGATTGGAAAGAAAACCTGAGGTCTCTGTCCCTTTTGAACTTGGATAGGCTTTGGGTTAGAATTGCATCGCCATCACACTTAAAGTGTGTGCCCTTGGACAAGCTATACAACTTCTCTAAGACATTTTCCTCTTCAGTAAAAGTGTCTAATTATACTGCCTGTGTTGAAGGTTGAACAGCTACAGACTAGCACTGTCTGTCCCAGTGCTCAGCACATGAGGCACTACACGAATACTGACTCTTATTGTTGCTCTTTGCAGGTGGGTTTTGGTTTCATTTCCTCCAGTAAGAGAATCCCTCCTTTCCTTGGAAGGCATACAGTAGCAATTTAATGGAGTAGACAGTTATTTCTTCTGGGTGATTTGGAGACTTTTTTTCCCCCATGGAGGCCTTATTTAGGAGGGTTCTCAACGTTAGGCTGCTAGGAATAGAATCTGGGTTTAATGATGACCTTGACCTTGGCGCCTGTTTTCTTCATTCCTTTCATGGAATGGCATGACCTCTTCCTGATATTTTTAACAGTTTTTTGATTTATAGACATCCCCCTATTTTTTTTCTTCTCTTTTCTTTATTAATAACTATTACGATTCTGTTGGAATCATCAGAGTGGTTCCTCCTTGATGATGTTGAGAAAGTTGAGTTGGATAACCTTTTGTTAAAGAACGACTACCTTTTATTGAGCATCTACTGTTGGCCAATAACTATATCAGAGATTTTATAAAGATTATTTAGAATAACATAGAATGTATTATCCAAATAGAACATTTTTGAGAGTAAGAGGGATGTATATCGATACTGTTCGGATTCAAATTGAAGTCCATTTGACTTCAAGGTCAGTGCTCTTTCCAATACATCACACTGACCCTAATGATAATCATAGTGAAGACACACACCCAGATAAGGGTATAGACACACATATACATGTATTCATATGTATCATTTTTTTCCAAGAATATACCGTGGAATGGTAATACTTCAAGATGTACCCAAGATTAATTTCTGTATTTTTCATTTGATTGAACCTTAACATCTGAAAACAGAGCCTGACAAGGTTCATTGGAGATGAACCTGGGCCTCTAGTTCTGCTGTTTGGAAATGTTACTGAGTATGACATTTTCTAAAAACCTTCTCAAATAGTGAATTTGTAGGAAATAGGAGTCTTTGAAAATTCACTGAATACCAACCAGTGTTTCCCAGGGAGACTGATGTGTTAACTAATGATCCCACTTTGTGGTGGAAAAGAGCATGTATAAATAATAGCAACAAAATTAACATTGGCTGACATTCTTATTTGTCTGAAATCCGAGCTTTGGCCTCTACCACAGGAAAGCATAAAGGCCGTGTGCTAACTTTTGTTTCTACTTGGACACCAGTGATTAAAATTCATTGTGAACAAGGGAAATGGAAACAAAAATCTCTGAGGGAACAAAAATGTCCATTTTTCCTTTCCCAGAATTCATGAGCACTTCATATGCATCAAGCAATTTAATTCACCATCCTTCTCCCCAGCAGGCAAATGTCCTCTCTTAGAATGCTGTTTGGCTTTTACCCTTCCACCATATTTGCTATAGGAGATGTGTTCCTTTTCTCAATAAATATACTCTGAGCTCTTCCTATGTACCAAGCAGTACGTTAATTGTTTCCAATACCTCAGAGAACACATTAGACAAAGTTCCCTCCCCCTTGTGGGACCTAAATTTTAGTGAAGATATACCAAATAAATAAAATAAATAAAATAAACTATATACTTTGTGTACAAGATATGGAAAAAATGAAGCATTGGAGCAGGGTAAAGATAGAGGCTTCTGGGGTGCTGTGATGGGGGATCAGCTCAGGTTACAGAATTAAAGAGAGTGTCCTTAGAGAAGCCTCATTTGAACTAGCAGGATCTGGGGGGAGGACTTGAAGGAAGTGAGGAAATTAGCCTTTCAGGTAATTAGAGGAAGAATATTCCAAAAAGAGATAAGCTAGATATGTGCTCTGGTTCCTACATGTTCATAGTGCTCACAACGGTTTTTTTTTTTTTTTTTTTTTTTTTCTTTTTGCGGTATGCGGGCCTCTCACTGTTGTGGCCTCTCCCGTTGCGGAGCACAGGCCCCGGATGCGCAGGCCCAGCAGCCACGGCTCATGGGCCCAGCCGCTCCGCGGCATATGGGATCCTCCCAGACCGGGGCACGAACCCGTATCCCCTGCATCGGCAGGCGGACTCTCAACCACTGCGCCACCAGGGAGGCCCTCACAACGGTTTTTAGTTGCATAGCTTGGGGGCTACTCATCTCACCAGCTGGACTCCACTGATCAGCATTTTCACTATGAACACTATGTGTGCCAATCCCTAAGGCATGATTCCATGAAAGGAAATGTGACCATGAGGAACCCCTTCTCGAAGAGCTCCCTGAGACTGAACACTTTGGAAGCACCTCAGGGCAGCTAGCATAAGTTAACCTGAAAGGAGACAGAGACCAGCCTATGTTAAGCTAACTTGGGAAATTTTAGAACTATAGTTGGTCCTTGAACAGCAGGGGTTTGAACTGCACAGGTACTCTTAGAGGTGGATAGTTTTGAATAGTAAATGCTACAGCACCGCATGATCTGAGGTTGGTTGAATCCATAGACGCAGAACCATGGATGCAAAGGGTGACTATCAGTTATAGCAGATTTTCTGACTGCATGGAGGATTATCACCCCTAACCCCACATTGTTCAAGGGTCAACTGTATAAGGGAGTTAGCATTGTGTAGCCTTAAGCTCGTCTCAAAAGTATGCTATTTTTGACCAAGATATATGTAGACTCCATGAAACCCCTTTCTTCAGTATTATACAGTCTACTTGAAATTTTGTGCTCCCTCCCTCCAACATAACACTAAGAAATCATGCTGTACATTATGGGGTTGGGATAGAAATGAGAGATATGGGACAAATCTGCTTGTCACTGGCTACCTTTTCTATTGGTGTGTTTACCTCTTATCATTGTCATCATGGCTTTAGGCATTATGTTACTCTCTGCCTCAAAACACTGAAAGATATGTGCTTTATAAGATGCCTTGGCACTTGGGTTATTTCTTTTGTCCCAATTAACATCTAAAGTATTAGATCCTACATCTCAAATAAGAGGGAGGTGAAAAGCATTCTAAGACCATAAGTGATAAGGTGGCCCTGTTTACTAGATAACATAAGGAAAGGCAGCGGACACAGGTAGCTGAAACATGACTTGATGCTGGAACAGCTATGACTCCAGATCCTTCGTGCTTAAGCTGAGAGCCTGTTTTGGCTGAAGACACTGTAACACACAAGAATACTGAAAAATGTCAACATCTTTCTTGGTCACCTCAGATGACCTACCAGCAACTTCTACCACCTCACCAGGAGGCTTTCACACCAAAATGTCTGTTCTACTTCTTAAATGATCATTTAGAGTTTAAAATTGAATATAAGACACTGCTGTTATAAAGACCAACATAGAGTAAAACTTTAAAGATGATCTCAAGGCAGAAGCTGCATGGCTGATTGTATTACATAGACTGTGTGATATTACTGCACAGAAAAGCCAATTTCCTAAACATTGCTTCAACACTCCAGTCTGGCACTGAATAGATGGGGTCTCATAATTTGTCCCTCCTTATCTCTGGTATGTATGAGTTTACTATGGGTGAACTAGAGATTCTTCGCAAAAGGTCTGTCTGTGCAGACTCATACTGAGAGGTCTATCTGGGTCTCCTGCATCCCACTTTGATGTGCTTCTAAAACAACCCCCTGTGACCAGCCTGTTTTTTCCTATCGTCTCTTTAAGGCACTGAACCTGATTTTAGATTTTCTAAAATCTAAAATTTTCTCAAGTTTTCCTTGAGAAAACTCTGGGGATTAGTTGATGGATTTTTTAGATGAGTGTTGAAGCCAGGAATGGTGCCAGCAGAAGGGATGGTGAGTAAAACTTGGCTTGGTAGTTGGCTTCCTCTGCCCATTGGAACGAAGTGAGTGCTGGAACAGGGTTAACATGTCTTGAAGAGATGTTTGTTCAACACCTGCTTCAGACTGTCGCTGTGCTAATTGCTGGAGAATTCAGGAGATTTTAGTCTGTGTTCACTTAGTTTATTCATCTTCGGAATCCTGTGTAATATACTCATTAAAAACTAGAACATCTTGGGCTTCCGTGGTGGCGCAGTGGTTGAGGGTCCGCCTGCCGATGCAGGGGACATGGGTTCGTGCCCCGGTCCGGGAAGATCCCACGTGCCATGGAGCGGCTGGGCCCGTGAGCCATGGCCGCTGAGCCTGTGCGTCCAGAGCCTGTGCTCCGCAACGGGAGAGGCCACAACAGTGAGAGGCCCACGTACTGCAAAAAACAAAAAGATAAACAAAAACTAGAACATCTTGAACTGATACCCATGTTCTTTAAGAGTGTTTCATAGTTAGTAATGTTCCCGCACATCATTCCAAACATATGTATCTGGATTTTTTGTTAATGCATTTTTATCCCCTACTTTAGAGCGGGTAGCACCTATAAAAGGGCCTGGCTCAGAGTAAATGCTCAGCAGACAATGGATGAATCATTAAATGTGGGGCAGATCCAGAACAATATTATGCACAGGGTACTTTATTCCAGGCTGATACTTATTATATTATGTGTGTGAAGGATTCAAAGTCATTTCTTATAAAGAGCATCTAAAATTGGCATCATCAAGGAGATTACATAATGATGCCTACCCAGGGAAGGAATAAACACACAGAGCTTGATGTGACTTGGTCCCCAATGGCTGCCTTGCTTTTGCTAAGTGTGTCTGGTTTTCCAGATAAGAAGTTTCTGTCTTCATTGGTTATAAGAGTAGCTTCGAGAAGGATGAGTAATGAGATCACAATCTGAATATGTAAGTTTGCCTTCTGGAAAAGAATGGCACACACGTCACCTACCATCTTTAATGTATCTTTTCAATTGATCGTCTACCACAGCACCTAACACCCTGCACATAATAGAAGCTCAATAAATGGTTGTTAAATGAATTAATGGGTTCTTTAAGGAAGCTTTTTTTAAAAATTGTTTTAATTAAGCAGCTCTTTGCAGGACTTGAGGAGTAAAGGAGTCATGACCTGGAACCCTCAGGAGAATCTGTTTCAGGAAAGAAACGACAGTTTCAAAGAATCTGTAAATTGTTTCAGCAGAAGGAGACTGATGCCTTTTTACTGAGTCCAGCTTTTACTGGTGCATATTGTTCCATGAGTTCCCATTGTGCCACTTTCAGCTCTCCTGGATGGAAGATCTGTTCCCCGTTAGTGTAAGAAAGTTAATGTACTACTAAGTGCTGTGCGTAGTGATAGAAATCTCTTAATAATACATATGTGGAGTTTGGCTAGCAAAGCCATCTGCCAGAGAGCTTTGCACTTCAGAGTAGCTTTCCATAATCAATAGTCCCACTCTGTTCAATAAAAGATTACTAGAGCGTAAGATGTATAAAGCTTGATTGGCTCCCTTTATTTTGGTCGTCTGTTCAGCAAAAAATGACAAGTTAATTCTTTTCTAAATGAATTTACAACTTTAAAAGGACAACAGATATTATCATAAATTAGTCTTGCTGCAGTACACTGATTTTTAATATACACACATTTAATTTGAATACCTTGCACTAGGGTTTCAATTCCAAGAGTGTTTGCAAATCTATATGTGCTTAGTCAAAACAGGACCATTCACTAATGCAATTATTCTTTCAGTCTGTCATCATTAAATCACTTAAGATTCTATTCCATGTTGCTTTGCTTTAAATCTAAGCCTTTAGAAGAAGGAGAAAAGAAATTCACATTTTGTAAGCAATTCTAAGTATTCTGAAAGTGACAAAGCATGCATTCTAAAGGGCAGGGGTTGCTATAAAACTCTGATGGTCCTGCCATCCTACTGCTTTTAGAATTACTTTATGTCACCTTAGTAGGATGGAAGTCTTTTAAAAATAGTCACTAAATGTGCCTACTTTTCTAATTTTGGCTTTGCTAATTTAGGATATATCTATTCCTTGCTTCAGAACAATGCATTCATTCCTTATTCCTTCTGCCCTCCCCCCATCAATTGGAGAGGTCTGAATACAGGATTCCTTAGGTTAGACAACATCACTCTCAGGAAGACAAGCTGGCTATCTGGGCGATTGAATTTCTGGCCCTCGAGTAGCTTTTCCTAATTCAGAATTTGTCTCCTCTATCTCTTCATGGGAATATGTATTCCCACCATTAGAAATTTCTTTCTTTAGTTTAATCTTGGTTTCTTCTTTTAAACTGCGTATACCTTTTTAGAATGATAAAATGTTTAATATTAACTTTGAATATGTATCTTGTGAATACATTTATTCATTTCCTAAGAATAGACTTAAATTATGGGGTACATATGAAGAAATTGGACAGTGAGTTCCAGGTGTGGGAGAAAGCTTCAGAAAGCAGATTCTAGAAGGTAAATGAAGAAAAACTGAATTTCACAGTTATAATACATGGTCGCCCTGATGTCTGAGATCTTGTCCCCTTTCCTGGGCTGTCTCAGGTAAGAATTCAGTGCCAAGCAATTGTGCTGCTAGTACTTGGGACAAAAGCAATTTAGAATCATTCTTTTTGTTTGTTTGTTTTTACAACTTTATTGGAGTATAATTGCTTTACAATGGTGTGTTAGTTTCTGCTTTATAACAAAGTGAATCAGTTATACATATACATCTGTTCCCACATCCCTTCCCTCTTGCATCTCCCTCCCTCCCACCCTCCCTATCCCAGCCCTCCAGGCGGTCACAAAGCACCGAGCTGATCTCCCTGTGCTATGCGGCTGCCTCCCACTAGCTATCTACCTTACGTTTGGTAGTGTATATATGTCCATGCCTCTCTCTCGCTTTGTCATAGCATACCCTTCCCCCTTCCCATATCCTCAAGTCCATTCTCAAGTAGGTCTGTGTCTTTATTGTTGTTTTACACCTAGGTTCTTCATGACATTTTTTCCCTTAAATTCCATATATATGTGTTAGCATATGGTATTTGTCTTTCTCTTTCTGACTTAATTCATTCTGTATGACAGACTCTAGGTCTATCCACCTCATTACAAATAGCTCAGTTTCATTTCTTTTTATGGCTGAGTAATGTTCCATTGTATATATGTGCCACATCTTCTTTATCCATTCATCCGATGATGGACACTTAGGTTGTTTCCATCTCCAGGCTATTGTAAATAGGGCTGCTATGAACATTTTGGTACATGACTCTTTTTGAATTATGGTTTTCTCAGGGTATATGCCTAGTAGTGGGATTGCTGGGTCATATGGTAGTTCTATCTGTAGTTTTTTAAGGAACCTCCATACCGTTCTCCATAGCGGCTGTACCAATTCACATTCCCACCAGCAGTGCAAGAGTGTTCCCTTTTCTCCACACCCTCTCTAGCATTTATTGTTTCTAGATTTTTTGATGATGGCCATTCTGACTGGTGTGAGATGATATCTCATTGTAGTTTTGATTTTCATTTTTCTAATGATTAATGATGTTGAGCATTCTTTCTTGTGTTTGTTGGCAATCTCTATATCTTCTTTGGAGAAATGTCTATTTAGGTGTTCTGCCCATTTTTGGATTGGGTTGTTTGGTTTTTTGTTATTGAGCTGCATGAGCTGCTTGTAAATTTTGGAGCTAAATCCTTTGTCAGTTGCTTCATTTGCAAATATTTTCTCCCATTCTGAGGGTTGTCTTTTTGTCTTATTTATGGTTTCCTTTGCTGTGCAAAAGCTTTGAAGTTTCATTTGGTCCCATGTGCTTATTTTTGATTTTATTATCATTTCTCTAGGAGGTGGGTCAAAAAGGATCTTGCTGTGATTTATGTCATAGAGTGTTCTGCCTATGTTTTCCTCTAAGAATTTGATAGTTTCTGGCCTTACATTTAGGTCCTTAATCCATTTTGAGCTTACTTTTGTGTATGGTGTTAGGGAGTGATCTAATCTCATACTTTTACATGTCCCTGTCCAGTTTTCCCAGCACCACTTATTGAAGAGGCTGTCCTTTCTCCACTGTACATTCCTGCCTCCTTTATCAAAGATAAGGTGACCATATGTGCATGGATTTATCTCTGGGCTTTCTATCCTGTTCCATTGATCTATCTTTCTGTTTTTTTGCTAGTACCATACTGTCTTGATTACTGTAGCTTGGTAGTATAGTCTGAAGTCAGGGAGTCTGATTCCTCCAGCTCCGTTTTTCATTCACAAGATTGCTTTGGATATTCGGGGTCTTTTGTGTGTCCATACAAATTGTGAAATTTTTGTTGTATTTCTGTGAAAAATGCCAGTGGTAGTTTAATAGGGATTGCATTGAATCTGTAGATTGCTTTGGGTAGTAGAGTCATTTTCACAATGTTGATTCTTCCAATCCAAGAACATGGTATATCTCTCCATTTATTTGTAACATCTTTAATTTCTTTCATCGGTGTCTTATAATTTTCTGCGTACAGGTCTTTTGTCTCCTTAGGCAGTTTTATTCCTAGATATTTTATTCTTTTTGTTGCAGTGGTAAATGGGAGTGTTTCCTTAATTTCACTTGCAGATTTTTCATCATTAGTATATAAGAATGCCAGAGATTTCTGTGCATTAATTTTGTATCCTGCTACTTTACCAAATTCATTGATTAGCTCTAGTAGTTTTCTGGTAGCATCTTTAGGATTCTCTATGTATAGTATCATGTCATCTGCAAACAGTGACAGTTTTACTTCTTCTTTTCCGATTTGGATTCCTTTTATTTACTTTTCTTCTCTGATTGCTGTGTCTAAAACTTCTAAAACTATGTTGAATAAGAGTGGTGAGAGTGGTCAACCTTGTCTTGTTCCTGTTCTTAGTGGAAATGCTTTCAGTTTTTCACCATTGAGGACGATGTTGGCTGTGGGTTTGTCATATATGGCCTTTATTATATTGAGGAAAGTTCCCTCTATGCCTACTTTCTGCAGGGTTTTTATTATAAATGGGTGTTGAATTTTGTCAAAAGCTTTCTTTGCATCTATTGAGATGATCATATGGTTTTTCTCCTTCAGTTTGTTAATGTGGTGTATCATGTTGATTGATTTGCGTATATTGAAGAATCCTTGTATTCCTGGAATAAACCCCACTTGATGATGGTGTATGATCCTTTTAATGTGTTGTTGGATTCTGTTTGCTAGTATTTTGTTGAGGATATTTACCTCTATGTTCATCAGTGATATTGGCCTGTAGTTTTCTTTCTTTGTGACATCCTTGTCTGGTTTTGGTATCAGGGTGATGGTGTCCTCGTAGAATGAGTTTGGGAGTGTTCCTCCCTCTGCTATATTTTGGAAGAGTTTGAGAAGGATAGGTGTTAGCTCTTCTCTAAATATTTGATAGAATTCACCTGTGAAGCCATCTGGTCCTGGGCTTTTGTTTGTTGCAAAATTTTTAACCACAGTTTCAATTTCAGTGCTTGTGATTGGTCTGTTCATATTTTCTATTTCTTCCTGATTCAGTCTTGGCAGGTTGTGCATTTCTAAGAATTTATCCATTTCTTCCAAGTTGTCCATTTTATTGGCATAGAGTTGCTTGTAGTAATCTCTTATGATCTTTTGTATTTCTTCAGTGTCAGTTGTTACTGCTCCTTTTTCATTTCTAATTCTATTGGTTTGAGTCTTCTCCCATTTTCCTTCATGAGTCTGGCTAATGGTTTATCAATTTTGTTTATCTTCTCAAAGAACCAGCTTTTAGTTTTATTGATCTTTGCTATCGTTTCCTTCATTTCTTTTTCATTTATTTTTGATCTGATTTTTATGATTTTTTTCCTTCTGCTAACTTTGGGGTTTTGTTGTTCTTCTTTCTCTAATTGCTTTAGGTACAAGGTTAGGTTGTTTATTCGAGATGTTTCCTCTTTCTTAAGGTAGGATTGTATTGCTATAAACTTCCCTCTTAGAACTGCTTTTGCTGCATCCCATAGGTTTTGGGTCATCGTGTCTCCATTGTCATTTTGTTTCTTGGTATTTTTTGATTTACTTTTTGATTTCTTCAGTGATCACTTCGTTACTAAGCTGTGTATTGTTTAGCCTCCATGTATTTGTATTTTTTACAGATCTTTTCCTGTAATTGATATCTAGTCTCATAGCACTGTGGTCGGAAAAGATACTTGATATAATTTCAATTTTCTTAAATTTACCAAGGCTTGATTTGTGACCCAAGATATGATCTATCCTGGAGAATGTTCCATGAGAACTTGAGAAGAAATTGTATTCTGTTGTTTTTGGATGGAATGTCCTATAAATATCAGTTAAGTCCATCTTGTTTAACGTATCATGTAAAGCTTGTGTTTCCTTATTTATTTTCATTTTGGATGATCTGTCCATTGGTGAAAGTGGGGTGTTAAAGTCCCCTACTATGAATATGTTACTGTCGATTTCCCCTTTTATGGCTGTTAGTATTTGCCTTATGTACTGAGATCCTCTATGTTGGGTGTGTAAATATTTACAATTGTTATATCTTCTTCTTGGATCGATCCCTTGACCATTATGTAGTGTCCCTCTTTGTCTCTTCTAATAGTCTTTATTTTAAAGTCTATTTTGTCTGATATGAGAATTGCTACTCCAGCTTTCTTTTGGTTTCCATTTGCATGGAATATCTTTTTCCATCCCCTTACTTTCACTCTGTATATGTCTCTAGGTCTGAAGTGGGTCTCGTGTAGACAGCATATATATATGGGTCTTGTTTTTGTATCCATTTAGCCAATCTGTGTCTTTTGGTGGGAGCATTTAATCCATTTACATTTAAGGTAATTATCAATATGCATGTTCCTATTCCCATTTTCTTAATTGTTTTGGGTTTGTTATTGTAGGTCTTTTCCTTCTGTTGTGTTTCTTGCCTAGAGAAGTTCCTTTAGCATTTGTTGTAAAGCTGGTTTGGTGGTGCTGAACTCTCTCAGCTTTTGCTTGTCTGTAAACGTTTTAATTTCTCCATCAAACCTGAATGAGATCCTTGCTGTGTAGAGTAATCTTGGTTGCAGGTTTTCCTCCTTCATCACTTTAAATATGTCCTGCCAGTCCCTTCTGGCTTGCAGAGTTTCTGCTGAAAGATCAGCTGTTAACCTTATGGGGATTCCCTTGTGTGTTATTTGTTGTTTTTCCCTTGCTGCTTTTAATATGTTTTATTTGTATTTAATTTTTGACAGTTTGATTAATATGTGTATTGGAGGAATTCTCCTTGGATTTATCCTGTATGGGACTCTCTGTGCCTCCTGGACTTGATTAACTATTTCCTTTCCCATATTGGGGAAGTTTTCAACTATAATCTCTTCAAATATTTTCTCAGTCCCTTTCTTTTTCTCTTCTTCTTCTGGAACCCCTATAATTCAAATGTTGGTGCATTTAATGTTGTCCCAGAGGTCTCTGAGACTGTCCTCAGTTCTTTTCATTCTTTTTTCTTTATTCTGCTCTGGAGCAGTTATTTCCACTATTTTATCTTCCAGGTCACTTATCCGTTCTTCTGCCTCAGTTATTCTGCTATTGATCCCATCTAGAGCATTTTTAATTTCATTTATTGTGTTGTTCATCATTGCTTGTTTCATTTTTAGTTCTTCTAGGTCCTTGTTAAATGTTTCTTGCATTTTGTCTATTCTATTTCCAAGATTTTGGATCATCTTTACTATCATTATTCTGAATTCTTTTTCAGGTAGACTGCCTATTTCCTCTTCATTTGTTAGGTCTGGTGGGTTTTTATCTTGCTCCTTCACCTGCTGTGTGTTTTTCTGTCTTCTCATTTTGCTTATCTTACTGTGTTTGGGGTCTCCTTTTTGCAGGCTGCAGGTTCATACTTCCCGTTGTTTTTGGTGTCTGTCCCCAGTGGTTAAGGTTGGTTCAGTGGGTTGCGTAGGCTTCCTGGTGGAGGGGACTAGTGCCTGTGTTCTGGTGGATGAAGGTGGATCTTGTATTTCTGGTGGGCAGGTCCACGTCTGGTGGTGTGTTTTGGGGTGTCTGTGGACTTATTATGATTTTAGGCAGCCTCTCTGCTAATGGGTGGGGTTGTGTTCCTGTCTTGCTAGTTGTTTTGCATAGCGTGTCCAGCATTGTAGCTTGCTGGTCGTTGAGTGAAGCTGGGTGCTGGTGTTGAGATGGAGATCTCTGGGAGATTTTCACCGTTTGATATTATGTGGCGCTGGGAGGTCTCTTGTGGACCAGTGTCCTGAAGTTGGCTCTCCCACGTCAGAGGCACAGCACTGACTCCTGGCTGCAGCACCAAGAGTCTTTCATCCACTCGGCTCAGAATAAAAATGAGAAAAAGTAGAAAGAAAGAATTAGTAGAAGTAGAAAGAAAGAAAGAAAGAAAAGGAAGGAAGGAAAAAGAATGAAAGAGGGAGGGAGGGAGGGAGGAATGAGGGAAGGAAGGAGGGAAGGAAGGAAGGAAAGAAAGAAAGAAGATAGGGTAAAATAAAAGAAAGTATGATAAAATATAATAAAGTTATTAAAATAAAAAATAAGTATTAAGGAAAAAAAAACGGACGGATAGAACCCTGGGACAAATGGTGAAAGCAAAGCTATACAGACAAAATCTCACACAGAAGCATACACATATACACTCACAGAAAGAGGAAAAGGGGAAAAAATCATAAATCTGGCTTTCAAAGTCCACCTCCTCAATTTGGGATGATTCGTTGTCTATTCATGTATTCCACAGATGCAGGGTACATCAAGTTGCTTGTGGAGCTTTAATCCACTGCTTCTGAGGCTGCTGGGAGAGATTTCCCTTTCTCTTCTTTGTTCTCACAGCTCCCGGGTCTCAGCTTTGGATTTGGCCCCGCCTGTGCATGTAGGTCGCTGGAGGGCGTTTGTTCTTCACTCAGACAGGACGGGGTTAAAGGAGCCACTGATTCGGGGGCTCTGGCTCACTCAGGGCTGGGGGGGGGGCACGGAGGGCGGGGCGAGTGAGCAGCGGCAGAGGCCGGCGTGACGTTCCACCAGCCTGAGGCGCGACGTGCTGCGTTCTCCCGGGTAAGTTGTCCCTGGATCCCGGTACCCTGGCAGTGGCGGGCTGCACAGGCTCCCGGGAGTGGCGGTGTGGACAGTGACCTGTGCTCTCACACAGGCTTCTTGGCGGCGGCATCAGCAGCCTCAGCGTCCCACGCCCGTCTCTGGGATCCGCGCTTTTAGCCGCGGCTCGCGCCCCTCTCTGTAGCTCCTTTAAGCGGCGCTCTTAATCCCCTCTCCTCACGCAGCAGGAAACAAAGAGGGAAGAAAAAGTCTCTTGCCTCTTCGGCAGGTCCGACCAAAACCCGAAACCCGAGCCTCAGCTCCCAGCCCCGCCCGCCCTGGCAGGTGAGCAGATAAGCCTCTCGGGCTGGTGAGTGCGGGTCGGCACCGATCCTCTGTGCGGGAATCTCACCGCTTTGCTCTCCGCACCCCTGTGGCTGCGCTCTCCTCCGCGACTCCAAAGCTTTCCCCCTCCGCCACCCACAGTCTCCACCCGCGAAGGGGCTTCCTAGTGTGTGGAAACCTTTCCTCCTTCACGGCTCCCTCCCACTGGTGCAGATCCTGTCCCTATTCTTTTGTCTCTGTTTATTCTTTTTTCTTTTGCCCTACCCAGGTACGTGGGGAGTTCCTTGCCTTTTGGGAGGTCTGAGGTCTTCTGCCAGCGTTCAGTAGGTGTTCTGTAGGAGTTGTTTCACGTGTAGATGTATTTCTGGTGTGTCTGTGGGGAGGAAGGTGATCTCCGTGTCTTACTCTTCCGCCATCTTCCCCTCCTGCCCCTGGAATCATTCTTCACTTCTCTCTTTATCTCCTATCCACGTCTAATCCATTAGAAGGCTGTCTCCACCTTCACATTGTATCCAGAATCTGATCACTTCTCATCACATTCACTGTGACTGCCCCAATTAAAGCCCTACCATCATGTCTCCTGGACTGGCAAAGGCCTCCAAATTCGTCTCCCTTCTCCCACTCCCCTATAGTCTATTCTTTAATCAGTGGCCAGGATGATTCTTAAAAATTTAAACCTCATCGTGATATGATTGCCTTCCTCAACACTTGGCAGTGGTTTCCTAGCACATTTGGAGTAACACTCACAGCCCTTCCTCAGCCCACCAGGCTCTCTGTAGCCTGGCCCCTGCCCGTCTCTCACTCCCTCTCCCTCCTGCCTTGAGCTGCCTATCCCAACCACACTGGCCTCTGTGCTTTCCTTGAAAGTGCCAAGCACTGTCCTTCCCTGGGACCTTTGAACATGCTCTTCTTTCTGTCTAGAATTCTCCTTGTCCACCCTTTCTTTTGCCCACTGTTTCATTTTATTCCGGATTCTGAAGACTTTCCTGGTCATGGCACTGAAATAGCTCTCCTCCTCCATTTCTCTCTGATGGACATGTTACTGATGCCGTGTTATGTATTGGTTCATTTCTGTCTATCTGCCCCACTAGAAGGTCATCTTCCCAAGGTCAGGGACTTTGTCCTGCTCACTGCTATGCATTTCTGTTGTCAGAAATCATACTTGGCACACAGTTGGAGCTCAAGAATTAGTTCTTGAAAGAAAGGAGGAATGAACACATGGTTGAGTAAATGATTTTTGCTTACTCTTGGGCAGGCTTATTTTTGTTCCTACGGAGTTAGGGAGTCCTGCTTTCTGGTTCCTTCTGCCATCCATCTCTCATACATACCTTTACATTAACTGAGATTTTCTTTCACAAGTTGTTTCCCCTGTGTATTCAGTATATGAGTGGCTGACAGTGTTCTCTCTCACTAATAGTGGGGACATTGGAGTCATTTTTACATGAACAGATGATGGCAGGTTTACCTAACATTCACAGTGACCAGGGAGCAAAATGGAGAATTTGACTTCAGGGCCTTGAAAAAGCATTACTCTTCAAAAAAAGTGTCATTGCACCATTTGGTGGAAATTTGCTTTTTTTTTTTTTGCGGTACGCGGGCCTCTCACTGTTGTGGCCTCTCCCGTTGCGGAGCACAGGCTCTGGATGCGCAGGCTCAGCGGCCACAGCTCACGGGCCCAGCCGCTCCACGGCATATGAGATCTTCCCGGACCGGGGCACGAACCCGTGTCCCCTGCATCAGCAGGCACACTCTCAACCACTGTGCCACCAGGGAAGCCCGGAAATTTGCATTTTTACAATTAGAGATTCTTTTATTTGGCTTATATTTTGTTTCTCTTTTTAACTTGTACTTATCTCCTGAAAGTGCTAAAATCTGACCCTATGTGACCACAGCGTTTGAATTATAAAGTGAGTGGCTGTGTGATATTCTCAAACTGTCTTTGTGTTTGAGACTGGAAGGAATATTATACTGGCACTGTAAAATATTACTGGTCAGTTGTCAGTGACAGTATCATTGTCATCAACTGATGATATATTTTTTGCTTCATCCCAGAAAACAATTCCTCAGACCAAGACCAACATTTATTTGTCCTCATCATGGCTGGGCAGATAGCTACTTGTCATCTACAGACTTGCTTTTTATATCCACAGACCAAATTTCATGAGTTTACCATTCACCATTTTAATCTACCAGAGAATCATTTCATTAAGAAGATGTGCTTTAGAATCAGGTATACTTGTCTTTGCATCCTGCTCTTTCACTTACTTAATTAGGTGACCTTGGAAAATGTCTTATTCTTTATGCCAATTCTCCCATCTGTAAAAGAGGAAATGATATTTTTTTCATAGGCTTGTTGGGAGGATTATATGAAGTCATGCACCTAGATTTGTTAGTGCAGTGCCTGGTACTGAGTAAGCATGCAGAACATTTTGGATGTTATTATTACTTGGGGGATTTGTCATGATACCCTAGAAGCCTGAAGAAATGAACGCTTTGTCTATCCTGTTCAGCTGGGGTGTGTGACAAGACAAAGGGATCCTAGGTCATGTTCGTAAGGGGCTATGAGGATCAACTAATTGTTTTCATGTCATGGCCGTTTACTTGAGGCATTTCTACACTTGGTTTCAAAATGCTGCTCACCCACAAAAGGCAGGACGCTGGCCTTTGAAATACCCCCTCTTTCCCTCCTAAGCAGAAGGACAAAGTGAGGCTGGGTTGAAAGGCATCAGAGTTGGGAGAGAGAGGGTGGAAAGGCCTGATCTTTGACATGGACTTAGCCATTAAAGAGAATGCCCCTGGCAGTCAGAAAGCCAAGTTGTCCTGAGCCTGGAGGACTATCCCTACTAAAGGAGATAACAAGCAACGTTTAGCTGAGCGGTCTCCTTTGATTTCTTATTCTGTCAGATCATAGAGACACTCTCCCAGGTTGGTGGAATTCAGACTGTTCAGTTTTCATGGCTTCTGGGTGATTTGTGATTAAACATAGATAGTGCATTTGAAAAAAATGAAGAAAAAAACGACAGACTATGAAAGGACCTGCATTTTAAACAGGAATTTAGAAGCCCTTCACTGGTGTGTTTTTTCCTTTGCCTCTTTCTGGGTTGGTATTTTCTCTGAGGTAGTAAACAATAGCAGTAGTGATAAATGTCTTCTATATGTTTAGACAATTCGTTGTTTGCCAATGAATAAAATTTGGGTGTTTTTGGTTAATGAGCTACCAACAGGGTTTTTGTTACATTATATATAAGACTATATATATAAATATATATATATATATATATATATATATATATATATATATAGTCATTAAATTTTCCGTTTCATTTTTGTCCATAATGACTTCCAAAATTCCTCCATTTCTAATTCTTATAGTGTCATGATAAATTAATTGAAAAAGCAATTTATATAGCATGGCCCATTCCTTTCAAATAAGTGAACAAATTACTGTGACTTGCTATAATTCTAAACTCTCTAAGTTTCTTTTATGCTCTTTGCTGAACTTTGGTTCTTAAAAGTTAGACCATGGCATTCCTGGATCCTTAATAGTAGGACTTTGGATGAAATCAATTAAGTTCTTATAAGTACAGTGTTGGGGTGTGTGTGTGTGTGTTTTCTGTGTCAGCAGGGGACAAAAGGCAGGTGTAGGACACAAGAAAAAAGGGAATTAACATTTATTGAACATTTATTATACTCCTTGATTCACATTTGGTATTATTATCCCTATTTTACAAAATAGAACTCAGTGAAAGTCACATGACTAGTAAGTGGCAAGGCTCAGATTCAAACCATGTTGATTTGACTCGAAAGCATGCTTGCTGTCTATACCGCACTGCCCCTTTTTGCCTACCTATGTGCTCACTATATCATAGGAGTCTTGGAGTCAGGGCTATATCTGACCTCCTTAATAGACAGAGAGCTCTCCTTTTAGGGAATCATTGGAGGAAGAGGGTTTGAAATGAGAATGTGATAACCATCCAATAACCCACCCCTACCTCACTATGCCTTGCCCTGGAGTCCAGAGGCAAGCGAGCTACCTGTGCCCTGAGACTCAGGGACACAAGAGACAAGCCTTCTGCCTGGGTCACCATGAAGCCAAGGGTGACAACTCTGTCTAGTGAGGAGAAAGGGCTTTGGAGCATCACCTCTGGAGAAGGACCATCTCTGGGAAGACCTGGACTTTTCTCGATCTCATGCCCAGGAATTAGAAACATATTATTGTCTATATTCCCCTAGTAATAAACAGGACCTGAACTCTACATTTCAGACTCTTGCCCAGCCCAGTGACTGAGTTTCACTTGGAAAACCCTGTGAAGATCAAATAGTGAGGCAGAGGTAGAAGAATTATTACAACAAACCCCACAGGATTGTCCAAATTCTTTTTCTACAATGGGCTTTTCACAAGACTGATGATCCTCAGCTTTCAAGCTTTTTAGAATGATGACACTCATTGTGAGAGGCTTTGCTCACTCTTAGGTTTCTTAGAGATTTGCTTCCTGATTTTGATATCTGTTACTTGATTTCATTTTTACTCTGGTTTCTGTAAGGCCAGGGCCTTGGTGACACATGTTTATTTTTATTGCTACTTTTTCTTTTAAACAATCACATAACTGAGAAAACTTTCCTTAAATCTGAAATGGGACAGCGGATATGAGAATGTTCTTAGGTTTGGTTTACTGTTCAGAAGCTAATGAGTCTTCTGGTATTTATGGGAATGCTTTAGGGTTATGTTAATGCTGTGGGCTTGAGGAATGCTATAATAAGCCACAAAAGGAAATTCTGTCTGAAATCATTCTCCAGGTATGAGTGTAGTGTTGTTATGGTGGTTGTGTTTTCTGTAAGTTATGTACAAACTTCACTGTGTTTTTTCCTTTTATTTGTGTGTGTGCATGTGTGTGTCTATCAGTGTGTATCTTAACCAGTTGTAAACCTGGAAGACATATTCTAAATCAGTATAACCATGGCATGTCTGTATATGTAAAAAAAAAAAAAAAAAGTACTTGTCAATTAAATATACTGGCACATTGTGAACTCATTTTTAATATGTATACCCCTATCTTAGTGGAGTCAAACTGATAGAAATACCTATATCAATAAGGTTGAAAAATTGGAGGTAATCTCTGTCCATTTAAACTAATATGTTCAGACATTCATACACTGGCCTACTAATTAAAAAAGAAAGGCCAACTTTCACACAGTCATCTAGAAGTTTGTAAAATGAAACCCCAAGACAAGTTTACCTGCTATGAATTAGGCTCAATTGGTTTCCAGCTCCTTTCCTTGATTCTGTACTCTCTTAGAGCTTTAAGGCTGAGACATATCTACTGTTTATCCATATTTCCTTCCTTTGCTCCTCTGGACCTGTGCTATAAGCATGATAGGCTGCTGTGATTTTGCTATAGGAAATAAAAGGGATTTAGTATTCAAAGCTGGTAAACATCTTTATCCGTAGGCAAAGATTTGGTACTAGAAAGAGAGATGATTATGTACATTTGATGTCGATGACTTAAGTTTCCTGTAGAATTTTGTATTTTCCTTACTTCTTCTTCTTCTTTTAAACAAATCAAACCAAACAGGTATTCCTGGAGGACCTCTGAATGGAAAGAATGCCAAGTCTCTCTCCTCCTCGAGCAGCAAGACCCCCACTGGCATGTGACAGGACCCGTTTGTGGAGGTGGGATCCAGACCCGGGAGGTGTACTGTGCCCAGAGCACACCAGCATCCACGGCACAGAGGGCCAAGGAAGGTAGGCAGCCAGTTCTGGGGACAGATTCTGCTGCTGATTGGAAGGGAAATCAACACCAACACCATCTTCTCATATTCTCCTTGATATAATGGACCATCAATATTCACAAATTTAATGTTTTGTTGACTCTTTACAAGCCATCCATAAGTTCTGTTACTTGAAGTAGTTTGGAATAGTCAAAATAGTACTGCTAATAATATCAGTCTCAAAGGATCTTTGTGAAAATTAAATGAGAAAATATACCTAAGATCTCTAGTAGAAATGACTGCTACAGGCTAAGGGGCTGGTAC
Source organism: Mesoplodon mirus (assembly GCF_964341445.2). Classification (NCBI taxonomy): domain Eukaryota; kingdom Metazoa; phylum Chordata; class Mammalia; order Artiodactyla; family Ziphiidae; genus Mesoplodon; species Mesoplodon mirus. The sequence continues at coordinate 54,710,450 of NC_138984.1, forward strand.
GCTGGAGTGAGTCAGTTGGTGAAGAGTTAGTAGCATTCTTTTTTTTTTTCTATACGAGAAGTTTTTTGTGAATTTGTGAGTGTGGGAAGTTCTACAGACATATCACTTTCAGATATCAAGGATCCATTCATTTATTGCCAGGTTTTAGATAATATGAAACTAAGAAGAAGGAAAAGGAGGGGGAAAAACAACTTTCTCCATGGTATCCTCTCTATTAGGCATGTATAATACAATCCATTTGTTTCAGAGTTTAGGATAGTGATAACATATAAGGACTGAAAACCTGGCCCAGATTTATTTAAGCCAATGGATTGAAAAGCTAAGAGTGTGCAGTAATGCTTCCACTCTAGAAAAATATGTGGCCTGTTCCAGGCACATTAGGGAACCCAACAGTGCCCTCTATAGAAGTGGTCAAGGTGAAAATGTTTCCTTGAGTGTGCATGTACATTCTCTGCTGTAGGACTTGGTTAGATAGAGAAGATGTGAGATTTCTTATTGTAGAAATATATCCATTTCATCCTGTAAAGCTTTTCATACCAGGTGCCTTTTTTTTTTTTTTTTTTTTTTTTTTTTGTGACATGGCCTCTCATCATTTCAGAGGCCATGACCATAGCCTTGGATGATTCAGCTCATGACTCATAGAAGGATCATCTTTACAGATACCTTAGCATTTGCTTCAACAATTGAAGTTACAGTGTCAAATTTATAGGGCTAGAGTTATTTAAAAATTAGTAGTTAAATTTTATTCCTTCTCTAATGTCACCTTTGGAAAGTGACAATTCACACACTTTCTCTTCCAGCATAGAACATGACTGTGCTTACTCCTCTGAATTTGGAAGAACAAATTTAGATAAAAAGCTTCAGATTATTCTTTCAGACCTTGGTGATCTTTCTATTTTACTTTCTCCTTCTTCCCTTTTACTGTTGTCTACAGTACTAGGATCTTCAGGGGTCAACACATATATAAGAATTTTGTAGAATTGATATATTATGATCAATTTTCAGCTTCAACATTTAATCTTCTATTGACATCTTCATCTTCCTAAAGTTTCTTTAGTAAAAATAGCTTTCTTATCGATCACCTATTTCTAAAGTTTCTTCAACCTTAATCTTTCCAGCTTTCTTAATGGAAACATGCTGGGCAGGAAATTTGCAATTAGGAGGGAAGTGGAAGGATGGTGTTCTAGCATTGGAAGTCGTATGCTACATGTTGGGGGATGTTAAATAGAGGAGGGGTGTTAAGTGCAGATTTAGCAGCCTATTAAGCCCTGGTACAGTGTGCTTCAAGCATCTATAAAAGAGGAAAAAATCTTAGGCCAGGCATACTTCCAAATTAATACTTTGGTACACATGGAAACAGAAAGCCCTTAGAAAGCCAAAGCCTGGTAACCCAGTTCTCAGGGGGCATTTAGATGTGGGGACAAGATACATACACATGGATGTATATAACGCAACAATGTACTCTTGTAGCAATTTGAATACAGTAGTCAAACTATTGCTGCATTGGAAAATACAGAACAGCCACATGACATTAAAGGCATGGTAAAGATTACTACTTATCTTTGTAATCATTACAAAGGTTTGATTTTGCTCTTGTTTGGAAGTGAACCAGAAAGGTTATTTAGCCATTACTTTCCTTTCTTATAAATGCTTTAATTTCCTGCTGTTATTATTTGTGGATATACCTTGACAAATCTGGCAACATGAAAATTTCTTCCTGGCTCAAGTCAAATTGTTCAAGAGAACAATTGAATTGCAGTTATAAGGGACCAAAGAGTGTTTGCCCAATTAAAGAGGCAGAGTTTAAATATTTCTAACCTTTCTGCTAATGCAGTAACAAAGGCCAAAATTGATGACACTTTTTGCATTTCAGTTTTTATAAAGATCTGCTTTTTTGTTTTGGGATTTTAAAATTATTGTTAGATTTGGAAGGGAGAGGGGATTTTAATAGCATTGATTTTGGAAACTCTTTTCTCAGTCATAATTGACTTTTCCACAAGGTTAAGTTTTCCTTTGGCTCCAGGATACTCTGTTCACTCTCTGAAGTGGAATTGCTTGACTTTTCTTCCTTGAAAATCCCACCATCTACTGTGAATTAATTACTCTGCATTCCAAGAACCTGATCTTAGAGGAACCCACAATCTTAGGGAAAAAATAAGGTTAATTTCCATGGATCTCTCATGAAATAAAATGTAATAGAATATCTAGATACCAGAGTAAAAACAACAACAACAACAATAAAACCCAGAAAAGAGTGCTAATTCTCTCCCAAGGGCCTCAGAGTTTCCTGCTGGATGCTGAGGCTGAATGGGACTTCCGTGCAGTTCTGTTGCCAACTTATTCTTGTTGATAGCCAATTCTCCATTTGACCTCAGTTCAGGGTGTTTGTCAGAATAGTATAGTAACATCTATGGCATATTTACCTGGTTCTGCTGTTCACTGTCCATGTGGTGTTTTTTTTTTTTTTTTTTTTTTTTTGCTGTACGCGGGCCTCTCACTGCTGTGGCCTCTCCCGTTGCGGAGCACAGGCTCCGGACACACAGGCTCCGCGGCCATGGCTCGCGGGCCCAGCCGCTCCGCGGCATGTGGGATCTTCCGGGATCGGGGCACGAACCCGTATCCCCTGCATCGGCAGGCGGACTCTCAACCACTGCGCCACCAGGGAAGCCCCATGTGGTGTTTTAACTGCAGCCAAAATAATGCTATAATAATCGATATGAGAAGTGTTACTAGTAATAGTAGACAGGCCAATAGATTGTGAATGAAAATGTAGCAGAGTATTTATGATTCTGTTTACCAGTTATTGTTGTAGAGAGAATTGTATTTCTCTTTTATAGTTCAGAAGCACCAGCAAGAATGATGCTTACCTATAAATCTAAAAGCTTGGATTTGGTGAGACCATTTTCTTCTTGCCCTTTTGTCAGGTGAAATTAAAACCACTCAGCCTGCATTCAAGGGATGTTTCTCGGATGGTAAAACATTGAAAGAAGGAATGCACTTACAAAAATCTAATAAAGACAGGGAAAATTTTATTCCATTCATGATAGTGTGGCCTAGAGATTGGCATATTAACAAATGTGGGATGAAATGGCTTAGAGATGCAGTGTATTTATATGGTGATGAAAACAAAACAAAACAAAAACCTAAAAACTAAATAAAAATTGGGAAAAGATATTGGTGCAGTTAAGCACCATGTTTTAAATTCAGTATTTGGCATTAAATGGACACAGCTACTTTAGAATGCACACCATTTAGCTTTGAATTGTTAATTGTGTTAGTTAACCACTCCGCACCAGTAAGATAGTTCTTGAAAGTCCTATGTCTCTGTAATGCTGGGCCCAGAGTTGGCATTAAGACAGTACATGATAAGATAAGGGAACATGTCCTAGTTTTAAGTATGTTGGTTTGGTGAGTAAAAAGTGGATGACCATCACACATAACTTTTTTTTTCAAAAATAATTTGTTATGTGCTAGCTATATTTTAGGGTCTGTCCTAGACACTGGAACTGTAAAGATGCCTCATTAATACAGGCTTTTAATTGTGACAACAATTGTACTAACAATTATGCTATAATGTCTTAGGTAATGTGTCTTCAGTAGTGTGTTACATTTTATATATATACATATGTTTGTAATATATAGGCCATATATATATATGACATAGTTAAAACCATTTAATTATGCCTGAGAGTAATCTTCATAATGGAGATAATGCTTCAAGAGAGTTTGGAGGATCAACATGAAATCATGTTCTAAGTGGAGACAGGGAGAACATATGGAAATAAACGGAGATGTTTGTATTCAGTAGTGGCATGTGAAGTGGTATGAGAGGAGCACAGGAAATAAGGAAGTTAAATAACATTTAAAAGCTAATCTCTAAGAAGGATGTTACATAATGATTAAAGGATCAATCCAGGAAGAATATGTAACAATTATAAATGTATATGCAGGCAACATAGGACCACCTGAATACATAAAGCAAACATTAACAGACATAAAGGGAGAAATTGACAGTAACACAATAATAGTAAGGGACTGTAACATCCCAATTACATCAATGGACAGATCATCCAGACAGAAAATCAGTAAGGAAACACAGGCCTTAAATAACACATTAGACCAATGGACTTAATAGTTATTAATAGATATATACAGCATGCAATCCAAAAGCAGCAGAATAAACATTCTTTTCAAGTGCACATGGAGCACTTTCCAGGATAGATCACCTGCTAGGCTATAAAACACGTCTCATTAAATTAAAGAACATTGAAAGCATATCAAGCATCTTTCCTGACTGCAAAGCTATGACTCTATAAATCACCTACAAGAAAAAAAAATTCAAAAAAACATAAACACATGGAAGCTAAACAATATGCTACTAAACAGCCACTGAAGAAATAAAAGAAGAAATAAAAAATACCTGGAAACAAATGAAAATAAACAAACAAAAACCCAGTGACCCAAAATCTATGGGACACAGCAAAAGCAGTTCTTAGAGGGAAATTGTGGCAATACAAGCCTACCTTGGGAAATAAAAATCTCAAATGAACAACCTAACCTTATACCTAAAAGAACTAGAAAAAGAAGGAAAAACAAAACCCAAAGTTAGTAGCAGGAAAGAAATTATAAATATCAGAACAGAAATAAATGAAATAGAGGCTTAAAAAAAAACCAATATAAAGACAAATGAAACTAAGAGCTGGTTCTTTGAAAAGATAAACAAAATTGATAAACCCTTATACAGCTTCATCAAGTCAAAAAAGGAGATGACCCAAATCAATAAATCAAAAAGGAAAAAGCAAAAAATGAGACTGACACCACAGGAATACAAAAGATCATAAGTGATTACTCTGAACAATATGTCAATAAAATAGACAACCTAGAAGAAGTGGACAAATCCCTAGAAATGTACAGTCCCCCAAGACTGAACCAGGAAGAAATAGAAAATATGAACAGATGAATTACCAGTAATGAAATTGAATCAGTAATTTAAAAAAATCCCTACAAACAAAAGTCCAGGACCAGATGGCTTCACAGGTATATTCTGCCAAATACTTAGAGAAGAGTTAACACTCATCCTTCTCAAAATACTCTAAAAAATTCAGAAGGAAGTAATGCTTCTGAACTCATTCTGTGAGACCAACATCACCCTGATGCCAAAACCAAAGACACTACAAAAAAAAAAAATTATGGGCCAGTATACTGATGAACATAGATGCACATATCCTCAACAAAATTTTAGCAGTTAGAATTCAACAGTACATTAACCACATTTGTGGTTCAATATCCACAAATCAATTAATATGATAAACTACATTAATAGTTCAAAGAATAAAAATCATGATTATCTCAATAGATGCAGAAGAAGCTTTTGAAAAAATTCAGCATCCATTTATGATAAAAATTCTCCACAAAGTAGATACAGAAGGAACATAATAACGGCTATATATGATAAGCCCACAGCTAACATCATGCTCAGTGGTAGGAAAGCATTTCATCTAAGATCAGGAACAAGACAAAGATGCCCACTCTCAACAGTTGTATTCAACATAATATTTGAAGTCCTAGCCACAGCAATCAGATAAGAAAAAGAAATAAAAGGAATCCAAATTGGAAAGGAAGAAGTAAACCTATAACTGTTTGCAGTTGATGTGATATTATACATAGAAAATCCTAAGGATAACTTAAAAAAATCTCTGGAGTTCATCAATGAGTTCAGTAAATTTGTAGCATTCAAAATTAATATACAGAAATCTGTTGCATTTCTATACCCTAACAACAAACTATTGGAAAGAGAAATTAACCAAATAACCCCATTTACAATCACATCAAAAATAATCAAATACCTAGGAATAAACCTAACTAAGGAGGTAAAAGAACTGTACTTGCAAAATTATAAGACACTAATAAAAGAAACTGAAGACAACACAAACATATGGAAAGATGCTCTGTGCTCATGGATTGGAATAATTAATATTGTTGAAATGACCATACTACTCAGTGCAATCCCTATTAAAATACTAGTGGCATTTTTCACAGAGGTAGAACAAATAATTTAAAAATGTATATGGAAGCACAAAAGAATAGCCAAATAATCTTAAGAAAGAAAAACAGAACTGGAGATATCACAGTCCGTGAATTCAGACTACAAAGATACAGTCATCAAAACGTAGTATTGGCACAGAAACTGACACATAGATCAATGGAACAGAATTGAGAGTCCAGAAGTAAACCCACACACTTATGGTAAATTAATCTACAACAAAGGAGGCAAGAATATACATTGGAGAAAGGTCAATATCTTCAACAAGTGGTGCTGGGAAAACTGGACAGCTATATATAAAAGAATGAAATTAGAACATTCTCTAACACCATACTCAAAAATAAACCCAAAAGGAATTAAAGACCTAAATGAAAGACTGGAAACCATAAGACTCTTAGAAAAAAAATATAGACAGAACACTCTTTGACATAAATCATAGCAATATTTTTGGGGGGTCTGTCTTCTAAGGCAAAAAATTAAAAAAACAAACAAATGGGATCTAATTAAACTTAAAAGCTTTTGCACAGCAAAGGAAACCATCAATGAAATAAAAAGACAGTGTACTGAATGGGAGAAAATATCTGCAAATGATGTGACCAGTAAGGGGTTAATACCCAAAATATACAAACAGCTCATAAAACACAGTATCAAAAAAACAAACAACCCAGTTGAAAAGGCAGAAGATCTGAACAGACTTTTTTCAAAGAAGACATACAGATGGCCAACAGGTACATGGAAAGATGCTCAACATCATTAATCATCAGAGAAATGCAAATCAAAACCACAATGAGATATCACCTCGTACCTGTCAGAATGAACATAGTCAAAAAGACCACAAATAACAAATATTGACTAGGATGTAGAGAAAAGGGGACCCTCGTACACTCTTGGTGGGAATGTAAATTGGTGCAACCTCCGTGGAAAACAGTATTGAGGTTTCTCAAAAAAATAAAAATAGAACTACCATATGATCCAGCAGTTTCACTCCTGGGTATATATCTGAAGAAAACAAAAACACTAATTCGAAAACATACATGTGCTCCAATGTTCATAGTGCATTATTTATAATAGTCAATGTATGGAAGCAACCAAAACATCCATCAATTACATGAGTGGATAAAGAAGATGTGGTATATACATATATACAATGGAATACTATTCAGCCATAAAAAAGAACAAAATTTTTCTATTTGCAACAACATGGATGGATTTGGAGGGTATTATGCTTAGTGAAATAAGTCAGACAGAGAAAGACAAACACTGCATGATGTTATATGTGGAATGTAAACTATAAAACAAATGGATGAATATAACAAAACATAAACAGACTCACAGATACAGAGAACAAACTAGTGTTTAACAGTGGGGAGAGAGTAAGGGGGAGGGGCAATATAGGGGTAAAGGATTAAAAAGTACAAATGTCAGTGTGCTAAGAGAATTCTCGTGAATGGTCATGTCCTATTTGCAAACTTATTTTGCAAAAACATATGCAAGAACTTTTTGGGATATGAAATAAACTAATTTACCTTATGAACAGATGAACAGATTTCTTAAGGGCCTATTGAAGGAGGTATTCCACCATCATTTGAGGGTCTAGAAATGTCCTTTACCTGTCTTTAGAAATTGGTTTAAAAGTCAGTAAGCTCACTTGGGTGTGAGAATAGTGTCAGGAAAATAATATGCTTAGAAATTCCCTTAGCGTCAACCCTTAGAGGAGAAATGAGACTGCTTCAGTGGGGTTACAGCATTTTCTCTTGTTTTATAGTAACAGAGAATCACAGATAACTGGATGAAGTAATCTTTGCTAATTAATAGCAGGATATTGGATGGCAGTTCACATGAGACCAAGAGATAGAAGACTATTGGCCTGTAATATTTCTACCTTGGAAACATACTTAATTATTAGGAATATATAGAGTATATACGAATATAATTCAAATATTCTCTCCAAAAGTGTGAAAGCTGATAAAAGTTTAAAAGGAAAGGAACATTAAATACTTAGAGGGAATTAGGTCACCTGGTATCTAAATTGGAATTAGTTTCTAGTGGTTCTGTTTTATTGCATTTGTATCTCAGTTTAGTGATTTTTTAAATCAAGTGTAACAGTCTTATCTTAGTATGATATAGCAAATGTTTACTGAATTACTGTACTTAGTGAAAATATTGAAGAGTGCCTACTTTAAGCATTCATTAGCCTGTTCTTGACATTAAAAATTTTTTTAAATTTATCTCAGGGTTTAATTCACATGATTGAAATAAGAGCGGGAGAGAACTTCCCTTGACAAATGATAGATGCAGGATATTTGGGGAGAAAGTCTACCATTGAATAGAAGTTACTCCTTGGGGGGAAGAATAAACTTGTGGAAAAATGGGTCTTTTTTACAACATGTGAGCCCTGCTTAATTTGACCTAAAAAGGAAGAACACTTGTTCTTTTTTGTTTAATATGTTATATATTTATTCAGAATTAGCACAACTGAATTGATAATTCAGTACAGTGTACTACTGAAACCAGAGTATGTGGCATCACAGAGGAGGCAGATCGTCAAGAACCTAGAACTAGATGTGAGTTTGGATTTTTCCAGTGGTTTTACCAGTAATAGTTTAGCTTTTCTAATCTTAAAATTGCACTAAGACCATACTCCTGTAACAACACATCACTTTTACCTGATATCTGGCCATTCTGATTGTCTTTGTTACTCATTAAGCTGTAAAGCCCTTGAAAGACATGCTGGGGTCCTTCTTTATATTTCCAAGTGCCAGCATCTATCATGTAAAGGGCAAATTTTTAATGCTATGGAATTCAAAATGGAAATCTCTTCAATTGAGAGTGAAATACTGAGTTTTGTTATTTTTATTTATTTTTTTGCTTTTTGGAAGAAATTGTTTTACTGTTGACAAAACCAAAATGATCTCCTATGTGGAGATCAGCATTCCATGCCAAGGCCAGGTGGTCCAGACGCCCTGGAATGAAATCATATTAAATAGAAGATATGAGGGTCATGAAGTGATGGAAATGGTCCATCACTTGCAGAAAGATTGAGGAGGAAGGTAAAGGAGAGAAAACAAAGACAGTCACTGGGCCAGCTTGGACTGAAACTGTGGTTTTACCCAGTGGTCTTGGCTCAATACACTAGGTAGTTGATTTTTGAATAATTTTTAGAGTTAAATATTGCCCCCTTTGTTGTTCCCCAGAGAAGAGAGATCATGGAAACCACAAATGATTTCAAATTATTTATGTCTATCAGTTTTTGATCTTTAACAGTCTAGGAGGGGAGATGAGACAAACAAATAACTACAGAAATAAGTGCCTTAAGAGAAAATAAGAATTTTAAGGAAGGGGAGGCTAAACCAGTGAGATGTGAGGGCGATAGGGTATGTTTGTTAAGAAGAAAGCTTTTACATGGGCCTTAGCAGAAGGGCATGCTTTAGACAGGGGTTCATATGAAGGGGACAGAATCCCAGGTGAAGCAAACCATGTGAGTAAAGACACAGAAGTGGAAAGTCATAGAACATATTTAGAGTAAAACCAGTAATCAAGTTGGACATGGATATGGAATGGATGAAGGTAAGGGCCATGGCTTTAGGGTAGAGACAGAACTCTAGGCTGTGGTCTTTGGCCTTATAATGGTCATGAGATGCTAGAACTTGAAGTATTACCCTCTCTGTCCCTGTGCGACACTCTGAGCTCCAACAATACTAAACTTTTTTTTTTTTTTTTTAACATTCTAGACCTTTGGAGCTAGTCTCTGTCTGACCACTGACCATGATCCTAAGGCTTCCCTCATTCCCCTTCACCCTCATGAACTTCTCCATAGCTCTGACCTATCACCTGGATAACCTCTACTTCTTAGAAATTGTTTCCTCTGGGAATCCTTTGAGATGACATAGGCTTTCTGCTCCCCAGTCACATTATTTCACTGCATTGTAATTGCACTGCTTGTGTGCACTGTTAACCAGGCTACTGTGCAAGGTCTGTGACGTTGGGGACTTCATCTGTGTTGTTCACTGTTATTTTCCCAGCATTTAGCACAGTATCTGGTAAATAAAAGATGCTTGAACTGAATTCAAGCTTTGCCCCTTCTCATGTTTCTTTTACCACCTTTGTCTTTCTTTCTCTTGGCCAATGCTCTACAAGGACGTGGTTCTCAGTCCATTTTCAGACTTGGATAAAACAGCATATTGTAGTGCCTGGGATCTGGCTTCCTGAGTAGCAGCTGAGGGGCCGGTAGTTCAACCTGGGAGATACAACCTGAAAGGGTAGGAGACTTAGCTCCTTGAGGAGTGAAATGTCACTCAAGGGAAACGTGATTTTGGAGGGAGCCAGGCTATTCCCAGTGCACCTGTATATTATTCCAATATCTTCTTTTTAATCCTTCCAGAGAAATCCGGTTTTCCAAATACACAAATCTGGCCTATATACCTTTGTGTTTTATTGTATTGGGTTGGCCAAAAAGTTCGTTCAGGTTTTTCATACCATCTTATGGAAAAACCCGAATGAACTTTTTGGCCAAACCAATAAAATGGTAGCCAGCAAAACACATTGCATAGCATTGCTTCATATTTTCCTTGCTTTACTCCTGGTGTTTTTTCCCCTGTCACTGCCTCCTTGCCTTGCAACTTGCAAAGAAAGTGGGGTTTTTTGGGCTGTGCCCTGTGGCATGTGGAGTCTTAGTTCCCCGACCAGGGATTGAACCCATGCACCCTGCAGTGGAAGCACCTAGTCCTATCCACTGGACTGCCAGGAAGTTCCCAGATAAAATATTAACACCTTAATTCTCATCATAAGCTCTACTTTCTAGAGGGCTCAGCGACACAAAACTCAATGAGTATGTATTGAAAGAAAGAATGAGAGATGCTATTTTTAAGGATTTATTATAATAATCTAGATGAGACATAGTATGAGCCTGAAAGATGGTGGCAGCTGTAAAAGCTCTTCTTTTTTCTCTTTCATTTTCCTTCTCTTTTTTTCCTCTCTCACCCTCATTTTCCTTCCTCTTCTTTTATGTATCATCCAATTTTCTTTTTTCATTTCTTCCTGTTCCTCATCCTTTCCCTCTTCTTTTCATCTGGCATAAAGCCATGGCTCACGGGCCCAGCCGCTCCGTGGTATGTGGGATCTTCCTGGACCAGGGCACAAACCTGTGTCCCCTGCATTGGCAGGAGGACTCTCAACCACTGTGCCACCAGGGAAGCCCTCAGTAGGTATTTCTTGAACAAATGAAAACAAACCCCTGCATCTAGTCTTACCATTCAGTTTCAGGCTTTTCTTTTCACATTGGAACAGCTCTTCTCTTCTTTGCGATCGTTCACATACACCTGCACTTCATTAACGAACAGTTAAGTTCTTTTCAGAGTCGAAGATTGCATTTGGAAAAAATCTGCTGAGACTAGTGCATTTACAATCTTTAGTTGGGTGTCTCACTAAACTTCATTTTGTCAGCTGGATTAGATTTTTCTTGAACACCAGGCCAAGAGGTAATTAGGTTCCTCTTGGCAGTGCAATTTCTGAAACAAAGTTATCCCTTCCGAATCTATTTGTCCAGCCTTGTTGAATATGTGAATGCAAGTAGGACATAGAAGAAATATCCACTTATTGTCCAGCTCTTCCTGCAGGAAAGTTTCACAACTTTCTCACCAATTTATTTTAGTCATTAGCATTTTTCCATGCTCTAGTTTGAACTTCACACCAGGTTCTCTCCTCAAGAGGAAAGAGTCACTTAGTAAGATCTCTGTGTGTCTAAGAATGGTTAAATTACTCTTTGTGTTTTCTGGCCATTTTCTCAATAATGGAGAGAAGAATCAACTTCCATGTCAAGGAAATTCCCTGGTGGAGCAGTAGTTAAGAATTTGCCTGCCAGTGCAGGGGACACAGATTCAATCCCTGGTCTGGGAAGATCCTACATGCCGCGGAGCAACTAAGCCCAGACACCACAACTACTGAGCCCTCAAGCCACAACTACTGAAGCCCGCGTGCCTGGAGTCGTGCTCCACAACAAAAGAAGCCAGTGCAATGAGAAGCCTGTGCACCGCAACAAAGAGTAGGCCCTGCTCGCCGCAACTAGAGAGAGCCTGTGCGCAGCAACGAAGACCCAATGCAGCCATAAATAAATAAATAGATAGATAGATAGATAGATAGATAAATAAATAAAAGACCCTTTGCTTTAAAAAAAAAAATTTCCATGTCAAGAGAAAAGCTGAAAAAACAGCTGAATTGTGATACCCCTTCTAATTTTAAGATTCTCTGTGTCTCCATGTGGAATATAATTGTAGTTCATTTTATTCTTTCAAGGTCTGCTTTTCTAAGACTTTGATTTTATTCCAAACTGTTGATGAAATGTACCTGAGTTGTCCCAGTTCTTTTAGGCTCGAAGCTCAGTACTGAACCCAGATATTTCTTTTTGAATAAGCTATAGCATTTTAAATGCAGTGTTCCCACATTGTACTTTTTTTTTTTTTTTTTTTTTTTTCTTTTTGCTGTATGCGGGCCTCTCACTGTTGTGGCCTCTCCCGTTGCGGAGCACAGGCTCCGGACGCGCAGGCCCAGCGGCCATGGCTCACGGGCCCAGCCGCTCCGCGGCATATGGGATCCTCCCAGACCGGGGCACGAACCCGTATCCCCTGCATCGGCAGGCGGACTCTCAACCACTGCGCCACCAGGGAGGCCCGCCACATTGTACTTTTTATTGTCCTGCCCAACCCCATATCAGATTCTTTCCCAGGGTTCCAAACTTCAGGATATTGTCTCTCCTGCTGCCAAATGTTCATGCTAAAAACCTGGGCAATATCCTTGGCATTTCACTGTCATTCACCTCTTTGCCCACACTCAGTCTGTCACCAAATTTTGTTAGTTCTGTTATCGAACCAAAACTTGGATCCACTCGCCCACATGTGGTAAAGCCAATCTACTGATGCTGGGTTGTGGTGAAGGAAAGTGCAGCATTTATTATAAGGCGCTGTACAGGGTATGTGGGACAGCTAGCGCTCAAAAAGTCTGAACTCCTCTATGGCTTTCAGCAAAGCTTTTTTTTTTTTTTTTTACATCTTTATTGGAGTATAATTGCTTCACAATGGTGTGTTAGTTTCTGCTTTATAACAAAGTGAATCATTTATACATATACATAAGTTCCCATATCTTTTCCCTCTTGCGTCTCCCTCCCTCCCTCCCACCCTCCCTATCCCGCCCCTCTAGGTGGTCACAAACCACCGAGCTGATCTCCCTGTGCTATGTGGCTGCTTCCCACTAGCTACCTATTTTACGTTTGGTAGTGTATATATGTCCATGCCTCTCTCTCGCTTTCAGCAAAGCATTTTTAAAGACAAGGTGAGTGAGGGGAGTCCCAGGGCATGTGATCAGCTTGTGCATAATTTTCCAATTGGTTGATGGCGAGGTAACAGGGCAGTGACACAGGGGTTAATGGTATCAATCCTCAGGTGCCAGTAGGTCGGGGACTATGTGCTCATGGTCATCAAGTAGTTAATTTCTTCCATTCGGTGGGGTTTTAGCATCTGTAAAGCAGCTCAGGAAACATGCATCAGATACTGTTATCTAGGTACTCCACACAGGAGCTAAAGCAGAGGATAACGGGGACAGGACTGTTCTGGGAAGCCCCACAGGGTCCTGCTTGGTTACAACTCTACTATTTTTTTGTTGTTGTTGTTTATTCTATTTATTTCTATCTCCCTTCTAGCATTATTTCTCATTTGAACTACTGTAATAGTTTCCTGACTTATTTCCCTCCTTCTACTCTTACCCCCATATAAATAGAGTGGGGCATATTTAATGTGGTTTAGCACATGGTCTCTGCAGAAACACTACCTCTGTCCACATTCTCACTCTGTCACTTACAAGCTGTGTGGGGATGATGATCATTCCTAGCTCATAGAGTACCTTGAAAACTAAATGAACACACACCCTTACACATCACTTAGAACAGAGCCTTATACAATAAGCACTGAATAACTATGAGCTATTATTATTTTCCTTTTCCACACTCCAGCTGAAGCAACTTTACAAGAAAGCTTATCTGAGTCTATTGCTCCCATGCAAAATGACTTCAGTGACCCCCTCTGAATTAAAACTTCATAACATCTCTCACATAGCGATGTATGATCTGGCCCTGGCAAACCTCTCCAGCCTCAACACCCTCCCTTCCACTCCTTCTTTTGCAGCCACATGGTGTGGCATTGAGCAAGTTAGTTGACCTTTCCGTGCTTGAGTTTCCATCTTGCGGCTAGATGCTAGCATCACGTGGTCACCTAGGCAGCAAAGAACAGGAGAATCATGGACCCAGATCTTAAACATCTTGATTCAGAGCTGATACTCTTGCACAGTACATTTAAGAGACTAGTCATTGTGTCCCTGTTTCAATGAAGAAGAGTGAGGGAAGGGGGAATCCCCTGGCTAAGCAGCCATTTCCTAGCAATGGCTGTACACTTTGGAAGAGAAACACAGATCTTTGAGGGGCAGCTCGCTGTCTCTGCCACAGGTATTCTTTTCTATTAATTAATTACCCCTGTATTAATTTCCTATTGATGCTGTAATAAACTTAATGACTTAAGACAACACAAATTGATGATCTAACAGTTCTGGAGGTCGGAAGTGTGAAATGGGTCTCACTGGGCTAAAATCAAGATGTGAGCAGAGCTGTCTTCCTTCTGGAGACTCTAAGGGACAATCCATACCTCACTTTTCCAAGCTTCAGGATGACCCCCTTATTTCTTGGCTCATGACTCCTTCCTCTGTCTTCAGAGCTACCTGGCAACATCTTCAGATGTCTTTCTATGACCCTTATTCCTCCCTCATCCACTTATAAGGATTCTTGTGATCACATTGGTCCCACCTGGATAATCTAGAATAATCTCTCCATCTCAAAGTCAGTTGATGAGGAATCTCAATTCTACACCAACTTAATTCCCCTTTGCCATGTAACATAATGTATCACAGGTCGTAGGGAGTAAGATTTAGACATTATTCTGCCTACTCAAACCCTTTCTCTACTGAGAAATACTTGTGGTTTACTAAAATTAAACGAGAGGGTGGTCCTTGTGAATATATGGGTATGTAGTATGATGTTAGGGGGGACAGAGGTCCAATTAGCTTATAATTAAGAATTTAGGTGCTGAAGTTGGGATTGCCATGTTTGAGCACCAGCTCCCCTGTTTCCTACCGATATAATGTTGGACGGGTCACATAGCCTCTCTAAGCCTTCAGGCTTCTCCTCTGTAAGATGGAGATAACACAGGACTTCCCTGGTGGTCCGGTGGTTAAGACTCTGTGCTTCCAGTGCAGGGGGTGAGGGTTCGATCCCTGGTCAGGAAACCAAGACCCCACGTGCCGTGCGGCGCAGCTAAAAATAAATACATGAATAAAAATAAAATAAAATGGAGATGACAGTGGAGTTGTCAGGAGAAAATGAGATGATCCATATTTAAAGGAGAAAAAAATCATAGCCCAGTACCTGATATATACTGAGCACTCAATGAGTACAAAGTGTTATTTGTTCTTTTTCAGACAGTAAAAGCTTTGCTTTCTTGTGTATTCGCACATTTATCGGGGCCCTGCCGTTGGTGACACAGTGTATCAAATATTAGAGATGGAGGGATGCACAAATCAACCTTGACTATCAGGAGGTCAAAGCCAATTTGGAGAAACATAAAAATGAATTATGCGGCCTCCCTGGTGGCACAGTGGTTGAGAGTCCGCCTGCCGATTCAGGGGACACGGGTTCGTGCCCCGGTCCAGGAGGATCCCACGTGCCGCGGAGTGGCTGGGCCCGTGAGCCATGGCCGCTGAGCCTGCGCGTCCGGAGCCTGTGCTCCACGCAACCGGAGAGGCCACAGCAGTGAGAGGCCTGCGTACCGCAAAAAAAAAAAAAAAAAAAAAAAAAAAGAATTATGTAGGTATAATATAAAGAATATTATATTCCAGGTGTGTAAAAAGTATTTTTCAAATGCAAAATTAAAAAGCAAGCAACCCAGAAGAGGAAAGGAGTAAGTCTTTTAAAGTTTCTATTAAAATGCAAATAGTTCAGCTTTTTCATCTGTAGAATGAGGAACTTAGAATATGATCCAACAGCAAAGTTTCTTTCGCTAATAAGATTATGTGATCACTTCTCTCTGGAAAGGGCGTGACTCAGGCACTGGCCAGATACTTCACTGCCCTGCATCTGGTATGATGTGGATAGGAAAGGTCACTCCTGAAGCTCCGTGTCAGTTAATATCTTCTTGAGATTAGTCAGTCACCAATAACATGGCACTAATCTGTGAGTTCTCTACGAGTGCCTTCAGAATCGACTGCTAACAGATTTCGTACTTCCCTAGAAATTGGGAGTTGGGTATGTAAACATCCCATTCAGAGAATCCCAGTTGACTGGATGAAGTCCACAGACCATGACTTAAGCATTCTGTTGCAACAGTTTGGCACAGAAAAATCAGTAGATGTGCGAATTTTGGAATGGTATAATAAATAGAACATATAACAAAAGTTTTGACTTTTTCAAAATGTTCCCCAGGGCTGTTCAGTTATTTAATTGAAATGACCAGTCATAAAATGACTCTCCAGGATTTCTTATTATGTAAACAGGGAATTGAAAGACAAACAGTTCTAAAGAAATTGTGCAAAGTCATTGTAGCAAGAGCTATTAGTAAACTCAAATGTGAATAGCTGACACACATCTCAAGAAGAGTAAAGGGTCTCAGATATTATTCTACTTGCCAGAAAACAAGTTTGCCTGCAATCTTTTCATAGATACTGACAGAAGACATTAGACCCCTTGGTCAGAGACAAAGAGCATTTGTTACTCACAGCCATGTGAGTTGCCAGAATGTCATAATTGGTACTGGTTTCTGGAGCCCCAGTTCCCATAGTGCAACACACAGGGGCCTGTGATGCCTGCATGCATAGTGAGTTGTGTAAGGGGAGAGAGACATTGAGCCTTAGAGAGCCCAGTCCTTCATAATGAGCTGGAAGCAAACCTGTACAACCTTTGCCCTGGAGTGTGACTTTATCCTTCTCTTCCAAGGCTGTTCTCTCTATAAGCATGCTTTAAAATATAGTCTGGAAAAAAATCTGTCATTATCTCTGATCATAAGATATGCAGAAATATGACAGATCCATGGAGAAACTGTCCCTACAAAACAACAACACACATGCATACACATTGGTTAATATATCCCTTAAAACGAAAAATGTAACAAATTGTATATAGTGAGTGATCTGCTGGTTTTCCGAATATAATCAAGACCTAGTATCTTCACTATATGAAACCATAGAATGCCCCATGTCTCCAAAATCTTTGATTGGCTAAAAGCAACCTCATTTTACAGTATCCTATCTTGTGGTGTTAGTTCATAAAAGGCAATTATTACAGTAAAAAACACACACAATCAACAGATACTTCTATTTAGAAAATGTCCTCTCTATTTTGAAAATTACAGCATCCAGACTTCTGGGAAATGTGTTCTATTTCCCTGAATCAAACAGAAACTGTAAAAGTATTGGGCTATTGATGTGCACCTTTATCCAGCAAGCTCTAAGAAGAATTTATTAAGGGTAGAGAAACAAATATGTAACAGATTGGCTTCTCCTGCAGAAGTTTTTGAGATGTGAAATTTTAAATGATTCTGCCAAATTGTTGGTTGGTAGAGCTAATATTTTGGAAATTCTACTCCAGACAACGAAAGGTTTGTATGTATAACTTGCCACCTATTAATCTCAAGGTAGCAAACTTTAAAAAAAAATAGAAGATTTTATTGTGGGCATTTTCAGATGTACATGAAATTGAAATAATAGTTATTACACTTCGATAAAATGGAATCATGTGGAAAGAAACACTGAACTGAGAATGAAGTATATAGAATTCTAATCCCGTCTGTACCACTGATGATGATACTTAGCCTTAGGCAGATGGGTTACTCAATTCTGGCTTCAATTTATCCTTTTATAAATTAAAGATGATAGAATGTATTCATTCTCACCTCATAGGTATATTAAATACTAGTGGGAAATACAAATGAAAAAAAATTAGTTACATTCTGAAGAAAATTTGTTTATATGTAATTATCTTTTTCTAGTTACCTGTATAGTCTCCTTTCCCTGAAATAGAATTGATTGGAGACACTACAGTTACATCATTTCCCCAAAATTCTACACCTGCAATTTTCTTTTTTCTAGTTAGGATATACTATGAAATTGGTGAGACTCATTTCGTATTCTTTAGACCAGATAAAGCTTGAAAACCACATCTATCATTTTTAAGACTGATAACTTCATTTAAATAAACTATGTAGTTAGTTGTTGATTTAAGAGTACTTTTCCACATTTATATGTTTAGGCTATGA
This sequence comes from Mesoplodon mirus, assembly GCF_964341445.2. Lineage (NCBI taxonomy): Eukaryota > Metazoa > Chordata > Mammalia > Artiodactyla > Ziphiidae > Mesoplodon > Mesoplodon mirus. The sequence continues at coordinate 54,728,834 of NC_138984.1, forward strand.
GAAACTATTATTTGAAGCAAGAGTTAAAGAAATGGAATCTTGGAACTAATTGAGAGGAAAATTAGGTAACATTTAAGCAGTAATTATCAACAAACCTGGTGATATGAATGGCCTATGGTACTTGTCAAATGTATATGTTTCTCAGCTCCTCCCCTGACATTCTGCTTCAGTGGGTCTAGAAATTTGTAACTTTTTCAAGTGATAAAACGGGTGATTCTTTTTTTTTTTTTTTTTTTTTGCGGTACGCGGGCCTCTCACTGTTGTGGCCTCTCCCGTTGCGGAGCACAGGCTCCGGACGCGCAGGCTCAGCGGCCATGGCTCACAGGCCCAGCCCCTCCGCTGCATGTGGGATCTTCCCGGACCGGGACACGAACCCGTGTCCCCTGCATCGGCAGGCGGACTCTCAACCACTGTGCCACCAGGGAAGCCCAAACAGGTGATTCTTATACAAGAGGAAGGTTAGGGAACATTGACACAATTTAATATTTTTATCCTAAATATGCAAATTGAGACCTGCAGTAGTTGAACTTGCCTCATCCTCAGCATTGGTTCGTTGTAGACCTAAGGGTAAGCCCAGTGTCTTAGACTTCTATTCATTGCCCACTTTTTTCACCTATTACCCTGGCCTAAAAGTTAATGTGCTTACAAAATATGCACCATCTATACTAACTTACACTGATTTTTTTCTTCACACTCACTAGTCTAATACTTTCTTTCCAGCTAAATTTGGCAACTATTCAAGTTCTGGGGTCTGGAAAGCAGCCCCAGGAATTACAGAGCTCCCATAAGAACTTGTTCCAATGATAACTTTAGATGTCGAGGCTCAGTGTGGAGTTTGCAGCTTTAGCATCAAAGCTTTGAATGATTTGCTAACTCTAATTGTTTTTTAGCTAGGATTTTATGGGTTTCTGTTTCCTGGTTCTTCTTACATCTTATAGAAGCTACGTGGCTTTTCTTTATGACCCTGCAGAAAACTTCTATTGTGATAATACTGTGTCAAAAATCCTTGAAAATCTGCAACCTGTTATAAAGATGAAGATGATTATCTTTGTACTCAGTTTCCAAATGGCTCGAGGTAGACTTAAAGCTTAAAAGACATGGTGGCTATATAACAGGCATCAGTCTATGAATCTTAATTTAGTAAGACTTTCTCTGGCTTTCTCTTTTATTCTTTGTAGGGGGGGAAACCTTATACAGTATAATTTAGACCCTGTTGTCACAGTAAATGTGTTTTTTTCTTCTTTTTATGTCAGAAAGAAGGCTTCTTAAAGGAGCTTTATTCTCTTTTTCTTCCCGTCCTATTTTGAACATTATATAATACTTTTAAACTCAGCTTTCCACGGCAGTTTCCTCATTCCATTTATAATTACAAGCATTTTTTACATATCTTTTGACCATTTTTATCATGGGGTGGGGAAGTTATGAAATAGATCTGTTTCTGAGTGCCTCATGATCATTTCCAAATGAGAATATGGGTGAGCATTTTGGGGAAAATGTAGGACTTGAAAGAAATTTTTATTCAAGTGTACTTGACATTTGATGTTAGAGGATATACCAGAATATGTTTTGATGTTTTTCCAGAGGATTGTTGAGGCCGGGGCGGGGGCGAAAAGGAGGTCCTGCATAACTCAAGTAAGAGCCACCTTGGGAGGGGGTAGCATTGGAGAGATAGAGGAGAGAGCAAGGGGCTGGGGGATGGAACTGACAGGTGGGTGAGGCCCATAACTAATTGTGGATATGGGCAAGTGAGGTTGATTTCAAGCGCCTGGATGAGACAGTCACTGAAAAGACACGTTGCACGGCTAATTCCTTCACATATTTTAACAGTATATGTAGCCTTACCCTACTTGCTCAGAGGGTTGCCCTGTATCATCATTTATGATCTCCATAATTACTGGTCTCCCCACTCCTACCTCAAACCCACCTCCGTTTTCAGAGAAGCCATGTACACATCTGTCCTTGGAAATGTTTCCTTTTAATTGGAGAGTATTGGAATAGACCAGGAAACTTTATTACTTGTGTTCATGTAACATAGTAGCAATACATTTATTAACTGCCTAATATTAAGTGACTGTCTCTCAGCTCTAGACTAACCCTTCTCTCTCTCTCTCTCTTTTTTTTTTTTTTTGCCGTATGCGGGCCTCTCACTGTTGTGGCCTCTCCCGTTGCGGAGCACAGGCTCCGGATGCGCCGGCTCAGCAGCCATGGCACACGGGCCCAGCCGCTCCACGGCATGTGGGATCTTCCCAGACCGGGGCACGAACCCGTGTCCCCTGCATCGGCAGGCGGACTCTCAACCACTGTGCCACCAGGGAAGCCCCCTTCTCTCTTTATGTAGGTGAAGGCTAGAAGTCAAAGTATAACCTTAGCAGTGTGGTAGTGACCATTCCTGTTATCTTTACTGAGATAGTGGAATCATAGTGTTTGCAGTTTGAAAGGGGCTGGATTGATTGTCTGGTGCACACCTTTCTCTGACATGGTGATTTCCTTTTGAAGCGTCCCTCAGTTTAGTTTGAGATTGCATGCTAGTGATAACTAATTTATCACTATATAAAGTTCCAATTATTGCATAGACTTCTCTTATGTTGAATTGCTTCTTGTTAATTTCCATCCATTTCTCCCAGCTCTGTGCTTAGGAGCTACCTAAAATTGATCTATTTTGTATATGAAACCCCTTCATAATTTAAAGCTAGCCACACTAAACTCCCTACATTTTTTCTCTCTATACCAAACATTCCCGTCTTCAACTTTATCTTCGAGGGTCATATTTTCATATTCTTTCATCATAAAGGATGCTTAATGAACTCTAATCATTTCATAATGAAGTATGATTTCCTTTCTGTGTGGTTACTTGTCTCTTTAAAAATAAACCTTTGAATTTGGCCTGGGATTATATCACACTGAATACCCTGTCGAATCTACCCTCTTTCCCTGTTCAGAATTGGTTTGTTTTCTCCCTCCACTTCCATGTCTAAAATTTCTTATGTAGTAAGGCCCTAAATAATTTATCTTAAAGCAGCCTAAAGGGACAGAGTTCCCTGGCTGAAAGTGGGGAGTATAGGAATTTTAATGGGTCATCTAGTTATGTGGAGTCTGAAAAAAGAAGTTGGGCAGATGGGGCCCCAGTTTCTTTCTCTAACAGAGTAAAAAGGGATTCCCCTCCCTGCCATGCAGACAATATAGAAGGCTAACTGGTTTTCCCTCTGGAATAGTGCTTCTCAGATGTTAATGAATGTGCAAATTACCTGGCGATCTTTTAAAATGCAGATCATGAGTCAGTAGGTCTGGGCTGGGATTGGGATCCTGCGTTTCTAAACTCCCAGGAGATGCCTATGCTTTTGCTCCATGGACCACACTTAGAACAGCGCTATCCAGTAGAAATCTAATGTGAGTCACAAATATGAGTCACACAGTAATTTTTCTAGGAGTCACATTAAAAAAGAAAAAAAGTCAGAAGAAATAGGTTAAATTAATTTTAGTAGTATACTTTATCTAGCTTAACATATCTAAAACATTATTATTTCAACATGCAATCAGTATAACAATAACTGAGATATTTTAAAATTATTATTAAATTAATTATTATTAAATTATTTTTTGTATTAAATGTATGTATTTTGTACTTATAGCACATCTCTTGGATTAGCCACATTTCAAGTGCTCATTAACTACATGTGGCTATGTGGCTTCTGGGTACCATATTGGGTCATACAGCTCAAGGTATAGAGAGTTGGATATCTCAGAACCTGGGAATAATACAAATAACTAGTATTTGTTGATGCTTGCTTTGTACATGACACTGCTATGAGACATAAGTGCTATATCAATGCTTTAGATGAGTCATTATTATTCCCCATTATACCCATAAGAAAGAAGGCTCTACGCTGGCAGTAACTAGCCTGAAGTCACAATGGCAGGGCCAAGATTTGATCTAGAGTCTGACTCTGGAGCTTGTGTTCTTAACCACTGCTCCAGGGCAGGGGGCCCTCTGAGGTAAGCAAGTCCTCAAGGAATGGGAGCAGTGGGCCTGGCGTTTGGGAAGGAAAGGCCAGACAAGATGGTTCCCTGTGATGGGGTGTGGCCACTAAACTCTGACACTGAGGTGCAAATTGCTTTTTATGGATAGATGTAGTTTCCCTATGGTATCCTTAAGCCTTTGGTGGTGTTGATTAACTTACAGGTTAGTAACAGAGGCTGCCTGTTGACCATGCCTGTGGGGATTAAGGTTGCTGGGGAAGTAGGGGGGATTTTGGACCTACACCTGCAGTGGTGGAACCAAGGCCACAGAGGCACCTGGGTCAACTGGCCCAGCGGTCCAGAGGGGAAATGGGATCTGCCCCAGGAAGTGATCTTGCACTCTGGGGAAATCCTCAGACCCATTCCCAGGTCCAGGCCTTCCACAGCTGTGTGGGGCGAGGACCTGGATGATTTGGTTTGCAAACCAAAGGGAAACAGCAAACCTGTGGGCCCTTCTCTCCCATCTCAGCAGTAGTTGAGACATTGGTTATATAAGTTCCATCTATTCCGGACTGTAATTTACCTGGAGCAGGAGGTTAATTTTATTTTGAGAGGCTACAGGATCTCTTTGTCTACTGTAGATTTTTGATCCCTTCTTAACCAAGATGTTTCTACCTTTTTCACCTGGAGACAAAGATTTCAGTAATAACAGCAATAATGCTAATTTGAAAGGTGCACTACTGCATGGTGCCTAAAAGGGCAGGCTCTGGACTCCGAATGTTGTGTTCAGACTCAGTCCATGTCCCCTGCAAGCTGTGTGACCTAGACAAAGTCACTTATTACCCTCTAAGAACCTGTTTTCTCCAAACCTAAAATAAGACCAATTAATAATAGCTCTGGTTACACAGGGCTGTTATAAGCATCATATAAAACAGTAAACATAAAATGCTTATTAGCTCTGTACCTGGCACTGAGAAAAGTAAATGTTAACTATTAAACTATCATTGCTATTCTTCCCCTTATGTCTCATTATTCTATTTGCCAAGCTGAAAAGTCATCCAGTCATTTTTTTTTTTACCATAAAACTTTTAAAGTGCCCCTTGCCCTCTTTTGCATTCTTTAGCATTTTTACAGGCCCAATTTATTCCAAGCTGTAGCCCTTATAACATTATTATAATGCCATGCTAAAGTCACTAACATATGGTCTTGGCTGTGTTTCCTTCTTTTTAAATTTGTGCAAGTCTTTACAATGTGTGCTCATCGGAGAGTTCCTATGTAGCCCCACAAGCCCCCTTGGAGCTTTATTCTGTCAAATCTTCTATGGTGTTCTTGTAATTTGGGGGGTCAGAATTCCTTTCAGGGTGAGCCTACACCATAAAATGTATTCCATCTTATGAGATTTAGCCCACGGCTTTTGGAACTTCCACTTCTGAATTCTGGGTGCAAGTCTAGCTCAGCTCCTGTGTCTGTCACAAACTCTTAAGGAACTTGAAGGGAAACCAGGGTGCAGCAGGACCATCCATGGCTGGTTCCCAATTGACCCATCTCCGTCTTGGAACAAGGCTTAGTCTCTGAACGCAGTCTCCAAATAGAGCTCCAATGAAACAATGATTTAATGAGAAATGGATGTTTTCCTGAAGATTTGAAGGAAGAAAAAAATGAAGAGACATATCCTACATCATACTCTTCAACTCAGTAGCATTTCTCATTGGGCCATTAGGCACAGTGTTCTGCCTCAATTTTATCCTCCAAATTCTTATTCTCTGGTGGCTTCTTTTTTTTTTTTTTTTTTTTTTTGCAGTACACGGGCCTCTCACTGTTGTGGCCTCTCCCGTTGCGGAGCACAGGCTCTGGACGCGCAGGCTCAGTGGCCATGGCTCACGGGCCTAGCCGCTCCGCAGCATGTGGGATCTTCCCGGACCGGGGCACGAACCTGTGTCCCCTGCATCGGCAGGCACACTCTCGACCACTGCGCCACCAGGGAAGCCCCTCTGGTGGCTTCTTTATCTTTTTTTCTTCTTTAAACTCAGACCCTCCTCCTCCTTCTCCTTCTTCTCCTGCTTTAGGACAATTCACTCCTTTTTATGTTAACCATACTATGTTTAGCGAATCAAAAGTTTGAGGGTTAGAAAAATAGTGTCTATATACTGCCACTAAATAGGACTGTAGGGGACGGAATCTCAGTTAATCCCATTCAGATTGCTTTCTGCCAGTGCTCTTGTCATGTCTACACTGCCAAAGATAGCCTCTCATTGGTCAGACTTTGTTCTGGGATAGCAGCTCCTTTCCCTACTTTCTTTACAACTTCCACTATGAATGTACTGTCCATAGATTTTTCTAGAAGTTCTGCTTTTGGTTGAATGAGATTTTCATAAAATTTTTGCACAGTTAAAATTCTCATTTTACCATAGGGGCTTCCCTGGTGGCACAGTGGTTGAGAGTCCGCCTGCTGATGCAGGGGACACAGGTTCGTGCCCCGGTCTGCGAAGATCCCACATGCCGCGGAGCGGCTGGGCCCGTGAGCCATGGCCGCTGAGCCTGCACGTCCGGAGCCTGTGCTCCGCAACGGGAGAGGCCACAACAGTGAGAGGCCTGCGTACTGCCAAAAAAAAAAAAAAAAAAATTCTCATTTTGCTTTAATATACCTCTGTGATTTTTAATTGTTTTATTTTCCATGCATACATTTTACATACAGTAAAGTGTTCACATCATAAGTGTATGTTTTAATGAATGCATCTCTAGGTACCAGCATTTCCATTACCCTAGAAAGTTCCCTTCTGCCCCTTCCCAGTGTCAACTGAAAAAAAAAATGCACAACCTAAAAGTTGAGAGTTATGTTTTATTCCACAGACATTCTGAGGACTTCAAGCCCGGGTCACAGCATCTCAGATAACACTGAGAAACTGTTCTGAAGAGGCAAGGCAGGATACGTAGGAGTTTTTGCAACAAAAGACTAGGTAGTCAGAACATCAAAAGATTACTGTTAATAAAAGAAAACCAGATATCTCAAGTTAAGGAATTTATTGCTTTTCCATGTATGAGAAGATACAAGAGTCCGGGCTCACTGAACTCATTCCTTTGGTATGCACCTTAGATGTATGGAGTCAGTATCCTGTGCCTTCTCATCCTGAGTCTCCTCAGGGTGTACCATAGGGGTGGCTGCAGCAGTTGACTGCTAGATGGGGGGCCTCCTGTTTCTATCCTGAGTTCCCTCAGGGCTCACCGTTGGGCTGGCTGTAATGTGGTGGCTCAATGGCTGCAGCATCCTTTGTTTACTGATACGGCAGGTGGCATTTTAGTTCATACCATCAGTCCCGTTTCACTTCCAAGCCCAACCACCCCCAGAAGCAACATTCATCTGTCTATAACTTGCATTTAGTTTATACAGTGCTAGGCTTTCATATAAATGGAATCATATATCATGTACCTTTTTGTGTTGTTGTTCACTCCTCATGATATTTCTGAATCTCATCCATGTTATCCTCATTCTGCAGTGTAATATTCCATTGAATGAATATAGCACAGTTTATCCATCCTCCTGTTGATTGGCATCAGGATTGTTTTTCACCATTGTTTATAAAGCCACCATAAAGATTCTTGTCCAAGGCTTTTTGGTGAACAAATTCTTTCATTTTTCTTGGGTAAATACCCAGAGATGGACTTGCTGGGCAATAGGGTAGGTATAATTTTATTTAAAAAAAACTCTCCAAATCGTTTTTTTTTTTCCAAATAGATTATACTATTTTACACACCTTTCAGCTGTGTGTAAATACGAGGTTCTGATTGCTTTATATCTTTACCAACATTTGATGTTTTCAGTCTTTTTACTTTTGACTGTTTTGGTAGGTGGGTATCTCCCTCTGGTTTTAATTTGCATTTCCTGGTGACTAATGATGTTGACTGATTTTTCATGTTCTCATTGTATATCTTCTTTTGTAAGTTGGAATCTTTTACCAGTTGGGGAAGGGTTGTGATGGATTTTCTGTCTAGAATAACAATGTCCGTGTCCTTTAGCAGACTGGCTAGGTTCCCCATCCTCTCCAAAGGTTACTTTTCTTCATCTCTTTTTTGTGCCTCCCCTGAGCTACATGCCATATGTTTAGATTCATTGATTTCCACCAGGTGAGCATAGCTGTGACATTTAGTGAGAAAATGCATGTGAAACCACTATATTCTGTCAGTTTTACAAATTTGAATTATTTTCCTACCTCCTTTTTAATATAAAATCAGGGGTTTTTTGGAGATAATTGTGTGTGATTCTCTAGTTGAATGCTCTAACCTAGCAAGTCATGGTGTTACTTACCGTACCCTATTTACCTCATCTTGTTATAATTCTAGTTCATTCTGTAGGGTGGTATTACTGTATTCTTTTAAACTCTTCTGAGGTATTTACTCCTGTGTATTACTGAGCATATCTTCCACTGCTGCTTTTTTCTATCCTATTCAACCTTCTGTCCTCCATCTATTCCACTTTACAGCTTTATATTGTTCTTTTTCTTTCTTTCCTTTCATTTTCAGCTTGAAGCATACCCTATAATTATTCATGGAGAGTCAACCACTGTGTTAATATTCAGCGCCCACCATATGGACATGTTGCTGTTTGAGGGTAGGGTATGTGTGTAGAATTATTTTCAAGCAATGTTAACTAGACTGCAGTTAGTCTCCTAGCAGATCATCTGAGAAATTCTGCTAATTTTTGTGTTGGAAAAGCTAAGTAAGGAGAGGATCTGCTATTCTAGATCTAAGGGAACACATTTTTGAGGCAATTTGGATATAGTATTGAACCTGTGTGATACAGAGATGAATCCACCCATGGAACAGTGCTGCAATGGGACCACCAGCAGAGCCAGGAGATGGCCCAATCACAGTAGGCACCTAGTATTAAGAAGGTTAAGGAACTATCTATTTGCAGGCATTTACATTCCAGTTATGGAATCCTGAAGGCTCCATGCCAAGCCCTGGAGTAGTTTGCCAGACAATAAGCCATGATTTTGGGTGGTGAATAAAAGGAGAGTTAGACATTCCTCCCTACTATCCTTTGATTGATGCAGGTATTGCATTTGCCTTCATGATCCCTTGGGGGATGCTCTAGGAAGCCCTCCATAGTAGAAATATTCTTGCTGAAATTCTGCCATTAGCAATTTATTCCTTTGGCTTATGAACTGTGTTTAAACAAGTCTCTTCATTGAAAGGCTAACACATTGTGTCAAACACCATATGACATTATTTGTCAAGCGTACTTTAATCTGAAGTAACTTAATGAGATGACATTCCATTTAATTTTTACTTGTTCTCATCAGATTTTATTTATAAAATAAATGCGTTAATACAAAAATGTGTATAGGAAATATATAGCACAAAAAGTTAAAACATTTCCCTCAAGCCTGCTCCAGTAATCTCAATGATGGTTATTGTAAATGAATTGGCACAAATACTTCCTGGTCTAATTTTGTATGTATAGAACACACACACACAAACACACGCAAACACAGGTATATCTAAATGTGCGTTCAGATCTATTTTTTCCTTATCACATAGAAGAATTATACCTGGCATAATTCTCTACAACTTGGCTTTTGTCACTTGATTTTACCATGATAGTAAATATATAGAGATTCCTCCTAGTAACAATTGCATAATATTCATGGTGCAATCTTAGTTAATTTAACCATTTTCCATTAGGAGGACATTTAAACCTTTTCTTGAGATAACAAATAGTGTTTAGAAAAACATCTAGCCATACATCTAGCTTTGTTGAAATGTGAAATGTCAATATTTTAATAAGATTCCTAGAGGAGGAATTGTTGGATTTGGGGATTTCAAATTTGATAAATCCTGCCAAACTTCCTTCTAAAACTGTTGTGCCATTTTAAATTCATTAACAATGTCCAAGCATGCCAGTTTCTTCATATTCTTGCCAGTACTAAATGTTTTCATTTGTTTTTAATTTTTGCGAACTGGATAAGAGAGAATTGCGGTCTTGCCATTTAAAGTTCATCTCCGTGATCATTAGAGAGTATTTATTTAACAAATATTTATTAATTATCCACTATATGTAGGAACTGTTTTAGACACTTGTAATAGAGCTGTAAACAAGTAGTCAAAGTCCTTTTTGTGATATTTATATTCTGATGGGAAGAGAGAGATAATGGATAATTTGGCAAAAAAATACATATCAGAGGGTGAAAGATGCTAGACGCTATGAAGAAAAATAAAGCAGACTAAGAAAAAAGAAAATGATGAATATATGGGTAAGACTATGTATTTCTTTAAATAGGGATGTCAGAAAAATTCTTTCTCAAGAGGTGATATTTGAGCAGAGACTTAAGTAAAAGAAGGGAGTGAGACTAGCTCTCACGAAAAAGTGTTCCAGGCAGAAGAAAAAAGTGCAAAGCTCTACGGTGGCCCTGTACTTGGAATGTTCCCTGATGTAGCAAAGAGCCTCTCACACAGAGGAGTGTGAATCAGGGGAGACAGGCAGGAGGTGAGTCTGGGCCCAGGGCCAGATGATGCAGAGACAAGCCGGCCAAGACAAGTGTCTGGGATTTAGTCACATGAGATGAGATGCCAGGCTTCTCTGCCAGGCCCACTGGTGCGTGGTAAGCCTGCAGCAGGCAATAAATAAAGTATGCATCTTCTGTAGAGAACTTATAAGCAATGATAAACCCAGTCAGAAAACACAGAGAACAGATTAATAGATGCCAGGTGAGTTAGTGATAGGCGGGGGTGGGTGTGGCTATAAAGGGATCACACAGAGATCCTTGTGGTGATGGAGCCGTTCTGTGTCTTGATTGTGGTGCAGGTTATGTGAATCTACACAGGTGATAAAATTACAAAGAACTACACACATACACACACCCACACACAAACTGAGTGTACATAAAACTGTAGATTGTACCAATGTCCATTTCCTGGTTTTGATATTTTATTCCAATTATTCAAGAAGTTACCATGGAGGAAACTTGGTGACAGGTATACAGGACGTCCATGCACGTTTAATTTATTATTATTATCTGTTAACTTCCTGTGAATCTATAATTACTTCAAAATTAAAAGTAAACAATATGTATAACCATGAACCTATGATTCTTAACCATATGAGTGATAAAATACTCTTCCCATGGGGCAGGCTACTCCCCCCCACCAACTATTGGTGCTCACTGTTTACAGCCTATAACTTATGTTTAATGTTCTTTGTTTAAACCTTTGTCTGCTAAGAGCTTGGGTAGTGGATACAGTGAACTTAGGTTTTAATATAGTTCAAGATATAGATATAGCTAGAGGTTTATTTAAACTATTATAAACTTTCTATCATATAGTTGTTTTACATATGACGCTTCATACTTTGATAAACAATATGCTATCAATATTTTTTATTAGCAGGGAGAGAATTGTTACAAAATGTACTAAGTAGCTTTAAAAAATAAACATAATGGAAGACTAAGAAATTAAAGACAGTATGTAAAACTTTGTTATGCAGTCTTATAAATTCTTAGAGATTTTTATTTGATGTTCTTAAAATTATCTAGGCAGTAATCATATATAAATGATAATGTTTATCTCTTTTCATTTAATATTTATAACACTTGTGTCTTTTAAAATTTTATTGCATTGGTTAGGAAATCTCATACAGTGGTATGTCATTACATGTTAGCTGGTATCCCTGCCTTGTTTCTGACTTAAATATCTAGAGTTTTTCACTTCTAAATATGATTTGGTTGTGATTTATATTAGATGGCATTTATTAAGTAAGGGAGTTTGTTTATTTTTTGGGGGGATTTGTATATTTGATTATTCATGGCTATGGAATTTATATGTAAATAGATTTATATATAAATAAATAAATTTATATATAAATAATTTATTATATCATATATATTATACCATATTATACCATGTATTATATCATTATACATACACATGTATATATACATATATATTTACTGAAATGAGTTTTTGAGTTTCCTCCCTGAAGTGTTCATGTAGTAAGTTAAATTAACAGATATACAAATGTTGAACCATCTTTGCATTTTTAGGGCAAAACATTCACTCTTAATTTTCAAATTCTTTTAATGTTTTTTTTTTTTTTGCGGTACACGGGCCTCTCACTGTTGTGGCCTCTCCCATTGCAGAGCGCAGGCTCAGCGGCCATGGCTCATGGGCCCAGCTGCTCCGCGGCCTGTGGGATCTTCCCGGACCTGGGCACGAACCCGTGTCCCCTGCATCGCCAAGCGGACTCTCAACCACTGTACCACCAGGGAAGCCCTCAAATTCTTTTAATGTTTTAATGTGCTGCTGAATTAAATTTGCAGCTTCTTTTAATATTTTAATGCATTTCTGGGTAAAATTCACAGTACCATGGACATAGTAGAAAAAAGAATATTTGGGGATGATTATCATTTGGATTTTTGCATATTCATTTGTAAGTACAATTTCATTTTATAAGACTTTTTTTTCCCTCTGATGTCCTCTAGCATCAGGTTACAACATGCAAAATGGGACCAGTTATATGGTGAGAGTGGAAATTTAATATGGAGTGTAGAGAGTAACTTCAGAGTGTTGAGAAGCCCAGGCTTGCATCCCACCAAGATGTGTATAATTGGCCAAAAGGAAGCAAGAGGGTCCTACATACTTGGAACCTTAAAAAATGAGACACCAGGAAAAAAAAGAAAAAAAATGAGAGGGCCTGGCAGACCAACTTGACAATTGTGCTCAGGTTATTGCACCTTTTTCAGAATTTCTCATTCCCTGATCTTTTTTCTTCTGGGAATACCTACCTTATGTACAACTGGTACTAGGCACATGGATGCCTAATTACATACCTGTTTTGTAATAGCCCCTAGTTTTTATGTGTAAATCTAGTTCATCTGCTCAAACTATAAGGTTAACAAGGTACGGGATTTTGCGGTCTCTTCTCTGGCACTTTGTAGCAATGCCTAGAAAAAGGGGTGGGTGTTAATAACTGTTTTGCCTTGAAGAATCAGGGTGGGAGATGGGAAGGGGGATTTAGTGGTTCTCCATTTTATTGCAATTTCAGCTCAGTTGGCCTGTCTTATTTGACAGTGATTTGTGTTAAGTAGGTACTTTCTACTTCCAGAATATTTCCTTTTGTGATGAATATAGTCTCCTTTTAACATGACACTGCTTATTGCTAAGGGTTTACAAAAGGTGAGTGGCCTAATGTGGACACTTGCACACTGCTTCTATTTAAATTTTTGGACTTTGGAGTCATTAACAAATAAATGTAACATTCTGACTTTTGATGCATGCCTCTATTAACCTCATTCTTTGTTCCACTAGCCATGTTTCACTCCGTGTCTTAGTATCTTTTTTCTAAAATCTACACTGGCTAATCTCAGACCCTAAGAATCTGTTACTGATTAGCTCTTCCATCTCCTGTGTTTTCACTGGTGTGGACTCATCTCATATTTCTTTTCTTGATCAGTCACCTGAATTTATTTTTTTAAGCTACGTGTGTTTTAGGGTTTTTTTTTAATATCTCTGATGATTTTCTATTTTTTTCAAAGTTTTCGATTACAAAACAACTCATTGTAATTTATGACCATAAGGCTTCCTTCTAATTTGCAGGGGGAACTTTTAAACCAACCTGATTCTACAGATAACTTCTTATTCTTTAAGTTGATACATAAGCAGGGTCATAGGCATTATTGTGTGAAACTGTGTTATTGTGTGAATTAGAAAAAGTCTCCCCCTCTGGGTAGAAGTATTAGAAAGAGATACCGTCTGGGCATAAACCACAGAGTGTAGTTTGGCAGGAGGAACACAGGCTGGATTTCAGCTCCTACTTGACCCCTTGTTTGACTCAACCTGTATAACCCTATATAGAACCCTGTATATCAGGATTCTTTGGGTACCTTCATACTCTTTCAGATGTTCATCAAATATTTGCTACTAATTCCTTTTTATTTAATATCTGGGTTAGAACTGAAATTCATATAACCACATTAATTCATTGGTATATTTATTCAAAATTTGTTGCATGCCAACTATCTGCTTGTCAGTGTTGGAGGGGCTGGAATTACAGTGGTGAGCAGGTCAGATAGAATGGCTGTTCTTGTGGAATCTGTTGTTGCAGTTGGCAGTCAGTGTTAAGTAGAGAGGACAAAGTTGGTTATTGTCTGGTGGCCTGGAAGATGTGGTCCTGTCTTTGTTCTCACGATAAGAAATATGTTGGAGAGCAGGAATGGTAGTGTTAGGAGTCTGTGTCCTGTTTGGATTCTGTTTGGCCAGAATGGATGCAAGATTGTTCTGGATGAGTAACACTTTTGTCCTCAGGTGAGGTGACTCATTATTCTCTGTAATGCTGCATAGGAAGCTCCTGAAGGCTGACTTTCACGTCAAGTTGCCTATTCTACTTTAAAGATCTCTAGCTGCCAAAGGTCTGAAACTTTTCTGAGCAATCATGCTTACTGTTCTTTCAGGGTCCCCTCCACCAAAAAAATAGTCATGATAAACATGTCTTACCTTTGAACTTCACCAGATTGAAGAAAACAGTATTTGTTAGAGAGCCTCAATTAAGATATACAAACATTAAAAAAAAAAATTGTTGCGTGCAGCTGTATCTCATTTTATGATATAAAAAAATCTATATTACTTTGGAAAATTCAGTTCACCCTCCCTTTTAAAAATACGTAGGAACACTTTCAGAATTAATGTTTATTTGTATTTAAATAAGCTATGAGTACATCCACAGTGCTTTTAATATAAAATCATCTAATTGTGTTTTTAAATTAAATAATTGTTATCTCATTATTTTTATTGCTTTTTCTCTCAAATTAAGACTTCATAGAAAGCAACTATAATATTTTAAAACACAAATCACTGTCCTTTTGATATTATAACCTGTTTTGCTCTGATGATATATTTAAATGTACAAAAAAATGGAGTATGCAACTTCTCAAGACAGCTTTTTAATAACTTGACTACTGTCTAAACAAAAGACAAAATTTGTAAAATTCTACAGCATTTCAGCTGTTTTAAATGTCTGTATTCTCTGTATGCATCAGAATTCTGCCAGGGAATAGCATATCGTATTAGTTAATGTATTATCTCCTGATTATTACAAAAAAAAAATCAGCATGTAGGTTCCAACTTCAAGCAAAACACAGGTATTGAGAAGCACTGTAGTCAAATTAAAAAGATAGATTCCAACCAACAGCCATGAAAATGTGCACTGAATTCAAGAATTTTAGAGCCTTGAGCTGGAAGAGTCTAACATGGTGAAGAAAAGGAAAAACCAGAATCACACTGGCTGGGTTCAGGTCCTTTTGCTAATTATAGAAGCTGGGGCAGAATTTTAAAATTTAAATTGTCTCACTGGAAACTGGAGATACTAGTAGTACTTGTCTCATAGAATATTTTGCTAATTGAACCAGAATATACTTGTAGACTGCTTAGTCTACAAACTTAAGGTCAATATGTGGTCTAGTCCATGCATTTCCAAAGGGGATGATATTGCCCCCAAGGGGACAAAAAAAGATTCTTGGGGTGAAAAAAAAATCTTACACTTTTTACATATAAAGTGTATGTATATAAAACTTACTTACACACAGTATATTTGTGATGTGAAAATGTTATAGAGGAAAAAGGGAAAATAAGGGAAAAAATGTTTACAAATGCTCCTTGGGGAGGAGATAACATGACAAAAGTGAGAAACATTAGATAGTCTCTTTATTTTACAGAAGATCAATTGCTAAACAATTTGCCCAATTTACACAGGTAGTGGTAGACTTTCAGTTTAATGGATTTTAATGGTAGTATTGATATTAGGCCAATTGGCTTTTCAAAATCATACTCAATAAATTATTCAGAACATTGACTCCCTGACCTGCTAATCATAAAGATTTTCGAAGATATTAAGTCCTTACTGTACTCTCTGCTACCCCCTTTCCAATCCTGACCCAGTTCTTCTGAGTTGGATCTACCTTAGAACCCACTGGTTTATCCAAGTGGGAAGCTACTACTTTATAATATTGGCCTTGACATAGTGAAGAGCTATAGAAAGTAGGACTTGTAATGTATGAATAGGCCTGGGAGGAAAAGAACTTTCAACCAGTTTTGCAATGCAGGGGTTTTGGTTTGTAATTTTTGTGTTACTTCTAAAAATGTATAATGCAATTTCTCGTACAAAAGAATGAACTATTCTGCATTTATAAATGTTTTAGGCAGTGTCTCATTCCTCTCACTACTTAGGAACCTGCTGAATCCCATGAGCCTTCCTTTGAAGTCAAATTAACTTGTTCAGTCTAAAACAATTTGCAAATTTAAAGCAGTGTATGCTAACAAGGCTATCAGGTATAGTGGGCCCTTTTCTTTCCCTCCCTTTAAAAACAGGATGGTGTGCATATTTGTTTTAGAGAGCAATAGTTCTTTCTTGGATCTCTAAAATAATCACCACATATTTCCCCTTTTGTGGCCCCTTAGGAATGGCTTTAAGTTGGAGTTTGTGATGTTCTTGGAGGACCGTGTCACCTCAGAGAACATGGATTTCCCCTTCTTATTACCATTATTTAAAATTTCCATTGAATTATTCCCGGGTTGAAACATCCACCTTCTGTATCCACCTAAATCAGACCTTCTAAATCAGATGAAGGCCCTTCTTGCTGATGGAGTAACAGGGCATCCTGTGACCGGTACTGAAGTCTGGGAGACTTAGGTCTGCTTTCTTTTGCCACCTTCTGACCTTTCTTACCAGATCTTACTTTTCCGTGTCCCTTTCCCTGTCCCTGCTCTCTGACACATTTCTATCTCAACCATGTTTTTTTTTGTTTGTTTGTTTTTTGTATTTTTAAAATATCCTTTTTCTTTCCAATTCTTGCCCAATGGACTTAGGGATGTTTTACGGTCACCTCTGTTTTTCCTCAGTTGATGGGTTGGATATGGTTGATAAGGAAAAAGAATTGGGCTAGTGATGCTATGTGTACCCAGTGGAGGGTGAGCTTTACAGCCCTCCTTCTCCAAGTTCCAAGCTGCCTTAATGGCTTCTTTGGTCATCCTTTGCTCTTTAAGAAAATCTAGGGGTGGGCTGCTTATTGTGAACTCATTGTAATAACTTAGGAATGACTTTAATCTTAGATTTTATTTTTTATAAATGTATTTATTTATTTTTATTTTATTTTTGGCTGCATTGGGTCTTCGTTGCTGCACACAGGCTTTCTCTAGTTGCAGTGAGCGGGGGCTACTCTTTGTTGTGGTGGACAGGCTTCTCTTTGCTGTGGCTTCTCTTGTTGCAGAGCACAGGCTCTAGGTGCATGGGCTTCAGTAGTTGTGGCATGTGGGCTCAGCAGTTGTGACTCACGGGCTCTAGAAGACAGGCTCAGTAGTTGTGGTGCATGGGCTTAGTTGCTCCCCGGCATATTGTTGCTCCGGGATATTCCTGGACCAGGGCTCGAACCCGTGTCCCCTGCATTGGCAGGCGGATTCTTAACCACTGCGCCACCACGGAAGTCCCTTTAATCTTAAATTTTAAGATGAAAATAGTCATTATAATTTAGTTTCATCCTCTCCATCAAACCTTTAGTAATAATTTTAAGTACGTTTCAGAATCACATCAAAAACACCCACCTTGCTCCTCATTTTCCTCTAAAACACCTACCTTTCCTGAGGTTTGGCCTTTAATACTGATATTTTTAAACCTATTTTTTTCATTTTATTTCTCTTTAAGAATTTTTTAGAAGGGGACATAGTGTTCACTTATTCATTTTCCTAATTAATTATTACTAGTCTGAGAAACGATCAGAAAGAAATCCTCAAAAGAAGATGTGGTACGTATATACAATGGAATATTAGCCATAAAAAAGAATAAAATAATGCCATTTGGAGTGACATGGATGGATCTAGTGATTGTCATACTGAGTGAAGTAAGTCAGAGAAAGACAAATATCATATGATATCACTTATATGTGGAATCTAAAAATATTGTACAAACGAACTTATTTACAAAACAGAAACAGAATCACAGCTGTAGAAAGCAAACTTATGGTTACCAAGGGGCAAAGGAGTGGGGGGAAGGATAAACTGGGAGATTGGGATTGACATATACACACTACTATATATAAAATAGATAACTAATAAGAACCTACAGTATAGCACAGGGAACTCTACTCAGTACTCTGTAATGACTACATTGGAAAAGAATCTACAAAAGAGTGAAGATATATATGTGTGTGTGTTTAACTGATTCACTTTGCTGTACAGCAGAAACTAACGTGACATTCTAAATCAAATATACTCCAATAAAATTAATTTAAAAAAGAGGTACAGAGGAGAGAATATATCATAAAGAAATACATGAATATAGGTCTGAAGCCTACTGTATTTCTTCCCTAATTTTGTAATTGTTGGATATTGATCTAATTACTTTCTAAACTGGAATACATACTTCATTTATTTTGTCCATTTTTATTCTGAATATTGTTTTCCATCTTTACTTATCATGTTGTTACTCTGTAGCATTAAGAAAATCACTAGTTGGTAGGTATTTTCTAATTCACTATGTGAAATGAATGAAATTTGGAAAAATTTTTGACAGGTGGCCAAATTTCACATAATTCCTCCAATTAGAAATAATTATTTTTAGATATTATATTTATGGTACATACATCCTCCTGCCAAACTGTATTGCACAGTACTTTGCCAAGAGAGTCACAATATGGCTAAAATTAAGCTTTATTAGATATAATAGGATGAGATGTGATTTAATTCTTTAAGCTGCCTATAAGTGCTAGAAGACATATTTGCTTTTATTCTAACCACTAAGTTAAAAGAATGATGCATTATTTTGCAAATCCCAGTGGCAAAAGGCAATTGAAATAATACATGAAGCTTCTTTAAGGAAAATAGCTTTCTGGTTAAAACTGTAATATTATTTATCTTTCCCCTTCAACCGTTTGACTCCTTCAGTTTGTAGAAGCCTATTTATTTTAGCAGTTAGGTGGATTGAATTTCTGCCAAGTCAGTATGCTCCCTAAGTGAATATGCCAGAGGCAATACTGTTTCTCAAAAACCATTTAGAAAGCAGCATTTTTACATAAGTAGGCTCTTTCATTATTTTTGAATTAATTCTGAGCAATTGTTGTTTATATTATGATTCCCTGGACACCCTGTGGAATGAGGGGGTTCTGAGTTTTGAGTGAGAATTCCCTTTGGGATTGACAGGGCCTGCGTTTGATTTGGAAAATTGAAGTGAATATAACTTTTTGGTCTAAGTTCTTTGTGAAGGCTGATGTCTTTCTGCAAATCAAATATCTTATGTAAAATCAACTGAAGATAGAATGCAGGGGTACTCAGGTACCCCTAAGATAGAAAGCAGGCAAAATCATCCAGGTTTTAAGAGTTCCCAGGAAGTAGCATCACCTTTACTTTCTTTTCATCTCTACCTCCCTGAAAGTACTGGAAAAAAATCAATATGTTTGACTAATTTCTTGCCCATGATCAAGATCTTTCTTTCTGTTCTGAGGGAAAGCTGAGTTCCATTATGCCATGGCAGAATTGCCTGAAACACTTGCTAAATTTTTAAAGACTCATTTGATGTTTCATCTGATAATAGACATATTAAAAAACAAGAAAATGCCATTGGCTCCTGTGATAACATTTTTTACTCTAAGCAAACATTACTCATTTTTAAAATAAAATACAGAGGGTACCTAGTTATTAATTATAATTAACTAATTATGATGATGATGCAATTTCCGTTTAATTTCTTTTTGAGTCATTAAATAGCATTGAAATTTAGATCTTACAAAATGGCCAGCAGTAGGGGTGGGGGGGTAATATACTCTTATTGAATCTTTGTCAACTTATTTCTGTGTTGATTCAAATTAGTTTGGATCAGAGCTTGATTTAGTTTCAAAGAAGGAAGTGTGAAGGCCCTCATTTTTCTTTACAGTGGTGGTCACATGCTAATGATAACAACAGGCATTTTTCTTCTTAATTACAAATCATTTTGATTGAATTTGTATGTTCATCTAAAATCACTTTGTCCTTAAAGAAAATCATGAACTATGCACATTTCTAGAATTAAAAACAGTTTTTTCTTTAACATTAAATATATCAACTCCAGCATATTCCCACCCCCTTTGTTAATTAGCATTCTGTTCATGGAGTAATTCATTATTTAAGGTGACTTTGCAATCATTAGTAGTAGACTTGCACATTTCTTGTAAGGCAGGTCAATTTAATAATTTCTTATTGCAAATGAAAAATTCCAGGTTAGGCACTGAAATATTCAAAGCATTAATGACTACTGCATATGTACAATCACTTATCAGACCGTAAAATATTCCCTAGCTTTAGAAAGCTACTGCTATGTAGTGATATCAATTGATCCGAGTTAAAAGTTACTTTGTCTCTTTAACACTTTGTGGCCATGAGAGGTCTTTATAGGGACTAACATTGCAGCCTACAAAACCTAAATAGCCTATAAAACCTTGGGTAATTGCTTACCTAGTCAGGCAATTGGTCAACACAGGAATGGCAGAAGGTGTCAAGGTGACATGGTCTAAGGCAGCTGGAGAAAGTTGGACCAGCGTAAACCTTCACTGAATAGGTACACTGATTGCAGCAGGGATCCATTGCATTAGAGCAGACAATTATTAGCAAACAGAAATAGAGTTGTTTTAGTTAGTATATCTAGAGAAAGGATTTCAGGTGACTAGAAAAGCAGCTCCTCTTCCCACAGACATCATGGCTGGAGTTTGGTCAAGAAGAATTGAGGGCTCAGTAGAGAGTAAACTTGAGTAAACCTCCAATTTGAGGTGGTTCAGGTATGCCCCCCTACCCCACCCACCTCCCAGGATAATTTTATTACATCATGAACAGCTACAAATAAAAGAACAGTTGTTTAACGTGGAGCACATTTTGGTCTCACTACCTTCTGCTTCGTCAGGGAGGTGTGGGATGGAGCTTGAAGGAGTATTGAAGTGGCAATAAAGTAGGAGAGGAATTTGGATTTTGTTTAAAGGGTTAAACAGCCTGCAACCTTCATGAATATCTTGGATCTGTCGTGTCACTGGTTGCCTCCATTGTAGTCACTGTGATTCATAAACAAAATATGCTTGGTACAAATGACCTCATCTATTCTGTCTGATGCCTTCGTTCCATGGAAGGAAAACCAAGAGGAACAGGTGGAGGTGAGTCAGCCACCAGGGACAAGGCTCAGGTCTTGCTTTGCCTTGGACTGGCTGAGTGAACTTGGAGAAACCACCTAAGGTCTTTGGAATTCAGTTTTTCAGTAAAATTGCTGAATTAAACTAAATTAGCTCTAAAGCTCCCCTTCTAACTCTAAGAGTCAATAGGCATAGCGATATCCTGTGTTCACTTTTCTTGGGGAATTGACTACCTAAGTGATCTGAAGCTGGTAAGTGCTTCGTGACTTACTCATGATTTATTCCTAGAACAAATGTATCCCAGGGGGGCTGAAATAGAGAAAAGTTCACCCAAGCCCATTGATTCAATGCCTAAATGAAGCATCTTAGACATGTCCCTGAGACTGGAAGAATTTATTGACATGGATTAAGATCTACTGTCTTTCAAAGCAGCAGGTGCTGAAGAGGCATGAGTGCTCTGACAAATGGCCTCACTCCCACCCCTGAGCCTCCAATTATGTCGCTTAGTAGCCTCCAGGGAAATTCCCCCATTCCTCACCAGCATACCATGTCTCTCCCTAATTTCATATCTTAGTACCATTAGCCCTAATGTCCAACAGTCAATTGACTGACAGTTAAGTATTTATCAAAGGGGACCTTAGGAGACTTACCCCCTCACCTCCCAGTAATCATCAGCAGCCCTCCAAAAATAAGCCAAATAAACATAATATCTGTAAAAACATTGTCCTTGACAAATGCAGCTTCATGTGAAGTTCCCCAGTCTCTTTCCAATTGAAATACCAACACTAAGGCTTAACTGCCTTCTGGACAGTTAAGCCATTCTGGCGTTTCTAATGAGATTCAGTTCAGACCTGCTGTGAGCCTAGGTATTACGCTGGTGGATTGACCAGTTTCAACTGCAGGGTCCAACCTCAAGTTCAGAGATTGTGGCAGCAAGTGTCTGCTGGGTCTTGGAGCTGAGATGTTTGGCGTACCTTCTCAGCATTGATCATCAGACACTTAAGTTCTGTCTGGTGTTACAGGGAGACAGCCATGGCAAAGGAAAGAGAAGCAGCAATAATGGCTTTCTAGTCTTATTGTTGAGGCTCATGGACTCATGAATGCTTAGTACCAACTCACACTGAAAAAGAGGCTACATGAGGACAAGTGACCTTGTCTGTTTCACTACTAATCTAGCTTCAGCACCTAATACAATGTTAACTCATGGTAAGTACTTAGCAATGTAGGTTGAATGACCAATGATGCCACATAGAGCAGTGGTTCACAGCACAGATTCTGGAACCAGACCACCTTGTTCCAAATCCTGGCTCCACTGCTTGCTAATTGGGAATGTGAGCAAGTGAGTAAGCTGTGTCTCAGTTTCCCCATTTTAAAGTAGGAGAAATAATAGTATATATCTCAAAGTTATGCAGGATAAATTATTGATGTTTATAAACAGTGCCTGGCATGCACTATAAATGTTTATTAAACAGCTAGAGTAATCAGTTTATGTGCCCCCACTTCCTTTTCCATCATTACTTAGGTTTTGTTTTTGGAACTAAAGTTTGAGTTTGTGAGAACACATGCTTACCAAGCATGGGGCTGGACCGAAACACACTTCTGCCTTAAGACCTCTGGCTGTGCAGCTTTCTATTTATACAATACTCTAAAGCATCTCTTTCCATCAATCTTGTTAAAATGCTACTTGACTTACCCTTCTCGACTGAGAGTTCCTTGAAAGCAGACACCATCCAATACGGCCTGATTTAAACGGGTACTCAGTGGTTTTGGAATGAATGCATGATGTACTCAGTGAATAGCTGCTTGTTGGTCTTTTACTCACTCCTGGGGAAGGAATTGCAAACCCCTCCCCCATCTCACAGGTTCTTCTTTACCCCTGGTCCATCAGTGTCATATGTACATGCACAGTCCTGGTCACTCCAACCTCCCCACCCAGCTGTTGTTATCTTCAGCACAATCTCTGATCATCACCTCTCCTCAGCCTTCCCAGGAAACCCCTTTACTTTCCACCAATATCTGCTCTCTCTTCCCTTGCCTGTCTCTTCCACATGGCTTGCAATCTTTGACATTTACGTTAGCAATCTTGCTTTGTTCCTGTCTTTTATTTTAAGTCAGGTCAAATCCTTTTGGTAAACTGTAAAAGAATTAGTTGCAAACAAACCGTTATTATCATTTTCCTTTGCAACCTTTTGTTTTTCCCATTCACCCTCATAAACACCTCAAGCCGCTCCACTTCTTTCCCCGATGGTTAAAACATCTTCATGACAGTATTTTTGTGATTTTGCTCTTGCTTTGGTTTACATTCAAAGTTCTGCTGGTCACAGCTGTGATTTAGTTCGATCTGTATCTGATTCAATTCACATCTTATGTAAAGAGTGAGGAAGCAAAGTAGATGGGGCGATTTACTTCCCTATTGTCTCATACCAGTCTCCATCTTGAAGCACTTCTGATCTGCTTAACAGATGGAAGTGACATATAGGAAATATTTCAATCATAGTGCAAGGCAACCCATAAGATAAAACCATCTGGTCTTAAACCATTGGCTCACAAACTCTGAATTGCTCTGAAACCCACTTAGTGTGGGATCACTCTATGCAAGTGTCGTCAGGCATTTGGCTGTTCTTTTATTGGGTCATTTTGGGGTATTGCTATCCTAGCTCCTATTATGTTATAATCTCCATGAGAATCAGGAGCCCATCTTCTTCTTCATCTGTGTATTTTCATGATTCTCAGCATGGGTCTGCATAGGGAGGACACTTGATGAGCACCACTGTTGGACAGATGATTACTGCCTCCTACCTTGACCCAGTTCTGGGCATTCTCCGGGCGCAGATGCATACCAGGAAGAGCTGGAAAGTCCTAGTTGGCATTTCCTGTGGCTCCGCAGACACTCCTTGTGCCTCTGGGCACAAGTTTTTTTAGGTGTAATGTTAGGTTGTTCATACACCTAATGAAACTGACTTACACCTAATGAAACTGACTTCCAGGGGCTAATTCTGCCACTGCAGATCCTGATTTTTCTTCTTCTTCTAAAATCCATTTTTCCTCCATGTCTTCGAGAGGTCCACCCCTCAGGGGAGTAATAGCAGAAGATTGGTTACGCTAAACACCCCACCTCGGGGTTCAATTTTGAATTTTTCACAACAACCCAGTCATTTGTATAGTCGAGATAGACTCATCTTTTTTTTTTTTTTTTTGTGGTACGCAGGCCTCTCACTGTTGTGGCCTCTCCCGCTGTGGAGCACAGGCTCCGGATGCACAGGCTCAGCGGCCATTGCTCACGGGCCCAGCTGCTCCGCAGCACGTGGGATCTTCCTGGACCGGGGCACGAACCCGTGTCCCCTGCATCGACAGGCGGACTCTGAACCACTGTGCCACCAGGGAAGCCCGAGATAGACTCATCTTGGAACTTCACAAAGCCACTTAATTTTCTTAAACTTCATAACTCTAGATAATTTTTATCTAGGTTTCCAGTCCTCTCTTGGATTCCCAGGGAATACTCTGTCAAACAGGAAACTCAAATTCATGCCCTTTGTCACTGTCTTTTCTTGCCTTTCCTCACCCCAACTGCTAATAATGTGCAGCTAAGTAGTACATATTGGAAGAGTGTTGATATTTTGTTTGCATATAATCTGTTTAACCATAAAGCTGATGTGAGCAAGGCAGGCACACAAATAAAGATGGGAAAAATTCTAGGGATGTTCAGAGGATGTGACTCAGGCCATTTTTTTTTTTCCATCCATTCAGTCTCTAGACCCGTGGAAAAGACATTATGTTTGGGACCTGCCCCTTCAGCTTCTCAGCTCTGCAATATCCCTTGCTCTACAGACTGTATAGTATCTTCCTGGTCAGCCTGGGGCTTGTGCGTCCATGAAAACTGCCACGATCCTCAGGGAAGAAAAGGTGAGTGCCTTGTCTGTGTGTGCTTCACTT
Source organism: Mesoplodon mirus (assembly GCF_964341445.2). NCBI lineage: Eukaryota > Metazoa > Chordata > Mammalia > Artiodactyla > Ziphiidae > Mesoplodon > Mesoplodon mirus. The sequence goes on from NC_138984.1 coordinate 54,753,850, forward strand.
CCTTCCAGTGCACGCTATTTATTGTGGTCACTAAATAGCCCCTTAAGTCTGCTTAGGACAATATTTGTTTGTAAAATGTAGATAACCAGCTCAAGTCTGACACCATTCAGTTATTAAGGAAATATTGGAGACATTTCTGTTGACACAGAATCCTACCTTGGTTGACCTTCCAATTAAGCTCGTAGCTGGTGAGTGACTATTACTGAAAAATGGTATAATTTAACCCCACAAAATATTTGGTCCTGACCAAAATGTCCATAAGACATTTGTTCCACACCAAAACGTCCTTCATATTTGGTCCTGTCCAAAATATCCATGAGCATATTTATCCCATGCCACATGATTTGATTAAGACCAAATTTCAAGTAGCTTTTGCCATGCACCAAATGTCTTATGGATGTTTTGGACCGGATCAAATATAACCTAACCATAAATTAATGATTTTTTACAAGTAATGGTTATACTGTAGAAATTAGATATGATTTCTGTAATCATATCAAGAAACAACGGTTTTGCATATCTCTTTATTATTTTCAGATTCCCAAAGGCTGAATCACATGCGGAATTTGATGTTATACTTCAAATTTTCATGAGGGGCATTTATGTGTGTTGTTTTCTTTTGATGTTGTCCTCAGGCTTAAAGTGAAATCTTCAACCTTTGTGTGCTTGTTTATATTTGTAACTCTATGAGACTAGATATCAATTACAGGAATAAAACTGTAAAAAATACAAACACATGGAGGCTAAACAATACACTACTAAATAACCAAGAGATCACTGAAGAAATCAAAGAGAAATCAAAAAATACCTAGAAACAAATGACAATGAAAACATGACAACCCAAAACCTATGGGATGCAGCAAAAGCAGTTCTAAGGGGGAAGTTTATAGCAATACAATGCTACCTTAAGAAACAAGAAAAATCTCAAATAAACAACTTAACCTTACACCTAAAGCAATTAGAGAAAGAAGAACCAAAAAAAAAAAACCCCAAAGTTAGCAGAAGGAAAGAAATCATACAAATCAGATCAGAAATAAATGAAAAAGAAATGAAAGAAACCATAGCTAAGATCAATAAAACTAAAAGCTGGTTTTTGAGAAGATAAACAAAATTGATAAACCATTAGACTCATCAAGAAAAAAAGGGAGAAGACTCATATCAATAGAATTAGAAATGAAAAAGGAGAAGTAACAACTGACACTACAGAAATACAAAGGATCATGAGAGATTACTATAAGCAACTATATGCCAATAAAATAGACAACCTGGAAGAAATGGACAAATTCTTAGAAAAGCACAACCTTCTGAGACTGAACCAGGAACAAACAAAATATAAACAGACCAATCACAAGCACTGAAATTGAAACTGTGATTAAAAATCTTTCAACAAATAAAAGCCCAGGACCAGATGGCTTCACAGGCGAACTCTATCAAACATTTAGAGAAGAGCTAACACCTATCCTTCTCAAACTCTTCCAGAATATAGCAGAGGGAGCAACACTCCCAAACTCATTCTACAAGGCTGCCATCACCCTGATACTAAAACCACACAAAGATGTCACAAAAAAAGAAAATTACAGGCCAAAATCTCTGATGAACATAGATGCAAAAATCCTCAACAAAATACTAGCAAACAGAATCCAACAGCACATTAAAAGGATCATACAACCTGTTCAAGTGGGGTTTATCCCAGGAATGCAAGGATTCTTCAATATATGCAAATCAATCAATGTGATACACCATATTAACAAACTGAAGAATAAAAACCATATGATAACCTCAAAAGATGCAGAAAAAGCTTTCAACAAAATTCAACACCCATTTATGATAAAAACCCTCCAGAAAGTAGGCATTGAGGGAGCTTACCTCAACATAATAAAGGCCATGTATGACAAACCCACATCCAACATTGTTCTCAGTGGTGAAAAACTGAAACCATTTCCTCTAAGATCAGGAACAAGACAAGGTTGTCCACTCTCACCACTATTATTCAACATAGTTTTGGAAGTTTTAGCCACACAATTAGAGAAGAAAAGTAAATAAAAGGAATCCAAATCGGAAAAGAAGAAGTAATACTGTCACTGTTTGCAGATGACATGATACTATACATAGAGAACCCTAAAGATGTTCCCAGAAAACTACTAGAGCTAATCAATGAATTTGGTAAAGTTGCAGGATACAAAATTAATGCACAGAAATCACTTGCATTCCTATACACTAGTGATGAAAATTCTGAAAGAGAAATTAAGGAAACATTCCCATTTACCACTGCAACAAAAAGAATAAAATACCTAGGAATAAACCTACCTAAGGAAACAAAAAACCTGTATGCAGAAGACTGTGAGACACTGATGAAAGAAATTAAAGGTGATACAAACAGATGGAGATATATACCATGTTCTTGGATTGGAAGAATCAACATTGTGAAACTGCTTATACTACCCAAAGCAACCTACAGATTCAATGCAATCCCTATCAAACTACCACTGGCATTTTTCACAGAACTAGAACAAAACATTTCACAATTTGTATGGAAACACAAAAGACCCCGAATAACCAAAGCGATCTTGAGAAAGAAAAACGGAGCTGGAGGAATCAGGCTCCCTGACTTCAGACTATACTACCAAGCTACAGTAATCAAGACAGTATGGTAGTGGCACAAAACAGAAAGATAGATCAATGGAACGGGATAGAAAGCCCAGTGATAAACCCACGCACATAAGGTCATCTTATCCTTGATAAAGGAGGCAAGAATATACAAGGGAGAAAAGACAGCCTCTTCAATAAGTGGTGCTAGGGAAACTGGACAGCTACATGTAAAAGAATGAAATTAGAGCACTCCCTAACACCATACACAAAAAACCCCTCAAAATACATTAAAGACCTAAGTGTAAGGCCAGACATTATAAAACCCTTAGAGGAAAATATAGGCAGAACACTCTGTGACATAAATTACAGCAAGATTCTTTTTGACCCACCTCCTAGAGAAATGGAAATAAAAACAAAAATAAACAAATGGGACCTAATGAAACTTAAAAGCTTTTGCACAGCAAAGGAAGCCATAAACAAGACAAAAAGACAACCCTCAGAATGGGCGAAAATATTTGCAAATGAAGCAACTGACAAAGGATTAAACTCCAAAATATACAAGCCGATCATGGAGCTCAATATCAAAAAAAGAAACAACCCAATCCAAAAATGGGCAGAAGACCTAAATAGACATTTCTCCAAAGAAGATATATAGATTGCCAACAAACACATGAAAGGATGTTCAACATCACTAATCATTAGAGAAATGCAAGTCAAATCTACAGTGAGGTATCACCTTACACCACTCAGAATGGCCATCATCAAAAAATCTAGGAACAATAAATGCTGGAGAGGGTGTGGAGAAAAGAGACTCCTCTTGCACTGTTGGTGGGAATGTAAATTGATACAGCCACTATGGAGAACAGTATGGAGTTTCCTTAAAAAGCTAAAAACACAGCTACCATACTACCCAGCAATCCCACTACTGGGCATATACCCTGAGGAAACCATAATTCAAAAAGAGTCATGTACCACAATGTTCATTGCAGCACTATTTACAATAGCCAAGACATGGAAGCAACCTAAGTGTTCATCAACAGATTAATGGATAAAGAAGATGTGGCACATATATACAATGGAATATTACTCAGCCAGAAAAAGAAACAAATTGAGTTATTTGTAGTGAGGTCATACAGAGTGAAGTAAGTCAGAAAGAGAAAAACAAATACCGTATGCTAACACGTATATATGGAATCTAAAAAAAAAAAAAGGTTCTGAAGAACCTACGGGGTAGGACAGGAATAAAGAAGCAGAAGTAGAGAATGGACTTGAGGACATGGGGAGGGGGAAGGGTAAGCTGGGACGAAGTGAGAGAGTGGCATTGACATATATACACTACCAAATGTAAAATAAATAGCTAGTGGGAAGCAGCCACATAGCACAGGGAGATCAGCTTGGTGCTTTGTGTACACCTAGAGGGGTGGGTTAGGGAGGGTGGGAGGGAGATGTGGGGATATAGGTATATGTATAGCTGATTCACTTTGTTATACCACAGAAACTAACACAACATTGTAAAGTAATTATACTCCACTAAAGATGTTAAAAAAAAAAACCCACAAAACTCTTCAGTGGCCAAGAGACAGATACAATGGATAAAATAAAGAAATTTAAATAATCAAAAAAAAACCCATTTTAAAAAAAAAGAAAAGAAAAGCCCTTGATGGGAGCTGTAGTGAAAAAAAATATATACATACATATACATGCTCCAGAAAAGATGTTAAAAAAAATTGTAGGTCTGAGCAGTGCTGTTTTCTTTGGTTTGCTGTTATATACACATCTGCATCTTCAAATGTACATTTTTAGTGGCATCTTGACTTCTCTTTTATTGATCCTTCAGTTTTTATTGATACTGTGTTCCTCAGTGGCAGTGCTAAAAGGAAATATTCATTTTACTTAGAGAAATGAGATCCAAGCACATTCCACAAGTTAGGTTGTGTTTGCTAAGCACTAATCCTTCCAGTTATCCCATGCAAAAGAAGAGCACATGGCCAAGTGCTTGATGCTACAATACTGATGCTCTCAGCTTAATTGTACCTCCATTTGAAAACTCACATTTCAGCACTTCCCAGAGGGCTCACAGGCACACATGGGCATGCCCAGGTTCACATACCCATGTCCCTTGGCTTTTCTCTTTATTCTGTCTCTTTTGTTCTAAGGTAGAAGAGGAGTATGTGTATTGCATCTATGACAGAAAGACTAAATTTAAGTCTTTTGTCAAACAATAGAAATCTGAATCTCAATAGAATATGGGGGTCTATTGGAAAGCTCATGCTACTCCTGTATTAGACACGTAACCAGAATGCCCCCCAAGCCTCTTTAGCTTATAGGTACAAATAATTTCCCATTAATTCTAACACTCACGATTTTTTTGTCTTGTGGTCCACACGTGTATAACTGGACTATGCAAGTCTCTTGTAGTTGTATGTGAGGCTCCCCAGGGTGACTTACCTGTTATTAGACCAGTCCTCTTATGTTTGATGTGTGTGTCTCTGTTTTAAGGTCTCTGTCTAGAACATCATTTGAGGCTGGACTTAGGCTCCCGCAGCCACTGTGGCCATGGCTGTCCCTGCTGGCACAAAGTTACTGCATTGAGTGTTGTCTTCCTTTGCTTTCAAAGCTGGAGAACCCACACCAGGCCAAGTGGGCCCTATATTCACTGGGACACTTTTGGTTATAAGTGACAGAAGCCCAATTCCAACTGGTATAAGCCAAAATAAGGGAACTTATTAGCTCATCTAGCTAAAAATAGAAGGGAAGGTAGGGTGGCATCCCATAGTATCAAGAGGTCAACAGAGCACAGTTTCATTCTTTATCTTCATCTTTATAATCTCCTGTTTCTGCAATTTTCTATTCTTTTCTCTTTCTATTTATAATCTATTTCTCCATCTCTTGCTTCTACTTTTCCCATTATTAGGTTCAGTTTAAGGCAGGTCCTCTCCATGGAGCAAAGACCAGGCATTAATTTTCTTTCTCTTCTTTTTTTCAACCACTAAACTTTTATTATATATCCTTCTTGTTGGTAGATTTAGTTTTGGTTAACATATGTCTTTTAGTGATTATTTGTGTCCTTGACAGGTGGGTAACAAGGCATCAACAAAATTCTGTAACTATTTGAGACACTCTGATTTGAAACATCTATTTCTTAGAATTTGTTAACAAAAATTCAAGTATTAGATGTTGTTCTAAATCCCTTCAGTGATATAAATAATTGTCTTTTATTGCTTAAGAGGCAATATTACATTCAAACCTTATTTTATGCAGTTGATGTTTGATTTAAAACAAAACAAAAAATTAGCCCTATATCATCCTAATTATCTAAGCTCAATGCTTAAAATCCATTTATGATTTTACTGGGGCAGATTTTAAAAGCCTTTCAATTTCATAGAAACTTTCAGAGGTCAGTTAACGTCAACATGGTCTGCAGATCACAAATTAGAGAATAAAGATTAAAAGTTTGTTTCCTTGATTCTTAGATCCATTCTTTTCACACGTTTTGGTTTCTAGATCTAATTGTGTCACAAAATCAATAAGCACATTTTATGTGGAGGGTTTTTTTTCTCTAGCACATTGTAATAAAATCAACATAACATCTTATAAAGGATAATATCTTATTTTTATGGTTAATTAATTTTTATCATCTGTATTGAGATATAACTGACATATAACATTGTGTAATTTTAAGGTACACAACATGATGATTTGATATATATGATGATGATTTGATATATATATGATGATTTGATATGTAATCATATATATATATGATTACTGCAGTGAGGTTAGGTAACATATCCATCACCTCACAGAGTTACCTTTTTTTGTGGTAAGGACTTTTAATATTTTTCTCTCTCTGTACCCTTGTGTTCATTGACACATTACTCACAGTAGTCAACATATGGAACCAGACAAAATGCCCAAAGACAGATTAATGGATAAAGAAAATGTTATATATATATATATATATATATATATATATGTATGTATATATCTCACATATATATCATATTTATATCATATATATAGAACGTATATATATATATATATAAATATTTTTCGGCCATAAAAAAGAAGGAAATCCTGCCATTTGTGACAATATTGAGGAAGCTTGAGGGCATTATACAAGTGGAATAAGTTAGACAGAGAGAGACAAATACTGTATAATCTCACTTTTATGTAGATTCTAAAAAACCCAAACTCATAGTAATAGAGAGTAGAATGGTGGTTGCCAGGGGCTAGGTGGTGGGAAAAATGGGGAGATGTTGATCAAAGTGTACAAACTTCCAGTTGCAAGATGAATAAGTTCTTAGGATCTAATGTACAGCATCTAATGTATAGCATGGTTAACAATACTGTATTTATACTTAAAAGTTGCTAAGAGATTAAATCTTAAAAGTTCTCACCACGCATACACACATAAGGTAATTTTTATTTTCGATGGTAAACGAAGTAGCAAGAAGTGTCTTCCTTAATAATTTCAGGAAGAGTCCTGGAATTGAATCTCACTGGCTGCTTTGTGTCATGTGTTCCTCTCTGACCCAAACGCTCTGATTGTGGGATGTGGGGCTGAACCAGCCAGGTCCTAGGCATGTGGCCACCACTGGAGGGACAACTCCATCCAAGCCTCACAAGCTGAGAGTGGGGCAGGAGCAACTCCCTTAAGGAAATATGAGGTCCTGATCCTGCAAGAAGATAGAAGCAATGCAGGGGTCAAACGTAATAGATGTTTATTAAATGCTTTGTCCTCTTTGTTCTGGCCCATAGAGTCTCTGTAACAATTCAGAAAATGCTTCTTTTTCCCAATTCTGTGTTGCAGTTTTGGTCACTTGAGCCAACTTTTCACAAAACCCTTTGTGAAAAACTGCACTTTCAACTTTATTTCTGTCTTCCTCTTGCACGTAACTCAGAACAGGTCCATGGAACTCATCTGGGAAACTCACAACATTCTGACGCTTTCATTCACTCCATTTTCCCAAGATGCTTTTATGCCAAACTACTTCATCATTGGCTTCTCTCCCCCTCTTGCATAAGTCAACTCTGACAAAGGAACCCTGGTACATCGTTCATTAGACTTCACCTGTTGTGGGTTAAATTGTGTCCTCCAAAAAGATATGTTCAATACTAACCCCTTGGACATGTGAATATGCCCTTATTTGCAAATAGAGTTATTGAGAATGTAATCAGGTTGAGACGAGGTCGTATTGGATTGGGCTAGGCCTTATTGTAATGACTGATATCCTTATACAAAGAGGAAAATCTGCACATGGCTACACACAGAGGAGAGTGCCTTATGAAGATACAAAGACACAGAAGGCAAGGAGAAGGCCATGTGAAGGCAGAGGCAGACATTAGAGTGAGGCTTCTATAGGCCAATAACTACTAGAAGCTAGGAGAGAGGCAGGAAAACAGTCCTTCCCTAGAGCATTCAGAGGGAGCATGGCTCTACTGACACCTTGATTTGGGACTTCTAGCCTCCAGAATTATGAGGCAGATTTCTGTTGTTTTACGTTACTCAGTTTGTGGTACTTTGTTTTGGCCACCCAAGGAAACTAATATACTGCCCAACTTTGTATCAGCATTTAGTTTCAGCAAGGATCCAACACTTCCTAAAATGTCAAAACTAAAGTGTGGAGAAGTAAAGAAATTATGCTAAATCCCATAGTGATTTAATAATGGCCAGGCCAGCACTAAGAACTTGCGTTCCTGTCTTCTTAGTCCACCGTTCCTTCTAACACTGGCTTCCTTAATGATTTCCTCCATAAGTCTAAAGAAGTTTGGATCAAGGCACAAGTCCAACACTGAGGTTAGCAGAGAAGTCCTCTGCCCATAGGCCAGTGGGAACCATTATCCATGAGAGCGAATCACTGAGCCTGATGTAGGAGATATGGCGTGAGGCATGGGATTCACCTTAGCTCCAGTGCATCATCTTTGGAGAGAGAGCAAAAGTAGATTGCAGTTGTATGAGAAGGGGAGGGTATTCCAAGAACAGCTTGAGTGCACCAGGTATCTGGGAAGTGTGTTTTTTGCCTTCAACAATAAATTTTTCAAAGAAAGGCTTAGCCTTTGGGGCTTGAAGGAAAGGGTAGAGACAGTAGAACTTATTTATCTGAAGGTGGTAGTTTTACCAGCCACCTGCAGAGCTTAGGGACATGTTGGGATTGGTGAGAATTACTGAGGCTAAGTGACCTGCCCTAGGAACTAAGTAATCACAGACGGGAGAGAGTATAAGCTGCAGTGATTGTTATTCAGGTCTGGGAGTTTGTAGTTTTATAAATGTCTCCCTAGAGTAGAAAGAATTTTTATTTGTAAGGTCTTACTAAAACCTGCCAGGACCACCTGCCTGTCATCCCTCTTGGGAAGAATAAAAAATAGAGTTCTCCCTCCAGGGAAATGATTCTGTGCCTACAAGGAGTCCAAGCGTGTTATGATGAGGCTAAGTCATCTTGTTATTTCCCCAGGCGTGTTATGATGAGGCTAAGTCATCTTGTTATTTCCATTGACTCGTGAGCATGAGGTCCAGGATCCTCTCAATCTAGGTCTGTCCCATGGTCCTACCATGGGTTCTGCCAGAGTCTCTGACTGGCACAAACTAAATGTAGTTGAGAATTCCACGGAGGCTGGAGTACACTGGTTAATGCATTAAACATCACACAACTCTGGGATATAACTGAATTGTTTAGTTTCATATTTGAATTGCCTACCCTAAAGAAATGCAGCGAACCTCCTAGCAGGAATCTAGGATAGTCATATTTTCCTGGATACTTTATACTCCTCTTTATGTATGGATGGTGGAGGATTTGAGGAGGAAAAACAGGCAAACCACCATGGCAAGAAATAAATGTGTAAAGTTGGAGGTAATGACTTTTTCTCCTCACTCGTCTTTTTCCCAGTCACGTGTTATTGCTTTGGTATGGTCCCTTTTGTTCACATTTAAAAATATATAGTAGAAGAGGATGGGAAAGCATGAAATGTTTTATTATCTAATAGAAGAAATTAGTTACTATAGAAATTATCTTCATGTGGCTGTTATTTTTAGGCAGCCACCCTTCAAACAGGAATCATCTGAGGTTTGTGGCCGTCAGCCATTCAAAGTACATTAGAAAATCTGCCGTGTACACAGCCTTTGCTCCTTCCGTCAGGTCTGTGACAGGCAGACAAGGGGATGGGTGTTCGGCAGGTCGGTACTTGTCAAGTGAAGCTAGGACACCTTTCAGAGGAATTTAAATTGGATCAGTTTTTATCATTCGTTGCTTTATCTTTGATACTCTCCCAGTGAGTTATAATTAGAGATACATGAAAGAGAAATAACCTGAAAACTTGCTGATGAACGAACTCTACCCATAGGTATAGTGCATTTATAAAAATTCTTTTTGATACATAGACATATATTTGTATGGCATCCTTGTCCCTTTTCAGATATATTCTAGAAAGGCAACCTTGCCTACAGAAGTTGTTCTTAAGAGAAATTTGATGGAGGCTTCCCGATATGGCGTTACAATAGGTAACTGCTTGTGTGTTAGGACTTCAGGGAATCCTACCCTCCCTCAGTATAGTATCCCTTGCCCCTACCCCCATTATAGCACATAAGGTCTAAATATCCCCATAGGAAAAGACATTGTGAAACTGAGAAGCCATGACCATCTATGAACATAGTCTTTTATGCTCTGAAACAAATCAATTTAGATGACACCCTAAACTAGGAAAATACTGACATGTTTTAGATCTTATATAACAATGATGGGGAAAATTTCCATTTTCATCCATGCCTGCTAGAAAGATCCACCATTAATGAGAAGTCTATGAAATAATTTTGCTTTGTCACAGATCACATGTAAGACAGTTGATTTGTGTGTGTGTGTGTGTGTGTGTGTGTGTGTGTGTGTGGTTTGTTTTTTTTTGTGGTACACGGGCCTCTCACTGTTGTGGCCTCTCCCGTTGTGGAGCACAGGCTCCGGATATGCAGGCTCAGCGGCCATTGCTCACGGGCCCAGCCGCTCTGCGGCATGTGGGATCTTCCCAGACTGGGGCACGAACCCGTGTCCCCTGCATCAGCAGGCGGACTCTCAGCCACTGCGCCACCAGGGAAGCCCTGTAGGACAGTTTGGTTTTTTTCTTTTTTCTTTGTTCCATGCCTGTGTGTGCTGGGTCTGGTGTTGGGCTACGCCTCTTCCTCATCCTGAGCATTGAGGGTTCTCATGCTCATGATCTTCTGCTTCTTATTTTCTGTATTCATAAGAAGGTGTCAACTTAGAACAATACTATAAGACGTTACCCTTGCAGGAATGGTTGTTGATTTCTAAAGAGCTAGAATCAAAGATTCCATCTGCTCAGGTTCTTTGACTCAGAGTTGTTAACCAGCGTCGAAGGCTGCAGAGGTGAGGGGCAACTGGAATGCTCTAAGAGAGAATAAGCTTCTGTTATCCTTGGTCAACCTGCTGGATGTTTCTTCAAGCCTGTCCCAACAGAGTTAGTGTAGAGACAAGTGTTGGCATTGGTGGCTTTGTAGAAGCTCACGTGGACACTTTTGGGCCACTATAATTCATGTGAAGATATAGGTCCTTAGACCTGGATTGACCCTCCTGAGCCTCCTTTAAGTTTTCTATGGCTTCAATTAAAAAACATTGACCTCTCTTCTGCCACTGGCACTTATTTCCTTTTCTTTCCCCAACCCACAAATCATCCTTTTTTAATTATCCTCAGTAGCATATGCACTAAAATAGTAGAATATATACTAAATTCTTGGGTTCATAGAGAAGAACCGTGCAAATATAGTTTCACTAAAGTTGAACTGAATCTGTGGTCATGAAGTGATTATTAGAACTCCTTCTTGCTACTCAGTACCTAAAGTTCTGATATGTAATCTGCACAGCTTTATTTTAAGGAAATGATCCATTGTACCTGTCAGATTCACTGTTCTAAGTGGGGCTAGAACACGTCATACACAAGAGCTGAATTGAATTCTTTCTTGTGAAGAGGTAACAACTCAGGAAGACCTCAGCTGAATTTCCTACATATCCATTTTTGTAATTGAAGTATAGTTGATTTACAATACTTTGTTTCAGGTGTACAGCACAGTTATACGTATATATGTATATATGCAGTTATATATATGTATGTGTATGTATGCATATATGTATACATATGTACATATATGCATATATATGTGTGTGTGTGTGTGTGTGTGTGTATTCTTCAGATTCTGTTCCCTTATAGGTATTACAAAATATTGAGTATAGTTCCCTGTTCTATACAGTAGGTCCTTGCTGGTTATCTATTTTATATACAGTAGTGTGTATACGTTAATACCAACCTCCTAATTTATCCCTCACACATATCCATTTAATCAGTTACGTGACTTAGGAGAAGTAATAAATTATCATCTAGTATTAGTTTTCATGTATGTAAAATGAGAATAGTAACTTATGAAATTGTTTAGGGGATTTATTAATTTGGGGTAATAGAAGTAAAGTGGCTATCACAGTCTTGGTATAGGTTGGATGCTTAGTTAACATATGTGCTTTTTGACTTGTTGGACTGTATGCTCTGTGAAGAATAGATTTATGTTTTCTGTTCCTCCTGTGGCTTCCCACAGTATATTATAGTGATCTACATATGGCAGTTAATGTTTACTGAATGGTACTATCTGATTAGTATGGAATTCAGTGAATGAAGGTAAATGGTTGGCTGGGCCCAGCCACTGTGGACTTGGCAGTTGCGTATCTCTCAGAACAGAAGTACCCAGAGGAAGCCTGATGTCTATTGCAGCCATGAACACCAGTGTGTGATTAAAGTTAAGTGCTAACAACAGAATCCAAGGTTTTTGTTTATGCTGAGCTTGTGCTTTGATGTGATCCTAGTTAGAGTCAGGACAAGGGCAGCACAAATGAGTGACTGAAAGAATTTATTGACTGAGGAGCTGTAATCTACAGATTTATGGCGAGATAGATGCAACTTGATTTATAGAGGAAAACTGCACCTGCCCCTCACTGGTGTTAAGCTCTAGGTAATAGGACACCCAGCATCCCTCCGTAAAGACTGCTAAGTTTCTGAGCCGGTTGTCAAACATTGTAAACTATGGAGACCCGTGCCGTGTCTTGATCAAAGATATAAACTAAGCAAGCACAAGCATAAGACAATAAATAAGCAGCATATGGACATTACATGTAAGAATAAAGGTCATCCATGCTGTGTGGCAGTGAGGGCTCAGAGGTCATTGTAGTTTGATGGCCATCGAGTGTAGTTTAGAGCTCTGTATGTTTCCTGCCGCTCTTCTCAAGGTGGCCCTGGAAAGGAGCTGAATTTTCCTGCAGGTTTTATTTTGACTAATGAATGACATAAACTTGGAGGTATGAAGCGCAGCAGAAGCCATCTATTGTTTTAATTGCTTCTGACCTTAATATTTTCAATGCCATGAGGATATGTTCTCTGACTGGCCGAATGATGCCTTCCCACAGGTGGTCAATCCATAAAGTAAGAGTCTGTCTTTTAAAAGGAGCTCATGGGTTAACCCTGAACCAAAAAAAAAACCCCATAAAGCCCTTACAACTTTGTATCTAAAATACTTGCCCAGCCCTGCAGTATTCTAAGGGAGCTCAGCTCCATCTTGTGGCCTAAAACCACGTGTCCATTTGTTCCATCCTTGGCTACTTAAGAGGAGCCAGTCTTTTGCCAACTACACCTTGAGCCTTGTATTCTTTTTGTCTCACTACTATTTTTTGGGAAATAGGCATGTCCCTAGCAAACTGAGAGGGATACACCTGGCTTTGTTACTCTCATGCTCCCAAACTTATCTCTCTCCCCTCCTCTTGTGGGAAGAGTGGTGGGGTACCACAGTCTTCTGCTGTGAATTCAGTGGTCTCATGCTATCTTCCTAAAAATCTCTTATTTATTTATTTATTTTTACCTGTCCCAAGGAATAAATGGTCATTTCTTAAGATGCTATTATGTAATAAGATTGGTTTTGTTAAAAAAAAAAGAATTAAAGGAATTAAATCCGTTGACTGAATTTGGAGAATTAAAGGATGGACGGTAAAATATGAGATCCATGGAAGGTAGGCCTAGTTTTTAGAAGTGATATGTCCTGAGGGCCAGAGATGGAAAACTCACAAACAAAAGGGTTGCATCTCATTCTCAGTCACTTTTTAAAGCTTACGTGGCTTTTTAAAATGTAAATTAATTCCCATCATTTAAAAATAGAGAGATGTCATATAAAAAACAAACATAACTTGCATTTCTGGCTTCTTAGTCAAAATTGGAAGATTTGACAACATAGGGTTCACATTTCCTTGTGGTAACAGTCAATGGAAACTGAATAATAGTCAAACACTTTAAAGCAAGCACACATCTTCTGTTTTACCACAGACCGCACCACTCCCTACAGTCTTGTGGTCGACCCATATCCTTCAATTTGTACCTGCTTGACTCCTGTGACATTGAGTTTGTGACTCTGTAGGCTTGTAGCATGTAAGACCCATTCACGTCCTTATTATGGTATAACTTTGGGCCTAGTCCCACAGTACATTTTTAAAAACTGAGTAATTGTCCAGGGACCCATGTCTAGCCAGGGTGGCGAGTGCAGCCCAAAGATATCCTGTCTTCACAGAGCAGGCTGACCTGGAAATCTCAGGGGAATGATACAGGGAGATCTCAGTGCCTGAAACAGTGACCTGGGATATGTCAAAGCATAGATGTATTTCAGCTTAATACAGAGTAACAAGAGTGTCAAAAACAACAACAAAAAGAAAATGGGGATTTATCTATGTTTAGGTTATTTCTGTGAGTCTTCATTTATTTGTTCTGGTTTACTGTTACCATTGGACATATGCTATTTATTACTCCATTTGATTATGCCTGGCCACTCTAACTCCTAAATTGTAAACTCTTAGAAAACAGATTTTCTGTTCCATTTCTTTTCCCTTTTGTCTTTCCTTTCCTCTTCTCATCTCCCCATTTCCCATAAAATAAAACACATAAAAATAATACATGGGGCTTCCCTGGTGGCACAGTGGTTGAGAGTCTGCCTGCCGATGCAGGGGACACAGGTTCGTTCCCCGGTCCGGGAAGATTGCACATGCCGCGGAATGGCTGGGCCCGTGAGCCATGGCCACTGGGCCTGCACGTCTGGAGCCTGTGCTCCGCAACGGGAGAGGCCACAACAGTGAGAGGCCCGCGTACCGCAAGCAAACAAACAAACAAAAATAATAATACATGCTTTAGAGTTAGCTGTAGGTACACAAATAAAAGTTTCATCAGTTTCCTAGCTGCTGCTTCTTTTCCTTTGCTGGATCAGGATGGAATCCCATGAACCTTTTATTCTTTCTCATTTTAGGATTTAGAATGAGACAGCGCCACGTCCTCATGGAGTCCACAGGGCCTGCAGGGCACTGCCCTCACCTGGTAGAATCTGTTCCTTGTGAGGATCCAGTGTGTTATCAGTGGCTGACATCTGAAGGGATCTGTATCCCTGATCGTGGCAAGTGTGGCCCCGGACATCGCATCCTGAAGGCTGTCTGCCAGAATGAGCAAGGTATGACTCAAAGAAACATGAGGGTTATTAAGTAATATTTGCCAAATAACATGTCACCACTCTCAGGCCATCTTCCCCAGGGAGAGAAACACAGTCTTTCCTATTCTTGAATAGTCACGTTTAAGTCAAGTGACCTATTGCTGCAAAGTAAGCTGCTTTGACTTAATACAGGGCCAAGTACTCCATGACAAAAGAACACTGTCTGATTATACCTAAATATAATACAGTGAACCCAGAGCATTCTCTGGAGTTTTTAATTCATTAAGACAAACAGAATACAGAAATTGGCTGGAGAGTCTTCAACTTATCAGTACAAAACAAGTTTGATTTGCCTTTATTGATGTTGATATGTAACATGCTTTTATATATTATTAACAAATACTGCCTTGTAAAGATTCCAGGGCTGCAGCTCCCTCCAAGTTAAAAAGAAAAAAAAAAGTACTAAGCTGTATCTTTTCAATTCTATAACATTAGATTAGAATCAGTTCTAGACATAATGCTTACATTTCCAAAGAACCGTTTTAAAATGTAAGTTGTCAAGATTTACAAAACTATTAACAGTGGTGTCTTTCCTTCATCACCAAGCTTCCGGTGTGATGGTTGTGTGAAATGAAGGGTGATTTAGAAAATATGTAAGTCACATGGAGGTGAGAAAAGTGACATTTAAATAGAGTTAAAAAAAATCGGTCTTTTGGAAGAGTATCGAGTATGTCTGTTAATCAGTTCTGCCGTGAGAAGTCATAATTTATAATGCTCTTGGTGTGTGGAGTGAAATGTTTTGACTTAGGGAGTAAAGAAATCTATAGAACAGAAGGAAATTTCAAAGTGGATTCAGAATGGATATTACCATCCACACAGGGTTGACATTCAGCAATGCATTTCCTGTTCCCTTCCTTCCTCTCTCCCCTTCTCTCTCCCCACCCCGTCTCTCTCCTTCCCCACCCCCCCAACACTTCCTTCTTTCTTTCCTTCTTCCCTCTTCTTTTTATCCCTCCCTCTCTCCCTCCATCCATTGTTCCTTCATTTTTTTAAATCATTACCTTACTTAGACAAATATACGTTTTATCAGGTGATGTAATTGATTACCTCATGAAGCCAGGTAGTTGTTTAATTAAGTAGGGCCACACCAGATTATATTAGCTACAGTCCTTTTTGACTAAAATAGTTAACACAGTGGCTTCTAATATTACTGAATAATTTTTGAATTGTGGTGACATGGGTGAAATTTATTACCAGCAGCTCATAAGATCACTTTTTTGAATTCAAGAAAAGTAGTATAGATGTTTAAAACCTGGGCTCTAGTGTCAGACAGGTTGGAATTTCCAGTCTGCTACTCTTCTGCTAGATAATATCAAGAAAATTATTTAACTGTGGAGGCATCCTTTCCTTCAGCTGTAAAAAAAATTCTCAACTTGTGAGAATTAAATTACTTACATAAAAGTGATTAGTGAAGTGTCTGGCACATAACCATTCAAAATAAGCTATGAGCTTATTTAGTTGTAATGCACATTTATTACTGTTCTCTGTCCTGGGGGATTTGTGCAAAGAGCATTCTTTTAAAAAATGAAATAAATGAAATGAAAATAATAATGAGGATTAGAATAACCATATTAGTTCGTCTTCCCAACCTCCAGCTGTGGAAACAAAATCATTTGTTTGGTTGAGACCCAATGACAAATGACTGTAAGGCTTTGTCATCCCATAGCAGGAACTGGAGACTTTACAAGGCTGTCATACTATGGCCACAGGGCCAGGGACTTCTTTCACAATGTGTACTGTCCCTTCTACAGTATTGCAGAGTGTGAGATTCTGATTTATAGTTAGAAATATATATTTGGTCCATGTTCTGGCACACAGCTTCTAAAACCACTGGAATTTCCTGAGGAGTAAGAACAGTGGGAGTAGGTTTTGTTATAATATTTGGTCTCTGGCCCTCTGTTCCTGAAATGACTTCCATGAAGGTGAAATTGGTGTCTTGTTATTCACATCAAGCCCCTTTCTACCGCAACTGGGTTTATATGAATGAGATGACTTTTGGAAAGTACCTAAAGGTGGGGCTGGTTGCACAGGAACCAACTGTGAATAGAGGGCTGGAACTTTCAATCCTACCCCCGATATTGGGGGAGGAGGAGGGACAGGAGGCCGAATCAACCGCTAATGGCTAGTGAGTTCATCAATCATGCCTACGTAATGAAGCCTCCATAAAAACCCAAAGGACATTGTTCTGAGAGCTTCCGGGTTGGTAAATGCATGGAGATTTGGGAAGAGCAGCACAGGGAGGCTCCTTGCCCTTTTCCATACCTTGCCCTGTGCGTGTCTTCCATCGGATTGTTCCCAAGTTTTATCCTATTATAATAAACTGGTTATCTAGTAAGCAAAGTGGATTTCCTGAGTTCTGTGAGCCTCTCTAGCAAATTAATGAAACTCAAGAAGGGGGTCATGGGAACTTCTGATTTATAGCCAGTTGGTCAGAACTACAGGGAACAACTTGGACTTGTGACTGGTGTCCTGAGTTGGAGGAGATCATTGGAACCCCCAATTTGTAGCCAGTTGGTCAGAAGCACAGGTAACCGGGGCTTGAGATCGGTGTCTTAAGCGGAGTGCGGCCTTATGGGACTGAGCCCTTTCCCTGTGGAATAGGATGCTACCTCCAGATAGACAGTGTCAGAATTGAGTTGAATAGTAGGATAACCAGCTGGTACTGGAGAATTTGCTTAGTGTAGGGTGGGGAAATAACCCCCCCCAACATACACACATGTTGTGATTGAACGTAGAACACTTTTTTACAGAGCTGTCAACTCTACCATTTTATAGAAATTCTACAGTTTTATTGCTATTCGTGTGAAATAACTAATTTTCAGCATTGACCTACCCTCTCAATTTTTATGGCATAAGTAGGAATTACTACTGGTTCAGATCAGTTTCATGAAGTCTTTGTGGGTTTTGTGGGATAACAGCCACAGCTGTGGTTACAAGAACCATACTGGCCTCCTGATGACTGAAGCAGTCTTTTGTCCAGTGGAAAATTGAAAATGTGATCTGGTTGCACTTTTTGAAGTTCAGCTTCAGTGAGGTTGTGGATGATTGATGATCAAAGTTTGCCCGAGAAATGCTCCCGTTTGACCCTCTACATATCATCATAGCATTTCCTTAGTTATAGGAATTGACAGAACTGTTGACACATTTAAATGCTTGGTGAGAAAAAAAGGACTGAGATCTATTTAATGAATCTCCTGTGATTTTTTCTTGTAACTTTTGGTACTTTCCTTTTCATCACTCTGAATTTACTAATTGTTTCATAGGCCTTTTATTCCAGAGTTTATTCATCCATAAATGGATGAGACCAAAAGAAATAAATGTTTTTTAATTAAAAAAATCAAACAAACTCATATTAGATCTAATTGGACTTGAGGCTTGCTATAATTTCCAAGGTTACTTGCTATGTCCTTTATTTAAAGGCTTGTCCATATTGACTCACTCCAGGTATCCCTTATGCCAAAAGGAACATTCAGTATCCTTGCAAAATGTCTACAACCGATTCAGATAGCGGAACCAAGAGTTTCTCGCATAGCCGCGATCAAGATTCTGTATGACTCTTTAAAATATATATATATATATATTTATTTATTTTCTTTATTTTTTTGGCTGCGTCAGGTCTTAGTTGCAGCATGGAGGATCTTTCATTGTGGCTCATGGGCTTCTATCTAGTTGTGGCGTGTGGGTTTTCTCTCTCTAGTTGTAGCATGTGGGCTCCAAGGCGCATGGGCTCTGTAGTTGTGGCACGTGGGCTCCAGAGCATGTGGGCTCTGTAGTTTGCAGCATATGGGCTCTCTAGTTGAGGTGCGTGAGCTCAGTAGTTGTGGCATGCGGGCTTAGTTGCCCCACGGCATGTGGGATCTTGGTTCCCTGACCGGGGATCAAGCCTGCGTCCCCTGAATTGGAAATAGCAGTTTTGATACATGTAAATCTTGTGGGTTAGTTTAAGAATGTGATCTACTTCAGACTACTTAAAATTCAAGTAGTCGTCTATGAATTTCTACAGCTATCTCTGTAGATATATAGTACTTTGACCCATTCTCTATTTGATTTATTAGTGATACTCTTCAATCAGTCTCACTAAAGTTGCTATTTCTCACCCAGCCTGTGATTGTAGCAAATAATCTGTTATTAATGTTTATTTTCATTAAGAAAATTGTATTATAAATTACATGAATGAGTATTCTGGTTTGGAATCTGATTTCCAGTACTTTGATTGGTGAATTAGCTTTGATTTTTCTCCTCTGCACATCTAATCATTAGTTTGGGTCAAAAGAAGTCTACTAAATATAGAGTACATATAGGTTTTTCTTGTCTCATTGACAAGTAGGTTTCCTACATTTCAAAGGGGGCATTTGAGTTTCTATAGAAATTTTTTTTTTGAGGAAAAAAACTTTAAAAAATTTTTAAAAACATCTTTATTGGAGTATAATTGCTTTACAGTGGTATGTTAGTTTCTGCTTTATAACAAAGTGAATCAGCTATACATATACATATATCCCCATATCCCCTCCCTTTTGCATCTCCTTCCCACCCTCCCTATCCCACCCCTCTAGGTGGTCACAAAGCACTGAGCTGATCTCCCGGTGCTATGCGGCTGCTTCCCACTAGCTATCTATTTTACGTTTGGTAGTGTATATATGTCCATGCCACTCTCTCACTTGGTCCCAGCTTACCCTTCCCCCTCCCTGTGTCCTCAAGTCCATTCTGTACATCTGCATCTTTATTCCTGTCCTGCCCCTAGGTTCTTTGTGACCATTTTTTTTTTTTGATTCCATACATATGTGTTAGCATACGGTATTTGTTTTCCTCTTTCTGTCTTACTTCGCTCTGTGTGACAGACTCTAGGTCCATCCACCTCACTACAAATAACTCAATTTCGTTTTCTTTTTATGGCTGAGTAATATTCCATTGTATATATGTGCCACATTTTCTTTATCCATTCATCTGTTGATGGACACTTAGGTTGCTTCCATGTCCTGGCTATTGTAAATAGTGCTGCAATGAACATTGTGGTACATGACTCTTTTTGAATTATGGTTTTCTCAGGGTATATGCCCAGTAGTGGGATTGCTGGGTCATATGGTAGTTCTATTTGTAGTTTTTTAAGGAACCTCCAAACTCCATACAGTGCAAGAGGGTTCCCTTTTCTCCACACCCTCTCCAGCTCTACAGAAGTTTAAAATTGTTTTGTTCTAGTTCTGCAAAAACTGCCATTGGTAATTTGATAGAGATTGCATTGAATCTTTAGATTGCCTTGGGTGGTATGGTCATTTTAGCAATATTGATTCTTCCAATCCTAGAGATTATCATACTAAGTGAAGTAAGTCAAACAAAGGAAGACAAATATCATATGATATCACTTATATGTGAAATCTAAAAAAAAATATACAAAAGAACTTACTAATGAGACAGAAATAGACTCACAGACAGAGAAAACAAATTTATGGTTACTAAAGGGGAAAGGGGAGGGAGGGGGGAGGGAGGGAAGGATAAATTAGGAGTTTGGGATTAACAGATAACACTACTATATGTAAAATAGATAAACAACAAGGTCCTACTGTATAGCACATTCAGTTACATACATACATATATATGTGTAACTGAATCACTTTGCTGTACACTGGAAACTAACACAACATATTAAATCAATTATACTTCAGTAAAAAGGTGGGCATTTGAAAGTAAATGGAGTGTGATCCAAACTGCATGCTGACATATTTTTCCCTTAGATTTTCAAGTTAATTCACTGTTTTCAACTTTGTTTCTCTGACATGTAACTGGTTTATTGTTGCTAGGTTTCACTGGCAATAGATGAAGGTTTAGCATCAGGTGACATCTTCCCAGAGCAGGTTGGGAAGATCCCCATAATGCCAGGGCAGTGGACAGCATTCCCAGTGGCTGGCAGGTGACCACTATTTATCACTGTTCATGTCTCCAGGATGCAAAGTGGGTAGACACCACAGAGTCATCGGATAAACACCAGACTGCCCACTGGTGTGGTCGGACCCTGAGTACTCGCCACATATTTTGCTCCATAAGTTACCAAATAAGCTGTCTTTAAAAAGTGTCTGTATATTTCATCAAGCATCTTTATTCAGAGATAATGCAGTGTACATTCTGCACTTGTAGAAAGCTAATACCTATGCTGGAGAAGAGTGTAATACATCAGGAAGAACAAGGTTCACACGCTGACAGGTACAAGGAGTTAAGAGTTCTCTGGTACCTCTTCACCACTCCCTTGCATGCAAGGTTTATTATTTTCACAGTTCCACTGACCTTCTCCATGCAAATATTTTCCTTAAGTGATATATATATCTGCACAGAAAGCATGAGGAATGATTTTCCATCATTAAGGGGGACTTGGCTTTTCCTTTTAGAGGCCTTTTTTTTTTTGAGTTCTTGCCTTGTATCATTAACCTTGAACAATCCAAAAATGTGATCTTTAATCTTAGTTAAAATAGCATTTGTTTGCAATCCTTAACAACCATAAGTGCCTTTTCTGGGATGAATTTAATTGGTGGAAAGCATGCTAGAATAATCATTTACCTGAGTTGGATTAAAATGTTTAAACATGTTTTTAAGTCTGTGATTGGAGTTGGAAGTTTTGTTTTCTTTATATCTCAAGAAATGTTCTTGGGCTGACCTATGAGAATAAGGTCAGACTCCATTCATATGGGAAATTGTTGATTGGAATATTTTGTGATTCACCAGAACAATAAATAGAACCCCTGTTGTGTTTTCAACTCATTATTTTTTAAACCTTTTGATTATGTTGTATCTCATGTTGGTCAATGAATACTACTTTACTTCTCTGTATATATTTTTCTTTTTTTAACAAGACTTTCTAACTACTGTTTCAGCACAGTATTTATTTTCTTGTATTTTAGGAAGAACAAGGGATAGGTTATTCATCAGGTATTTGATGTATTTGCCATTCAAGTATATTCCTGCAATAAATCAACCTATTTAAGGGACACCACACAATGAGAGCCATGATAGAGAATACAGTGCCTCTAAATTAAATTTCAAATATGGGTCTTCTAAAAGTTTTGAATAATGGCAGCTTCATTCAAATAAGTATACAGTTTATTAAGATGTGCATTTTGGAAACGATAATAGTAATTGGGATTTTATTTTTTAAAAAGTAGCCATCATTTTCTTCTTAATCTCTTAATTTTTTGTTTCTATTTTTAGTTAAAAAAAAAACACAACAAAACACTTAACCTTTGCCTAAGGTTTGGGAATCTTTGCCCTATGCTGCCAGGTGTTCAGAGGAATTCACAAGAGAGGGGAATGAACATGGACATGCATTTTATATTAGCAATGTAAATTCAGAGAAATGGCTTTTTAGAGTACTCAGACTTAGCAAGAACTACTGTGTCCTGCCCAGATCCTATTGGCAATTTACCATTTCTGTGCACGTCAGCCAGAAATTCAACTGACACCACCTGCATCTCTTTGCCTAAGGAATTTCTTCAGTCACTGAAGCCTTCTTTGCCCATTTATGCAGTTACAAGTGCCAGGGAGTTAACAATGCCAGGGATCAACCTTCAAGCAGTGATTGAGAGTTGATGTATAAATACCAACTCCCTTGTCCCTCAGATGGAATAACCTTGAGGTATATATTCTATGCTGTGTCATAGAGTTCCCAGTGAGATGAAACGCCACTTACTGATGGTCTGATTTTTTAAATTATACACACTTTATCTGCCTCCTTCCCTTTCCTGTCTCACTCCCCTACTCTTGCACTGGTTCCCTGGCATTATTCCCCAATAAATACAATAAATACGTGCCCATAAATCTTTATCACAGAGTTTGGTTATGGTACATCTCAAACTAAGACAAGGATGCTTGGAAAGATACTTAGTGGATCCACTATTGTAGGAGATACAGGGTTCAATTCAAATCATACCATAGTGATGATGACATTTCAAAATCACCTTACAAGGAAGAAATGATACAGTCTCTTATGAGATTTCATTCAATATTTTGAGAAACTCTGACTATTTATCAATTGCTGGGTAATATCTGAAGGGCTTCAATATACTGCTTCTTTCCTCCGTTTGAAAACATAAAAAAACAAAAAACAAAACAAAACAAAACAACACTGTTGAATCCTATTTCTTTCCCAGTTAGGCAATGCTAGTAACTTATACCATCCTCCTGAGTCTTGTTTTCCAACAGTCGAGTCATTTTATGACTCTCAGGGGAGGACTAGGTTATTCATATTTTCATTTTGTAGTGATTCCAGAGGGTATTGGAATGTTTCCGAATAACAATGAGACAATCAGACTTTTTCGGATGTTAACAGACTTATTGGTGTTGGGGGGACATGTGGCTTTATCTCCTCTCTTCTAGAGCAGTGGTTCTAAAATGATGGTATGTATCAGAATCACTCAGAGAGGTTATAAAAGCACAAAAGTCTGCCACCCACCCTGCACTCCAGAGTTTCTGACTCAGTACCTCTGAGATGGGGCTCAAGAACTGATATTTCTAACAAGTTCCCAAGGGATGCTGACGATGCTGGTCCAGGGACCATAATTTGTGAAACACTGTTCTAGGCAGAAGGGGGCCTGTGGGCAGCCTCATCACATTAGTACATAATGGAGGTAGGCTAGAACAGTGAAAGGCATATCTTACACTTCATCATAATCAGCAGTGGTATTGATTCTAATCTGTCATTTCTTCTTTCCTGCTGGGGAAATTATTCTTGAAATCCATGAAACAGATTACTGTCTTTCCAGAAGGAAGCAGTGAGTAAATATTCTTTTATTTCTTTATTGTTACCTAGATGGATTACTAGAAGATCAAATAGTGGAAAGCAATAGTGTACTCTTGCAGAAACAGAAGACAAATAATATGTGAGATGAGTTATTTAGGCTTAGAGGAGAGAATTTTCATTTTCAGCAAGCTATCTTTCTCCGACCACCAACTGATAGCAGTTTGGTGTCAGTGTCCTTACCGAAGGAAGTGTGGTGATGACAAATACGTTGTATTAAATTTTGAAATGAACCTGACATTGCAGTTGAAAGTGCCAATAAGATCAGGCTGCTATTCACACTACAGGAATCAGACTGTAAAGGAGAACAAATTTGAGAGTTCCTGTAGCCAAGTTCGTCATTCCCTTTCATTTAGATGTCTTGCAGTGAAATTAAAGGTGAAACTTTAATAATGTTTGGCAATGAGGGGATCCAAAAGAGAAAAATAGACTCATTCTCATCAGACTTTTGCCATCCCTGTTTGACGGGAAGGTGGGGAGTAGATGTAAGCTGGTGAATCAATTTAAATGGTAAAGAGAGAGGAACCGCAATGTAGTTTTAAATATGTTTACTGTATGTCGATAAACAGGTATTGTATTTTAAATTATATCCTCTTTCCACTCTGTTACCTACCTACCTAGACATGGCAAGATAGCTTTTGTCTCTTTTCTCTTTTGCTGAGATGCCTAAAGAAATGACTGTATTCACATCACTACCCAGCAGTATTCTATAATCAGACTAAATACAGTCTGATTTCTCCAGATTTATAATACTTAGAAATAGCTTAGAGTAAATTGCTTCCTGAGTGTGCCTAAGTCTCTCATAGAAAGACTGTCTCCTTTTTCCCTCTCTTCTGAAATTCTCACTAGGCAGTCTACTTTCTGTTCCCATTCCTTATGATTCAAAAAGGAAAATAAATCTTAAATTGTACTGATACTTCAAAATGTAGTTCACATGATTAAATGGTCATCCCGACCTTTCAGTGGGAATTAATGTGAGATTGTCACCCTTCCCATTACTTTCAACTTTCTGGACATGCTCTGAGTTTCCCTATTGCATTGTGTATTCCACTAGTTTTACTAACAGGGATTAGTTATAACATTAGTCACAGAGATATAATTTTGCTTTGTCATTCTGAAATGCATTTTAAAGTGGTATATGGCTGTTTCAAATGGCCTTTGACTGGTTACTCCTGACATACCATCTCTCTACTTTCTCCTCTATGTAGACATAGGAAAAGTAAAGAATATGGATTAAAACACACTTCTAGTATGATGGAGTAATTTCCACTGGTAAGATAGCCAATATGACTCAATTAGTAAATGCAATCAGAGGATAACCTGTGCTGTCTGTACCCATTTGAGTGTTTTCAGGAAAATATAATGAAGCAAAACTTTCCTGGATAGGCTAATCCACCCCACACAAAACCAATTAGAAGAACATTTTACTTAAGAACGTTTTGCATTTCTAAATTAAGATAACTTATACATATACTTTAACTGATTGATGATTCAAAATTAAGAATTCATAGTGTATAACCCTTTGTGCTGTGTTGTTCATTCCATACTTAGTGAGTTGTATGCACTTAGTGAGTTGTGTGCTATGCCCAAACAATGACATAATTTTCTGTGGAGAGATATCTAAGAAGTAGAAATAAAAAAATGTTTAGAGAAATCATACATTTTGTATCAAAGAAACATAAACTAAAGAAAAAAGTAGTTTGAAAGTTAATTTAGGAATATCTTAAGACCATGATAGTTCTCTTACTGCATTGGTAGATTTCAGTCAACAACAAGCATCTAGGAAATCCATAGCTCACCATAAGTGCTGCCTCTATCTGTTACCTCCATGGTAATTTGCCTCCACAGTCATGATCATGTTATTCCCCTGTCTGAGATGCTCATCCACTTCTTCTTCCTTTGGCTAATTCTTACTCATCCTTTAACAACTTCAACTGATGTCTTACAGGAAACCATCTCTCCACTCCCACTACACCTCTTTAAGCTGGTCTAGAACCTCAAGTGAATATTATAGTTACCATCTACCTCAGATTCTTGTCACAGTCAATTATGATAATTCCATTTCCTTTATAGATGATTGGTTCAGAAATGTGTCAATTTAAATCTGTTTGGACCAATGAGATGTGAGAAGAGGGACATGACTAAGGCAAGGTATTTCACTTGCTGCCACGATCCATTGTATGGTCTGGCTTCAGGATGAAGGCACTGCTGCGTACAGTAGGGTAGAGATGTAAAGATACTCTGAGTCCTGGAAGACATTGTTGAGCTGCTGAATCAACAGTCTGAGCCCTGGCTGTAATGTTAGTCAATAGATTTCCTTATTATAAAGCCAGTTTCTATCAGAGTTTGTATCAGCTGTTGCAGAAATCATCCTACTTGATGGGGTGACTGTCTTCTGTGTTCTCGTTAACACTTTGTGATTCAGTTATCAATGTCTTTACTACATTATATTGAAATTATCTGGGCTTCCTTGGTGGCACAGTGGTTAAGAATCTGCCTGCTAATGCAGGGGACATGGGTTCAAGCCCTGGTCTGGGAAGATCCCACATGCCGCGGAGCAGCTAAGCCCATGCGCCACAACTACTGAGCCTGCGCTCTAGAGCCCGCGAGCCACAACTACTGAGCCCATGAGCCACAACTACTGAAGCCTGTGCTCCTAGAGACCGTGCTCCGCAACAAGAGAAGCCACTGCAATGAGAAGCCCACACACCACAACCAAGAGTAGCCCCCGCTCGCCACAACTAGAGAAAGCCTGCGCACAGCAACAAAGACACAATGCAGCCCAAAATAAAAATAAATAAAATAA
Organism: Mesoplodon mirus; assembly: GCF_964341445.2. Lineage (NCBI taxonomy): Eukaryota > Metazoa > Chordata > Mammalia > Artiodactyla > Ziphiidae > Mesoplodon > Mesoplodon mirus. The sequence goes on from NC_138984.1 coordinate 54,780,586, forward strand.
ATAAAAAATAAATAAAAAAAGAAATTATCTGCTTACTTATCGGTTTTTCCCATTTGCTTCTTAACTTCTCAAGTACAGGGACCTTGACTCGTTCCTTGTGTTATTCTTGGCATGATGCCAGAGCGTCTGGCATAGTAGAATGTACTCAATAAATATTTATAGAACTTAGTTACTTCAGTTGATTTGCACAGCAGCCCAATTGGGCATTATAATTATTATTTCAATTTTATTGATGAGGATGTTTTAGCCCAGAGATGTTGATAGCCCAGTGTTACTCAACCAGTCAGTTCTAACACCAGAATTTTGAATTCCAGACCTAGGATTCCTAACCAGTAGTTGTTCTACCGTTTCAGTGTCAGCAAATACATATCACATGTACCAACAACACTGACGTTGCCACGTCTCAGACCCACCCAGTAATTTTCATTGGTTAAGATGTTATTTTTTGTTAAGTGAGGCTTGGGCTGAAATTCATTCTCAAGGCAGCAGTAAAGGCAACCACTGCCGGCTGACTGGTGTAGGTCCACAACATGAAACCCATTTCTATATGCACACTAAGCATATTGACTCTCTCCCCTGGTGTGAGCTAACAGCAAGAGAGAGATCACTGGATACAATGAAAACATAAAGCCGACACACGTTTCCTGTTTTCATCTGGCACAAATTGTCTTGGAGTTTGATATATAGGACTTAGTTATCTGGTTTTCCCTGGTAACTTTAGTTCTAATCCTGATTGTATTCAGACAACTAAGCAGAGTAGAATTTATTCATCAGACTAGACTGAGAGTACAGAGAGAAGCAGATTCTCTGAAAAAGGAGATATGCGAAACTATAAAGGAGAAAGTAGAAGACAGCTCTTCAGGGACAACCAGCTTTTCACTGCTTCATAGTAGAGGAATTACACAGAGGCAGTAACAGAACCACTAATAACATGGTGTCATGAAGTTTTAGGGAGTTTGGTAAAAAGTAAACAATTTCTACACACTGAAAAAGAGTGGTTTTTCAGGTTACATCAACATTTATTAAAATATACTTTGATCGTGATTCATTGAGAAGAGCATATAATTTCTCGATGACACATTATTCCAAAAAGAAATAGGTAGAAATGAAAAGATGACAAATTTTGGCTAAACAGCTGAATACACGTCCCACAGGTATCTAGCAATGGTGATTAGAATAACAGGTTCACTGTTACTGAAGACATTTATACAGAGGCTGGAGACCTCCTCTCAGGGTTACTGTGGTGGGAATCTCCTCACTATTCTGCAAGAGAGGGTTGCTCTGTCGATCTTTCATTACTATTTTGGACAGGAGAGTTCTGTATTATTCTTAATTTTCCTGTACTTGAGGATAAATAGCATCTCCATTTCTCCCCATAAAATGCCAGTTGTGTTCTCTAACCACTGTGTCAGCCCATATCAGGCCTCACATATTTCCAGTCGCCCCCAGGAGAATTTCTCCTGATGGAAGACTACGGACAGGGAGATGCCCAGAGGCCTTCCAAAGTCACCAGGAAAAGGTTATGCTTAATTAAATAATGAATTTTAATTAATTCATTGACTTTAAATACTTAATAAAAATTAAGACAAGGAATGTTGCAACATATTTTGAATGAATTGCAATTCAAAGCACCTGCTAAAATAAGATCATGCTGCAAGTTAAAATTTTAGATTTCAGGTAAATAAGAATTTTACTTATCTAGAAGGGCCAGTTTCCTGATATGTAAATAAGGTTCCTCATGTTATAGGATGTTCTGGGAGGGTGGGAGAATGATGTGAGGGGAAGTGTGTCTTCCTGTTTAGAAGAATAGTAAGGCAAGTGGGAGTGTGTTTATTGAGAGAAGTAGAACCCTGAACTTTAGGAGCACAATCTCAGAATCACTTCCATCCAATACTTCTCACAAATGCAGCCGAGAGAAACAATATTAGTCCAGATATTCTGAAATCTTTCCCTGAATTAAGTCAGGGAAGAGGAGAGCTATGTGCCTGGAGCATATAATATTGACAGCCTACAAATTGTTTTTACAGAATCTCTGACATCATTTACCTGTAGTGTGTCAGGTTATAAGACTCTTCCCCACAAAACTCATTGTCATTTCCTCAAAAGCTATGAGAGTTAGGTCCTTTAAATTATATGTATCAGCATCCCGTATGAGGATCCCTAGAAGAATGCTGGCTGGTCCTAGATACGACCTGATCATATGGTCGGCTTTTGTTGAATGTACTCAGAAAACTGTACTGTTGACCCAGCACCCATATTGCCTCCCTCCTGATTCACTTCATGTTTGCTCTCTTAGTTTCTGCCTTTCTTCCCTGCCATTTGAATGTCGTCCTGTATCCTGGGTATCATCCTCATTTCCCTACTTGCTAGATATGTGACCTTGAGCAAGTTACCAATCTCCTTGGCATCTCCATTTTCTCGTGTGCAGTAGAAATTAGAATGGGACCTACATCATAGGGTTGATATAGGTATTGATTTGATCTATGTCAAGTTCCAAAACAGTTTCTGGCATGTGGTTACTGCTACAAAAATGTTAGCTATCTTTTTTATTACAATTATTAACTTGTATTTTGTGTAAGCAAACTGCCTTAAATACTTTATAGAATGAATTGGTAGCATAAGGTAATGGAAATGATAATTGACTTTAGGCAAATGATTACTCTCTGAGGCCTAGTATCCATACTCATGGGAATAGGATGCTATTTTGTGAGATTTTTTATTTTATTTTTTGCCTGTTATTTTGAACCAATTTTAGACTTACAGAAAAATTGAGGAGTTGCAAAAACAGTACAAAGAGTTCCCTTATATCTGTTACCCACTTCCCCCATTGTTAACATCTCACATGACCATAGTTCTATTATTAAAAACCAATAATAAACTGGTACAATGTAGCTGGTTTGGGGGACTAAATAAAATAATAAAAAGGCTTAATGGAGGATCTGGCAGCTATTTTGATTTTTCTAGAAGTGGATCTTGTCTGCAAAAGTAGGGTGTCTGGTAATCTTCAATTTAGATGTTTGAAAGCATAACTTAAAAAGGACAATTGTGGGGCTTCCCAGGTGGCGCAGTGGTTGAGAGTCTGCCTGCCGATGCAGGGGACACGGGTTCGTGCCCCAGTCCGGGAAGATGCCACATGCCACGGAGCGGCTGGGCCCGTGAGCCATGGCCGCTGAGCCTGCGCGTCCAGAGCCTGTGCCCCGCAATGGGAGAGGCCACAACAGTGAGAGGCCTGCGTACCGCAAAAAAAAAAAAAAAAAAAAAAAAAGGACGATCGTAAAAGATATAGAACTTTTAAACTGGAAGGTATATGCTTAGCTGAAGCTTCAGGCTTAGATCGTATTCTTGAAAAGAATTATTTTTGTTTTTTAAATTAATTAAAGTAAATGCCTTGGTAACAGAACAGTTTACTATAAATCCTGTCATATTCCTGTGGTAATAGGGAGGAAACTTAGTGGCCTCAAGCTCTGATAGTAAATGGAGCCAAGTGACGATGTGATCAGCCATAATTATACTCAGGTCAAAACAGGGGACCTAGGCATTGACGGATCTGGAACTTTACATGCAACAGGAAAGAGCATCTATGGAAAATCAATTTCTTTCTTGTTGAAAAATGACTCATTGTCATTTCTAACAGTATACTTTGGGCTGATTTCATTTTTAGAGTTCAAATTTGTTTATGGTATGCAATAAGGATGAAAAATGCATATGTTTTCCCGCAGTTTTGATGAAAGATAATGGTACCTTCCATTTATAGAGTACTTTGCACTTTACAAAACCCTTTCTTTCACTTACGTTATTTCATTTCACCCTTCAGGACAGCCCTGTGTGGTAGTCAGGAATTTGTGGCTTACCCTTATTTTACAACAGCGGAGATTGAAGACAGGAGAGGTTAAGTAACTTGTCTGAGGTCACAGGCATAATGCTTGTGCTGCCTTCTTACTCCTGAACTGGTATGTTTCCAAGGTCTGGCTACTGAGTCCTGGGATTCTATATAGGAAAACAGAGTTGAGACAGCTATTACTAAATAATGAAATATACATGAGACATTGACTAATATTTATATTCCTTATGTAATCTAGGGGAAATGTTTAAAAATCCACATCTCTATATCCATCTATGTCTATATCACCTATGTCTATACCTATATCTATAAATCTATATCTATACCTAGCTACATCTAAAATCCTGATTCCCTAGACCATATTTTTGGGAAGAGAAGGGAAAAAAATTAGGGAGCCACAGGTAAGGAAAAATAATAGTGTCCACTGTTCTAGAAATCTATTCATAAGGCATAGATGGGCCAAAACTAATTTGAAATATGGTTGGAGGTGATGATAGGTTTTTTGGGATATGAGGCTTCATTTCACTCACCCCAAGTGAAATTATTGGGAAGAGTTCTGTACTCTCTCTTTAATTATATGTACTTATTTATAGTCACAGATGACCACCTTTTAGCTTTCTGTTTTATTTCGTCATTTCCCCAGTGACTAATGTACTACAACAAATAGTGTAGAATTACATTCTGGAGAACAAAAAGGACCTGCTTGATCAAATGTTAGAATATCCCCCCAAAAGAACCCCAGGAATGGCAAATGCCAACTCGGAAAAGAATAAACTCCCCATAATACAATCAACATATTAAAAATGAAATGAAACCAATGCTTGTTAAGGAAGAAAATCTGTGGGGACTTTCTAGCCACAGAACTAGCTGTGAAGTTTTATCCCTGGTGCTTTATAAAACCTTTGCTCAGAAAAACCAAGTGGTTTAAGAGATAGGGAAGCCCAGCCCACACTCTCTTTATCCTATGCCATAATCTGATTCTTTCACTAATGGATGACATTTGAAGGCATTTTTGTGTCTGTGAAAATGTAGTCCATTGCCTAATCTTTCATACTGAGTAGCTACTGCTCTTCCAAACTGCTTTGTGAAGAGAGAGGCAGGCATCGGGGAATGGCGGGTTGTCTTCTCAAGGATTAAGATGGATGGTGGGTGTGTGAACCAACCAGAGTGTGGATGCATGTCAGGAAGGGATGAAGTGTCTGTTGCTCAGGAGATTTGTGCACTGTACACAGTGACCCACCAAACAGACCATGTGTGCCAGTTTTACACAAAGCTCAAGAAGAGCAGCACTACCTTTTTATAGTTTAGAGGGCAGGGAGTGTTTTGGAATCTAGATTACTTGAATTTGTCTGAAGTTCTGCTCTGAAAGGGTATTATGCAAACCATTATATATAGGACGGATAAACAGCAAGGTCCTACCGTATAGCACAGGGAACTATATTCATTACCCTGTAATAAACCATAATGGAAAATAATATGAAAAAGAGCATATATATGTGAACCACTTTCCTGTACAGTAAAATCAACTCTACATCAATACAATAATTTTTTTTTAAATGAAAGGGTGTTAATAATCTTGAATAAATGTGACAGGCCAGTGCACAGCTCAGCAAGCATATTCCTGATCCCTCAGTTTTTGAGAGGCTAGAAGTCCAAGATTTGGAGATATGATTTGGGAGGCCTGAAATAAGTGCCAGAGTAACAACCAGCACCGCTGCCACCCCAGGCCAAGCATGAGAATCCTGAGAGAGGGGTCTGAGCTGAGAAGCATATTAGTATTTATTTTGCATGAAATAATATCTTGTGCTGATTAGAGTAGAATGTTCAACTGGCATTTCCTTTGATGTATGTTTCTATATATGGTTCAATGTTTTTCAATTTGGGTAATTGATTTTAACTATATTTAATTTTCTTTCAATGGTACCCTCCATCCACACCCTTTCCTAACAGTGAATTTATTTAAGATCTATGGTTTTTATGCCCAATTTAAAAAAGCAATTTGTTTGCTTTCCATGGGGAATCACCACGGCATAAAGATACCAGCTCCAGACACTGCAAAGTAGGTCTCATTGCTCATCCTGTAGCTTTAAAAACTTAGTACAGTACCTGACACATGTTAGGCACTCAGGATTTGTTTGACGAGTTAAAGGAATGCTAGATTGGCACATAGAGATCATAAGATTTATGAACTGAAATACTCTTAGATGTTGAATTCAATCCTGCCATTATATTGGGATCCAAAAAAGCTTGATTTTTCAAAGAGGTGGTAGAGTTGAGATTGGAATCCAGTCACCTAGCAGCCTGCCAAGTCTTCTTTCTCCCACTCCATTTATCAACAAATGGATATTCCATTTCTCAAAGCAGAGCTACTTTGATGTTCCTGATTTTATGAGTTGGGACATCGTGGGTAGATATTATATCTGGAAATCTAACTTATCCCTTATACAGAGTATTTTCCAAATTATGTACCATGGGACATTAGTTTTAGGGTTTTCCAATGAGCAAGCTGGAAAAATTAATTTTCTGATTAAATAAAAGTGGAAAATGCTGCACACATTATCTCTCTTATGGAAACTCATAATGCACATTGCCATAGAAAGGGTTCCAAGAAGAACACCTTTGAAGAAACCTACTTAATTGTGTTTCCTTGGGAGTTTCCTAAAATTGTTGGAGCATTAAACACTTTATTTGTTGTGTGCATACTGACACTTTGTAGAATAGTGTTCCCAGGGATGACATTTTGGGGATTGCTGGCATCTAACTTCCAGAGCTGACCAAGTTACCCAGTGCTTTGCAGTCCTTGGGAGCAGCCTGTTTTCTGTTCTGCTGTTTTTTGCAGTGTGATAATCTGAAGGCAGAACTGAACTGTTTTCCCTGAAAGATACTAGTTACACCCAAGCATTTGGGAGTAGGAAGGACAGAAGAAGGGTTTTGCATAGAGTGACCGTCCACCCTGATTTGCTCAGTAAACCCAGTTTATTCCATCGTCCTTCCATAATCACACATCTCACCCCTTTTCAGTCTCCGAAGTGTCCTGGTTTGGACACATAGTAATCTTCCCAAGCTCAGCCCCACCACATTAGTCACCATTTCTCTTCAACTCATTCTCTCCTTTGGCAGCTAGTTCCCATCTCATCTTCCTCTTTGACCTTCCTCCACAACATGTTCAGTTCTCGCTGCTTCCCCTATTGCTACTGTATTATGCAGAGTCACCTGCTAGCTTTGTGAAATCTGGGGGCCAGCTCTTTTCACCAGAAGGGAGGTTCTCAAAATTCTTGACATGGAATCTGGTTTCTCCCCACCTAAGAATTTTCATGTTTGTTGCTAAGAACCTTTAAGGGAAATAATCAGAAAATTAAAACCAACAAGACGACTGTACATAAATGGGCCATGTAACATAGTCTCCAGCTGAGGTCCTGTGCTGTCCATACCCATCATGGTGTCCACTGTAGGCCCTGCCCTTTCTCATGGCGCTTGCAGGTTCAAGTCTGCTCCATCCACAGGAACCTCCTGATTCTTCACTTGGGTCTTCTGGTCAATCGACTCCCTTTCTCTACTGGTCATGGTACCTTTCTCTGCATTGCAGGTGGAGCCTGCTCTGACTACGTTACCTTAATTGACTACTTCCTTATTTCTTCCCCTACTTCTCCTATTTCTGTGTAGTTATTACTACACAGCTTTACATTTAATTGCTCAACTGTACATTTTAATTTGAGCTTCTTTCCTATAATACATACTTCTCGAAAATAGAGACTGTCTTAATGATTCTAAATTGCCTGCCTTGCCTTGCATATGGTAAGGCTCAAATGAATCAGGGAGTTTCAACTATAGAAGGTGTTTTAGACATCATCTCATTCAGCTCTTAAACATTTCCAGCAACTTGCATGAGGTCACCTATGTGTGGAAGGTCAGTCCAGGTTGCCAGGAAAATTTGTTGATTCATAAGAGGGGAGTAGCCCACAATTAAGACTGTGAAGGTCTGGATGGTTGAAGCCTTGTTCTAGCTTTGACCCACTAGGGAATTTGCCCTTTTTGTGTCTTCAGTATTTCCCGTCATCAATAGCATGGAGTGGTTTCATGAAATCTGAAGGCTCGAGGTGAGGGTTACGTGAGACAGTGTCCATGTCATATGTTATTCAGAATCTGGGACATATCAGGCATTTAATATATTACAGTTCATATCAATTGTTATATTACCAGTTTCCAATTCTTCTGTGTTTAAATTGCTTAAAGAACTGGAGCAAGTTGCCTGAGTTGGGGCAGCATATGATGAGGTATCAACATCAGAACATCTGCTCCCAGCCATCTCCAAGGAGGGTGAGGAGTGTGGGGTTGCCATGGTGACGAAGATTCTGCCAGACCCTCCTGCAGCAAGGGAGCTTGCTCTTTTTCTGAACCCATTGACTTTGACGACACTTGGCAAAAGTCTCCTTGGGTGTTTGTGGCCCCGATTTGATTTTTGTACTGCATGGCTTTTCTGGTTATCCTTTCCTGGACTTTCATGAGTCGGAGTGACAACTTCAGCACTAAATACTGGACAAGGCTCCCCAGGGCCGGTTAAAGCACATGTGCATATCTACCACTTGAATTCATAGAGGAAAAGAGTTGCCGTTCACAGTGTCAGGAAATCACATTTCTGAAAATGGTCGACTTTTTTTCAGGGATTTTAAGGGATTGCACCTTTTCCCTCCCATGGAGAGTCAGTGGGCACATGTCCCATCTGCTATCACTGGTCCTCTGGGAGAGAGCTGCCCGCTGTTAGCTGGCAGCGAATTGCTGTATGTCTCCTTGGGGCAGACCGCTTATCGAGGGGCTAAGCCAGGGTTGAGAGCTGCTGCATTTCAAAGCCACTCCGCTGCTGAGAGGGGATCATGCAAGCCAAGGTGCCCACTGCAGTGTGCTATTGACCTTACAAAAGGTCTTGGGGACCAGGAGGGGCTACTCTTTTAATGAGGGTTTGCTCAGCCTGCAGAGATGCTGGTGATAACCTTGGCAGATGAAATCAGTCTTCTCAAGAATGGGAAGCAGGTTTAAAAGCATGTATTTTGCCGCCCTAGTGCCCTTCACTACTGGCCTGGCAAGTATTTATTCAATAAAAGACATTGTCCATTAGAGGCAGGATTTACGATTTCCTCCTCAACTTCATCCTCTCCACATTAGTTTGTTATTACAAAATATCATTGTGGTTTTTTATAGTCCAGATATAATTAATTTTCAAATATTTACATGAATTCTCTCATTATCACTTGTTTTTTCATTGTTCCTTTGTTGCAGCCTCAAGGCTCAGCTGGGAACTAAGTCTGCGGCTTAGGTTGGGATAAGGACTTGCCTCTGCTTTCATCCAGCCTAGCACAGAAATAGGGAACCTTGTGCTTATCATACTTCTGCTGTTTTTTTTACCAGGTGTCTGTGCATGTTTAGTAAACTACATGGGGTTCCCCAAACTTAGGCTTCTTCTTGCCTCTGGGATTTTATTCACACCATTGCATCTTCCTGGAGTTTGTTCTATACCACTCCCCCATCACTGCCCTCCCATCATCACTCAATCCATCATCTCAGTTTAGGTGTTGTCTCCTGTGAGATGCTGTCTCTGGTCCCCCATTTGGTTGGGGACCCCGATTCCTCCCATTGCAGCGTGGGTGCAGTCTTACAGCCCTAGTTCTGCAGATATAGATTATAGTATATATACTGAATAACGTCCTGCCACTGTGTTATGAGCACTTTATGTATCATGTATATGGTTTTCTACATCATTTTTTGATAGCTTCATTGTATATCACAGGATAAATGTACCATGATTTATCTAAGACTCACCCATTGTTAGATATTTGGGATGTTTCCATTTTGGGGTTATTATAAACAATGCTGAGATGAATATGTGTATAACTGAATGTGCTTTCCTTAGGATGAGTTGTTAGAGGAAGAATTACTGCTGTTACCACTTGTGTTTTGTGAGTTTTTATCTCCTGTGTTGTTATTGGGATTGGGGAGTTAACCTCAGAGTGGGAGAAAAGAAGGAGGTGGGGTCCTCCTTCTTACACAGAGTCCTGTGACTGTGTAAGTTTATTCCAGTTTGATCACAGGCATATCACAAAGAATATGCTATTATACAGCATGTGTTTATTCAACAGAACAGGGTGAGGGCATGTATATGAGTTCTAGGATTTGGGAAGATGTGTAAAATAGTCACTAAGCATTTTATAGTAAAGGAGGCGAACAAGATGCATTCAGAAATGGTATAAGCAGGGAAAAACTCATAAGGGAAAAGTAGTGAAAGTGCTGTTGGTATCAATCACAGATATCTTTTATGACCACAGTGATTGGGGTTAGAGGAGCTTTCTGGATAAGGTGGCATTTGAAATGAGACTCAGAGCATTGGTGTGATATACTGGAGGAGAAAACTGGGAGATGGACAGAAAATTCTAAGTAGAAAGAATTGTGAAAGCAAAGCTTGGAAGCAGAAAATCATTTGGCATTTTTCCAGAATAGTGAGAGTTTCCAATTGTCATATGAATAAGAAAAATCCGTGCTTATTTTCTAAACTCCTGTCAGTTGCACACCACCTTTGTGCTTCTTGCTATAACTGCATGCTTTATTCATGTCATATATATTTTGAAATTAAAAAGGCTTGTTAATTAAATAACTGTATAAAAAAGAAGACTATTTCTCCTTAAAAGGAAACCTTAACCTTGTTCACCTTAACCTTTGGAAAACCTGGGACAAAGGAAGGGGAGCCATAGAAAATGCTTAATGAGGTTTTTATATTAAGCTAAGTTATTGGACATGTTATCTTGAAGTCTGATCTTGATGTGTTTTTCCATAACCTACAAAGGAAAGCTTGTCAGTGTGTGTGTATGTATGTGAGTGTATGTGTGTTTGTATGTGTTTGCTTGGGTGATATTCAGAGGGTATGTACTAGTTGTGGAAATATTAAAGTAGTTTAGCACCCTTGGTAAATGGTTGCTCATCCACCTACTCCTAGGTGGATGGGGTACTATACCCCTCCATAGCCCAGCCCTTTTCCAAAGACTTACCAGACTTCACAGTCCAGCAACCTGGTGAGTACCATGCCACACCAGTAGTTGTGTGTGTATGTGTGTGTGTGTGTGTGTGTGCCTGCGTACATGCACACCCTTGAGTGTTAATGTATACGTATAAGCTGGGTTGTATGTGACTGTATGTTAACTTATTTTGGAGAGGACTGTGAAGGTGGAAACAAGAAGTGACAGAACAAATCTGATTGATAAGAAAGCCTCTCGAAGCAGTAGACCCAGATTTTGAAGGGAAAGAATGCTGCAGTTGCTTTTGGCAGTAGTGGGTCCTACCTTGTTGATACCCCCAATAATAAGCGTGCCATTGGACTTTCTGTAAACAGAAAGAGCAGAATCTTATAAAATTAAGAATTTGTTTTTTAAGGGATGCTAGTTATATAAACTGGGTTATGAAAGCCAGAAGCCCTAGGATAGGGGATGCACACAAAACTTCTGACCTGCATGTCTTGAAGCATCAGTCTTCTCTTAGACCTAGATGGCAAATCATAGAAATAAACTTGTGCCTCCTAAATAATACTCCAGACTCTATACTTTTTAGCTCCTTATCTCTTTAGCTCTTTGACACTGGATGAGAGTGTGAATTTTCAGTTTCAGCTTTCTTATCTGGAAATTGAGTTGACAGTCTAATCTCACAGTATTCCTGTAAAGATTAAATGAGGTACTAGCCAAGTCAATGCAGGCCACGTAAAATCGATATTCCCAACCTCTCCTCCGAAAACAGTAGGGAATAGTGAGAGTAACAAATAAAACTACACCCAATTCACAACGTAAGTATAACTAGAAGACAGAGAAGAACCAAACTTACAATTACATCAAGTAGAAGAATTACCACCAAATCCATTGGACTGTCTTCAGCACCCCTGCCTTCAGGGAGTACAAGGGTATCTGAGGTTGGGGAGAGAGGGGTGCACTGTAGGAAAGAGAGAACAGGCGAGCCAACAGCAGACCTAAAATTGACCTAAAGTCACCACGAGAAAGAGAAAAATCACCCTACATATGAAAATATTAAAATAATGCACTCCAGTTCAGAGCTCTCACTTTTGGGAAGAGACTTAAAAGTGCATGCCTGATCTGACCAGGTGGTCCTGGAAAGATAATATTCCTCAGGGAGAAAGAAGTGTGTTCGTATTTTTATTTGGATTGCATTAACTTTATAAATTAACCTAGGGAGAAGTTCCATCTTTAATGTTGATTCTTCCTGTCAGAGAGCGAGGGTGTCTTTACCTATTCAACCTTTGTGTTTTTCAGGACTGTTTTAATATTTTCCTTACCTAGGTTTTGTAAATTTCATACTAAAGTGATTCCTAAATATTTCATCCTTTTGTTGCTATTGTAAATGGTGTATTTTCCTCTCTTTGTGTCTTCTAATTAAGTATTATTTGTGTAACTGAAGACTATTGATTTATGTTAATTTTATAGCTTGCTATTTATTAAATTATTTTGCTATTTGGGTTAATTTTACCACCGATTCCCCAGGGTTTTCCAAATACATAACTATATCTGTACAAAAATATTATTTTACATTAGTTCAGGTTTTATCCAAGTGATTAATTTCTGTTGTCTAAATTCATTGATTAATACATGATGAATAGTGATAGAGACAGTGAGAAATTTTGCTCTTACCTAATCTTAGTAGAGGTATATTTAGTGTCTCCCAATTAAGAAAGATGCTGGCTTTAGGACTACAGTAAATATATTTTAAGAATGTATCCATCAGTTTCTTATTTTCTTATATATTTTTTAATTGGGAATGCATGTGGAATTTTGTCAAATGGTGTGTTATATAAATTAGGAATAATGTTGAACCAACCTTGCTTTCCTTGGATAAGTCCCACTTGGCCATGGTATATTATTTTCTTGGTATGATATTATTAATAATAATCATATTATTATAATTGTGTTCACTAATATTTTATTTAGAATATTTACATTAACATTTAGGCATATTTAGGCATATTTTTATATTCTGTATCATTTTAAATAGTCTTTATTAGGTTAAGTTATCAATGCTCTTTTCTTTAACAGTGTACAGTATAGAGCATGAGGACTATGGTTTTTGAAGGTTGAAAGAATTCCTTTGTGAAACTATGTGGGCCTCGTGTGGTGTGGTTCTATGATCACATTCTCTGTTTATTCTAGGAAAATTTATCTGTTTCAGCTTTCTATATTTAATGAAGTGAATATTGGTAAATGGTGTTTCTCTAGGAAATTATGCATTTCATTTGATTTTCAAATTTATTTTCATGAAAGTTAACTGAAGTAGTTTCTTGTGGTGTTTTTTAAATCTCTTCTGATTGAAGTTATTTTTTCCTTGTCATTGCTTACTTTGTATATCATAGCTAAAAGGTCAACACTCCTTCTATATAATGAATTCTTCTAAAAATGAGGGGAAAAGGTAAGAACATCAATATAAAATTTTGAAAAAGCATGATAGACAATTCACAAAAAACACATATATCAATGACCTTTATACCTATAAAAATACACCTTCACTCATGAAGGTGCAACTGAAAACTACACTGAGATGTGATATCTCACTTATCAGATTGTCATGTGTTAAAAAAAATTATAACACAGTCTCTTGGGGAAACTGTGGGGAAACAGGCATTTCTACATATTGCTGGTTAGAATAAAAATTAGTATTGACCCTTATGAAGTGAAATTTGGAAATACCTATTGAAATTATATATGCTTTTATACTTTGGTTTGGCATTCCCACTTACAGGTATTTACCTAGAAAATGCACCTCCCACAGTACAAAAAAAAAAAAAAATACATCACAAGGTTATTCATTGTGGCATTACTTGTGATTGAAAAATTCTGGAAAAATCAAAATGCCCATACATAGGAGAGGTGTTGAATGGACAATGGTCAATAAACTAAGATATATCCACATACTGAAGTCATATGCAGCTGTAAACAAAGAATGAGGAAGGTTTCATGAACTGATATAGACTAATTTCTAGGACATATTGTTAAATTAAAGACACAGAGTACAAAAAAATTACTGTACTATGCTACCTTTTGTGTAAGAAACATAGAAAAGAAACCCAGAGATTAAGATTGTTTACCTACAGTGTGTGAGTAGGAATTGAGTGGAAAGGGTAGAAGGAATTGGGGGTGGTGGTGGTAGATACAGAATGACACATTTGTGAATACATCTTTTTTACAGACCTGATTTTTAGAACCATGTCAATGTTTCACATATTAAAAATAGAAAAATAATAAAAAAGAAATAAAGTTCATAAGACTAAGTGGGAGGTGGAGTTAAAGCAAAAACAAATTGAAATGAATGAACTGAACTCTGTTTAAAATGAATAAACATAGTCACAATGAAGTGGAGTGGGGGCAGGGGGGAGAAGAACTAACTCAAGTAACTTTCAAACAGAGTATTTGGATCATATGCTTTTGATCAAAAGACAAAAAAAAAAAAACCCCAGAAAACTAAATAACTGTAAAGACATATTGAACTCTAATTGTCTAGTTAAAAGTTTTCTTTGCAGAGGTATGGTTTAGCAATTCCGAAACTACTTTTTATTCATTCTGTGAGCCAGGTTTTGCACTGTTGGAGAAATGAGTTTCAAACCTGGGAAATCATGGAATAAACCCTGGTTTTGGTTTAGAATTGACAATATCACTATGAAATTATGGCCTTCACTATGTGGTAAATGATAGATAGATAGATAGATAGATAGATAGATAGATAGATAGATAGGTGGATACATAGATACATAGATAGGTATAGATAGATAAAAATGCGATAGAGACTTTCAGCTTCAATTCTAACATGTAAAGATCTTGAAAGTCTTTGCTTCCATATTTAAAACAAGGACAAGCTGGAAAAACTGAAAATCAACTAGTTTTTTGGAACCATTAGAGAACTAAGGTTTCAGCAAAATGTCATTCTAACATCTGGAGAGACAGGTGCATCCACAGAAATACAGCACCTGAGATCTGTGTATATTGAGCAGAAACAGCTGGAACTGTAAACAAATAGGAACACATAAATAGTAATTTTGACTAATTATTAGAGGTGGAATGTGGGCTAATGAGCAACTCCTTGGAGCTTCAGTCTTGAGGGCTGGGCCCACACTTTTATGGGCTCTCCCTTCAGGAACCCCATCAGGTTTTTATGTTGAAGATATCAGAGAATCCCCTTCTGGCACTGGCAGGGGGAGAGGAAGAGTAACAATTGTGGAATATGCCAAGTTTCCTCCATCACAAACGCCTACTCTTCCTGAGAAAGTACTTTACCAGAGCTCAAGACTAAAGCTTTATCCTAGCCAGGAAAAGGGAATCTTCCCTCCTCCAGCTCTCCTCTCATTTAAGTGGGGGTGGGATTAAGTCAACAGGGAGAATTCATTAAGATTGCGGCAGCCAGAGATCAGAATAGGGGACAGAAAAAGGTATAGTATCATAGAAATACTGTTAAAGTCACAGTCCCAAGACACAAGACCACTAAAAGACTGAGGTTTAATCGTGAGATTGTAGAATGCTCCTCCTTTCTTGGACATCAGCACCCACCACCAGGGCTCCATTATAATAACAGTAGATTACAGCTGAAAATGCTGCAAAGCACAGACCCTCTCCAAGCAGGAATATATAAGCAAGCCAAAGTCAAGAGGGAAGACAAAAACAAGGTCACTAAAGAATTTGGAAGCCTTTGATATTTATACTTAGAAGCAAAATTAAACACAGCACACCTTTTATTCAGATTAGCATAAATCCACACAATAAAGTTCTGTTTACCTCAGTTCTTACCACCTGGTACAGCATGTCCAACTTTCAACAAAAAATCACAAGGCATGCCAAAAGCAAGAAAAAAAACACACTCTGAAAAGAAAATACAATCATTAGAACCAGACTCACATGTGACATAGATGTTGGAATTATCGAGAGGGAATTTAAAATAATAATTGAAATGTTAAGGGCTCTAGTGGAAAAAGTAGCAACATGCAAAAATAGATGAGTAATGTAAGAAACAATCAAAGGATGTGCTGGAAATAAAAATTACTGTAACAGAAAGAATGAGCCCTTTGATGGTTCCATCCATAGACTGGACACAGTGAGGAAAGAATCAGTTAACTGGAATACAGATCAATAGAAAGGTCCCAAAATGAAATGAAAATAGAATGAAAAAGATAGAATAGAACATGAAAGATCCATGGGACAGTTTCAAAAGGTATAACATGTTGTAATTGACAGACAGAAAAGAAGGGGAAAATGGAGCAGTTTAGGAAGCTCAAGAATAGGATAAATACCAAAAACAGCATCAAAAACACCTAGGTATATCTTATTGAAACTTTAGAAAACCAAAGATAAAGAGAAAATCTTCAGGAAAGCCGTAAGGAAAATTATTTTTAAAAATAATTTAGGATCCTAGGATGGAATTCATACTGTGACAAAATAATCCATCTGTGTTAAACTGTATGAAATTACTTCACTGAAGAGTGTGGGCAGTTACCTAAGTAACTTTGGAAATGACTGGAAAGTATAAGAGTAAGGGCAAAAGGAACTATACGTAAGCAACTCCAGGTGATTAGATTGTTTCCCACATGGAGGGGTGTACGTTAACAACTCTGAAACCATTATACATGTGTACTGGAACTGAAGAATTAAATAAATAGATGGTGGATGATGGGAGCCAGGTTTCTCACTGTTGGAATGGAAGGTTGCAGATAAAGAAGAGAAAAAGTCTAGAATGATCCAGGTGGTAATAGGTTTGAGACATCAGGATGAATTCAGTTTTGCTTAATGTAGCTACAGATGGATATGTACAGAAATATATATAGATATGTCTGTCTACATGGGTTGCTCTATATAAACATACATTTCCTTACTCTGTCAGCTGAAAGGGCTTAGAAGCAATGACATCACAGTAGCAATAAGCACACCTAGAATCCAGACACTGGTTTCTAATACCATTCTCCAATAAAAGGAACCAACGATTCTTGGAGAAAAGAAGAATAATAAGACCTAAGATTGAGGTGTAATGAGCCTGCAGTATCTTGTAATGCAAAAAAAAAAAAAATGAGGAAGTGCTAAACATTTTTTACACACATGCACACATGCACATATACACACACAGTGACGTGGGTATGTCAAAGGGACACAGACGTACCTGAAATGGCTCCCAGTGGCCAAAGCTGCAACAATTTGAGCAAGAACATAAAGTAGTATGCATTATAACTCAAAATATAAAATAAATATCCGTTAGTCTATACTGATATAAATAAAGGATTGACTAGATCAATCGATAGACAGGGAAGAAGAAACAAACTTCACATGTAGAAGAATTCCAAATAATTTATCTAGATACTCCACCCTCAAGTGTGTATAGTATAACTTCCCAACCTTTACATGTGGCTGCACATGTGGATTTTCTTCCAGATTGTAGTATGGGGGGAAAATAATAACTTCTCAGTGGAGAAGCCAGACTAACCTGACTTCAGTTCTTCCACCAAGAGGCCGTGGTTAACAACAGTGTTAAATCATCTTGACAGTATATGCCCTTGGTACGAGGTAATCAGAATGAACTTTATCTCTGTCTTCTCCACCAAGATCCATAACCTCTGTCCAACCATGAAAATAAATCAGAAAATCCCCAACTGAAAATATTCTATAACATACCTGACTGATACTCATCAAAACTGTCAAGGTTATCAAAAAGACAGAAAAGGTGAAAAACTGTCATAGCCAACAGGCACTAAAGGAGACATAATGACTAAATGTAATGTGGTACCTTGGATGGGATTCTGGATAACAAAAAGTCATTAGATAAAAAAATAAGGAAGTCTGGAAAAGTATGGAATTTACTAAATAGTAAGGTATCAATATTTGTTCATTAAGTTGTGATAAATATATCATACCAAGGTAAGATGTAAATAATATGGGAAGTGGGATGTGGAATATATGGGAACTCTTTGTACTAAATATATTCACAACTTTTCTATAAATATAAAGTGTTTATTTAAAAACTGGAAAAAGCACTGTATATAAAGGAATGCATGCATATATGTATATGTGTGCATGTGTATATGTATGTGTCTGTATGTAAACATACATTGATTTTTCAACTTTTCCTGAAGAGGGTCTAGAAGCAGTGATACCTCAGTAGCAATGAATACTCCTAGATCCAAGATTTTGGTTTCTAAATGTCATTCTCCACTAAAATGACCCTGGGCTCCTTGGAAAAGCAGCTGATTCTGGGATTGGGTTAGGAAAAGGACAAGATGAGACTGGAACATCTTTTTGTGCCAAAAGGAAGAAAATACTCAAAGAATGGTAAGGTTACTGCAAAAGAATGCAGGGGCCATTTTGAAGTGGTTTCTACTAGACAAATCTTGGACGATTGGAACTTCAAATAAATTATAGTTAAGTATTAGAATCTACTGGATAAAGTATAAATCTGCTTTGATTGATTGAATGAATGAATGAATGAGGAGAAGGGAAAACTCTTCCTTGCAGAAAAGAGCTAACAAATAAGTATACGATGAATGATGGAATTTGAAAATCACATTTGAAACCATCATAATAATAATTTAGTCAGGCAAGAATATCGATGGATTTTGAGACTAGTGGATGAATATTTGAGGAGGCAAGGGATATTTACATAATCTGAAGGTCTATGCCCACAAAATACATTTTAATTACAAAGGGTAAAATGGTAACCTTACACATGAAAAGAACTGGCAGATATCACTTTAAACAGTCAAATATCAGCAGTAATGAGGCTAATGGACAGCGTGCCCCTCCTGTTATGATACCCTGGGAAGAACTCAGCATCACTTCTATGGTATCCCTGCCTGCCAAAGCTGTGTACCCTGAATCTAATCCTGAGGGATTATCTAATGGAATCAAGAAGAAACTTGAGACAAACACAAATTTAAAGCATTCTGCAAATAACCTCAGAAAGATCAGTAATGAAATACAGAAAAAGACTGAGGAATTCTTTCAGATTAAAGGAGAAAAAGAGTCATAATAACTGAATGCAAAATATGGTATGAATTTGGATTTGCATTATTAGTATAGGTAACAAAATCTCAAAAAGGCCTGGAAATTAGATGAGGATATTATTTTCAATGTTAAGTTACATTGTTTATGAAATGCAGAAGAGAGAGAGGGAGGAAGGAAGAGGTTGGAAATGCAGGGAGAGAGAGAAAAATAATCCAGTTTAGTGTATAGTAAAATATAACCTTCAGGCAGCCTTGTTGAATGGTTGGCAGGAATACTTTGGTTTATTCTTGTAAATTTTATGTAAGTCTGTGTCTTAGTCCATTCAGGCTGCTATAACAGAATACTACAGACAGACTGGGAAGTCCAAGATCAAGGCACCAGCAGATTGGGGGTCTGCTGAGGGCTGGCTTCCTAGTTCATAAACAGCCATTTTCTCACTGTCTATGACATACAAGAAGGGGCCAGGGAGCTCTTTCATAAGAGTGCTAATCCTATTCATAAGGGTTCCACCCTCATGACCTAATCACCTCTCCAAAGCCCCACCTTCAGATACCATCACATTGGGGATTGGGCTTTAGCACATGAGTTTAGGGGCACAGTCTGTAGTAGTATGAAATCATGTAAAAATTTAAAAATAAAAGATTAAATGAACTCAAAAAGACACATGAACCCCAATGTTCATTGCAGTACTATTTACAGTAGCCAGGTCATGGAAGCAACCTAAATGCCCATTGACAGACAAATGGATAAAGAAGATGTGGTACATACATATAATGAAATATTACTCACCCATAAAATGGAATGAAATAGGGTCATTTGTAGAGACGTGAATGGACCTAGGGACTGTCATACAGAGTGAAGTAAGTCAGAAAGAGAAAAATAAATATCGTGTACTAACACATATATATGGAATCTAGAAAAATGGTACAGATGAACCTGTTTGCAAGGCAGAAATAGAGACACAGAGGTAGAGAACAAACATATGGACACCAGCGGGGGAAAGAGGGAGTGGGATGAACTGGGAGATTGGTACTGACATACATATACTAACTAATGAGAACTTGCTGTATGGCACAGGGAACTCCACTTCGCTGTACAGTGGAAACTAACATAACATTATAAAACAACTATACCCCAATTAAAAAATAAAAAATATTAATTGACCAAAATATGTGTCAGTTAAAAAGCATTTGGCAGGGTAAACAGAGATACCAGACTATATATAGAGAGAAATTTGGACATTATGGAAAGGGGAGCTATTGAAGGTTTGAATAGGTGACGTCCGAGTAAGTCCTTTTATGAAGATGAATTGGGGATGCATAGAGCACAGTTGGCAGCTCAGAAATGCTCTAGTTAGGAGGGGCAGGAGGAATCTTTGTTCTCGGCTACAGGGTACATAGGAACATCCCTGAAACAGCCTCAGCATTACCTTGCCATAATCTTAGGGCATTGACATTTTTTCAGAGAGTTTAGTACACACTGTAAAAGCTGAGAATGCATGATTCCCTTTAGTGTAGGAGGTTCCCATTATATTAATGAGAGTAAGATCATATCTACAGGGTCATTGATAGTCCACTGAGTCCTGTATCAAATCAAATGACCTGGGACATTTCCTATGCAACACACACTGAGGCACGCGTGTAGACACATGCATGGGGTGGGTGTGAGGGAGGAGGGGTCGGGCAGTGGGTAAGTTCAGGTTTATGTCCAAGGACTACCACGTACATCCTTCATGCCTCTGTTTATATTCCATCTTTCTGCTTGCCTGCTCTTCAATTATTTAGTTCCTACTTTTCCTTCTTTACCAAAGGGGAAAAAGTGAAGCAGAAATACTAATGAGTCTACGTGGTCATTTATCAGAAATTCTTCAGAGGCATTATGGGTACAGAAATCAACGGGATGAGTGGATTTCTCTCATCCTCATTTGTTTTTCTCCTTCTGGGATTCCTCTCTCTGCTGCCTGTCCCTCTCCCCTGATTCTGGAAGGAGAATATGAGAAGTGGTATTTTCTCCTTGTAATCTTTCAGTGGTGTAACCTGTATCAACATCCCTAAACCTCTGAAGGGAGGCTTGGACACTTGGAGAGGGATGACTTCTATTTAACTAAAATCGGCTCACTGAGAGTATAGGGAAAAATTTACTTTTCCTCTGCAGTTCCTCCCAAGCTTTTAGAAGCTACACTTACAAGACCATTCTGCTGCCGTTGCTACTACTGCTACCACTTAACCTTCTGAGGAAAAGAGACTCAGGGTCTCCTCCGCTAGCCTGCAACATCTGAGGGACAGTGCTCCCCCTTCCCCTCCACTGTGTATGTACTCTTTGAGTGGTAAAAATGTATATAGAAAAAGGCTGAAGGGAGGGGCTTTATACAAATAATGGGAACACATATCTTGATTAACTCCTGATTTCCATGGACTCTCATTAAATGGTTATATCTCTCAAAACAAACTTTTACTCTGAGATAGATTGGTAACTGAGCAGTTATACATGAAAAATCTTTTGGAAGGCATTTTTGTTTTCTAGATGAAGAATTTAAATTACTTTACTGTTATTTTTTTACCCTTATTATTTGAATATTAGGATACCTCTGGAGGAGATATCTATGGTTTCACTTAAGAATTTTGAGTAGGGGAGTTTGAATGTCCTAGGTTTGCATTTATTTGAAATGAACAGTGGGAAGAATGGATGATTCTAAGGTCCCTCACCATTCCAACTGGGGGCAGAGGTGAGTTATGCATCATCCCCAGCAGAGTCTTGTTTGACCTGCAGTGTGATTGGATGAGTAACAGCTGTACCCTGCCATTCTGCAAGTGAGTTATATTCCAGAACCTTCTATGTCTAGCTCTTCACTGGCAATGGTGAACATGCCTTAAGAACAATGCTTTTCTCAGGCTTTCATTTTCATTTCTCTTTCTGCCCTAGAAAATATATTGAAAGAGAATATGATGTGCCTAATCTTTTAAAACTTTAAGAATATGCAATATACAGATTTATGCACATTATAAATACTTTAAAAATAAGACTGTATATAACATTGAAAACGCATGTTGCCCTTATCAAAGCCCCTTCCCCAGTCACCCCCTCCCTCTAGCCCCAGTGATTGATAAGATTTGGCATATTAACTTAATGTTTTTAAAAAATATTTCCACATACATACCTATAAATATATGTTTATATTTGTCATGGATTAAAATGCAGACTTATTGGCTAATTCCTTTTAGTTGATCTCTGAGAGTCCTAAATATTTGGTTTCAGTGGTGAGCATCCCAAAAGGATTGTGAAAGCTAATTCTAGTCCTCATTTCATGCAGTGAAGGAAAAAAAATCATTCTGTGATGAATATCCCTAAAAGAATTTTGAAAATAAACATACCACATTGCATCTTTCCTTTTGATAAGTGAGGGTAATTTGTTTCCCTATCTCAGATTTTTGAAAATTCCTCTTTATGTTCTGCTTAACTAAAGGAAATATGCAAATATGAGAATCTTGCATTACACTTTTGAACTTTACTTGGAAATAGGTTTTATACAGAAAATGAGAAATATGAAGCTAGTGTAAAATATTTTCCAATGGCCAGGTGTCTAGAGTGATTAATGAGAAAACAGTGCTGGTGGCCAAATATTTCTAGAGACATAACTGATATTTGGGAAGAAATAGCCTCAAAATCTGACCTGACTGTTGCAGAATCTTCACATAATTACCCTCTTTTACTCCTACAAGGAACATTGGAAACTTGAATATTTTAAAATCTTTAATGATTTTCCTTTCACTCAAATTGTTACATCTGTACCACTGCATTCTCCCTTAGATATTTCAGACATATATATCTTTTCTCTGTGATGGCTATAAAATATTCAAGATCATGGAAGTGCCTTTTTCATCTTGTATATTCCTGTATATTTTACTCAGTCCCGCCCTAATTTGGGTATGACATGTATATGTGCTTGAAGAATTAGTGTGTATATGTGCTTGAAGAATTAGTGAGGTAACTAAATCATCAGTTTTAATTGAAATTTCCATTTGAACCTATGCTGTTGTGGCATAATATACATAAAATTTATGTAGAAACTTTAAATTGAGTGTTCAAGTTGGTTTAGGCTACTCTTCACAGTTTTATTCTTTCTTGGTTTTTTAGGAACTGATTTTTTTAAATGAGTTTATCCTATTTATTTTTAAAGTAAATTTTTATAAATGATAATATATATATGGAAATCAGTATAAATTGCTGTTCCCTGTATGAAGTCTTAAAATATAATCCCATATCTACACAGTACTCATGTTAAGAAATAGAACATTCCTAAGGCCCCAGAATACCTCTTTATGCCCATCTCAGTTATATACACTCTCCAAGGTAACTAATATTTTGACTTTAACATCATTCTCTAGTTTTGCCTGTTTTTGAACTTTATGCAGAAATAACGTATTTTCAGTCCACATTGTGTTTGTAAGATTCATCCATGTTGAATATTACTGACAAATATACACATAGTTTATTGTCTTTCATTACTAAAAAGCATTCCATCCTTTGGCTATGATAGATTTATTTATCCATTCTATGTCGACAGTCATTTCTATGAGTGACTTTGTTGCATTAAAAGATCAGTGCAGAATTGTTATTGTCATATGGTGTTCATATATATTCACTTTTAGTCAAAGCTGCCTGACAGTTTTCCAATGTGGCTGTACCACTTGGGACCCCAGCATCAGTGGAGAATGCTAGGTTCTACACACCTGTGTCACTTTTGGTGCCATTGGTTTTTTCCTTTTAGCCACTTAGGTGGGAGAGTAGCTGTGTCTCATGTGTGGTTTAATTTGTATTAAATGCAAAAGATGACTTTTCATATCTTTGTCAGCCACTTGTATACCTATTCTGTGAAATTCCTTTTCAGGTCTTTGTCCATTTTCCTGGTGGTCACTCTGCCTTTTTCTTGTTAATCTCTAAGAATACTTGGTTATCAACATATTCTGATTATGGGTTCTTTGTTTCACACAATCGTTTCCTCCATTGTGTACTGTGCAATTTCACATTCATCACAGTGTCTTCTGAAGAGAAGTTTTTTGTTTCCATATAACAAATTTATTACAATTTTCTTTTAATGGTTCTGCTTTTCCCAATGAGCTCATGTATGATTTTCTTTTTATTTTCTTCCTTGGGTTTATGGTAGGCCAAACAGTGCCTCCCAGAAGGATACCTGCATCAAATCCCTGGAACCTATGGATGTTACTTTATTTGGAAAAAAGATGTTTACAAGTATGATTAAGTTTTAGGATCTTTAGATGAAGAGATAATCCTGGATTATCTCAGGTGAGCCCCAAATGTCATTCCAAGTATCCTTATAAGACAGAAGAGAAGACACTGGAGAAAACACAGAGAAAAGGTGAAGTAAAAAGACAGAAGCAGGTTCTTTTGTGACTGTAAGCCAGGGACTGGCAAAAGCTGCCTACCGGTCGCTAGAAAAATAAAGGAACAAATTCTCCCCTACAGCTTCTGTAGAGAGATCAGCACCACTGATACCTTGATTTTGGACTTCCAGCCTTCAGAACCATGAGAGACTAGATCTCTGTTTTCTTAAGCACCAAGTTTATAGTCACTTGTTACAGCAGCCCTAGGAAACTAATACAGGCTGCACAGGGCTTCTTATGTTTATGACTGCATGAATTTAGCCCAAGTTCACTCCAAGAATTGTCAAATGTGCTAAGGGCAGAGATTGCAGATTCTAGTCTAGTCCCTGTGCTTCCATCTTTTTGAAATCCTGACCTGCAGATTTCTCTATGACTCAGCAGTTCTATGGCAGTCACTCAATGGATTGGTAGACACATAGACAAACAGTATTTTATTTGACTTTTCTACTTTGTTCTCTGTGTGATTGTTGGTGTATATTGAGCTATTCCATCATAGCCCAAAACAGAAGTCTTATGTAAACCTTTTTTTTTTTTTTTTTTTGCCGTACACGGGCCTCTCACTGTTGTGGCCTCTCCCGTTGTGGAGCACAGGCTCCAGGCGCACAGGCTCAGTGGCCATGGCTCACGGGCCCAGCCACTCCGTGGCATGTGGGATCTTCCCGGACTGGGGCACGAACCCGTGTCCCCTGCATAGGCAGGCGGACTCTCAACCACTGTGCCACCAGGGAAGCCCTTATGTAAACTTTTTTAAAAATTGGAACTCTTCCCACTTTTTTCCTGAATTAACTTTGTTCTCTAGAAAGAAAAATAACTGTTCCTAATTCTTGAATAAGGTATTCCCTGATCTAAGGTAACAAGCAGTGAACAGAACAAGAACTCCTGTCTTCCTTATTGGTATTAATATTTTAAATGCCTGAAATAAAGCTGTTTCCTGATTTCTTCTTGCTTGGATAGGAAAATAATAATTACATTCAATTTTCTGACAGTGGTATGAGTGTAAGGGAGTAAAGACAGATCATTCAAATTTTAATAAGGTACATTTCTCTGGTTCTCAGTAGTGGAATGGAAAATAAATAGTATCTAATTTTATTTGTTAATAAATAATTTAATTACTTTACAAGTGTACTGGACCTTGGTCATGCTTCCTGTTATAGCCCAATACTCCATCTTTCTTTTGCACTGAGAGATGAGATGAGGGAAGAACTAAAAGATTTTTAATTAATTTGTTAGTAATTAAAAGTGTAATTTATTAGTAGGTATACAGGTTGCTTAAGACATTTAAGAACTGATATATCTGATAATAGCACTAGGAACTTTAATTTTTTTTTAACTGAAGTATATTTGATTTACAGTGTTAGTTTCTGCTCTACAGCAAAGTGAGTCAGTTATACATACACATATATCCACTCTTTTTTAGGTTCTATTCCCATATAGATCATTATAGAGAACTGAATAGAGTTCCCTGTGCTATTCAGTAGGTCTTATTAGTTATGTATTCTATATATAGTAGTGTGTATATGTCAATCCCAATCTCCCAGTTTATCCCTCCCCTCGCCTTTCCTGCTTGGTAACCACAAGTTTGTTTTCTACATCTGTGACTCAACTTCTGTTTTATAAATAGGTTCATTTGTAACATTTTTTAGATTCCACATATAAGTGATATCATATGATATTTGTCTTTTTCTGTCTGACTTACTTCAGTCAGTATGACAATCTCTAGGTCCATCCATATCACTGAAAATGGCATTATTTCATTCTTTTTTGTGGCTGTGTAATACTCCGTTGTATATATGTACCACATCTTCTTTATCCATTCCTCTGTTGATGGGCGTTTAGGTTGCTTCCTCACCCTGGCTATTGTAAATAGCACTTCAGTGAATATTGGGGTGCATGTATCCTTTCGAATTATGGTTTTCTCAGGGTATATACCCAGTAGTGGGATTGCTTGGTCATATGGTAGTTCTATTTTTAGTTTTTTAAGGAATCTCCATTCTGTTCTCCATAATGGCTGTACTAATTTACATTCCCACCAACAGTGTAGGAGGCTTCCCTTTTCTCCACACCCTCTCCAGCATTTATTGTTTATAGATTTTTTTTAACATCTTTATTGGAGTATAATTGCTTTACAATGGTGTGTTAGTTTCTGCTTTATAACAAAGTGAATCAGTTATACATATACATATGTTCCCGTATCTCTTCCCTCTTACGTCTCTCTCCCTGCCATCCTCCCTATCCCACCCCTCTAGGTGGTCACAAACCACCTAGCTGATCTCCCTGTGCTATGTGGCTGCTTCCCACTAGCTATCTATTTTATCTTTGGTAGTGCATATATGTCCATGCCACACTCTCTCTCTCACTTTTGTAGATTTGTTTTGATGATAGCCATTCTCACTGGTGTGAGATGATACCTCATTGTAGTTTTGATTTGCATTTCTCTAATAATTAGTGATGTTGAGCATCTTTTCAAGTGCTTCTTGGTCATCTGTTTGCCTTCTTGACACTGGGAACTTTAAATCATATCAACAAGGAGTAAGTGTGTGTGTGTGTGTGTGTGTGTGTGTGTGTGTGTGTGTGTGTGTGTTTTAAAAAGTAAGGTCTTCGAACTTCAGAAAATAGAGTCTGGTGGGAGCATGGAGGCCGTTAAATGAGAAATAGAAGTGTGTAAAAGAAAGATTAACATAGACAATTTCAAGGGAAAAGGAACAATTTAGAACAAGGGAATTAACATCAAATGTTTTTTCTGAGTATTGATGTGATGATAATTGGAATAGAATGACAGATAAGAGGTGTGCTGTTGAGTCCTCTGAGGTTTCTAAGTAAAAGACAGTCTGTTACATGGCACCTGGGATGGGCAGCATGAAAATAACATTCCAATCTGTTAAAGTTGCAACTTTTTTTTCAAAGAAAAGTCCATTTTTAAAAAGTTGCTTTACTCTTTCCCTAAATAAACTTAAGATATGAATACACCCAAATTCTAATGAAGAGACAAAGAGAGACATTGGCTCTCCAGCTTTTTTACTTGACTTGCAGTAGAAAATGCCTGATAATGGTCAGGAGGCCCATGGTGCATCTTATTTTCCCTTGGTGCTGTGTTCTTCAGATTTCCTTATTTTTTGTGCTGCAATATCAGCTGTGAATTTTTATTAGCAACCTTTTGCATGTCAGCGGCTCTAGTGTTCAGTTGTCTATGTGTGATTGAGATCTGAGGTAAAAGAGAAATTATAACTGACATTCTACAGTTGATGTTTTTTTCAAAGGAAACCATTTCAAAAATGAGACTTTCTTTTAGAAATATATATACATTTTTTATTTGCATACACATACATTTATTTAGTATAAATGTGGCTTTGTTCAGGCATATTACCTACATGAGGTATATCAGGAAATCAAGAATCAACTGAAAATCTTAAGAAGTTATACTTGAAAAGTGTGAGTTATGATATGTAGCAGTTTTCATAGTTCATGATGTAGTGATTTTATAGAGAATTATAGCGGATTTACTAAAAAGAAAAAACCACTAAAACATTGGCATTTGTAAGACTGTGAAATGATTAACAAAAACTGGAGTCAAGGGTCATCACTAACGCATGACAAAAATCATCATCATCACGGAATAGTGGATCTGAATATAATGCCCAATTACTCTATAAGAAGTGAGAAGGTCAGGGTACACCACAAGTGGATGATCTAAAATAGGGTCTTTGATCCACTACTGTCATCAGTTTCTTTGTTGTCTCTGCGTAAACCAGGTTCAGATCCCCCTATGGTCCAAATCCCAATGGAAGGAAGATGGCAGGATGCCACAGGGTACCATTTTTCTAATGCCAGTTTTATTGCTGAATAGAGTGTTGACAGTGGAAAACCATAAGTTTTTGAGAGAAGATTCCTGGGATTTGTAAAAGTTGTCATCAGGCATCTAAAAGTCTGCCATGTAGAACATGTGTTAAACGTGTTCTGTTTGGTCTCGATGGGACTCCAGAGAATCACAAAGATTCCTCTACCACAAATGAATGGAATTTGTAAGAAATCTTTTCAGTCAATATCAGGAAGATTTTAAGTTTATTGCCACTGGAAAAATTCAAGTAATGATGGACCACTTACTGAAAACTTTCTCAGGAAATTAAAGAAATTGGATAGTTAAACCCGGTCCTTTGATACTTATTCTGTTTTTTAATTATGTAATTTTTAGTTCTTGTTTGTTTGGTTATAGTAAAATAGAGGCAAATGCTGTTTCTCACTGTTATCTCTGAGTTCAGTAGATATGAGACCTCTACAGCATTATGGTTTTGGATGACTTTGACCATCACTCTCAACTCTGGAAGTTCCAAATTTGTTCCTTTTTGCAAAAATGCAGACAGATAGAAATGGTTCCATATTTTCAGGTTCTAGGGTCCTGGAGAGCGCTACTTTTGAATTTAAATATTTTAACTTTTAACATTATGTGCATCTTAAATCCCAGGGAAGTGATTCAGCAACAGCTGTACATTTATTTTATAGTAGTTTGCATTAATTCAGACCCTATTTGCTCTTCTAATACATTATTTATCCTTGTGTTAAGAATAATGTCAGCAGCAGATTGTTGTCAGCACATTTGTCCACATTAATAGCATTTACTAACTTATTTTCTTATATTACTGAACTTCATTTACAATACAAATCTGCGCCTCTTCTTTTTTTTTAAGATGTTTTTGATGTGGACCATTTTTAAAGTCTTTATTGAATTTGTTATAATATTGCTTCTGTTTTATGTTTTGGTTTTTTGGCTGCGAGCCATCTGGGATCTTAGCTCCCTGACCAGGGTTTGAACCAGCACCTTCTGCATTGGAAGGTGAAGTCTTAACCACTGGACCACCAGGGAGGTCCCAAATCTGTGCCTCTTCTGACAAAGAAAGTAGTTTATATTTTCAGCAAAGAGTCTCCTTTTGCTTTTTTTCCATCTGCATGTCTTTCATATTTCCTTTTTTTTTTAAAGGGGGCGGATTGGGGAGGGTGATTTTGGAGGCAGGGCATTTTATTTTTAGTGGGTGATTCTTAAGCAGGTGTTGAATACTCTATATTTACCTTACAACTGCACTTTCATTTAATTCTTGACACCCCCTGGCAGTAGGAGGCCCCATTAAGTTCTGAGAATCAGGACACTGTGGTTATCGGAGGTTAGATGACTTGCCTAAGGACATGCATCTAGTACCTGGGCAAAATTAACAGGGAAATGGTCTTTGCATTCAACAATAAAATTGATGAAGGAGATAGGATAAGCATAAATGAAAGTATTCAAAGCCCCAAAGATACAGTCCTATGTAGCCAGTTGCCACTCAGAGGTTCTCATCCCTGTTGGCACACTTGAATTACCTGCTGAGCTTTTAAAAAAAAATCAGTGCGCTGCATCCTCGAACACACTGATTTAATTGAATTTGGTTTGAACCCTAGCATCAATATATATTTTAAAAATTCCCAGGTGATTCTAATATGCAAACAGGGCTGAGAATCACTGTTCTCTATTGAAGAATTGAACAGGGCTCATGTTTGGAACAAAATAAACTCTTGGAAAGTTCTGTGCAGGAGGCATTCTGGGTAGGAGGAAGAGGTATGTTTTGTGGTAATGTATCAGAGTAAGGGCAGGGATACATTTTGTTTAACTTTATTAGGCAGTCACTATTCATGGGTTTTCAGAGACCCAGTACTTGAAATTGAATGGGAGAAGAGTAATAGATGCAATTTCATGGTTGGAGCTGTGAATACAAATTAATATATTGAGAGAAATAAAAGCAATTAGATAAACAAGGATTTGATCTAATTAGAGCAGAAGTGTCTACTGTTCACAGAAGGGGTGGGAGTGGATCAGGTGATGCTTGAGGAAAGTTATCACTTTTTCTAGAAAGGAAAGTTTAGAGGGAAAGAGGATGCTGATATTAGAAAGAAAGAGATATTTAAATAGGTAATTTAGGACAGTGTCAGAAGGAATGAAGAGATAAAGCAAGGTGTAAAAGAGGAGGAAGATGATGGTAATGCATCTACTAGTGGGGTACCTACTGTGTTTTGGTGCTTTCATATGTTAACAACTAAACCAAGTAGAGTTTATAATCAACATTTTTTTTTTTACTACAAATGAGAAAGTTGAGCTCAGCAAATTGAAATTATTTGCTCAAGCCCAGAAGATTAGAAATGGATGATGTTATTGCTCAAATCTAGGTCTTTCTGGTCCAAAGCTTGGCTCATTTTACTACATCACTTTTCTACCAAACCCCACTGCCCTAGAATGGATACATATTATAAAGAACCCTCAGTTAATCAAGATCTATGAATTAATGCATATGAAGCAGCAGGTGATGACAAATTTCTACATAGTGTTTGGCTCTTCACCTTTTGGCAAATCATTTACAAGAAGAAAAACATCAACAAATCATGCAACATGAAAACGGGTGGAAAGAGAAAAAAGGACAAATGAAGTGAGCAGTAGGATGGGCAGCCATTATGGCTTTAGATGTTATGAGATGGCATTGAATATTTTATACACAGTGGTGGGTGGGGACTCAAGAAGTCGGGGATGGGACAAGCACACAAAGACAGAAACCTGGGCTACGTGCTTTCTTCCTGGAGTTCAGTGACTTCCTGTTCATTCAAGCCTCAGTCCCTTTGCCACCACTTCGGTGAAGCCTTCTCTGACCTCGGCACATGTGATCGATCATGACCTCCTATGTGCCATCCTTGCTGTTCTCAAATACGTATAACACTGATCAAATAGGTCTTTACCTACATGGCTGACTCCACTGGAGTCTGAATTAGGCTTTAATTCTTCTTGAGTCTGTAACTCTGGCACAGGAAGTTTTCTTTCATAAAAAATAAATAGATAAGAAAAAATACATGTGTGAGTGAATGGACTGAGTTTAATCTCTTCACTAGTGACTATTACTAGTTCCCACATTGTGCCTGATTTGTGGTCAGACACAGTTATGAGGTACAGCAGTAATTAAATTATTTCTAGTGCAATTGTGACTACATTACTTTCCTGGAAGTAATGTAATTACTGCTATACCTTTTACCTGTTTTAAAAATCTGGTCATATCTGGAAACTTACTTGTTTCACATTTAAATGTAAGAACAGGAACTAGGTACTGCTGGATTCTGCAAATGATTAAATCCCTACAATAATGCCCAAATAATTATTTAATGTACCGACAATTCTAAGTACATGGAGGTAGAGAGCAAGTTACCAAATATTATCTGAATTTAAGAAACCTGAGAGTTACAGTTACTTGGTGTGTGTTATGGTCTGAATTGTGTCCCCTCAAAACTCATATGTTGAAGTCCAAACCCTCAGGACCTCAGAATGTGATTCTATTTGGAGCCAGGACCTTCAAAGAAGTGATTAAGTTAAAATGAGGCAGTTAGAGTTAGGGCCCTAATCTAATGTGACCAGAATCCATATACGAAGAGGAAATTCAGGTGCACAGAGTGACACCGGGGAGGTGCATACACAGAGAAAAAACCATGTGAGGACACAGTGAGGAGGCCGCCATTCTCCAGATGAGGAGAGAGGCCTCGGAAGAAACTCAAACTGCTGACACCTTGACTTGGACTTCCAGCCTCCAGAACTGTGAGAAAATGCATTTCTGTTGTTTAAAGCCACCCAGGCTGTGCTATTTTGTTATGGCAGCCCGAGCAAACTAAGACAGCATGTTGTGTATTTTTACTCAATGATGCTGCGTCATCTAAGTTCCTCATAGTAGATCAAGCTTCCACTTTTTGACATTTAAGTAGCTGTTACCACTAAGTAATCAATAAGCATAAGTAGCTCATGCCTAAGCATGTAGACATACAATATTAACAAGTTCTGCCACATGTAGTTGGAAGATATTTGCATAATTGGTGCAGAGATATATGAGGAAATGAAGCACTCTGTAAAGTGATGTTAAAATATATGCATTTATTTTAAATTACCTACTGAAGCGGATTCAAGTATTTGCTGTTATAGTCGGGTAGGAACCTCTGTTCTTTTCAAGTTTAAACATTGAAAACATTCAAGGATAAATCTCTTTCTAAAATACCTGTAAGTCATTGCCAAACTTTATAAACTATGAGTGGGGGAATTTTATAAGAAATTACTAGGCTGACTTAGTTTGGTGCACAGCACTACATTTACACAGCATTTAACCTAGAGGTGAGAGGTATATCAAAGACTATGGTAATAAACATTAACTTCTTCTGAAAAGGGTTTAATGTTTCTCTTGTACAGTTTTTATGTTCACTTTTGTATTATGTCATTTAATGAGATTATGTTCTAGTTAGAGTTTTAAAATAGTTATTTCAGAAGATAGAACTTAGCCTTTTAGGTACATCAGGCTTTGGGAAGTCATACAGCTTTTGAACTCTTTATCTATCTTTCATTTATTTTGAAGTGTTTTTAGAATAATTCATTTGGGAGAGAAAAGAGAATTTATTCATATTATAGTTGTTTCTTTCAAACTTTGATCCTGTTGATTGCAGGAATATTAGCTATTCTTTCTTAGCTGTATTTTTTGGCTTATTTTTTTTCTATTTTTGTCTGGAGTTCAGCAGCTTGTGAAGGTGAACATTCATTGAGAACCTATTATATGGCAAGGTACTTCCCAGGCATTTAATGTTTCAAAGGTAGCAAGTGATCTCAAATATCCTTCACATTCGCTCAGGAGGTGAGATTTGCATAAACAGAAATAGATACTGGCCATGAGAAAGTGTATTTTATGGTCCAACTGTTTGATATTTTTGTTCATAAAATTTGACAGTGAACAATGGGACATAGCCCATATAAAACTATTAACCCATCTTGCCTGTCTGTGACTTCACCCAGACTCTACCCATCCTACATTCACAACACACACAGAGACACATACACGCATACAAGTTTATGTCATAACTGTGGTCTTAGTATCTCCAACTCAAAATTTTCTCAATAAAGCCAGCATTTTATATAAAAAATAATGCAAAACACTAAATTACTTGGGAAGCATATGTACATTATGTAATTTTTATTTCAAACCATGTATTTTAATATTATAATTACTTATCTTAATTATTTAGATGAACTTTTAGCATAGAATTTATAAATGATATTAGTAGAAAGATGTTTGAGATATGGCTCTACCATGCATTAGCTGACTTGGTGCAACCCAGTTAATCCTCTTTTACCTCAGATTCCTTGTGAAAATATGACTAGTGCTAAGATCTCTACTAATACCTATGGTGATGATTATATAACTCACAATGTGGGAAATTAACTAATAGACAGTTAAATGCTCCATGAAGTTATTTGTTGTTGTTGTTATTTTTGTCATTGAAATAATGGTTATTATTTCAAAGAGTTTTTCATGGAATTTACATGAGTACCTGCCTATTATCAGATAACAAAAAGAAAATCGAGGATTGAAAAGCAGCCTTAAGGCATCCAAATTGGAAAAGAAAAAGTAAAACTGTCTCTTTCTGCAGATGACATGCTCTTATAGGTAGAAAATCGTAAAGACTCCACCAAAAAAAAAAAAATTCTTAGGAATAACGCACAAAATCAGTGGAGTTTCAGGATACAAAATCAACAAACAAAAGTCAGTTCTATTCCTATACACTAACAATGAACTATCTGAAAAAGAAATAAAGAAAAAAAATTTTGTTTAAACAACATCAAAAACAGTAAAATACTTAGGAATAAATTTAACCAAGGAGGAGAAAGATCCATACACTGAAACTATAAGACATTGATGGGGACTTCCCTGGTGGCGTGGTGGTTAAGAATCCTCCTGCCAATGCAGGGGGCACAGGTTTGCTCCCTGGTCTGGGAAGATCCCACATGCCTCAGAGCAGCTAAACCCGCATGCCGCAACTACTGAAGCCCACAGTAGGCTGTAGGGCCCGTGCTCCACAACAAGAGAAGCTACCGCAATGAGAAGCCCCTGCACTACTACTCTACTATGAAGAGTAGCCCCCCCTTGCTGCAACTAGAGAAAGCCCATGCACAGCCAATGAAGATCCAATGCAGCCAAAAATAAAATGAAAATTTAAAAAAAACAAAAAAACAAACAAACAAAAATGAAATATTTATTAAGACATTGATGAAAAAAATGAAAAGATATCCTGTGTTTGTGGATCAGAAGAGTTAATATTATTAAAATGTCCATACTACCCAAAGCCACCTATAGATTTAATGTAATACCTAGCAAAATTTCATTGGAAAAATGATCCTAAAATTTGTAGGGAACCAAACGAGACCTCAAGTAGCCAAAACAATCTTGAGAAACAACAATGATGAAGGTATCACACTTCCTGATTTCAAACTATATTACAAAGCTCTAATAATCAAAACAGTATGATACTAGCATGAAAACAGACACGTAGAACAAGGGAACAGAATCGAGAGCCAAGAAATAAGCCCATATATGGTCAACTAGTATTTGACAAGAAACCCAAGTAGACTCAATGAGGAAAAGAGTCTTTTCAATAAATGGTGTTGGGAAAACTGGATATTCACACATGACAGAAGGAAACAGGATTCTTATCTTATACCACTTACAAAAAGTTACTCAACGTGGATTAAGGACTTAAAAGTAAGACCTGAAACTATAAAACTAGAAGAAAACATAGGGAAGAAGCTCTCTGATGTGGGTCTTAGCAGTGATTTTTTTGAATATCACAAAAAAAGCACAAGCAACAAAAGCAAAAATCAACAAGTGAGAGACTACATGAAACCAAAATGTTGCTGCCCAGCAAAAGAAACAGTCAACAAAATGAAAAGGCAACATATGGAATGGGATAAAATATTTGCAAACCTTATATCTGACATGAGGTTAATATCCAAGATATATTAGAAATTCACACAACTCAATAACAAAAACAAACAAATAAACAAAAATCAAATAGCCCAACTGAAAAATGGATGAAGAACTTAAATAGACATTTTTCCAAAGAAGACATACAAATGGCCAACAGATACATGAAAAGATGCTCAACTTCACTAATTATCAGGAAAGTGTAAATTAAAACCACAAGGACATATCACCCCACACCTGATAAAATGGCTAACATCTAAAAGACAAGAGATAACAAGTATCAGTGAGGATGTGGAGAAATGGGAACCCTATCCACTGTTGGTGGGAATGTAAATTGGTACAGCCAATATTGACAAGCAGTATGAAGACTTCTCAAAAAATTCGAAGTAGAACTACCATAAGATCCCTCTTCTGGGTATATATCCAAAAGAAATTAAGCTACTATCTCAAAGAGATATCTGCACTCCCATGTTCATTGCAGCATTACTCACAATAGTCGAGACATGGAAACAACCTGTCTACTGACAGAGAAAGAAAATGTGGTATATTCATACAATGAAATATTATTTTAACCACAAAAGGAAGGAAATCCTGCCATCTGTGACAACACTGATAGATTTTGAGGTTATTATGCTAAGTGAAATAAGAGAAAGGCAAATACAGTATGATTTCACTTATATGTGGATTCTAGAAAAACCAAGCGCACAGTAGCATAGAGTAGAATGGTGGTTGACAGGGGCTGGAGGGTGGGAGAAGTGAGGAGATGTTGGTCAAAGGGTACAGACTTTCAGTTATAACATGAATAAGTTCTGGTGACTTAATGTGCAGCATGGTGGCTACAGTTAACAACACTCTATTGTATATTTTCAAGTTGCTAAGAGAGTCAGTCTTTATCTTGTTAATTATTTTTATTGGAGTAGAGTTGATTGACCATGCTGTGTCCGTTTCTGCTGTGCAGCACAGTGACTCAGCCGTAGATATGCATATATCCCCTCTCTTCTAGACTCCATTCCCATAGAGGTCATTACGGAGCACCAAATAGGCCTTCCTGTGCTATACAGCAAGCTCTTGTCAGTTATCTTCTGTGTATCGTAGTGTTTATGATAGTAAGTCTTACATGTTCTTACCACCACCAAACAGAAAAAAATGGTGATTATATAAGCTGAAGGATGTGTTAACTGACCATATTGTGGTGATCGCTTTGTAGTATACATGTGTATCAAATCATCCCATTGTACACCTTAAACTAACACAATGTTTATCTCGATTATACCTCAATAAAGGTGGGGGGAAAATAAATCAGTCTTTCCTGTTAGACCTACATTCATTCGTTGAAGATGTATTTATTAAGTTCATATTCTGTGCTAGGTTCAATGATGGGAGTGAGGATACCATGCTGAGAAAAATAGGAATAGACTCATCTTGGAGCTTAATAAAGGAAAGGGGCATTCTAACATTAATCCAAGCATTTAAAAAAAATCACACAAATGTAAAACCACAATAGTATTTGTAATGATGCTTTCTAATATGTGCTTGAAAAGTCAACAATTTTGTTAAATATTTCTTTCATTACATATCTTTAAAAGCTATATTTTGTATAAAACTACGTGACTTTTGGATTTTGAATTTACTACCCTTTGATTCTGGTCAGTTTTTACCTTTTGTTTGTTTTTGGCAGATACCATAGTTTTGTAGATGTCTTTTCCTGGATTCATTTGTCATGAATGAACTTTTGGTTTTATTTTCAAAGGCTGTGTCTCCACTAGCATTTCAGAGCCATTGAAATGGTACGGAATCAGCTATTCATGTGAGAAGTATAAAAAGCCTTCACAAGGAAACTCTTTACCCATATTTGGAAAGATTTGAGAATGCTTGAAAATTATTCAGAGCTAATTTGATTTGTCAAGAAATTTTGTCAAACTGGGTAATTGAAAATGTGCCCAAGAGAAATAGTATGTAGTATAATTTTAAGGCAAATTAAAACATGGTCTGAACTGAGGCCAGTGGCTTTGAAAGTGGACGGTATTGAGAGCTGATACGGTAATACCAAGTGCTTTAAGGCAGGCCCCATTGTAAAGTTGGCATTTTCTTTACTACACAAAGAGTGTCATTTTTGTCCTGTGACTTTTAGTTCAGAAACTATGTAGCTGAAGGCAATCTCTAGTCAGTCATGAACATAAAGCATTTATACGATGAGTTCTGAGTATGTTTAATATGTAAAATGATGCACTAAGTCTTGAGGACAGCTCCAGGGACAAAACTAAAATGCTAGGAGGAGAAGGCCTGGGAAAGAAGAGCAAATTATATAAAATTATGGCTTAGGAATCAAAATAATAACTAGAATACTTTTCTTGATAGTTGGTACCTGAATAAAATTTCAAGGACAGGAATGTAGTTCAACTCATGCCCAGATTTATTGAATCTGCCTAAACAGAAGTTGTCCTAAATTCTATAAGCTAGTATCTCTATGCTAAAAAAAAGTTACAGGGAAACCTTATCAGATATGTAGTATCTTTGAAAACTTGCATTTGAAGAAGGCTGTGAGTTATTTCAAAATACACTGAGAAATATTAGCATACTTGGCACTGACAAAGATTCTCTCCTTGACCAAACTTCAGTCAAACTCCTCTGAACCCTCTCCTCAACTAGGCCACACCTTGGGCTTTCATCTCTGTCCTTGTAGTGTCCAGTTTTAGAAGAATCCTGCTAACTCAGGTTAGAGAGAAGCCCCAACCTTGATATCTGATCACCCTCAATACCTGACCAAATTCCTCATCCTTTATCACCCCCAGGTGATATCTGATCATCCTGGCCAGGCTTCAGCAAGAATCCTCTTAGGTCATTTTAGCAAGGATTATATCACCCTCTTAGTAATTTTCCATCCACCAACTCACTGCTCTGCTCATTGGCTATAAAGCCCCCCCTTTCCTTATTGTGTTCAGAATTGAGCCCAGTTCTATACTGAGGTCTCTTTTCCCCAGTTGCAAGATTCCTGAATAGAATCTGTTTTTACTGCTTTGACTACTGTCCATCTCTGGTTTTTCTTTGACAGAGCACATAATCTCTGTCAAAATTTTCTGTGACTACTTTTAAAATTTATATTCCAATGATATATATAGATGCAGATAGATAGATATCAGTTATCAGATACTGTATATATCTGACACATCTTAAGTATATCTGGTATTACATAACACCAACTCTCTCCACTCAAATTTTTTTACTAAATTAGCAGATAATTATATATATATAATTATAACATAGAGTATAATATATAATATATGGTACATATAATATATAATACCTTTGATCTTAGTTGATACTATTTGTCTAATCTATATAATATAAAGATAATATATGATACAATATTTTTAGGTTATAACCTTAAGTTAATATTAGCTTATATATAGTATATAATATAATTATATTATACCATAATGCAATTAATAGTATGATATGGCATATATGATAGCAGATGATCACATATAATAGCATGGTATGGCATATATGGTAACAGATGATCTATTGATTATCTATGTGATTATCTGCCATTATATATGCCATATCATACTATTAATTATTATACATAACATATATCATTATCTACTAATGCTGAAACAAAATTCAAGTGGACAAGCAGAGAGTTGCCCCCTTCATCCCCAGTATTCTCCTTAGCCAAATTGAGCTGATAAAACCAATACCGACAAACTCATTTTGTAATCTTGATCTTGATCCTGGAAATCTCAGCCAGTCTTAGGACCTGGAATTGTTCCCGTTCTCATTTAAACCACCAACCACCAGGTGGTGACAAATGGCAGGTGGGACTGGATCACAGTCAGATCCAGGAACACCCAGCTGACTACTCAGGCTCATCCCAGGCATTCCTTTAACCTCACAAAAATGCAATTCTATATTTTATGCAATTAAAATTTTTATTGCATTAGGGTGGAGTTTTAATATACTGAAGTCATGAATTCAAGTTCTGTTTATATTTTAATGTGTATAAAATTAAATTCTGCACTGTTTAGAATGAAATAAGATTGCCTTTTTAACCTCTAAAAGTATGCACAAAAGTCTCATCTTCTTTTCAAATAAAGAAGGAAAAGTTAAAGACCAAAGTTAAACCAAAGACCTCAGCCAGTTTTATTTGCTCACACTTGCCATCAAAGTATAGTGTCTCAATTAAACAAATGATATACAAACATAGCTTTAAAAAAAGTTATTCTCATTGTGCACAGTTATTATGATTGACATAAATGTGGATGTGTAAGATACACACGTAAGGAAACACCTGTATATTATATATTATAATACACATGCCCTTTAGATTATGACATAAACCTTTGTTTTTAATAGGATGATTATATTTTACTCCCTAGAATATATAGAGAATCAAGTTAACATAATTGAGAAAGAGGAAAGAATACTGACAATAATCTAACAATGAAAACTAGAAGACTTTTAAAAATGTTTCCTTTGTAGTAAAATTCAGAGTCTCATGTAAGAATAAGAATAAGAATAATGGTAATAATGTTGAACTTTATTATGAGAATTTACATGCCAGTATGTCTCAAGTGGGAGAAAAAGAAATAAACTAGTAAGTTGAAAGCTCTGATTCTAGATGATAACCTATCCCATAGACTTTATGTATTAATGGTAGTATATGTGCTTTTCCCATATAAGCCATTTTTCTTTTTGGGAAATAAGAAACACTTAACATTGTTACTATGTCTATTTATATACTTTTAATCTGGATTTTCCTTCTGTTTACCATCTTTCCTGTGTTTAGCATATAAGGTTGCTGACATTAAGGACTAGGGAACAAATGGAAATGGACCTATTAAGATAAGAATATGAACTCTAATAAGAATCTCTAGCATGGTTTATAATGAATATTCAAGTTTTAAAAGTCATGCCTGGGCTTCCCTGTGGCGCAGTGATTGAGAGTCCACCTGCCGATTCAGGGGACGCAGGTTCGTGCCCCGGTCCGGGAAGATCCCACATGCCGTGGAGCGGCTGGACCCGTGAGCCATGGCCACTGAGCCTGTGCGTCCGGAGCCTGTGCTCCGCAACGGGAGAGGCCACAGCAGTGAGAGGCCCGCGTACTGCCAAAAAAAAAAAAAAAAAGTCATGCCTTTGGTAGAAGGTAAAGAGAGATGTAAGCATTTTAACAGAGACTGCTCTCAACTTCTTCTACAGGCACCGCAGATTCCGAGGAAGGTTATACAAATTCTTTTTTTTTTTTTTTTTTTTTTTTTTTTTTTTGCGATACGCGGGCTTCTCACTGTTGTGGCCTCTCCCGTTGCGGAGCACAGGCTCCGGACCCGCAGGCTCAGCGGCCATGGCTCACGGGCCCAGCCGCTCCGCGGCATGTGGGATCTTCCCAGACTGGGGCACGAACCCGTGTCCCCTGCATCGGCAGGCGGACTCTCAACCACTGCGCCACCAGGGAAGCCCTATACAAATTCTTAAAACCGATAGTCAAAGTCCTTATAGAGAGAGGAGTCGTTTGGAATAAAGCTTTTGTTTTCTGTAATGTACGGAGGAGAATCGTGGCCTGGAGAGTGCCATATGCCTTCAGCAGAAGGAGGTATATAGATTAGGAAATTAGGGCAGTACAGTAAGTTTTAAAATGTTGACCTAATAAAGATAACCACCTAGAAGTAGTTTTCACTTTCTTGCAAGATTTTGATTCAGTTCTAGACCTTGCAAGAGGGTAGGAGACATACTTGCTTTGGAAGGATTGTGTCAAGACATTGGCCACATTTGTTGTCTTTTTAAATCTCTTGATCTTTGTGAATTAGCTCTTTGACTTCTTTTGAACAAGTGGAAATGTTATTTCTGAGTTTTGTTTGAAAATTTCTTCTCTGAGGTGCTGAAAGTAATTTATCAGGATAAGGGTTTAAGAAATCATGCCTTCCTTAACTAGGTTTTTAGATTAAGCTGTGAGATAGGCCCAGGAGTACATAAAGATAGTGAAATTCTATTTGCAGTTTCAGTATTTTATGAAATTAGCAAAGCTTTATTGTATTTTTTGCCTGGGTACTCAGTTGAATAAAAGACATAATAAATAAGAATTCGAAGGCTGAATTTTGTTGAGGGGGAAAATAAATTAGAAACAGTAATGCAGTCTTGTTCATATATATTTTATGGATTTCATGCATTCTGTATTTGAAAGTTTGTCAAGATATGCTTGGGTATTAAAATATAGATTAACATTGAAAGTTTTATATTTTTCTCCATTTACATACTTATTCCTTTGCACACATAAGTATAACAATTTCTGCCAAAATCAGTTGTCAGGATATCCTCTTCCATTATAATAACTGAATAATGAAGAGAATTGAAGAGCATTTTCTAAGTTAGAGAAACAATATTTCTTTCTCTAACTTTGGGGATTTTTGAGGCAAATTATCACACATATTCCTCTTCCATTTACACATCTCAGTTTGGAAGAGTGGGTCAAAATTATTCCCTACAGACTTGAGATTTCAGGTAAAGCAATTAATGAGGGAAATAGAATAGATTTTCCTTTCTATGTTGCTGAAATTCCATATGTATGACATTACTGGAACCTCTGTTAAGCCTGATGGTAAACAATGTATAATTACTTCTGAGTTGAACACAAGTGCCCCGTGGTACCCAGATGTCCAAGGATGGGTTTGATATGCCTAGTGCAGATCTCATAAGTCAGCCAGGCTTTTGCTTGCTGTATAAAACAGACTGGTGATTAAGCTTTCACAGTTTGTGAAATTTCACCGGGAAAGAAAATGTGGTTTCCTGAGCTTTGGCTGATCTGCGCAAACTAGATAGGAAAATCACAGGACGCCAGGTAAGCAGAGTAACGCATCAGATGCTCAGGCGGCCAATGCCAGTGTTCCTATTTTAAGGATGCTCAGTAGCACTGAGGTACCTCCCCTGATTGCCTCGGAGCAAGTTTGCTCCTGTATCTTCTGAGAGGTATATATAATGGGAATTTGACTCTTTTTTGAATATTCTGCTATCTTCCCCCTTGGCACTTTCAGTTATTTTTGATTACCTAAATGTAACTCCTGTTGCACACTTTTCCTTTTGACACGTTCCTCTTGCCAGTCAGCATTGTTTATCAGCATCTCCCCCTGAGGAAATGTATGCTAATGGAATATTACCCCAAACAAGATAAAAACCATGGATAGGTAAACCCACTGCCTAAGCAAGCAAACTGACAGATCAGGCGGTGCCTTGCATATCTTTGCATAAATGCCTTTTGGTGTATTTATTATTTTCGACATCCTTCCTAACTCCTCCCCTGTGCTAGAATAGCCTTTCACACATTCACTTGTATCTACAGTGAATTTATGCAAAATCTAAAGGCATTAATAAAAGTTTGTAGACATATGTCATCATCATTGTCATTGTCATGATCATCACCGTCACCACCAAGACATGCTGAACACTTATTGTGCACCTGTTACTTTAATCGTAACTCATTTAATTATCACATAACTCTGTGATGTATTGGTAGGAATCGTTTTTTGTGTATTTAGATAAGGAAGCCAATATAGAGAATTGAAATAACTTACCCAGTGACACCCAACTATTAAGGACAGGCTAGAATTGAAACCCAGGCCTTTCTGCTTCTAAATCAATGTTTTTACTCATAGCAGTAGGACCTTGATCAGGTATATTTGTGTTGGTACATTCCTAGGCATTTAAAAATTTCCTCAGTTTGTGCTACCCCTATGGGTGCCAGAAATGTCTCAGACTCTAAAAGATCTGTTCAGCTCAATTACACTTTAGTTCAGTTAGCATTTATTGAATATTTATTATGAACGAGGTACTGTTCTAAGCACTGGGCATTCAGAAATATATAAGACACATCGTTTTCTCTGGCCAAGCAATCAGTGTAATGGGCTAAATACTTAAGATGTTATGCAACCTTAAATTTATTAAGCAGACGTTTCTTTCCATTTATTACGTCTCAGGAAAAAGTGCCTATTTACAAATAACCTACTAAGTGCTATGTTAACTGCCTGGAAGGATTAGAAAATTATTCTTCTAACCAGTGGGCCAGTTAGAATAAGATAAATGATCTGAAATATCTAGTGTTCTTAAATTGCTTCCAAAGAAACCATGCCTTGCAGGCAGTAAATGTCAACATAATTATTAATGATGTAATTAAGGATTTGACCTCTTAAGTAAAGCAGACATCCAATAAAATAATATTTATTTCATGAAATAAGAACATATTTCTTCTTGGGCTCAGTGCAGAAGAAAAAGGAGTACACAGATTTCAAATGTCTGTATTTATCTTTTATTACTCTGAGCGTACAGCTTGAATCAAATGTTACAATTACTCTGATGAAGTATCGAGGCAAACTTGGCAATGGTATAAAGTGAGGTTTGAAATATTTGCTTGACTTTGCACCTTGTAGTTTGAAGTCTCTCAGCATACATTTTATTTTAATCTTTTAAACTTTACTTAAGTTTATTTATTGATTTTTTGAGGCTACTTGAGATTGGCTGGAAAAACGGCAGTGCCAATTGAATTATCATAATTGTAGATCAGTTTGGGGAAGATAGACAAATAAAGATAGGGTTTATTCTACTTTAGAATTCATTCATTTGCTGGAAGACATCAATATCAGTCTTAAGACAATACTAGTGAGGTATAGTAGGTAAAAATTATTATAGTGGAAATCGATATATTCTTGGACCTCATACCAACCATTTAATTAATTTAGGTGAAAACATTTTTACTTATTATGCATACAGATTTCCACCTGATATCAGCTTGACTTGAATAAGAACTTTAATAAACCTTCAGTGTTCATTCTTTCACCATTATATCTTTCACCAATAATTTTTCTAATTATTGCCTACCTAATTTTCATTTGGAGATTTTATTTTTTTCATCAGTCTGGTTTATTAAAGACCAAACTAAGTTTTTAAAAGCTATTTGTTTTCTGTTTTTATCTCAAATTCTGCTGGATGATGAAACATATTCTGAGAATCAGTTCATGTGTTCTCTGGTCTGTGGTACTGTAATCCTGTATCTGAAATAAGTTTGTGAAACAAATTGTAAAAGTAGTATCCAATCATGATTTTAGAGTCTTAATTAGTTTGCAACATTTCAATAAGAAAATGATATTCAAGCATGATTCTCCACTAGTTCAACATTGCAAACCTTCAATGTAGATCTGTGGTTTGGTGTTTTTATTATACTTCTTTAACGTGGTACAAAAAGTAATCATTAGGACCCCTGCCATGTTCTGCAAAATTGCATAGGAACAGTTTAATAGCCAGAGGATCAGGCATAGAAAAAAGGCATCAACAACACTTTTAAAAGGAAATAGTATGGTTGTCCCCTGAGAATGACACAATCGGGGTTATTTGATTGCTTTAAAAAGTTATGCTTTTGTAGAATTCTTCCCCAGTACACAAATCCTTAGAAGATGCTGGTGAACTCTACATATTCTTCTTGGCTCTCAAACAGTGCAGTCTGAAGGGAAGAACTGGCAATATTATAGTTCCCACAGTTGCAGGCATGTGATTTAGACAGAAATGAAGAGGATGTACCAACTCAAGAAAAAGGCAAGCTTATTTTCTTGTGCTTTGTTCAAAGACAAGCTTCCTAGAGGCTTGAGCTTAAAAAATTGTTGGGGGGCTTCCCTGTTGGCGCAGTGGTTGAGAGTCCACCTGCCGATGCAGGGGACGTGGGTTCGTGCCCCGGTTTGGGAGGTCCCACGTGCCGCAGAGCGGCTGGGCCCGTGAGCCA
The DNA here is from genome assembly GCF_964341445.2 of Mesoplodon mirus. Taxonomy (NCBI): domain Eukaryota; kingdom Metazoa; phylum Chordata; class Mammalia; order Artiodactyla; family Ziphiidae; genus Mesoplodon; species Mesoplodon mirus. Next base: position 54,825,387 of record NC_138984.1, read on the forward strand.
TGGCCACTGAGCCTGCGTGTCCGGAGCCTGTGCTCCACAACGGGAGAGGCCACAATGGTGAGAGGCCCATGTACCGCAAAAAAAAAATTGTTGGGATGAAAATAGTTTGCCATGGTCTGTAACTTTCAGTACCTTACTACCACAATTATATAACTATAATATTAACTACTATGTTGCAGACTCCCATCTTAGGACTTTACATATATCATCTGATTGTATCTTTACAATAACCTAGGAGAATAGGAGTGCTAGGAAAAAGGTACTCTTTTCAGCACAGTCGCCTATGAAATAGAACTCCTCATTGTACAGATGAGGACACTGAGGCACAGAGCAGTTAAGTATTAGGAAATAAGTGTCAGAGGTAGGATTGGAACCCAGGCAGTCTGACTCCAGAATCCGTTATGCTGTACTATCTCTCAGTTAATGTTGGGGTTAGAAATCTGACCTACTTCCCAGTTCATGCCTGACATCCCCATATGGATTCATCACAGGTATCTCAGTGCATACTCCACTGGGGTTGGGATGCATGCTACAAAAGCATAAGCTACAGCTCATACCTTAAATAGACTAAATATCTTTCCCTTCTCATTCATTCCTTCAGCCAAAATTTGTTGAGGTCTATTACATACCAGACATTGTGCCAGATGTTTGATGCAGTTTTATAAAAGACAAAGTCCCATCTTCATAGATTGTGCATTATACTGCTTGGATACTACACAAGGGTTTTACCCAGAAGCTAATTATCATTGCATCACACATATTGTCAGTATGTTATAATGCTGGACTCTCAGCTGTTACATCAGTAAATAATTTCCAAGGAAAAACTAGGCTTTCACACCATATTTGAAAAACTTACATTAACATTAGATACTAGGATACACTAGTTAGAGAGGTCACTATATACAAAATTATGAACTTTTAGGTCCTAATATGTAAGTTTCAACTCATTGTTTGCAGCAGACGATCCACTTTCTGTTCCTTCCTGAAAATTTGTCTTTTAAAAAGCAAACTGGGGGCCTCCCTGGTGGCGCAGTGGTTGAGAGTCCGCCTGCCGATGCAGGGGATACGGGTTCGTGCCCCGGTCTGGGAGGATCCCATATGCCGCGGAGCGGCTGGGCCCGTGAGCCATGGCCGCTGGGCCTGCGCATCCGGAGCCTGTGCTCCGCAACGGGGGAGGCCACAACAGTGAGAGGCCCGCATACCGCAAAAAGGAAAAAAAAAAAAAAAAAAAAAAAAAAAAAGCAAACTGGATATGGCATCACAGCACAGCCCATAAAGAAAAAGTTGACAAATGGGACTTAAGTTAAAAGTTTAGTTAAAAATGAAAAACTTTGCTTTGCAAGAGATACTGTTAAGAAAATGAAAAGAAGAACCACAGACAGTGAGCATATAATTGCATATCGCAAGTCTGATGAAGAACTTGTATCCAGAATATATACAGAACTCTCAAAACAACAATATGAGAACCAACAACCTGTCTTAACTCTGGCTTCTGTAACAAAATACCATAGACTGGGTGACTTAAAAACTGACATTTATTTTGAACGGTCCTTGAAGTCCAAAATCAAAGTTGATGTCAGACAGATTGATGTCTGGTGAGGGCCTGCTTCTTGGCTTGTAGACAGCCACTTTCTTGCTGTGTGCGCTTTCTTCATTGTCTCATAAGGATACTAATCTCTTGAGAGTCCCACTCTCATGACCTCATCAAAAACTAATCACCTCCCAAAGGCCCCACCTCCAAATACCATCACATTGGGGGTTGGAACTTCAATATATGAATTTTGGAGTGATACAAACATTCAATCCATAACCCAATCCAATTTAAAAAATGAGTCAAAGATTTGAATAGACACTTTACCAATGAAGATGTAGAAATGGCATATAAGGACATAAATGGATGTTCAACGTCATTAGTGATGTGGAAAATGCAAACCAAATTTACAGTGCATTACCACTCTACTGCTGTAAGAATGATGAAAATTAAACAAGCAACAAAGAAGTTGTCATGTCAAGTGCTGATAAGGAGGCAGAGCACCCAGAGAGTCCATACATTGTTGATCAAATGAAGAATGGTATGGCCACTTTGGAAGACAGTTTGACAGTGTCTTATACAATCTACACTTACATATGACCCGACAATTATCCTCCTAACCATTTACCCCAAAGAAATGGAAATTTGTATTGACACAAGACCCTGTATATCAGCTTTATTCATAATCACCAAACTGTGGAAACAACCCACATGTCCTTCAGCAGAATCGATAAACAAAACGTGCTATCTCCATGCAGTGGAATACTACTTAGCAACAAAAAAGAGTGAATTATTCTTCATACATGCAGCAATGGGGATGCATCCATCTCAAATGTACTTTGCTACAAAAGCTACATGCTGTGTAATTCCATTTTTATGACATTCTGGGGACAAAAGCAAAACTATAGGGACAGAGAACAGATCAGCGTTTCCTGGGCATTAAGATTGGGGGCAGGGGTTGACACCAAAGGGGCATCACAAGGAAATTTTTGTGGTGATATAATTGTTTTGTCTCTTGGTTTTGGTAGTGGAGGAAAGGCTCTATGCATTTTGTCAAAACCTATAACACTGTATAGCACAAAGAGTGAATTTTATTGTATATACATTTAAAAACGAAGGGTGATGATAAATAATAGAAAAAAAGCAAACTGGCAGTATTTTTCATGCATGGACATTAATGACGTTCACATTCCTGCACTTTGTTTTTCCATTTCTAGAAATTTATTCTTAGGAAAGCAGTCAATGATATAGTGAAGAATGTCCTTTGCAGTATTACTTATCACAGAGAAATTGAAAACATCTTAATTGTGCAATTAAAGTGAAGTAGTTAAATAAATCATAATATATTTCCCACTTATAGGCATTAAACTTATGTTCCTTTAGGTTAATTACAGAGAGAAATGATCATGCTTTACTGATATGTCAGTTTACTCTGTTGACTTCCCCAGTTTAACTTAAAAATATTGATTTTCAAACATTTGAAAACTTTTAGACAACTTGAAGTGCTTTCTAAAGGTATACCACATATTCAAGCTGGTCCAAATCCTTTTTCTTAATAACTAGATATATAGCTAGACAAGTGGATAGATGAAATGAGTAATATTATTTCTGCCTTTATAATCATTTCAGTTCCTCATTTCTCTAGCTAAGACAAAATTGGGATGGAGAAGAAAGATAGTATCTTTGACTCAAATCATTTTCCTACTTGGAATGTCCTTTAGCCCCATTTTCACCAGTAATTAAAAGCTACATTATATATAAATGGTGCTTTGCAATTTCCAAAGTATTATTTTACATTAGCCTCTTTGATCTATCATCAGACCTGATAATATAATCAAGGATGATAGCAGTGCCCCACCTCCTACTTACACAAGGCATCTGAAGCCTAAAAATGCTTAACCATTTTCTAGGGTCACATTTTGGTAAGTATTCAAGGCAGAACTGAAATTCAGATGTCGCAACTCCTCATCAAATAGTCTGCCCTTTATAACGCGCTGTTTATTTACTCCAAGATTTTCCCTTTTGAAGAAGCATGTCTTGCGTTACTAAGGGCATTTATTCCATTATTGTCATTCTGCATTCATCTTTTAAAAAATTATACAAAGGGCTTCCCTGGTGGCGCAGTGGTTGAGAGTCCGCCTGCCGTTGCAGGGGACACAGGTTCGTGCCCCGGTCTGGGAAGATCCCACATGCCATGGAGCGGCTGGGCCCGTGAGCCATGGCCACTGAGTCTGCGCGTCCGGAGCCTGTGCTCTGCAACGGGAGAGGCCACAACAGTGAGAGGCCCGTGTACCACAAAAAATAATAATAATAATAATAAATTAAAAAAATTATACACAGTCTCTATAAAATTCTCATGAGAAGCAAGCTTTCCACACTAAGCAGATGTCCTCAAATTTTGTTCTGAGATATATCAGTGTGCTTTTCTTTTGGTGTCTGCTTCTGTGCCTTCTCGGACAGGACCTCCCCACCCTATCACCACCCCACCCCGGTGCAACCTCACCAAATTTCTGAGCTACCTACTGTGTCCAAAAAAGTTAGGATTATTATATCTCAAATGCAAACAGACAGAACAAGTCAGTGCCCCAAAATGAAATCTTGAAGCTCTTTTCGGAGACAATAATCCTGAAAACCAGGCTTTTGTATGCAAGAGCCAGGCATATGAAAGAAAAGTGTTTTGTAAATTCCAAAGAGCTCCCTCCAGATATCAAAAGAGAGGCCAGAAGACTCAGAATACAGATTTAGCATAAGCCTGAATCCTGCATTGGCCAGTTTTCTGGATCAGAAAGGAGGAATCTCGGGAGGATGTTGAGAAGAGGTACATGGACATGAGGGTCCTTGGCCTCATCTCATTCTGCACATGAAATATTGGGCTGAGGAAATGAAAACTATGGACATTTCAGATAGGTTAAAGGGAAAGCAAAAGCAGAGGGGCCGGTGCCTCGTTCCCAGGTTTGAGACTGTAGGAAGAGCCTCTGCACACAGGGTTCCTTGCATCCCAACATAAAGTGATGGTGTTGCTGTAGTGAAACAGCGATGTGGTGTGTTGAGGCACAGAGTGGGTGTAAGCCAGCTGCTCATCACCCTCCCAACCTGGTCTCCCCAGTTTATTTATAACCTGGGGGCGATCCTGAAATCATGCCCCACCATGGGAAGTGGAGGTGTTGACTGCCCCAGGAAACTGAGACTAGCTTGGAGTCAGGTCTAGGTGAGTATAAAGTGTGTGGATTAGAAAATCAGAAGCTGTGACAGGGACCCTAGAAATTAGCAGAGGATGCAGATGCACCTTCAGAGACTAGGTAATGATACGCAAAGACCAAGTCGATGGAAATAACTCAGTAGGGAACCAGCTGAATTCAAAGGAGAATGTGCAACTTTGAAACAGACATTCCTCTTATACTCAGCTGCCACCCAAAGAGAAGGGACAAAAGGAGAGGGAGAAATGTTGAGAAACTTAGACCGAGTTAACTTTGAAAAGATTTAGTTTGATCATGAGGTGCTAAGTTACTTTAAATGGGTATATTTCTGTTCCCCACCTCCTTCCCCAACTCCCATCTGGCCCTGGCTACCAACCAGAAATTAGGGCTTGTGAGCAAATTGATGTCATTGTTAGAAAAAAAGAATTTTTTTTTCAAGGTCCCATTTTGCTAGGTGTCAAAAACAGAACTACATAGTTATTTTTTTGTAAACCCAAGTGCGTAATTTTCAGATCTTTCCCACACACATAAAATAGTGGTTACTTCCCCCTGGAATGTGTGACTGAGACCAAGAAAATGTGACATTTCCCCACTGAGACATTTTATTAGATTTTACCTGGATTTTTTTTTTTTGAGCAATTGTAGTTTGCTCCTAAATCATATACTGTTTCTGCCATTTTGCATCTTCTCTCACCCTGAGTAACACACAGGATTCATGAGCTAAGGTGTTGGGATGCTTTACACTTGACTCTCCGCTAGATCGGGTTTTGTGTAGCCGGGTACATATATTGTCCTGACAGTGAGTAAAAGCAATGCATGTCAATAAAGCATTGTATTTAAGAAATGGACTCTAGAGCCATGTTGCCCAGGTCCAAATTCAAGCTCCAGCATTTTACCTGTGTTTGGCTTTGGGCAGGTAATTTTAATTTATCTAAGACTCAATATTCTCATCTAGATAATGAACATAATGGTAATTCTTACCTCATAGTTTTGTTGTGACGTCTAAGTGAGTTGATATATGTAATTCACTTAATCACTAACATCTATTATGTACAATATACATGTTTACTATTATTGATGCATTTTTGTTTACTACTGTTGATATTTAAATGAGTTAATAAATAGGTGTAAAATGTAACATTATGCTGGGTACATTCTAAGTGATCCAAGTGTGAGCTGCTATTATATTCCTGTATGCTGAGGATCTTCATATAGCTGGTCAGTTAGGCTTCTGAACAAACAACTCATCTGCATTAGGTGCAATTTCAGCTAACTTCTGGCTTTTGTAAACATCTTTCACTTGGAAATATTGTTTTCTTATTTTTAGCTGTTACTGCTTTCCTAAAGTCTTTTCCTTTTAACATTTATTTGAATTTTCCACTATGTTTATTTTAGCCTTTGCACTTATGTTCTCCCTTTTTTTTTCCTTTTATCAACTCTTAGAGTTTTGTTGTTTTTCACTTTGTGAGCATCCTTACAGCATTATTATATTTTTTGCTTGTGTTTGTGTCATTTATCTACTCATACATTGTACTGTTTTTGCTGAAAGTCCATACCTGTTCCTATTTGGTCTGGCATTCTATCTTAATCTTCCATCTCTCCATTCTGAACTCTTCTTCATCTGCTTATCTTTTCTATTTTTGAAAAGTATTGCCCTATTCTGCCTCATCTTATGATGCAGTTCCTAGATAATCAAGTGACTGCTCACTCCTTTCGGCTTATTTTTTCCAATACTAAATTTACTGGCTAGCTGCCAGTGAATTGTATGGAATACCTTCTTTGTGGTTTGGCATCAGCTAAAAGTAATGTAATGAGAAAGACATATGTGAGATATGAACCAGGATGCAATACAGCAAAACAGTTAAGAATATAGCTTGTAATGTCTAACAGGTATGTTTTCTAGTTCTAGCTCAGACACGTACAAGCCATGTGACTCTTTTTTTTTTTTTCTTTCGGTACGCGGGCCTCTCACTGTTGTGGCCTCTCCCGTTGTGGAGCACAGGCTCCGGACGCGCAGGCTCAGCGGCCATGGCTTACGGGCCCAAACGCTCCGCGGCATGTGGGATCTTCCTGGCCCGGGGCACGAACCCGTGTCCCCTGCATAGGCAGGCGGACTCTCAACCACTGCGCCACCAGGGAAGCCCATGTGACTCTTGAGCAAGTATTTTTAACCTCTCTGTACTTTAGGTGTGACCATAGTACCTAACTAATGATGTCAATATGGATATTCAGTAGACAATATGGTTTGCTCAGAGTATAGCCCACTCTGTGCTTTCCCAAACATCACATGCTGATGCCATTTTGTTATTGCAGTTGTTGTTTCTGTTATTATAAATATGATAATACGTAACATCAGATTTTAAAAATTTGCCTTCCTATATGTGCAAACTAGATAGACAAATACACTTCAAATGGTAAAATCAGCAACCAGAAACATTAATTGAATTGCTGGCATTGCATAGTTGCACATGGCTTCTGTTTAGCCCTTAGCTTTCTCTCATATTTTATTGGTTTGAAATATAAACATTTCCTTAGCTGATTGGGGTCCCAGTCCAGAAGTGGCCAGAAGCTACTTGCATTTAGGGAGATATTTAAATTTAAAAAATGGAATTAAGTGCATATGAATTCCAGTAAATTTGCTATGTACCATCCGTTGACATCTTACTCAGCTGTTGGCAGGTGTTTAATCATCGTTTATTGGCATTCTTTTCTGGGATTTAAATAGGACATAAAATTTTATGACATGTATTTCTGATAACTACTTCATTATTTTTCATATAGAGTGTAATAACACACAAGAGAAATATCGACAAAGTACCCAAATTGCATTATTTTTGGAAGATAAGGTAGTTTGAAGTGTGTATAATGATAAAATGCTGGTCTACTTTAAAAATATGACTGTAGATTTGTGGATATCTGGGCTTCCCTTTCTATTTTGTCTATAACTTTCCTAATTTTGGACACTTACAGTATAGGTTAGAAAACTAAGAATTATAGCTGTTTATCACTACAAAAGAGAGATGGAAGCTCATAATATTAAATTCTAGTTCCTTAGGATTATAAAACAAAGAAAGCCACAGGATATAGTATATAGCATAGGTATGGTTTAAACATTAGTTGATGTGGAAAGCCCACAATCTGAAAGCTACATTAGTGTTAAATTTACATGGTTGCTTGACCAGTAGCCAAAGAGAGTCTGTCATGAGCTATTTATACTTTAAGTACCGTATACATTTGAACCAGAAAAAGAAGCATTTTTTAGGGAATCCTGAGTTTATTCATATGTTCAAGGTTTCTCTCAGGTGGACCTAGAGATGATCATACTAAGTGAAGTGAGTCAGACAGAGAAAGAGAGATGTCATATGATATCAGTTATATTTGGAATCTAAAAAAAAAATGATACAAATGAACTTATTTACAAAACAGAAATAGGCTCACAGACATAGAAAACACACTTATGGGTACCAAAAGGGAAAAGGCAGGGGGAGGGATAAATTAGGAGTTGGGTATTAACAGATACACACTACTATATATAAAATAGATAACAAGGACCTACTGTATAGCACAGGGAGCTATATTCAATATCTTGTAATAACCTATAATGGAAAAGAATCCATAAAAGAATATATGTGTGTGTGTGTGTATATATATATATATATATATATATATATATATATATATATATATATATATATATAATTGAATCACTTTGCTGTACCTAAACTTCCACAACATTGTAAATAAACTATACTTCTTAAAAAAAGAAAAGAATCTTTCTTTCTCTCATCTAAGCGCTGTTGTTTTTAGCCGGGAATTGGCAAGCATGAGACAGTAGTATGAACTAGGGCCAGGCCCTAGTCTGGTCATCTACGCCAAGGTCTCCAGAATCACAGACAAACTGACAAACTGAGACAAAACTGAGTGATGACTATGACTCTGGAATTCCATCCCTAGGTATATACTGAAAATAATTGAACTCAGGGCCTCAAACAAGTATGAGTTTGGATGAATGGATAAACAACTCTTGGTATATATATACAATGGAACATTATTCCATCATAAAATGGAATGAAGTAGTGATATATACTACAACATGCATGAGCCTCCAGAATATTATGCTAAGTGAAAGAGCCCAGATGCAAAAAATCACAACTTATATGATTCCACTGACATAAACTATTCAGAATAGATAAAGCTGTAGAGATAGAACAGTAATTGGTGGCTGCCAGGGTCTGAGGGAGGAAGTAATGGGGAGAAACTGCTTAATGGGTAAAGGGTTTTACTTTGGAGTAATGAAACGTTTTGAAACTAGATAGAGGTGGTAGTTGCCAAAACATCGTGATTTACTAAATGCCGCTGAAGTGTTTACTCTAAAATGGTTAACTTTGGACTTCCCTGACAGTCCAGTGGTTAGGACTCCGCACTTCCACTGCAGGGGGCACGGGTTCGATATCTAGCCGGGGAACTAAGATCCCATATGCCTCGCTGCCAAAACATAATAATAATAAAAATAAAATGTTTAGTTTTATGTAATGTGGACTTCACCATATTAAATTATTAAAAAATCGTGAGTGACAAGGTTGGAGCAGCACCATATCCCATATTTTCAGAATCACAACTGGTTTAAATAAGTCTAGTCTATGAGGAGAGAATGTGGAGTTTGTCATTATTGATCCAGGGAGTGTGATGAGAACTGGGAATAATTTTAGAGTCTCCTTGAAAGATGAATTCAATTTCCCTCTTAAATATACTCAATTTTTCGTAATATTAGATTTTAAGAGCTTGTGAAAATCACTTTTAATGACTAAGTTTCTGTCCCACATGCTGCTTTATTTTCCACACTTGCCTGAGATTTCAGTTGGTCTCATTGATCCATCCATGAAAATGAAAACAAGAAAGTATAAATGCGCTTCTTTTGAAATGAGTTCTCTCCGTGTGATAGGAAGATCATTATTACCAATGTAGATGGGCAGATGAGGTTATTCAAGCTCAAGTGCTTTATTTTTCGCTCTTAAATGGTTTAGATGAGCCACATATAAATAAAATGATCTGGATAATTATAAGCAGTCTTTATATATTATGTGAACTCATCTGTGAAGTTATTGGTGGTTATATGTACCCATATATGCACAGTAAAGCAAGTGCTTTCCATGGTTATGGCATAAGTATCTAGGTTTTTTAGATCAAGAATGCCATTGGGTTTTGGTGGTGTACATCTTTGCAAACAACATTTTCTTTCTTTCTTTCTTTCCTTCCTTCCTTCCTATCTTCCTTCCTTCCTTCCTTCCTTTCTTTCTCTGTGTTGGGTCTTCGTTGCTGCACGTGGGCATTCTCCAGTTGCGTTGAGCAGGGGCTACTCTTCGTTGTGGTGCACAGCCTTCTCATTGCAGTGGCTTCTCTTGTTGTGGAGCATGGGCTCTAGGCGCGGAGGCTTCAGTAGTTGCAGCACGCAGGCTCAGTAGTTGTGGCTTGCAGGCTGTAGAGCGCAGGCTCAGTAGTTGTGGCACATGGGCTTAGTTGCTCCGCAGCATGTGGGATCTTCCCGGACCAGGGCCCGAACCGGTGTCCCCTGCATTGGCAGGTGGATTCTTAACCACTGCGCCACCAGGGAAGCCCCAAACAACATTTAAAAAGGTTTTAAAGGTTCCTCTATATTGAGTCCTCCCTCTGTTGTTGGACACCCTGCTGTGTTTGTTGTATAAGTGATTTCTGAACCTTAGACTAGCTTTCAAAAGTGTTATTATTTCATAATTGCAGATGAGATAACAGATTCAAAGAAGTTAAGTGATATGCTCAAGAGGATAAGTGGTGCTGGGCTTCACCTTCAGATACTTTTTTTCTTTTTTTTTCTTTATTAGTTTCTGCTTTATAACAAAATGAATCAGTCATACATATACATCTGTTCCCATATCTCTTCCCTCTTGGGTCTCCCTCCCTCCCACCCTCCCTATCCCACCCCTCCAGGCGGTCACAAAGCACCGAGCTGATCTCTCTGTGCTATACGGCTGCTTCCCACTATCTATCTACCTTACGTTTGGTAGTGTATATATGTCCATGCCTCTCTCTCGCTTTGTCACAGCTTACCCTTCCCCCTTCCCAAATCCTCAAGTCCATTCTCAAGTAGGTCTGTGTCTTTATTCCTGTTTTACCCCTAGGTTCTTCATTACATTTTTTTTCTTAAATTCCATATATATATGTGTTAGCATACTGTATTTGTCTTTCTCTTTCTGACTTACTTCACTCTGTATGAAAGACTCTAGGTCTATCCACCTCATTACAAATAGCTCAATTTCGTTTCCTTTTATGGCTGAGTAATATTCCATTGTATATATGTGCCACATCTTCTTTATCCATTCATCCGATGATGGACACTTAGGTTGTTTCCATCTCTGGGCTATTGTGAATAGAGCTGCAATGAACATTTTGGTACATGTCTCTTTTTGAATTATGGTTTTCTCAGGGTATATGCCTAGTAGTGGGATTGCTGGGTCATATGGTAGTTCTATTTGTAGTTTTTTAAGGAACCTCCATACAGTTCTCCATAGTGGCTGTACCAATTCACATTCCCACCAGCAGTGCAAGAGTGTTCCCTTTTCTCCACACCCTCTCCAGCATTTATCGTTTGTAGATTTTTTGATGATGGCCATTCTGAATGGTGTGAGATGATATCTCATTGTAGTTTTGATTTGCATTTCTCTAATGATTAATGATGTTGAGCATTCTTTCATGTGTTTGTTGGCAGTCTCTATATCTTCTCTGGAGAAATGTCTATTTAGGTCTTCTGCCCATTTTTGGATTGGGGTGTTTGTTTTTTTGCTATTGAGCTGCATGAGCTGCTTGTAAATTTTGGAGATTAATCCTTTGTCAATTGCTTCATTTGCAAATATTTTCTCCCATTCTGAGGGTTGTCTTTTTGTCTTGTTTATGGTTTCCTTTGCTGTGCAAAAGCTTTGAAGTTTCATTAGGTCCCATTTGTTTATTTTTATTTTTATTTCCATTTCTCTACGAGGTGGGTCCAAAAGGATTGTGGTGTGATTTATGTCATAGAGTGTTCTGCCTATGTTTTCCTCTAAGAATTTGATAGTTTCTGGCCTTACATTTAGGTCTTTAATCCATTTTGAGCTTACTTTTGTGTATGGTGTTAGGGAGTGATCTAATCTCATACTTTTACATGTCCCTGTCCAGTTTTCCCAGCACCACTTATTGAAGAGGCTGTCCTTTCTCCACTGTACATTCCTGCCTCCTTTATCAAAGATAAGTTGACCATATGTGTGTGGGTTTATCTCTGGGCTTTCTATCCTGTTCCATTGATCTATCTTTCTTTTTTTGTGCCAGTACCACACTGTCTTGATTACTGTAGCTTTGTAGTATAGTCTGAAGTCAGGGAGCCTGATTCCTCCAGCTCCGTTTTTCGTTCTCAAGATTGCTATGGCTATTCGGGGTCTTTTGTGTTTCCATACAAATTGTGAAATTTTTTGTTCTAGTTCTGTGAAAAATGCCAGTTGTAGTTTGAGAGGGATTGCATTGAATCTGGAGATTGCTTTGGGTAGTAGAGTCATTTTCACAATATTGATTCTTCCAATCCAGGAGCATGGTATATCTCTCCATCTAGTTGTATCATCTTTAATTTCTTTCATCAGTGTCTTATAATTTTCTGCATACAGGTCTTTTGTCTCCTTAGGTAGGTTTATTCCTAGATATTTTATTCTTTTTGTTGCAATGGTAAATGGGAGTGTTTTCTTGATTTCACTTTCAGATTTTTCATCATTAGTGTACAGGAATGCCAGATTTCTGTGCATTAATTTTGTATCCTGCTACTTTACCAAATTCATTGATTAGCCTTAGTAGTTTTCTGGTAGCATCTTTAGGATTCTCTATGTATAGTACCATGTCTTCTGCAAACAGTGACAGGTTTACTTCTTCTTTTCCAATTTGGATTCCTTTTATTTCCTTTTCTTCTCTGATTGCTGTGGCTAAAACTTCCAAAACTAGGTTGAATAAGAGTGGTGAGACTGGGCAGCCTTGTCTTGTTCCTGATCTTAGTGGAAATGGTTTCAATTTTTAACCATTGAGGACGATGCTGGCTGTGGGTTTGTCATATATGGCCTTTATTATATTGAGGAAAGTTCCCTCTATGCCTACTTTCTGCAGGGTTTTTATCATAAATGGGTGTTGAATTTTGTCGAAAGCTTTCTCTGCATCTATTGAAATGATCATATGGTTTTTCTCCTTCAATTTGTTAATATGGTGTATCACATTGATTGATTTGCGTATATTGAAGAATCTTTGCATTCTTGGAATAAACCCCACTTGATCATGGTGTATGATCCTTTTAATGTGCTGTTGGATTCTGTGTGCTAGTATTTTGTTGAGGATTTTTGCATCTATGTTCATCTGTGATACTGGCCTGTAGTTTTCTTTCTTTGTGACATCCTTGCCTGGTTTTGGTATCAAGGTGATGGTGGCCTCGTAGAATGAGTTTGGGAGTGTTCCACCCTCTGCTATGTTTTGGAAGAGTTTGAGAAGGATAGGTGTTAGCTCTTCTCTAAAAGTTTGATAGAATTCGCCTGTGAAGCCATCTGGTCCTGGGCTTTTGTTTGTTGGAAGATTTTTTTATCACAGTTTCAATTTCAGTGCTTGTGATTGGTCTATTCATATTTTCTATTTCTTCCTGATTCAGTCTTGGCACGTTGTGCATTTCTAAGAATTTGTCCATTTCTTCCAGGTTGTCCATTTTATTGGCGTAGAGTTGCTTGTAGTAATCTCTCATGATCTTTTGTATTTCTGCAGTGTCAATTGTTATTTCTCCTTTTTCATTTCTAATTCTATTGATTTGAGTTTTCTCCCTTTTTTTCTTGATGAGTCTGGCTAATGGTTTATCAATTTTGTTTATCTTCTCAAAGAACCAGCTTTTAGTTTTATTGATCTTTGCTATCGTATCCTTCATTTCTTTTTCATTTATTTCTGATCTGATCTATATGATTTCTTTCCTTCTGCTAACTTTGGGGGATTTTTGTTCTTCTTTCTCTAATTGCTTTAGGTGCAGGGTCAGGTTGTTTACTCGACATGTTTCCTGTTTCTTTAGGTGGGATTGTATTGCTATAAACTTCCCCCTTAGAACTGCTTTTGCTGCGTCCCATAGGTTTTGGGTCGTCATGTCTCCATTGTCATTTGCTTCTAGGTATTTTTTTATTTCCTCTTTGATTTCTTCAGTGATCACTTCGTTATTAAGTAGTGTATTGTTTAGCCTCCATGTGTTTGTATTTTTTTTACAGATCTTTTCCTGTAATTGATGTCTAGTCTCATAGCATTGTGGTCGGAAAAGATACTTGATACAATTTCAATTTTCTTAAATTTATCAGGGCTTGATTTGTGACCCAAGATATGATCTATCCTGGAGAATGTTCCATGAGCACTTGAGAAAAATGTGTATTCTGTTGTTTTTGGATGGAATACCCTATAAATATCAATTAAGTCCATCTTGTTTAATGTATCATTTAAAGCTTGTGTTTCCTTATTTACTTTCATTTTGGATGATCTGTCCATTGGTGAAAGTGGGGTGTTGAAGTCCCCTACTATGAGTGTGTTACTGTCGATTTCCCCTTTTATGGCTGTTACTATATGCCTTATGTATTGAGGTGCTCCTATGTTGGGTGCATAAATATTTACAATTGTTATATCTTCTTCTTAGATCGATCCCTTGATCATTATGTAGTGTCCTTCTTTGTCTCTTCTAATAGTCTTTATTTTAAAGTCAATTTTGTTTGATATAAGAATTGCTACTCTAGCTTTCTTTTGATTTCCATTTGCATGGAATATCTTTTTCCATCCCCTTTCTTTCAATCTGTATGTGTCTCTAGGTCTGAAGTGGGTCTCTTGTAGACAGCATATATATGGGTCTTGTTTTTGTATCCATTCAGCCAATCTGTGTCTTTTGGTGGGAGCATTTAGTCCATTTACAATTAAGGTAATTATCAATATATATGTTCCTATTCCCATTTCCTTAATTGTTTTGGGTTCGTTGTTGTAGGAATTTTCCTTCTGTTGTGTTTCTTGCCTAGAGAAGTTCCTTTACCATTTGTTGTAAAGCTAGTTTGGTGGTGCTGAACTCTCTCAGCTCTTGCTTATCTGTAAAGGTTTTAATTTCTCCATCAAATCTGAATGAGATCCTTGCTGGGTAGAGTAATCTTGGTTGCAGGTTTTTCTCCTTCATCACTTTAAATATGTCCTGCCACTCCCTTCTGGCTTGTAGAGTTTCTGCTGAGAGATCAGCTGTTAACCTGATGGGGATTCCGTTGTGTGTTATTTGTTGTTTTTCCCTTGCTGGTTTTAATATGTTTTCTTTGTGTTTAATTTTTGACAGTTTGATTAATATGTGTCTTGGTGTATTTCTCCTTGGATTTATTCTGTATGGGACTCTCTATGCCTCCTGGACTTGATTAACTGTTTCCTTTCCCATATTAGGGAAGTTTTCAACTATAATCTCTTCAAATATTTTCTCAGTCCCTTTCTTTTTCTCTTCTTCTTCTGGAACCCCTATAATTTGAATATTGGTGTATTTAATGTTGTCCCAGAGGTCTCTGAGACTGTCCTCAGTTCTTTTCATTCATTTTTCTTTATTCTGCTCTGCAGCAGTTATTTCCACTATTTTATCTTCCACGTCACTTACCCGTTCTTCTGCCTCAGTTATTCTGCTATTGATCCCATCTACAGTATTTTTCATTTCATTTATTGTGTTTTTAATCGTTGCTTGATTCATCTTTAGTTCTTCTATGTCCTTGTTAACTGTTTCTTGCATTTTGTCTATTCTATTTCCAAGATTTTGGATCATCTTTACTATCATTATTCTGAATTCTTTTTCAGGTAGACTGCCTATTTCCTCTTCATTTGTTAGGTCTGGTGGGTTTTTATCTTGCTCCTTCACCTGCTGTGTGTTTTTCTGTCTTCTCATTTTGCTTATCTTACTGTGTTTGGGGTCTCTTTTTTGCAGGCTGCCAGTTTGTAGTTCCCGTTGTTTTTGGTGTCTGTCCCCAGTGGCTAAGGTTGCTCCAGTGGGTTGTGTAGGCTTCCTGGTGGAGGGGACTAGTGCCTGTGTTTTGGTGGATGAGGGTGGATCTTGTCTTTCTGGTGGACAGGTCCACGTCTGGTGGTGTGTTTTGGGGTGTCTGTGGCCTTATTATATTTTTAGGCAGACTCTCTGCTAATGGGTGGGGCTGTGTTCCTGTCTTGCTAGTTGCTTGGCATAGGGTGGCCAGCACTATAGCTTGCTGGTCATTGAGTGAAGCTGGGTGCTGGTGTTGAGATGAAAATCTCTGGGAGATTTTCGCCGTTTGATATTATGTGGAGCTGGGAGGTGTCTTGTGGCCCAGTGTCCTGAAGTTGGCTCTCCCACCTCAGAGGCACAGCACTGACTCCTGGCTGCAGTACCAAGAGCCTTTCATCCACTGGGCTTAGAATAAAAAGGAGAAAAAGTGGAAAGAAAGAATTAGTAGAAGATGAAAGAAAGAAAGAAAGAAAAAGAAAGCAAGAAAGAAAGGGAGGGAGGAAAGAAAGAAGGGAGGGAGGGCGGAGGGAGGGAGGGAGGAAGGACGGAAGGTAGGAAAAAGCGAAAGAGAGAAGATAAAGTAAAATAGAATAAAGTATGATAAAATATAATAGCATTATTAAAATAAAAAAGTAATTATTAAAAAAATTAAAAATTAAAAACAAACAAACAAAAAATGGACAGATAGAACCCTGGGACAAATGGTGGAAGCAAAACTATATAGACAAAATCTCACACAGAAGCATACACATACACTTTCACAAAAAGAGAACAAGGGGAAAAAAATCGTAAATCTTGTTCTCCAAGTCCACCTCCTCAATTTGGGATGATTCGTTGTCTATTCATGTATTCCACAGATGCAGGGTACATCAAGTTGATCGTGGAGCTTTAATCCGCTGCTTCTGAGGCTGCTGGGAGAGATTTCCCTTTCTCTTCTTTGTTCTCACAGCTCCCGGGTCTCAGCTTTGGATTTGGCCCCGCCTGTGCATGTAGGTCGCTGGAGGGCGTCTGTTCTTCGCTCAGATAGGACGGGATTAAAGGAGCAGCTGCTTCGGGGGCTCTGGCTCACTCAGGCTGGGGGGAGGGAGGGGTACGGAGTGCGGGGCGAGCCTGCGGCGGCAGAGGCCGGCGTGATGTTGCACCAGCCCGAGGCGTGCCGTGCTCTCTCCCGGGGAAGCCGTCCCTGGATCCCGGGACCCCAGCAGTGGCGGGCTGCACAGGCTCCCCGGAAGGGGGACGTGGACAGTGACCTGCGCTCGCACACAGGCCTCTTGGCGGCGGCAGCAGCAGCAGCCCCAGCGTCTCACGCCCGTCTCTGGGGTCCGCACTTTTAGCCGCGGCTCGCGCCCGTCTCTGGAGCTTCTTTAAGCAGCGCTCTTAATGCCCTCTCCTCGCACACCAGGAAACAAAAGGGAAGAAAAAGTCTCTTGCCTCTTTGGCAGCTCCAGACTTTTTCCCCGGACTCCCTCCGGGCTAGCCGTGGTGCACTAACCCCTTCAGGCTCTCTTCCTGCCGCCGACCCCAGTCCTCTCCCCGCGCTCCGACTGAAACCCAAAACCCGAGCCTCAGCTCCCAGCTCCGCCCTCCCTGGCGGCCGAGCAGACAAGCCTCTCGGGCTGGTGAGTGCCGGTCCGCACCGATCCTCTGTGCGGGAATCTCTCTGCTTTGCCCTCCACACCCCTGTTGCTGCGCTCTCCTCCGTGACTCAGAAGCTTTCCCCCTCCGCCACCCACAGTCTCCACCCGCGAAGGGGCTTCCTAGTGTGTGGAAACCTTTCATCCTTCATGGCTCCCTCCCACTGGTGCAGGTCCTGTCCCTATCCTTTTGTCTCTGTTTATTCTTGTTTCTTTTGCCCTACCCAGGTACGTGGGGAGTTTCTTGCCTTTTGGGAGGTCTGAGGTCTTGTGCCAGCGTTCAGTAGGTGTTCTGTAGGAGTTGTTCCACGTGTAGATGAATTTCTGATGTATCTGTGGGGAGGAAGGTGATCTCCACGTCTTACTCTTCCGCCATCTTCCTGACCTCTCCCACCTTCAGATACTTAACTGTGTCTGGATAGGCCACCTGTGACTAGGATCCCATCGTGCAGCTTTTCTTTGGCAAGATTTCTTATAAAATAGCTCACACAAGAATTGAAGAGCCTGCCCATGACTATTAACTTGGCTTCGCTAAAGAATAACTTACCTGATTGCTCACATTTCCAAATTAGTCCATATCGACAAGCTATCAAAGTGTTGGTGGGAGTATTGACATTTCACTGCACCGTGAAAATGGATATATCAGTTTATGGGAAAGCTTAGGTTTTAAAAGGCATCCCAGCACCAGAAGTGAATACTAAGGGTGCTGAATGATGGATGACTGGGGAGGAAGTTAAATTTAGGTCATGGGAAACCTGAGCATTTGGGAATTGAAGGAAGCCAGAAATAGAACAAAATTGGTGTGTCAGTCTAAGTTATTCAGAATTTGATGTCAAACAACTCTTCCAACATGGGCTTCCTCTTCTCCTCAGGCAGATTCAGGATTAACTGTCTTTCACATACCTTGTATTTTCCCATCATTGTACCTTTGTTGACAGTTGCATTGACTGGCATGCCCTCCCTGATTGCCACCAGTTGTCACCCTGTCTCTTTCTCCTTGTTGAAAGCCTTCTGTTCTCAGACTAGTTCCCCAGAGGTCCATCTCTTCCCTAAATCACTACAGCACTTCTTTATTTAAAACACACATTTACAACTTGACATTTACTTTTGGACTAAGTTTTATCTTTATGTATTTATAGCTCATCTCTGTTATGAATCATGAGTTCTAGGGGGATAAATTGTAGTATCTTCACTTATATTTATCCCATTATATGCCTTGGACATGGTATATGCTCATCAAATAGTAGTTGATAATTTTGTAACTCTTGAAGGCAGGGTTTTCTCAAAAGATGTTAATAAAAATACCATTTCTGGGAGAGGTGCTCCCTAAAAAAGGATGGCCTTTGGTCAAATAAGGATGAAAAATACTACATACCATTTCCATCGAAGGAAGTTTACATGGCAATTGGCATTTTCAACACACACTAGTCTCCAGTGGTGAGACCAATTTTGCTATTTTAACCTAGGACGTCTCAGCTTTCCCCCCACTGTTTAAAGTAAGAACTCTTCAAATATCTCTTATTCATCAAAATGTTCTTTGCAAGACACTGCTTTAAAGTGTTTTTCTATAAAAAATTATCCTCATAATATTCACAGATGTGGAAATTGAATTTTGATTAGATGTAGTTTGTATGTTTAGTTTGACCTGCCTACTTCTGTACTTGGGAAAGCACTCCTCCTAAGCTGTATTGGGTGTGTGTATGTGTGTGTGTGTGCACGCACGCGTGCATCCATGTACGTCCGTGTGCATGTTTGCATGTACCATACAGTGTGGACTCAACCTGAATATAGATTGAGACTGAAAAGAGAGTGATTGGAACTGGTCTTTCAGCTCGATTATCTGCTAGAATCTACATTACTTCTCATAATATGCTTGAAAAGTTTTATTTGTACCTCAAGGGCAATGAGCCTGGCCTCATTTACAAATATGAATGCAGATCTTAGGAGGGCACTAGCTTCTCCTCCAGTCAGTCTTGCTCACTGTCAGCTTGTTTTATTTACTTCCTCTGCAAAGGAATATCCATCTCTTGGAATTAGATACAATATGTCTAATGGGGAAACCAGAATTTTTGGAGTCAGAAAGTTTTCATTTGCTTCCCAACTCAGGCCTGTGTGACCCTGAGCAAGTTTTCCTTCCAGAGCCACTGACTCCTCATCTATTAAAGAAGATGGGTCAACCCTGTCTATAAGAGCATCTTATAAGGACAGTGCCTGGCATAAGTGAGATACTGCATAAATATTAGTTATTTTTTGTGTCAGACAGATTATGACAGGAGAATTCCATGGGCATAAAGTCACAAAGACAAAACTACCTCTCTCCTAGAGTTGCCATTCCACATTTCATGTTGTTACTTCAAACCATAAATGGTTTTACTATTTTTCATGTCTTCTGTATTTATGAGGTGACTGTGAATGGGGGGGAGCATAGTAAGAGTTGAATTGTTATCTATAAAGAAGAATATTTGAATTCTAAAAATGGTGAATAAGTAACCTAAAAGAGAGCTTAGAAAAAATTCATTGTAATCATTTGAGATATGGAAAAGCAACGTAGGAATGATCCCCTTAGTCTTGTCTGTTGTTGATAACTGTAAAACTCCAACCCCCATTATCATATATACGTGTGTGTGTGTGTGTGTGTGTGTGAGTGTGTGTGTTTTGGTTGGACTAATTCATCACATCATTTAAAGAGGGAATAGATTAGGGAAAATTTTGGACTTGCTTTCAACTTTTATCTCAACACATTATATAATTTTAGCCACAGATTCATTTCCATTGTGCACATTTACCACTGTGCACAAACAGAATAAAAGTATCACTGTGTGATAATCTCACTTAAGGTTACATACTTGGAGGTGAAAGCACCCAATAAAAAATTAGACTGATAATTTGTGGGGGGCTGCTGAATAGATTGCTCAACATAAATTGTGGTTTTGAGGCCAAAAGGCTCCTTGACTCCCATTTTGCAGAAATACATGTACCTGTTACACGTGGTGTCCATAGCATGTCAATCCTGTCTGTCTCCAGCCATCCATGGCTAAATTGTTCCTGAAGGAAGCCCACTCGTCCCTGGGAAGGATGACAAATGGCGGTTTTGATACTGTATCTACCTTTCTAAATGCCAAATTATCTCCTGACAGTTTTTCTTGAAATAAATATTATGAATGGCTGAAAAAAAATCAGTTTTTTGCACGTTATTGTTTTAGGGACACCAGGTGAAGTCTTCTAAGCTAAACTGAAGTAGTAGAGGAAGCAATGAACCTAAATTTTCCTGGGACTGGCCTCGATTTTACAGTAATGGACATCTGTCTTGCTCTGGTTGACTACAGGAGAAGATGTATCAGGGACTCTCTGCCCAGCATCTCCTCCTCCTGAACAGATGGTGTGTGAAATTCCCTGCCGGATGGATTGTGTGGTAAGCGAGTGGACAGAGTGGTCATCTTGCTCCCAGTCTTGTTCAAATAAAAACTCCGATGGGAAACAGACCAGGTCAAGGACTATCCTGGCGTTGGCTGGAGAAGGTGAGTAATAGGAAGGGTTTCTGTTCCCTAAATCCAAATGAACAGTTTGCTTTCCATGCATGCCTTTTCTCCCTAATCCTCTAGTTTATCTCTGCTGGGTTCCCATATGTATATGACTTGTTTTAGCCCATACTATGTACAGGCCATGGCAATCAGGTGGATGTCAGTTTTCATTATACTTTTTTAGGGAAGGAAACAAGGCTTGGTTGATACACATCCAGCTTCAGATTGCTCATGCCATTGGGAACATAATTGGAATATGTCTGGTAAAACGAGTTCTAAATTCGGAACCAAGAGACATGGCTTCTTGACTGGGAGCTGCCACTAACATGGCAGACTACCTGATCTGTATGTCCTCATTTCCTGCTCTGTCAGGCTGGCATGTGGTGAGAGGGAAAAAGATGAAGCCTGTGAAAATGGCTTTCAAGAAGCTAAAGTGTGCTATGGGGATATAAATGGGTGACTTCAGAACAAATTAGAGGAGCAGCTGTTCCTGTCATTTAAAGCAATGGTCTCTGTCCCCAGACACATACGTCATTTCATTTCTTTCAGGCCCTCCCTTGGCTTCGTCTGCCGACAGCTCAGCTGGGACAGCAGAGCAATATGGCCACTGGCTTTGAGGGACTTCTTTTTAGACAAGATTCTGTCTGTGGTCCTAAGAAATGGGGCCAGGGTCAAGAGGAATGAAAATTTTCATATTCTTAAAGTGCAGTGGCCTCCCCTTCTTGTCTGTTATATTTCTGGCAGGAGAAAAAAGTCAATATAATGGGGAACATAATAGCAAGAATAACAAAACTAAGGTCACAAATCTTCCCGAGCATTTGGCCCACTGAATAAAACATTGTAGTGTGGGAGAGTAGGAAAAACATCAATACTTTAGATAAATACCAGTTTTGACATGGATATAAAATTGTGAAAGAAAAGATAGTAATGAAATCTGATTGTCTGACTCACCCAAGAGTATAAGGCTGCACATTTGTCTGGTCTCCCTGCCATTGTATAACACATTGTCAGATATTATTTCAGAGTTTAAGGATGGGCTCTCTTCTGCCAAACTTTAAGAGAGATTTCTGGATTTCTCAAACTGCAGTAAAATGCACTGCTTGAGGGAGGATGGATGTCTTAAAGTGGTTCTCTGAGAAAAATAATACTGTCTTAGGAAAGAGAGACCATATGTAGGTAATGTGTGTATGTGAGTGTTTGTGTTTGATCTTATATCACTTCAAGGTCATGGGCTATTATATCTAACTGACTAATTTATGTACACATAATCATATTAAGATAAAAGCAGATTTCTTTGGAGTTTATCTCAGATACATGACACAGAGGTGAGAGTAGAATCAATTGATTTAAAAAATCTAATTGGCATACCATTGCCTGTTATTGAGGAGAGAAAGGTGCAACGTATTGTCCTCAGGATAAAAGAACCATGACCATAGCGTCAGAAATGGGGCGCGGTGGCCCAGGCCTTTGGAAGATTGTATCAAAATGCTGTCTTTCTAGACCATTAAAACAGTAAAAACAACAAAAAATAAGAATGGCAGTAACAACAGCAACAGCAACATGGTAATAACAGCAACAATTCTGTATTTTTTTTATTTTGATTTTTGCAGGTGGAAAACCATGCCCCCATAGTCAGGCCCTCCAAGAATATCGTTCGTGCAATGACCATTCCTGTATGCAACTCTACTGGGAGACGTCAGCTTGGGGCCCCTGTTCTGAAGACACATTGGTAACTGCCCTTAATGCAACCATTGGCTGGAATGGAGAAGCTACGTGTGGTGTGGGCATTCAGATGCGGAGGGTCTTCTGTGTCAAGAGTCATGTGGGACAAGTGATGACAAAAAGGTATTATCAATAATTAATTGAAAGGGCATAGGACTATTGCATAGTTGAGTATTTTTAGTCAGAAACATTTTTCATGCACTGAATATGTCTCAGTCTGTGCTAGAGTAAGAGATTTTTGTTTTGTTTTGTTTTATTTGACTCTTAAAGACTAAAAAATGTGCCTCAACCAAAGGTAGACACTTATTTGTTACTTATGCATTAATTAATGGAGAACAGTAAATATATGCCCACAAATATTGAATCTGCTTGAGTAATCAAACTTTCTAGAGCTGATATCAATATTTTGGGCTCTTTTTCAATCACATAAAGACTAGGTCCACAAGAAGGTAGGTCATGCACTTTGAAAATATGGGGCCGTGTTGTACTGTTCTTTAGATCTCATTGACCTTGTCTGCAGTGAGCAATAAATCCATATAGACATTTTGAATAGACTAATCCATGCCCTCAAGTAGGTTTACAATCTCATACCTGCTATACTCTGCACATGGAGATGTAAATTTTTTAAAAACTGTAGGAGAATTTGGACATGAGGACTAGGATATAGATGTCAAAAAGGGTCAGGAACAATTGCAAGAGATAGAGGAAAAAGAGTAATTTTCCTGGAGAACGCAGCTGTGGGAGTTTCTTCTCCCACATAGACCAAATGAGAAGACATAACACTTCCTCAAGTCCATGCAGGAAGGCTCATGGAAAAGAAAATGTAAGGCACCTAAGTTATATACAGAGACTGGGTAACTGGCCTGTCCATAGAGATTTCCAAGTGGCCATGTTTGAACTAGTTCCCTTCAAGTGATGAAAGACCCCTACTCCAGCAACAGTAGTTGTGGGTCACCAGGATGGGTTGGTGCAAGCTTTGGTCTAGTGTCACAAACTAGGCAACTTAGAGCTGTTTCCCAGGAATCTCTAAGTTGGGAAAATGAAACCCTCTCTTCTTTCTCTTCATGATGTTCTAAGTATATGGATGGAGAGTTGCCATAGCCACGGTCATGCCTGGTGGAAAAACCAGGAGGAGAGAGTAAAGCTGATGCTCAGAAAGAGGCAGAAACTGAAGCAGAACAAATCCTGGCAGCATCAAGCCCTTGTCCCAGCCCCCCTAAGTGCACTCCTGCCTTTCCTGGCAACATAGGCAACTACATTTGCTCTTCTGCCTAATTAAGTCCAATTTGTGTTGCTCTCATGGGCAACTCAAACACCTGATTAATTTCATCTTGGGGGCCCCATGATGATGGGCTCTGGGCCTTATCCACACTGCCATGGAAGCCACTTCAGCTGTGTGTAAGGAAAGTCATAGAAGCTCAGTTAAGGAAATGAACTGCTAACGGCAGATATAGGGCAGACTGGCCAGATACTGCTGGTTTTGGAGCATTTGATGAGCAGGTGGCTATGAAAATGCAAGGGAAGATGACTATGACTTGAAGTGAAGCACAGTCAGTAAGACTTCCTCTTTTTCTCCTCCTAAATGTGGCTTCCAGAGGGCTGGGGATGGATAGTCTTCATTGTTGCCACTGCAGATTTTAGAACAGTATCTGGCATGTAGCTATTGTCCATAAACATTTTAAGAAGTCATGAATTAATTAGACCTGTGTGTAGGAAAGTAAAAGGGTTTGACAGGGAATGGATATGAATTGCAGAAGTTTGAGAAGCTGATGTTTATCCTTTGCTTTAAGAAAAAATATTTTATCTACCATGATAAAGTTTGGCAAAGGGGATTGCCTTGAAGAGTAATGAACAGATCATACGTATGACCTTCTGCTCTTATTAACTCATAAATGTTATTTCTGCTTTAGCATCCAACTCTAAATTGCTTGTGATATTTTTGGAGCATCAATTTATATCACTTGTGTGTTTCAACTTACCTGGTGTCCATAATACCATGTGGACTGACTGGGTCAATGGACTGATATAGCCAAACATGGACAATAATGTTTGCATATCACTTGGATCAGGTGACAATCTAATTCATGGGGTTATGGTACAATCCTAAAAGGCTTATAAAGATATTATGCAGATAAGAGAACTTTTATCTTGAGAAGGACGGCAACCCTGATAATGTTCATTTTTATGATGTAAATTTTCAACTGCTTAAAAAAAGATGCATGAAATATTAGCTTGAATATACAAATAGAAATAAATATAGCTTAGGTATAGGAATAAATGTTATGTGAAACGCAGCAAGTTATTATTCTTTAGAGTGATGAGAAAATTTAGCATTCCTGAAGTCTGATCTTCTCCCTTCCACAAAACTTTTACCTCCGAACTACAACAGGAAAAATCCACTTGATATGAATGTAATTTTTTTTTCTTAGTAAAGAAGCATTAGAATTGAGACTGACAACTACCAAATACATTATCATCACACTTTAAAGGCTATTTGGACATGAGGGGACGGGTTGTGTGTTCAAATAGCCCTCTACCTCCTCGTCTAGCCTCATGATTATATTGAATGACAATTTTTTATTAAAGTCTCTGAGCCCATCAGCTTATACAGATGTTAACTTAATAATATTTTGTGACCAGAAAAACCACAGGGCCAAAAGTTTATAGTTTAAAGCATAATTCACAAATGCATATGCTTTTTTTTTTTTTTTTTTCCCCCCGGTACGCGGGCCTCTCACTGTTGTGGCCTCTCCCGTTGCAGAGCACAGGCTCCGGACGCGCAGACTCAGTGGCCATGGCTCACGGGCCCAGCCGCTCTGTGGCATGTGGGATCTTCCCGGACCGGGGCACGAACCCGTGTCCCCTGCATCAGCAGGTGGACTCTCAACCACTGTGCCACCAGGGAAGCACAAATGCATATGCTTTTGTTTGATAATCTACATAAGTAAGACTAAAATATTATTACAGTGAATAACCTCCAGTTTTACTTGGTTTTCCAACATAGAAAAATGAATTGTACAGATGTTTTCCCTAACACACACACACACACACACACACAGAAAGACATTGCTGATTACTTTTTGCACTTTTAATGAGGCTGGAGACTTAACAACCTAGTTTTAATTCTTACTGTATGTCTCCAAAGGATCCTGCTAAACAAGAGGAGCCTGCATTGACTTAAGTAAAGTTAATTAAAATTCTTGAGCTTAATGAGATTAATTGAGCTAAGAAAATAATACCTAGTGTCCAGTGAAGCACATAGTGAAATAGTGAGATTATCAGCAAGAGAAAGTATCCTTTGCCTGGCCCATTCAGAATAATATGCTTTTGCTCTTTTTTATGTGAAAGCTATTGCAGTGGAAAAAATTTCCCTGCCATTTGTGAAATCCTTGGGGTGAGGGTAATGGCAATAGAAAGAGGAAAGAAAAAGAAAATATCCTAAAGAAAGAGCGGCCTTCACAGTAGAAAAAAGAAGCATGTCTCCATGGATTGGATGGGCTATCGTAATATGTTTTATCTCTAAACCCACTGCACGGGGATGCACAGAATTCTTTGCAAGTTCTTGCTTCCCAGGGTTGGTGTTCTGGTTTCCACATGATTGTATAGGTGAGAATGTTACCATAGCATGAGTAATAGAACTGATCATATCAGAAAATGAGGACTAGCTAGGGCGCAACTCAAACAGTAGTGAGAGCTTGTTGGGATATTTGGGGGATTTTGTTTGGTTTTGTTTCACTATCCAATGTTTATTTTTTCAGTTGCAGTGTGCAAAAAAAAATAATAATAAAGATTTAAATCACACAGCTCAAAGCCACCCAAAGGTCCTGTAAAACACTTTCTGCCTTTCATGGGAAAACGCTGGACATTTGGTGAGATATAGTCATGGCAAGCTCCATTTACACATTTAATGTTTAAAAAGTTGGCAGGTTGAAATGGTCCGTCAGTCCCTGGGTTGGAGGACTGCTCCTGGAGATGGAGCACAGTGTCTGCCTCATGATTATGGACACATAACTGAGAAATGGCAGATCTTTGTAGCTCAGTTTGATGCATTTCAGCACAGGAACTAAAACCTACAACGTGACAAGAGGCAGTCATTATGAAATACTCCAGTGCAAGTCCAGGAAAATATATCTGTTGAAATGAAGTGTATTCACCCTTTAACAAGAGTATTGCCAATCTAGAATCACAGTGTTGCACGAGAGCAGGAAGTATAAATTATGACAAAAGGCAAGAAGCCATACTGTGTTTACTCACTAAAACATGAATCCGTATGTTACCCTGGTTTTTAAAGCTTCAATTTTATTTTGAAAATGGCTGGATAAATTTGCCTAATATTCCCAGAGATTTGTATTCAGGCTCCACCAGCATAGAATACTTGTCAATCATTCACTTACTGTTACTAAATACTTACACAGCATTAAGATCTGGTATTTTTAAGATATGGTATGAGATGGAATTCTACCATCAAGGCATTCAAAGATAGTGTATGTATAATGCACGCCCATGTGCATGCACACATGCACAAACACACACACACACACACAGAAAACCAGCAACGCAGAAGATAACAAAAGCTTTTTTTTTTTTAGTCAGTGACAATAAACAATACAGAAACTAAACATTATAATGTTTAGAAGTGGAGGACACATAAGTTGCTAATAATCAAGGAGAGTATTTTTGAAGATTAAGAGTAAATTTATGAAAATTAGAAATGTGATGATCCGAACCAAGATGGTGGAGTAGAAGGATGTGTTCTCACTCCCTCTTGCGAGAGCACCAGAATCACAACTAGCTGCTGGACAATCATCAACAGGAAGACACTGGAACTCACCAAAAAAGATACCCCACATCTAAAGACAAAGGAGAAGCCACAATGAGACGGTAGGAGGGGTGCAATCACAGTAAAATCAAATCCCATAACTGCTGGGTGGGTGACTCACAAACTGCAGAACACTTATACCACAGAAGTCCACCCACTGGAGTGAAGGTTCTGAGCCCCACATCGGGCTTCCCAACCTGGGGGTCCGGCAATGGGAAGAGGAATTCCTAGAGAATGAGACTTCGAAGCCTAGTGGGATTTGATTGCAGGACTTCGACAGGACTCGGGGAAACAGAGACTCCACTCTTGGAGGGCACACACAAAGTAGTGTGCACATCGGGACCCAGGGGAAGGATCAGTGACCCCATAGGAGACTGAACCAGACCTACCTGCTAGTGTTGGAGGGTCTACTGCAGAGGCAAGGGATGACTGTGGTTCACTGCGAGGACAAGGACACTAGCAGCAGAAGTTCTGGGAAGTACTCCTTGGCATGAGCCCTCCCAGAGTCCGCCATTAGCTCCACCAAAGAGCCCAGGTAGGCTCCAGTGTTGGGTCGCCTCAGGCCAAACAACCAACAGGGAGGGAGCCCAGCCCCACCCATCAGCAGTCAAGGGAATTAAAGTTTTACTGAGCTCTGCCCACCAGAGCAACAGCTCTACCCACCACCAGTCCCTCCCATCAGGAAACCCACAAGCCTCTTAGATAGCCTCATCCACCAGAGGGCAGGCAGCAGAAGCAAGAAGAACTACAATCCTGCAGCCTGTGGAACAAAAACCACATTCACAGAAAGATAGACAAGATGAAAAGGCAGAGGGCTATGCACCAGATGAAGGAACAAGATAAAACCCCAGAAAAACAATTAAATGAAGTGGAAATAGGCAACCTTCCAGAAAAAGAGTTCAGAATAATGATAGTGAAGATGATCCAGGACCTCGGAAAAACAATGGAGGCAAAGATCAAGAAGATGCAAGAAATGTTTAACAAAGACCTAGAAGAATTAAAGAACAAACAAACAGAGGTGAACAATACAATACAATAACTAAAATGAAAACTACACTAAAAGGAATCAATGGCAGAATAGCTGAGGCAGAAGAACGGATAAGTGACCTGGAAGGCAGAATGGTGGAATTCAGTGCTGCAGAACAGAATAAAGAAAAAAGAATGAAAAGAAATGAAGACAGCATAAGAGACCTCCGGGACAACAATGAGGTATCACCTCACACCCGTTAGAATGGGCATCATCAGAAAATCTACACACAGCAAATGCTGGAGAGGGTGTGGAGAAAAGGGAACCCTCTTGCACTGTTGGTGGGAATGTAAATTGATACAGCCACTATGGAGAACAGTATGGAGGTTCCTTAAAAAACTAAAAATAGAATTACCATATGATCCAGCAATCCCACTACTGGGCATATACCCAAAGAAAACCATAATTCAAAAAGACACATGCACCCTAATGTTCATTGCAACACTATTTACAATAGCCAGGTCATGGAAGCAACCTAAATGCCCATTGACAGACAAATGGATAGAGAAGTTGTGGTACATATATACAATGGAATATTACTCAGCCATTAAAAGGAACGAAATTGGGTCATTTGTTGACACATGGATGGATCTAGAGACTCTCATACAAAGTGAAGTAAGTCAGAAAGAGAAAAACAAATATTGTATATTAACTCATGTATGTGGAACCTAGAAAAATGGTACAGATGAACTGGTTTGCAGGGCAGAAGTTGAGACACAGATGTGGAGAACAAACGTATGGACACCAAGGGGGGATAACCGCAATGGGGTGGGGATGGTGGTGTGATGAATTGGGTGATTGGGATTGACATGTATACACTGATGTGTATAAAATTGGTGACTAATAAGAACCTGCTGTATAAAAAAATAAATTCAAAAATTAAAAAAAAAGAAAACTCAGATGAGAGGTTGGGGTAAATGACTTTTCAAACCAATTTTAACCCTACAGTTCTGATTCTCATTTTTTAATTTATCTTTTATTGATATGTACATTATCTCAAGAGTATAGATAGGACTATATACAAAAAAGAAATGTAATTTTGAGAGATTGCATGCAAATATATTTTAATTGTATCATAAAAAAAAAACAAAAAAGAAAAAAAAAATGTGATGATCCTGGGAGAGGTAGAGGGCATGTAAATAGAAGGGAGGAGGAAGTTAAACCTCTAAGGAAAAGGTCAACATTATTGGGAAAAGAAATGAACAAAAAGACAGTTTCACTCCTAAGAGTGTATTTGGCACCTATCAGACCAGGAATCACATTTCAGGAAAGCCCTCAGTTCATGGCCTCTATAAATGCAGTGTAACCTGAGCTTGACCTTTCCCACTGAGGGTATGATACTGTTTCTCACTTGTGGACCTAGAAGAAGAACACAGATAGAGAAAGGGCACCATGTCACGAAGAGTTGACATTATGCCCAGTGAATATTTATTGTGAGTGCTGTTAATAAAGTATAAATTAAAAAGTAGGCAATATCAGTTCCCCAAAAGAGATTAACACCACACACACAAAAAAATAAAAACAGAAACCAAGAGACACAAGAACACTTTGGGAGGTGTTGGATATGTCTATTACCTTGATTGTGGAGATGGTATCACAGGTGTTTGCATATGTCCAAACTCATCAAATTATGCAGTTCTTTCTGTATTAATTATACCTCAATAAAGGTATATCTAAAACATTAAAAAAAAAAAAAGAGATTAACACCTACTGCTAATTGAAGTGAACAAAGTCCCTGCAGAATAAGCCACCCTCCCAGAAAGCCTGAAGCCAAACCAGCACCGCAAGCATTTCTGAGCTATTTGTGGATGTCTGAGTGAGTGTGTCCTGGCTGGGTCCCCGCACCCCCAAGCCCTGCTGCCCCGCTGAGCACAGAGGAAAATGACATTCCTCACGTTGTACTTTCATTTCCAGCTAGATACCAGGAGAGATTGGAGAGGGGATAGAATAAATAGCAGTTCAATTTAATTTTAGGAGCTTTCAGGGTACGAATAAAGGACCTGGGAATGAGTTTAATGTTTTTTGCTAGTTCTACTAAAGTATGACATAAATTTTCCTTACCAGAATATCTTTTTTAAATAATGCTATTTCCTCTAAAGACACTCTTTTTTCTTTCTATTTTTAGATTCATTGAATTGATCTATTTGATAGACAGTTTTTTGTGTGCATTAAGGATGATTAATAATGCCACTAATAATTAATTTATTGATAATCAATACTTTATTAAATTACTAATAATTTAATTTATTTAATCCATGTGACTTTGGATCCATTACTTATTCTTTCAGCACCTCAGTTTATCATCTGA
The DNA here is from genome assembly GCF_964341445.2 of Mesoplodon mirus. Lineage (NCBI taxonomy): Eukaryota > Metazoa > Chordata > Mammalia > Artiodactyla > Ziphiidae > Mesoplodon > Mesoplodon mirus. The sequence goes on from NC_138984.1 coordinate 54,856,190, forward strand.
AAATGAAGATTATAATGCCTTTCACTGTGGTCCTTAGGAATAAATGAAAGAATGTGGGCAAATCACTTCACTCACCACTGACTATCCAATACCAAAGTTCATGCTATCAGGCTTTATACACACTGCATCTCTGTGCTTTATAAGAAATTTATAGGAATCAGAATTTTAAAATGCAAATATAAGTTGCAGAGTGCTTTCCTGTTTTTCCTCTTAGCATATCACTGTTTTATAAGATAATAAATGTAGATTTTAGCCCCCTGTACTCATAAAAATAAGCAAATAAGCATGCAAATAGAAACAAAAACTTGCTTGCCATTTTCTGAGACTTTAGTTCTTCCAAGTGATTATGAATCCACTGACTACATTCCTCCCAAGTCTGAACATTACATTATCAGCAAAATAGCAGAATTGAAATGTTTCTCTTGTTAATGCTTGTTAGTGTGTTTGTTATTTGCAAACAAACATACTATTCTCATGTCTTGCTTATTCTAACTCATCAATTTACATGTTCTAAAAAGACAATTGCCAATTACTTCAATATTCTAAAATCATGTTAATTATCAAATATGTATAGTATTTTCAATGGTTTTCACTGTTTTTTGTTTCCCAGTATATCCATATGTTGCCTTGTACAATATCACTGAATTGATGTATTACCCTGGATAAAACACTTTTTAAAAAATATATCAGATTTGTCCACTCTGAAAAAAATCAAATGCTATTTGAATTCATGCAATGGGGAGAAACTCACTTAGCATTTGTCTTTCATTGGTTTCAGCAATTGTTATTCCTTTCCTGGTCTAGTGAAAAAGATTTTGGTCTCTGGATCAGGAGAGATGAAGTCTGTTTCGTGCTCTGCCTCTGGCTCTGAGCCCTTGGGCAAGTAGCTTCTCCTCCTGGGTCTTTCTTTCCACATCTATCAAAGGAACAACAGGTTTTCAGTGTTTTCAGTTCTGAAATCCTATGGTTCTAGGCTAAACCACTTACCTTCTCCAGGAAATATTGATCTGGTCTCTTCACATTGGCAGATGTCCAGAATCTACTCGGCCGGAAACAGTACGCCCTTGCCTGCTCCCGTGCAAAAAAGACTGTCTTGTGACCGCCTTCAGTGAGTGGACGCCCTGCCCAAGGCTGTGCCAACCAGGTAGGTGGATGCTATTTTCTTAGTGTTTTCTTTCCTTTCTGATCTCCTGAATGCCTCTCCCACTGCTAAATAAGCAAGAGATGGTGGTACGGGGGCTCCCTTCTTTTCCATTTGCAGGTCACCCTGGGAGCAAAGTTTGTAACATTTGTAAATGAAGTCTTGGATTTCCAGATCCATTAAATTTGGTAGGGAAAACATATTCAACTACTACATGCCATTATTTTACAGGTGTGCGTTGTAGGGGTCCTCATCTTCTATTAACCCTATTGTGGCATTTTGAACAGCCATTCAGACGTGGTTCCTTATAAAGCATGAATACCATCACAGTTCCTTTGTGGCTCCTGTGTGCTTAAGCCTGACTCCAGGCATCTTCATTAGAATGTAGGGCCTTAAACACTATACGTACATCACTGATAAATATAAGCCTATGGAAGAAGAGGGGCCAATACATTAAAAAATGTTGAACAGGTACAGACATTGGCAATATATGATTTCTATTTCTTTACTCTTAACGGTGATGCTTTATACATCTGGGTGTATTTGGAGTGCTGTGATCCAGGATACTTAATAGCTTAGTACTAATAAACACACAGGAGAACCTTTGTAAAACTACTGCCTTTCTTAGAACAGGTCTTTTCCCCTAGACTTATTTCAGTCCCGTGATGGAGCTAGTCCATGTGGAGATCCAAAAACTCCTAGTCCCAAAGCTCCGTTCTGGCCTAAGACCTAAACTTAATAACTTGGTCCATTTCCCCTAGTCTGACACCCTAGCCTTGGTCCTATGGATCATACTGCTGCCATAGCAAGAAAATGCACATCCAGGAAAAGGAAGGATGGAAGAATATTGACCCTAGTGCTCAAAGTAAAATGGGTCTCATCCACACTTCCCTGGCCTTGTCTTGGCTGTCACATCCTCTCAAGCAGGGCCTGGCTCTCACTGTATCTCTGCACTAGCCTCCTGCAAGAAGCGAGAGGGAAGCATGCAGTTCTGGGAAGAGACAACCTGCCACAAAGATTGAGATTACTAACACTTTTCCTCGGAAAATTCCAGCCCTGTGCATCTAGGATCCCCTAGTTGCTCTTTGGCTCACACATCTTCGTGGCGGTGACATGACAATATAGCCAATATTGACACAGATCTGCCTGCCACTTTAAACCACCTCTCAGTGATTGGCAAGGGGGTGTGACAGCTCTTGGAGATTATCATCATTGGTATCTTATATTTCAGTGATGGGGCACCTGCATAAGGTTTTCTAACTGTGCCATTTCAACTGTCCTTTGTCAGTGTTAACCGAGTAGCATCCAGTGAACTTTGCTTATGGATAGAATCAGAACTAAATGTGTTGAATACAAAGAGCTTTGAAAGTACAGTGGAATATTTATCTGATCTTTTGAGGGGTGGAGATAGCAATCTCTTCCAGAGGAGCTTCAAAACTTATTTTCTTAAATGTAAATTCAAAGTAATTGATCTGGATAAACAGGGTTTGTAGAGTAGCCAGGGGAATGTCATTTCCAGACAGAGTAGGACAGAAAAGCTGTGATCTCTATTCTGAACCATTTGAAAGCTAGCATCTAGCAGGTTGGCTTTTGAAATTTTAATAGTAATGTACCTGCAAAACATTCAAGCTCTTAAAGATAAACATTGGGAAAATGCAAGAAGATAAAATAATCTATGATGATGGAGGTTTATTGAAGTTCAGCTATTTCTTTTAGTTTCGTCCTCATAAGAGATTAGCATAATTCTTCTGTTAAATGGTTTTAAGAAAGGAAAAGGCTGAATTAAAAAGAATACCCTACTGGCAGCCAGATATTGGTGTTAGAGCTATCAGGGTCCCCTGACACTTAAGGAGGCATATTAGTTCCATTGAGCCCATATGCCCCAGTGGCCAGAGATTACTTCAGCTACTGCTATTGCATGCATTCTATATTCGATAAAATTCTCTCTGCTGCATGAGCATCTTCTCCTAGTGCTGCCTAAGGATGGAGGAATCATAGGGCATGTGAAATAATTGCTCTTCCAGCAATTTTAGATTTTACTACAACTTCCAGGGATTCAACTAGTTATTTAAATGGTTGGCATTGTAATGAAAATAGTTTTAAGCCTCTGTGGTCTCTTTTTACCTCCAATTGTTTAAGCCTAGATAATTCTTTTCACCGCCTGGCAGCCAGCAGACCTGGAGGAGCATTGATTCAGTTTTCAGATTTCTTCCAACTTTCCGCTTCAATACTGTTTACCCTCGTGTTTAGTTTATACTTTGGGACCAATATTTTTTTTAAATAACTATGGGTTAATTAGGGGAGATGATGATAGGGAGGAGATTATCAGAGGGAATGGTACCGCTAAATCTATGGTTCTCAAACTTTATTGATTCTGAAGCACCTGGAAGCATTATTAAAATGCAGATTTTCAGCTCCATGACTAGATATTCTTACTCAATAATTATGAGATGTTTCCCAAAATTTGTGTTGTAAGAAGCTGCCACTGAATGGTGATGTATTTCCTCCCTTAAGATAAAAAAGGATCATAGATCCATGAACAAGTGCTACTTGAACTCTGGGCATACAGCCTGTTTTTCAGCTTCTTGAATGCATCATATTCTTCCCGGCTCAAGCATGGTAGAGTATGATGGCTAAGAACAGAGGTGCTGGAGCCAGATGGCCAGGATTTTGAGTCCCAAGGTTAGCTCTGTGACAGTGGCTGCATTACTTAATCTCTCTGTGCCTCAGTTTCCTCATCTGTGAAACAGGGTTAATAACCACACCTACATATAAGGAAAGTACTTAGAGCCCTCAGTGCCTTGTGTGGGGTAGGCATAGGGCAGGCAATTCTATCGTCATTCCAAGCCTTTGCACCTGCCCTGTGTGGTGCTGGAGCTGTGTTCAGCTGCGCTTCCTACTTGGTCCTCTGACCTCTAGATCAGCAGGGACCTGCTATAGCAGCCTTTCCCCAGGAACGTTGTGTTCATCTCCTAGACCACAGTAGACCCTCCCCATGCACCTCACTAACTAGGTCATCCCACAGCATCCTCAACATCCCCTTCATGGCACTTGCATACTTATCCTTCCTTGTTAATGTTGCCTTTGCTAGAGTGTACGACCACAAGTGCAGGGACCACTTCTGTCATCTTCACCACTAGATCCTCTAAACCCAGCATAGTAAAGGGTATAGTTGTCACTCAATTAATATTTTTTGAATGGACAGATGTCCTGTGAAGAGAGAGAAGAGTGTGGTTTTGAATCCAGGCAGTAGATTCTCTGTTCTCAAGAACATCCTTCAAAAGATACTTTGGGAAATAGTGTTTTAAAGCAGTGCTTGTCAAACTTAAATGCTTTTACAAGCCCCTGGGGGATCTAATTAAAATGTAAGTTCTAATTCAGTAGACCTGGACAGGACCTGGAATTAGACCTTTCTACAAGCTCCAAGGTGATAACCTGTATGTTGTTTACAAAGCTCCAGGTAGAGGTGGGGTTAGACATTTTTGAGCAAGGCAATGACATAGTTAAAGTTATAAAGTGAAAAGAGTGGACTAGGGACAGACCAACAGGTGGGGACACAGGTAGATTGGGGTGTGGGGTGGAGTGAAGTGGCTTAACCTAAACTGAGAGATCAAGAGAAGATGGACCTGAGTAGGTGGCAACCTCCACTAATGAGGCTGGGGGAACTCTTTTGCACCTGTGGTTTCAGGTTGAGTCATCAAAGTTGAGAAGAGCTTATACATCTAGTCCCTAAATTTGGCTGCACAATGGAATCACCTAGAGATTTCTTAAATATCCCAATGCATGGGTCCTACTCCAAGATACTATGATTTAATAGGTTTTTGGTATGACCAGGGAATCACTTGATTATGTGAATCCAAAACCAAATCCATTCTAAACCTCTCAGAAAGCCAAGGTGTTTTCCCAGGGGCAGAGTGTACCAGGAGTGATTTGTGTGTTAGTAATGGGTGAGTTCTATGAGGTTTTATTTGGTTCTGGCTGTGTTCATGATCTAAAAATCCTTACAACTTAAAAGTATTCTCAAGCCATGAACAATCTCTGGCTAGTAGCTAGCCTTGCTTCCTGTCTTCATATTCCTGTTCATCTGAGTCACTCCTTAAAGGATTAATGGTAGTCCCACATTCTTCGAAACAAATCAAATAACTATCAAGCTGTGGCGCTCTTGTGGACTCTCCAAATTTTTAAGTCCCAGTAAAAAATTAGCCAAATGATCAAGAACCATTCTTTGGTGATGTTCTTACTAATTTCTCTATTCTTCCTTCAGCCTGTAACGCAAATACCTGCATAACTACTCAATACCGTTTGCCTAATAATAGCTACAGTTTGTTCATTGTAGAGGTAGCCCCATGGAGTTTTTTCAATACACAGATGCCTCACCTCATCCCATGTTAGAATCTCTTCACGTTGAAGGGACCTTTGCAGTATTAAAACTCACCATAAGTGACTCTTATACGTGGGCAGGGATGAGACACGCTCATTTAGTGCTTTATCCTTTCAGGGTATCTTCAAATACATTTATCAATTATCATTGATAATTGTTTGCCTGGGCAGTATTGGAAATTAATTATCTTGGCCACTGATCTCATCACTATCACATTTAATGTTTTTACTTTAAAGTCACAAATCAGTACTGATTTTCCAAGATTTCTCTCAAGCTACCTTTAAAGGAGCTCACTTTATATTTTCAACATTTAATAATACAAATTTCAGACATCTACATAAATTAATATAATGCTAATATAAAATATTACTGATTAATAGAATGCACTCTTATGCAGCCATCACCAAGTAAAAATTACCATCAGCTCATGGCCACCCTTGTTTTGCTTGTTTTACTCTTATCCCCCTTTTTACTGCCAGTGGCTAATTTTGTAATGATTCCCAGATGTGTATATCACTTCCATGGAAGGGAAAAATATGTAAGAGGTAAAGTTATTAGACACTTCAGTAGACAAAATGTGGCATATTCAAAATAGGTCTTTCTGTAAATTCCTAGGAACCATGGAGCTAATGATTAATTATTTGTCAGTCTTAATAATTTAAGGCTGAGGGAGCTCCTTTAACTTTCATCTCTAAGGGGCATGCTGGCGAGCAGTGTCATGGTAATAGGAAGGCCGAAGGCAAACTACTGCTGGGAATTGCTAGGCAACTTTATTTGGTGGAATCCTTTGCTCCTGCACCAAACCTCCTGGAGTTACATCTTGAGTTTCCAGTGTCAAAGACAGTAATGTTTTTTTAATGTCCAGGTGGTGTACTATTTGGTGGTTAAGAACATGGCACCTCAAGTTAGACTTCTTTGGTTCAAATCTGATCTTTGCTGTACAAGTCACATTAGATACACTTTAAACTTTGTTGTGTTTCAGTTTTCTCCTTTCTAAAATGAGATAATATTGGCACCCAATTCATAGGATTAAATGAGAATAGGACACATGGCAGAAATTTTGATGATGATGATGATGATGATGATGTAAGTTCCTTAAGATTGGGGAACTTGTCTTTTATTTTGTTGCTATCCTGCATTATCTAGTTGTCCATGTGCTGGTATAATGCACTTGTTTCCATGTCTGTATTTTTTCTTAGATTATAAAATCTAGAAGGCACATGATGGGTGTTTAGTAATTGTTGTTGAATGAATGACTAAATGAACTCCATATCTTTCCTACTACCAGTTCTAATTCCTAAAGATTTTGCTTCCATTTAGATGAAATCAAAGCATTAACAGAGTGTTCAGTGCGTCCAGGCCAATTAGAGGAAAAGGTATTGGTCATTCAGAATGTCAAATAGGTCAAAAATCACCTTTCTCCCACTCAAAGGCATACTAGCATCAGCCTCTCTCTTTACTTACTCCTTCAAGTGCATATGGTCCCTTCCTTCCCACCTAAGGCACATCATCTATACTTTTCTCCCCCTGGGAAATAGAGGATGGAGTACTAATTTATACCCAAAGAATGAAGAGTCGGGACTTCCCTGGTGGTGCAGTGGTTAAGAATCTGCCTGCCAGAGCAGGGACATGGGTTTGAGCCCTGGTCCAGGAAGATCCCACATGCTGCGGAGCAACTAAGCCTCTGCACTGCAACTACTGAGCCTGCACTCTAGAGCCCGCGAGCCACAACTACTGAGCCTGCACGCCACAACTACTGAAGCCTGCCCACCTAGAGCCTGTGCTCTGCAACAAGAGAAGCCACCGTAATGAGAAGCCCGTGCACCACAACTAAGAGTAGCCCCCGCTCGCCACAACTAGAGAAAGCCCGTGTGCAGCAACGAAGACCCAACTCAGCCAAAAATAAATAAATTAATTAATTTTTTAAAATCCTAGGAGTTGTTTAAAAAAAAAAAAGAATGAAGAGTCTATTGTGTTTGAGTAATGAAGATTTGGGGCCTGGAACACCAGCCCCCAAAGTAGTATTGAAGGCAATATAATCATCTAATGACTTTCCTTGAGAAACTGACTTAATTTAAATCTAAGATTTAAATTTAAATCAGATTTAAATTTAAATCTAATAAATTTTGGATGTTTTCTATTCCCAAGTTACAACCTCTATAAATTTTGGATGTTTTCTATTCCCAAGTGTTTTTGAAAAACTAAATAAGATGTGTATCTTACATATACATCCCAAGCCACAACCCCAATACACAGAGTATAGGTGCCTTTGTTTTTTTTTTTTTTTTTTTTTTTTTTATAACAAATTTAATCAGTTATACATATACATATGTTTCCATAACCCCTCCCTTTTGCGTCTCCCTCCTACCCTCCCTATCCCACCCCTCCAGGCGGTCACAAAGTACCGAGCTGACCTCCCTGTGCTATGCGGCTGCTTCCCACTAGCTATCTACCTCACGTTTGGTAGTGTATATATGTCCATGCCGCTCTTTCACTTTGTCACAGCTTACCCTTCCCCCTCCCCATATCCTCAAGTCCATTCTCTAGTAGGTCTGTGTCTTTATTCCTGTCTTACCCCTATGTTCTTCATGACATTTTTTTTTTCTTAAATTCCATATATATGTGTTAGCATACAGTATTTGTCTTTCTCTTTCTGACTTACTTCACTCTGTATGACAGACTCTAGGTCTATCCACCTCATTACAAATAGCTCAATTTCATTTCTTTTTATGGCTGAGTAATATTCCATTGTATATATGTGCCACATCTTCTTTATCCATTCATCCGATGATGGACACTTAGGTTGTTTCCATCTCCGGGCTATTGTAAATAGGGCTGCTATGAACATTTTGGTACATGTCTCTTTTTGAACTATGGTTTTCTCAGGGTATATGCCCAGTAGTGGGATTGCTGGGTCATATGGTAGTTCTATTTGTAGTTTTTTAAGGAACCTCCATACCGTTCTCCATAGCGGCTGTACCAATTCACATTCCCACCAGCAGTGCAAGAGTGTTCCCTTTTTTCCACACCCTCTCCAGCATTTATTGTTCCTAGATTTTTTGATGATGGCCATTCTGACTGGTGTGAGATGATATCTCATTGTAGTTTTGATTTGCATTTCTCTAATGAGTAAAGATGTTGAGCATCCTTTCATGTGTTTGTTGGCAGTCTGTATATCTTCTGTGGAGAAATGTCTATTTAGGTCTTCTGCCCATTTTTGGATTGGGTTGTTTGTTTTTTTGTTATTGAGCTGCATGAGCTGCTTATAAATTTTGGAGATTAATCCTTTGTCAGTTGCTTCATTTGCAAATATTTTCTCCCATTCTGAGGGTTGTCTTTTGGTCTTGTTTATGGTTTCCTTTGCTGTGCAAAAGCTTTTAAGTTTCATTAGGTCCCATGTGTTTATTTTTGTCTTTATTTCCATTTCTCTAGGAGGTGGGTCAAAAAGGATCTTGCTGTGATTTATGTCATAGAGTGTTCTGCCTATGTGTTCCTCTAAGAGTTTGATAGTGTCTGGCCTTACATTTAGGTCTTTAATCCATTTTGAGCTTATTTTTGTGTATGGTGTTAGGGAGTGATCTAATCTCATACTTTTACATGTCCCTATCCAGTTTTCCCAGCACCACTTATTGAAGAGGCTGTCCTTTCTCCACTGTACATTCCTGCCTCCTTTATCAAAGATAAGGTGACCATATGTCCATGGGTTTAACTCTGGGCTTTCTATCCTGTTCCATTGATCTATCTTTCTGTTTTTGTGCCAGTACCATACTGTCTTGATTACTGTAGCTTTGTAGTATAGTCTGAAGTCAGGGAGCCTGATTCCTCCAGCTCCATTTTTCGTTCTCAAGATTGCTTTGGCTATTCGGGGTCTTTTGTGTTTCCATACAAATTGTGAAATTTTTTGTTCTAGTTCTGTGAAAAATGCCAGTGGTAGTTTGATAGGGATTGCATTGAACCTGTAGATTGCTTTGGGTAGTAGAGTCATTTTCACAATGTTGATTCTTCCAATCCAAGAACATGGTACATCTCTCCATCTATTTGTATCATCTTTAATTTCTTTCATCAGTGTCTTATAATTTTCTGCATACAGGTCTTTTGTGTCCTTAGGTAGGTTTATTCCTAGATATTTTATTCTTTTTGTTGCAATGGTAAATGGGAGTGTTTCCTTGATTTCACTTTCAGATTTTTCATCATCAGTATATAGGAATGCCAGAGATTTCTGTGCATTAATTTTGTATCCTGCAACTTTACCAAATTCATTGATTAACTCTAGTAGTTTTCTGGTAGCATCTTTAGGATTCTCTATGTATAGTATCATGTCATCTGCAAACAGTGACAGCTTTACTTCTTCTTTTCCAATTTGGATTCCTTTTATTTCCTTTTCTTCTCTGATTGCTGTGGCTAAAACTTCCAAAACTAGGTTGAATAAGAGTGGTGAAAGTGGGCAACCTTGTCTAGTTCCTGATCTTAGTGGAAATGGTTTCAGTTTTTCACCATTGAGGACGATGCTGGCTGTGGGTTTGTCATATATGGCCTTTATTATGTTGAGGAAAGTTCCCTCTATGCCTACTTTCTGCAGGGTTTTTATCATAAATGGGTGTTGAATTTTGTCGAAAGCTTTCTCTGCATCTATTGAGATGATCATATGGTTTTTCTCCTTCAATTTGTTAATTTGGTGTATCACGTTGATTGATTTGCGTATATTGAAGAATCCTTGCATTCCTGGAATAAACCCCACTTGATCATGGTGTATGATCCTTTTAATGTGCTGTTGGATTCTGTTTGCTAGTATTTTGTTGAGGATTTTTGCATCTATGTTCATCAGTGATATTGGCCTGTAGTTTTCTTTCTTTGTGACATCCTTGCCTGGTTTTGGTATCAAGGTGATGGTGGCCTCGTAGAATGAGTTTGGGAGTGTTCCTCCCTCTGCTATATTTTGGAAGAGTTTCAGAAGGATAGGTGTTAGCTCTTCTCTAAATGCTTGATAGAATTCGCCTGTGAAGCCATCTGGTCCTGGGCTTTTGTTTGTTGGAAGATTTTTTATCACAGTTTCAATTTCAGTGCTTGTGATTGGTCTGTTCATATTTTCTATTTCTTCCTGATTCAGTCTTGGCAGGTTGTGCATTTCTAAGAATTTGTCCATTTCCTCCAGGTTGTCCATTTTATTGGCATAGAGTTGCTTATAGTAATCTCTCATGATCTTTTGTATTTCTGTAGTGTCAGTTGTTACTTCTCCTTTTTCATTTCTAATTCTATTGATTTGAGTCTTCTCCCTTTTTTTCTTGATGAGTCTGGCTAATGGTTTATCAATTTTGTTTATCTTCTCAAAGAACCAGCTTTTAGTTTTATTGATCTTTGCTATCGTTTCCTTCATTTCTTTTTCATTTATTTCTGATCTGATTTTTATGATTTCTTTCCTTCTGCTAACTTTGGGATGTTTTTGTTCTTCTTTCTCTAATTGCTTTAGGTGCAAGGTTAGGTTGTTTATTCGAGATGTTTCCTGTTTCTTAAGGTGGGATTGTATTGCTATAAACTTCCCTCTTAGAACTGCTTTTGCTGCATCCCATAGGTTTTGGGTCGTCGTGTCTCCATTGTCATTTGTTTCTAGGTATTTTTTAATTTCCTCTTTGATTTCTTCAGTGATCACTTCGTTATTAAGTAGTGTATTGTTTAGCCTCCATGTGTTTGTATTTTTTACAGCTCTTTTCCTGTAATTGATATCTAGTCTCATAGCATTGTGGTCGGAAAAGATGCTTGATACAATTTCAATTTTCTTAAATTTACCAAGGCTTGATTTGTGACCCAAGATATGATCTATCCTGGAGAATGTTCCATGAGCACTTGAGAAAAATGTGTATTCTGTTGTTTTTGGATGGAATGTCCTATAAATATCAATTAAGTCCATCTTGTTTAATGTATCATTTAAAGCTTGTGTTTCCTTATTTATTTTCATTTTGGATGATCTGTCCATTGGTGAAAGTGGGGTGTTAAAGTCCCCTACTATGAGTGTGTTACTGTCGATTTCTCCTTTTATGGCTGTTAGTATTTGCCTTATGTATTGAGGTGCTCCTATGTTGGGTGCATAAATATTTACAATTGTTATATCTTCTTCTTGGATCGATCCCTTGATCATTATGTAGTGTCCTTCTTTGTCTCTTCTAGTAGTCCTTATTTTAAAGTCTATTTTGTCTGATATGAGAATTGCTACTCCAGCTTTCTTTTGGTTTCCATTTGCATGGAATATCTTTTTCCATCCCCTTACTTTCAGTCTGTATGTGTCTCTAGGTCTGAAGTGGGTCTCTTGTAGACAGCATATAGATGGGTCTTGTTTTTGTATCCATTCAGCCACTCTGTGTCTTTTGGTGGGAGCATTTAGTCCATTTACATTTAAGGTAATTATCGATATGTATGTTCCTATTCCCATTTTCTTAATTGTTTTGGGTTCATTATTGTAGGTATATTCCTTCTGTTGTGTTTCTTGCCTAGAGAAGTTCCTTTAGCATTTGTTGTAAAGCTGGTTTGGTGGTGCTGAACTCTCTCAGCTTTTGCTTGTCTGTAAACGTTTTAATTTCTCCATCAAATCTGAATGAGATCCTTGCTGGGTAGAGTAATCTTGGTTGCAGGTTTTTCTCCTTCATCACTTTAAGTATGTCCTGCCACTCCCTTCTGGCTTGTAGAGTTTCTGCTGAGAGATCAGCTGTTATCCTGATGGGGATTCCCTTGTGTGTTATTTGTTGTTTTTGCCTTGCTGCTTTTAATATGATTTCTTTGTGTTTAATTTTTGACAGTTTGATTAATATGTGTCTTGGCGTATTTCTCCTTGGATTTATTCTGTATGGGACTCTCTGTGCCTCCTGGACTTGATTAACTATTTCCTTTCCCATATTAGGGAAGTTTTCAACTATAATCTCTTCAAATATTTTCTCAGTCCCTTTCTTTTTCTCTTCTTCTTCTGGAACCCCTATAATTCGAATGTTGGTGCGTTTAATGTTGTCCCAGAGGTCTCTGAGACTGTCCTCTGTTCTTTTCATTCTTTTTTCTTTATTTTGCTCTGCAGCAGTTATTTCCACTATTTTATCTTCCACCTCACTTATCCGTTCCTCTGCCTCAGTTATTCTGCTATTGATCCCATCTAGAGTATTTTTTATTTCATTTATTGTGTTTTTAATCGATGCTTGATTCATCTTTAGTTCTTCTAGGTCCTTGTTAACTGTTTCTTGCATTTTGTCTATTCTATTTCCAAGATTTTGGATCTGGGAAATAGAATCTTGGATCATCTTTACCATCATTATTCTGAATTCTTTTTCAGGTAGAGTGCCTATTACCTCTTCATTTGTTAGGTCTGGTGGGTTTTTATCTTGCTCCTTCTCCTGCTGTGTGTTTTTCTGTCTTCTCATTTTGCTTATGTTACTGTGTTTGGGGTCTCCTTTTTGCAGGCTGCAGGTTCGTAGTTCCTGTTGTTTTTGGTGTCTGTCCCCAGTGGCTAAGGTTGGTTTAGTGGGTTGTGTAGGCTTCCTGGTGGAGGGGACTAGTGCCTGTGTTCTGGTGGATGAGGCTGGATCTTGTCTTTCTGGTGGGCAGGTCCACGTCTGGTGGTGTGTTTTGGGGTGTCTGTGGACTTTTTATGATTTTAGGCCACCTCTCTGCTAATGGGTGGCGTTGTGTTCCTGTCTTGCTAGTTGTTTGGCTCAGGGTGTCCAGCACTGTAGCCTGCTGGTCGTTGAGTGAAGCTGGGTGCTGGTGTTGAGATGGAGATCTCTGGAAGATTTTCGCCGTTTGATATTATGTGGAGGTGGGAGGTCTCTTGTGGACCAGTGTCCTGAAGTTGGCTCTCCCACCTCAGAGGCACAGCACTGACTCCGGGCTCCTCAATTTGGGATGATGTGTTGTCTATTCATGTATTCCACAGATGCAGGATACATCAAGTTGATTGTGGAGCTTTAATCCGCTGCTTCTGAGGCTGCTGGGAGAGGTTTCCCTTTCTCTTCTTTGTTCTCACAGCTCCTGGGTCTCAGCTTTGGATTTGGCCCCGCCTCTGCGTGTAGGTAGCCGGAGGGCGTCTGCTCTTCGCTCAGATAGGACAGGGTTAAAGGAGCAGCCTCTTCGGGGACTCTGGCTCACTCAGGCCGGGAGGGAGGGAGGGGCACGGAGTGCGGGGCGAGCCTGCAGCGGCAGAGGTCGGCGTGACGTTGCACCAGCCCGAGGCGCGCCGTGCGTTCTCCCAGGGAAGCCGCCCCTGGATCCCGGGACCCCGGCAGTGGCGGGCTGCACAGGCTCCCGGAAGGGCGGTGTGGGCAGTGACCTGCGCTCGCACACAGGCTTCTTGGCGGCGGCAGCAGCAGCCCCAGCGTCCCACGCCCGTCACTGGGCTCCGCGCTTTCAGTCACGACTCGCGCCCGTCTGTGGAGCCCCTTTAAGCAGCGCTCTTAATCCCCTCTCCTCGCGCACCAGGAAACCAAGAGGGAAGAAAAAGTCTCTTGCCTCTTCGGCAGCTCCAGAGTTTTCACGGACTCCCTCCCGGCTAGCTGTGGCACATTAGCCCCCTTCAGGCTGAGTTCTCGCCGCCAGCCCCAGTCCTCTCCCTGCGCTCTGACCGAAGCCCGAGCCTCAGCTTCCAGCGCTGCGCGCCCCGGCGGGCGAGCAGACAAGCCTCTCGGGCTGGTGAGTGCCGCTCGGCACCGATCCTCTGTGTGCGGATCTCTCCGCTTTGCCCTACCCAGGTATGTGGGGAGTTTCTTGCCTTTTGGGAGGTCTGGGGTCTTCTGCCAGCGTTCAGTAGGTGTTCTGTAGGAGTTGTTCCACGTGTAGCTGTATTTCTGGTGTATCCGTGGGGAGGAAGGTGATCTCCGCGTCTTACTCTTCCGCCATCTTACCCGGAAGTCCAAGGTGCCTTTGTTTTTATAGGCTCCATTGGGGAGGATGTGCCCCCTTTAGTCTATAATTTAAAGTCTAGAGATCACTACATAGCCCCAGTACTAAATAAATATTCCTGAACATTTAGTAAGAGAAATGACAAACACTTGGGCTTGTAGAAATTACAGTTCTCAACCAAGGAGTTCTGCTGATAAAATGTATAAAGACACTTTCCCTCCATTCACACATAGGAAAAAGAGAGATTAAATTCTCTTAATTTCTTTTAATTTTTTTCCTCCCATTTTTTTGGTTTGTTTCTTTTTGTTTTATTTCCCCTTAAAATGTGACGCTTTCCGCCTATCTCTTTTAAAACCCAGGGACTTCCCTGGCGGTCCAGTGGTTAAGACTCCGGGCTTTCACTGCAGGGGCCCTCGGGTTTGATTCCTGGTTGGGTGGCTAAGATCCCTCATGCCACGCCGCATTGCGAGGCCAAAAAAAATAAAAATAAAAGGAAACAAAACCAAAACCCCACAGTATGCAGTGGATTCGATTTGGCAAAAAAATCAGATTTGGCAAAAAAGAAACATTTTTAGAACAGTTTATTTAGAGCCCTATGACCACCCGGACATGGAAGAACACCACTGGGTTAGGAGGGGAGCTTCTGCTCAGAGGGTGGGGCTCTTAATGGGCGTTACCTACACCCCTCACTCAGAGAGAACGTTAGTCCGCTTAATAGCTGACCGGGTCGCCTTCTCAGTCCACACTCTTCCTCCTACCCCCTAGTCCCCCTTCTTTCTGGACCAGAGATTGATGTGTATTTACAGGGACCTGGAGTTCACAGTATCACCAGCTGAGATTTTTCTTTGCTTCCTCCAATGGCCCCAGGCAGTAGATCTAGAGCCAGGGATGGAATCCAGATTTCTCTGACCTGAGGGACTGCCTGTTTTCATGCCACAACAAGCCCTGTTTTCACAGAGGCACAGCTCATCTTGCTTGTTTACTAGCAATTCAAGGATTCAGAGCCAGGTACTCTCAAACCTGAGGCACAGGCTCTGTACAGCACAGATCTGTCACACGGAGCTTTCACGTGTGCTCTCTCATTGAACATCAGGGCAGTTTCATGATAAAGGAACAGCCGTTCTGTTAGTCCTATTCCATAAAAGAAGCAACGTGATCTTCAAGGGAAGCACTCCTGGCCACCTCGTCCCACAGGAGCAAAGACCAGGTCCAAATACTCAGTTTAAATTAAACTTGCTACACTGCTTTGCCTCATGAGCCTGTAAAGTTACAGGAAAAAAAAGCCAGGCAAGTTCAAACTCTTATTGCTAAAAGCCTGGAACTTCTACTTTGCTTCATATCACTGCCTCTTCCTATCAAAGTGATAATAGCTATAATTTATTGACATACATTGTCCTATTTGTTACCTCATCTCTATATGGAAAGGACTATTATGACCCCATCTTACATAGGAGGACATAGAGGCTTAGCTGTGGGTCCCATGATTGCAAAATGCATAAATGGCAAAAACACGAGGAATCCTAGGCTCTTAACCACTCATTTGGTAGCAGATATTTGCTGAACAATCACTGTGTTCTAGATGCTGTGATAAGTACTATAAGTATAGGTGTAAAGTGGTGAGGAAAACACACACAGCCCTCTGCTGTGGTGAGGGCTGTCTAGTGACGAAAGATGGAGGCATTGAATATATAATTGCCTAAATGAATATGCAGTTACAAAATACAGTATGCGCTCTGTAGAAATTCAAGGAGCTATGAGAAAAGGTAGTAAGGAAAATCAGAATTCCACTCTGCCTAGAGTATCTTTCTCCTCATCTCTACTCATTGCCCGTCTTACCAGATGTAAAGCCCTACTTTCTCCAGAGAACTTGTCCTGATCCTTCTGCTGGAAATAACCACTTCTCACTCCTGAGTCTCATAATGCTGTCTGAATGGCTTGCATTCTCACTCTTGGTAAACATGTTTTGGGTCCCTCTGAAGAGACACAAAGTCCTTGAGAGCTAAACCCTTTTCAGTTTTCGTTCCCAAAATGCCTCATAATAAACTTAAAACAGAATAGAATTCAGTATATCTGTGTCAAATAAATGGATGCTAGTTAGAACTTACGTGCTTAAGCAAACCTAACAGACTGCTAAAAGGAAAGGTGATCTGCCTTTACAACTGAATATCTTTTGTAACACGTGATGATGGCGGCAATAGAAGATGTGGGATTTCGGGAATCAAATCTGTCTCTGGTTTCCTTGCAAATGTGGTTAAAGTGGAAACACATTCCATTCCTTGTATTCATTCATTCATTCAGTCATTCTTTTGTGCAGTCAGTCTGTTCTTTTGGTTATTAATATTTCAATGAAGTCATATGAGTATCTTAAGGGAAGCAAAGGCTATTTGATTGCTAATGCCTAAAAGTAATTTCCTACTGGAACTCCACATTTTAACTGAGGTCATCAACTGAGGCAATATGTCTATAGGAAGTGCATTAAAGTCATAGAGCCTTTTTAATATATGACTGAAGGGTATAATGTTAAAATGCAGAATTATGGTCATGTGCAGTCTTTCAGTGGCCTAGATTGTTTAAGGGGTAAAACTTAGAATAGTTTGAACAGGTTTCTAATAGTGTGGCCCATGGAATTCTAGCTCAGAATTACCTGGAATGCTTGTTAAAACCCTAAGAGATTCTGATTTTGAAGTCAGGATTGGGGCCTCCAAATCTGCATTTTTAAACAAACTGCCTTAGTCATTTTAAGAAACATTAACCTTTGAGGACCACTGACCTGTACAAACATTTAATTTAACTATGAGCCAACGGACTCTTTAAAAAAGGTGTAACTTCCCTCTACAATATTGTTCTAATCAAGTCTATTTTGGTTTTCAAGAATCAAAGGTTTTTCTATGAAGCTTTCAAAACTACAGTAAGTAAAAAGAGGCTTATTGGGAAGTTAGAACAGAAAATCTCACAGATGTCCAAAAATAAGAAAAAGAAAATTTATGGACATATAAGAACTAGAAATGCAAACAGGAGCTGAGGGTTCTCTCTTCAACTGTCAGAATCAGTGTGATTCTTCCATCTCTGCTTCTCTGTGTACACCTGCTGTCCTGCCCCTTCTAACAGGCTTCCTTTGAATCTCTGCTCTCATAAGTAGCAGTTATAGAGCCCAAGAATGGCCCTCTAGTCCTTACTCTACAAAACACCAGGGAAGTCAAGAACCCAGCACCCATAGAAGCTTCCTTCCCTTCAGGGTCTTTATTCAGCTTACCAAGTAAGAGAGACTGATGGCCCAGTTTGTATCAGATTGGTCCTTCCATCCCACAGCAGCCCGTGGATTAATCAGCCCCCTTCAGGTCAGGAGGCATCTGGAAGGGGAAGGGGACAGTGGTGCTGGAAGGCAGCAGGAACCGATAGGGACACTGATTGTTCACCGCTGAGACCAGCCTCTCCAGGACACCCATGCTCAGCCCTTTGGGAGAGAACTCAGAACCTGACTCCCTTCACTTCCTTAGGTTTCTGTCCATTCTTTTCAGTGCTGAACTATAGGCAGAGGAGTGGCAGAACCTGCCCGCCTGCTTCCACCACAAACATCATCCTCTTTTCACTTCAGAGCTTCAGCTCAGGAAGAGAGCTGTCGTAAGTTAAGTAGAAATCTAGAAAAGGAAAATGAAGCTCCAGGGGTTATAAATGCAGTCGAATGACAGCTTCATGTAGAACAGAAACTGGGAGGAGGGAGAAGGCACTCACCCTGGGTGTGATCTGAGCCAGAAATTTTACTTCAAAGAAACAAAATATGGAGTCTCCGTGTACTTGAATTCATATCAAAATACGTATGCTATTGTTCCTATCCATTGTCTATCGTAAACAGTATTGTCTTGGCTGTCTTTTAAAAAAAAGCTAACATACCAAACAAAATCAAATCAATAAAAAAGCAAACAAAAGAATCGAATGCAGATTTGATGCATGAGGTTCTGTCTTTTACACCTGGAATCCACTGTTATGCCTTCTACTTTGCATCTAAAAGTTGCTTTCAAACACTATTTCTCTTCATTCAACAGTCAAACTACATTACCATAAGTAAATCCTGTGGCTCACATGGATGTTCATAATGATTTATTGTTAGCAAAAGTCTGTGTTTCCTTGAATGTGAATGCTCTTTGTTGTCAAAATGTCTTTACTTCCGGCTGGTTTCTTTCTCATATCTCTAGAATTCTCTTCAGACAATACAATGCAACACAATATAATCCTTATTTCCCTATAGAGGTGAATGAGTTGCCTTTCAGAAATCAAGGTACCCATTCTAATTAGAAGCTTATTTTTAGACTTTCAGTGTACTTTCTACAAAGAAATAGAATAAATTAGTTTTGCTTTAGCTGGAGTGTTACTTTCAGTTTATTAAATAGTTTTCTACAATTAAAAAGAATGAATTAATTATTTTTCACTTCCTTGGCTTTGGTCCAATTTTAATATGACTTTCAATGAAAGTATGGTTTCAGGAGGTTTTGACTCATTGGTTTTTGACTCATGGTGGTAGATTTATGAATGATTTAATTTGTATTACTAAAACAAAGCCTAGAGTTAGAGGTAGAGTTAAATGTTGTGATCTTAATATGTCAACTTGGAACTACAGATTTTATAAGTCAGCTTGCTTCCTAGGGTTTTCTTATCCTATGTGAAGAGGCTACCTCAGCAATAGTTGCTCAGTTGAGAATACCGATGTTGTCCTGTGATTCATACTTTGCCTTCCTTGGGTAAGTTGTAGGATTTGTGAGTACTCAAGCTCAAGCCATAAAAATTGTTAATTTTATAAACAGAAGATACTTAGTGGTGTGTATGTGTGTGTGTGTTTGTGCACATATGTGTGAGGAGAAAATGAGAGAGAGAGGGAGAAAGAGAGAGACACACTTTCTTCTAGCAGGACAATAATAGAGTTTAATAAATATATATTGTATTACATTGCATGGAACATGAAATAACATTTTACATGACCAACAAGCTCACATGGGGTTTTAGACTTTGAGGGGGGGTCTATCTTTTCTCACCTATTTTCCCCCTCCCAAATTCAGTAACAATTGAGTTCGTCAAAGCAGAGGGAGATCAAAATATTAGCTCATTCTCAACCCTAGAATTAGACAGACTTAACTACCAGATCACAGCCCCTGTTGGACACCTAAAAACTTGAATGAGCCTGGCTAAAAACAGATCAGAATATGTGAGTCCTCCGAGCAGATGTATCCCAAAGAAAGAGAAGGTGAGAGAAAGAAGAGCCATGTCTGTACACTTCTTTCTCCCAAAGTCATGATTTAGGGGCCACTTATCCTTCCCAAAGGAGACGTAAGTATGGGAGGTAGAGATGGTCCAGGGACAATGAGGGCTGTAGAAGTGGATCTCCCCTCACATGGTTGAAATCATCAGGAAGCTCCACCCTCACCGTCTCTTTCTAATAAGCGACTTTGTGAACTCAGGCCCTACCTTCCACTGTTTAAATTCCTGTGGTTATGCTCACCTCCTTTCTTTAAAAAAAAAAATTTTTTTTTGGCCGTGCAGTGCAGCTTGTTGGATCTTAGTTCCTCAACTAAGGATTGAACCCAGACCCTCAGAAGTGAAAGCGTGGAATCCTAACCACTGGACCACCAGGGAATTCCCTGGCCTCCTTTCTGACCAAGCTTGCTCTATCTTGCTCAGACTTTCATTTGCTATTCCTTCTCCCTAAATTGTTCTTCTCCCAGCCTTTAGCATGGGTGCCTTTTGATCAATGCTTTGTTTTCAGTTCAAATGCCATATCTCAGAGAGTCTTTGTCTGACTACCTTAGAAATCACCTTCTTCCCTTTCTCTTTCTTGTTCATCACCCCGTGTTAGTTTCCTCACTGCACTTCCCAGTCTCCCAGCTAGAACATAAGCTCTATGTCTTGTTCACTGTTTAGAAACACATAAGCTCTTTGTCTTGTTCACTGTTTAGAAACACTGAAATGCTGCCACAAAGTAAATGCCTAAAGGGTTATTGAATGAATGATAGTGGATGAAGGTATCATTCATTCAGGGAAGCTTTGCATAGGGCTGACTATACCAAGTTTTGTGCCAACTGCTAGTGGCATTAAGATGAATAAAATGAGGTTACTTTAATCGGGGGGGCTTTTTATTAGGGGATTCAAGTATGTAAACATATTCTTTTATAACAAGAATGAGCACAGGGTATTAAGTAGCCAGGAGGAGGGTGTCTTGCTTTAGCTAAGTGGTTAGAGGAGACAAGATTTGGTAGGTCAGGAGTTTCCAGGTAAACATGGACTACAAGTATCTTAAAGATAGAAGAGGGGATGTGTGTGAAGAGACTTGGCAGCACAAAATTCCATTTTAATTAAATGAGTTACAGGTAGCTTGTGATGCTTGAGTTGCATAGTTCATATGGGAGAGTGATAAGAAATAGGGCTACAGAGACATGCAGGAGCCAGCTCATGAAGAGATTTGTGCCTTTCTAGGAAGTATGGACATTACCTGGAATTCTGATAGACAAGTTAAATTTTAAGCATGGGTGTGATAAAATCAGAGTTGTGTTTTAGGGGAAAAAAATAGTACAGAAAATAATGAAGTTAAACAGCATTGGAAACCTTTGGGAAAAGTATGAGGCTGTTCAATTATCTGGCCAAGAAATGAGGAGAATCTGTTTTCTTGAAGAAAAATAAAATGTGTAGGTAAGCCTATAAATTTCCATATCTCAACATTGTTTAATAGCATGTCTTCATGACCCGGTGTGTACTGAGTTCTTCACCCATCCTGTGGAGTTCACGTAACTGGATTATTATGTAAATCCTTTCTGGCTCAAGATATTTCAGTGCTAAGAGAGGAAACACACAGTAAGCAACTGTCAACTCCAGGATGGAGCAAACCCTTCCTAGTCACCTCTCTGAGTATATACTTCCAAGGAGTAAAATGAGCCCAAAGACAAAGAGATTCTCACTAATTCACCACATTACCATCATCTGTTCTTATCAGGGACCAGCAATATAATTTGCAGGGCCCAATGCAAAATGAAAACGTGGGTGCCTTGCTCAAAAATTACTAAAACTTTTTAGCTGCAGGAAAGCATTAAACCAAGAGCCCCACTGAGCCTGTGTGAACCCGCACGGATCATATGCTCATGATGCTGGTCCTGGCCCCTCATCGGCTTCCTCTAGGGGCCAAGGATCCTGACTGACTTGGAGTTTTGATTCCTGGGAACAGTTGTCATATCCCGTGACTATGACATTAACCCAGATTATTGGATTACCATTGTATTGGATTGCAATCCTTGCAGGTGGCTGAGAATGTTTAAGGAGCAGAGGGATTTGGAACAAAGTGGGGGAGGGTGACAGCAAAGCAAAGCAGGTAAGAACACAGGCTCAGGACCCAGACTGCTTGGGTTTCACATCTTCTCTATCACTTTACTGGCACCTTGGACAAGGTACCAAACCTCTCGGTGCCTCCATTCTCTGACCTGAAAAATGGGAATGATGAGAGTAACTGTGGTTTAGGATTGTTATGAGGATTAAGTTGATTCATGTAAAACACTTGGCAAGTGAATGAAACATGGTAAGTGCTTGGGTCTTTTTTCTTATTATTTTGGAGATTGTGTTCTGGAGAGTGAAGCTTACTTGGTTCCGTGTAATGCAAATATTACCATTCAGGGTACGGTTTGTCATTCAGTGAGCAGAAATACTTAATTTCAACGTAGTTAAATTTACCAATCATTTACTTTATGATTTTCATTTTTGTGTTTTAAGATATTTTTTCCTATCCCAAAGACATAAAGTTTTTCCCTATCTTTACCTTTGGAAAATTTTACATATGTCTGTAATAATTCATTTTATGTATGATGTGGAGGCACTGACCTTTTCTATCTTCCCTTTACACCCCAGTATACCCAGTGATCTAGCCACTCTTGCCTCCCTTGCTCTTTCTGGAATTTGACTCTGGGCCTTTGCAAATATTATTCACTCTGCCTAGACTTCTCTTTCCTTACATATTATACAGATGACCACCCCCCCAATCTCCTTCATGTTCCAGCTCAAATATTCCCTTTTCATTGAGGCTTTAAAGTTTAAAATTACCCCCAACACACACACACATTCCCTAGCACTCCCTTCTACATTTTGCTTTGTTCTGTTTTGTTTTTGGCTTTTCGCACATCATTTAATTGCCATATGAAACACTAAATATTTGACACTTATTTTTTATTTGTCTCCCTCCACTAGAATATAAAGTCTATGAGTACAGGAATAATGTTTTTCTTATGCTGTATTCTCAATTTCTAGAACAGTATCTCCTCCCTAGAGGATTTCAGTATTCCACTTCCAGAATAATCCAGAACACCTTATGAACAATTATGTCTTATGTATTCTTCTTCCAGATAGAATAGTGAAGATTCCAGCTCCACACGTATATTAATTGTAGGCATCTGATTAGCAAATCTCTGGGTGACTTC
This sequence comes from Mesoplodon mirus, assembly GCF_964341445.2. Classification (NCBI taxonomy): domain Eukaryota; kingdom Metazoa; phylum Chordata; class Mammalia; order Artiodactyla; family Ziphiidae; genus Mesoplodon; species Mesoplodon mirus. Next base: position 54,879,027 of record NC_138984.1, read on the forward strand.
TTTTTTTTCTATTCCTTGTAGAATCAAGGCCAAGACAGACAAGCACCCCCCTTTTCTCTCTGTCAAAACAGGTGATTTCCTAGTCCACACACTAAGGGATTCAGGCTTTGTGTGTGTGCGTGTGCGTGTGCATGTGCGCGCGCGCGTGTGTGTGTGTGTGTGTGTGTGTGTGTAGGGGAGAATAGTCTGGTCACAGGCTTTGTCTCTTGTTCCCTGATTTATGACATCCATTAAAAGCCAGGCTCTTACCATCAGCAATGGAGAAATTTTCCCAAAAGCCAGTACTCCAAAATTTTTCCTTAATGTCCAATTTTTAAACAATGCATTCATAAAATATTTTTAAATCATTTCAAAGAGAATTGCAAAGGAAACAAAAAGAAAAGGAGGAGGCTCCTATAGGACATATCAGCCAATTGTAACCCAGTTAACAACTGGACCCAAATTGCAGCTCAATGACAGTTGGGTGTTTATAAGTATTTTAGGGTAATTGGTATTAATATTTCTATGTATGATAGTGTTCTTATGGTTTTGTTTAAAAAAGAGCCCTTATCTTTTATAAATCTATCCTGAAATATTTACAGATGACATTATATGATGTCAGAATGTTCTTTGAAATAATTTGGGTGTGAATGAGTGGGTAGGGGTATAGATGAAACAAGCTTGGCATGTAATTATTGCAGCTGATGGATGGATACATTGGGTGAATTTAATATGTTTGAAAATTTCCAAAATTTAAAAAGATAAACATTTTCAAATGAATTAAAAAACAAACTTCTTCAGCAATCTATTTTTTTCTATGCCAGCAGAGTTTCTCCAGACATGTTCTCTGCCTCATGGGTAGAAACTAATATCTCCAACTTCCCTTTTAAGAAAATAAATATTTGGTCGATGTTTATATGTTCATTCAGACATGACCGTCACTCATTCATCCTTTTATTTATTCAGCAATCATTCATTAGTTGTCCACCAGGTTTTACATGCTACAACAAGACCTGAGGAGGCTTGCTGTTTGGAGGCAGAAAGAGACAAGAAGACAATAGGATGCAATGAGGATTTTGTAGAAGCAGGGAAGGAAGCATGGCGGGAGGGCCCCTTGGCTGAGGGTTGGGTGGGAAAGACTTGAAAGAGATGATCCTCTGTTGGGTCTCAAAGGAAGCTGAGGGGTTATATGGATGAAAAGGGAGAGGAAATGCACTTACCCTATCCTCCACACTAACCTGTCTACCAATTAACAATTTTATGTACTTAACCGGATGCCAAACGCTGAACTAACAACTTTACATCCATCCCTTTATCTAATTCTTCTTCTTCAAAGTCCCAAATAAGGTATTCTAATTATTTCCCTTTGAGACACCAGGAGATAAGTAATTTTCCCAAGTTCACAAACCTGAGATTCTAGATTCCCTGATTCTAAAGTTAGTGTTATTCCATCAACACTAAGCCAAAAAAGGAATTTCAAAACCTAGTGATTTTAGGTTGACACTGCAAAACAAAACAGCAAGACGAGTGATAGCATGTACCTCATGCGTAAAAGGGATAATTAGTGTTAATATTTATAGTTGAATGAAAAACTTTATTTCAGTCGGTTTGCCTTCACACTTATTTTTCTTTAACTAGTTCTACCACGATTCCCAAACCAAAAAGTTTAATATCATAACTGATATTAATGTGTGATTGACTCCCCACAGGTTACATTTCAGGTAAATTAATTTTTACATGTAGACACATCCTGGAAAGGGTGTTGCAAAAAGTTGCAGAAACCAGGATTTATGTGGTTGAGCCATCATGAGCGATGGTGCATTTACAACATAGCAGACTCCATCCATACAGCAAATGGCCAAGTGATACATTTCACTCTTGTAAAAAGTTTGGAGGATCTGAGGTTCTGAAGTTTCTAGCTGAAGTTTCTATCTCTGAAGCCTCTGAAGTTTGTGCCCCTGAGTTGTGCTCTTACTATGCTGTGAAACATGAGCTTGACCTGGAAACCCTTCTGTCCTTTAGCTGTCAGCACAATACTGGGCATGAATATCATCCTTTCATGCCCATGAAAGTGTAAAGCATTAATGGGATAGGGCAGCATGTATTTATCTATAAGTATTTTTCTAATATATAAATCTGGATCCATGCCTAATAACGATGGCAACATCTTGAGCTTGTATCTTCGATGACATCTGTGCCCCCCAAAAGCCTGCCTGTATACAGTGCAATATGGCGTTGCAGTGTAGTTTAGTCTTAATGCTGATGGAGTGGAACACATTAGGTAGCCCTGTGGCAGGCAGCCTCTAGACATTTCATCTGCTAAAATGAAAAGGGGTCAGGTTGGGGGGAAAATAAATCTCTGTCATTCCCTCACACACTGGCAAAAAGAAAAGACAAGTGCAACACGTCATTATAGTGTTGTTAATCCTCCTCCTTTATAGCACACATGTCCAATTATACCCATTATGACATACTTAGCTAGAGGGCAGATTGCATTTTTTAAATGTGCTGAGAGCAGTAATGATTTAGCTGGTGCTCATTTGTTTTCTATTGCTTGGTTAAGCATGCTGCAATATCTTTCCTATTTTACATATTGGACGAATATGAGGTGCTAGCTCTCCAAGAGCTAAATCAATGGTTCTCTGCCCTGGAGATTTTTTAAATAGATGGTTGCTTGGGCTCCACCCATGAGATATTCTGATTTATGGTTTGGATTGAGGGGCATTAGGAGTCTATAAAAGCACCCTTTCAGATACTAATATGCAGCCAGGGTTAAGGACCACATGGACTAAGTTGACAGCTAGATGAACTGTGTAAGAGTTAGTTTCGATATTTAGAGAGAGGAAGGGCCAGTCACTATTTGTAAGGTTAGCGCTCCAAATTGGAGATGTTTTAAGTGCATTGGTGGTTGAGGATAGGAAGTAGAGGACACTGGATGTAGTCCCTAGAAATTAGAACTATTGCCTAGGCGTCCGTGCGTGCCTGCCATAGATGGAAAATGTTTACTTGCCTTGACTGTCATTCTGATGGTTTATTCAGATATAAACATGAGTTGCTCCTTTTACAAAATGCTTTAAATCTCACTCAATTAGGCATTCCTAACAACTGTCCTGTGAGTTGGCTCAACAGTATTACCCACATAGGACAAGCAAGAAAATTGAAGCTCTAAAAGATTAAGTGCAGTGCCCAAGGTCATACAGCAATTTGGTAATGAGCTGGGCTTAGAAATCACAGCCTTGGAGGACTTGTCTATTTCCAGAGCCATTGAATTTGGCCTCTGTTGCAAAGTGAATGATGATTATGAAAATTTAAGAATATAGAATACATTTTTTCAGGCAACATTTCAAAATGAAAGATGTATATGAGTATCCTGGAACCTTTTTTTTTTTTTTTTTTTACATTCCTGGGAAGTTTAGCAGAAAAGCTTTGCAATTTTGTTTGACTTCATCCATATATAGACAGCTCAGTGTTCATTTTGAAGTACTTGGAGGTCTTAGCTGGGAGAGAGTTCTGGGGGAGGAGGCTGCTCTTAATGTATTTGCTCTATATATAGAAGACCAAGATGGATAGGAAGGACACAGATGAAAACTTCCTATTCATAGTTCTAGGGCATTGCATTTTCACCACTTCAGCCCTCCATTCCTCCTTGAGCAAAGAGAGAACATACCAGATTGATGGCCTTTGGATAGTAAATACAACGTTTATACTATCATTTCTGAATGTTTATAAAACTATAGAGAACTTCTACATTATTATCCATCCATCATGTTTCACTTCTGCTGCACTGGGGAGATTTTTTTTTTCCACATCTCTATTGGAGTATAATTGCTTTATAATATTGTGTTAGTTTCTGCTGTACAATAAAGTGAATCAGCTATATGTATACCTATATCCCCATATCCCCTCCCTCTTGAACCTCCCTCCCACCCTCCCACCCTCCCTATCCCATCCTTCTAGGTTGTCACAAAGCGTCGAGTTGATCTCCCTGTGCTATGCGGCTGCTTCCCACTAGCCATCGATTTTACATTTGGTAGTGTATATATGTCAGTGCTACTCTCTCACTTTATCCAGCTTCCACTTACCCCCTGTGTCCTCAAGTTGGTTCTCTACATCTGTGACTTTATTCCTACCCTGCCACTAGGTTCATCAGTACCTCTTTTTTAGTTTTCATATATGTGCATTTAGCATACGGTATTTGTTTTTCTCTTTCTGACTTACTTCACTCTGTATGACAGACTCTAGGTCCATCCACCTCACTACAAATAACTCAATTTCATTCCTTTTTATGGCTGAGTAATATTCCATTATATATATGTGCCACATCTTCTTTATCCATTCATCTGTATATGGACACTTAGGTTGCTTCCATGTCCTGGCTATTGTAAATAATGCTGCAGTGATCATTGTGGTACATGACTTCTTGAATTATGGTTTTCTCAGGGTATATGCCCAGTAGTGGGATTGCTGGGTCGTATGGTAGTTCTATTTTTAGTTTTTAAAGGAACCTCCATACTGTTCTCCATAGTGGCTGTATAAGTTTACATTCCCACCGACAGTGCAGGAGGCTTCCCCTGGGGAGATTTAATAATGCATGTATGTATACTTCAGTATAACACACAGCACTGACATGTGTCTCCTCCATATATAGCAGATACCTGATAAATATTTATCAGTGGTGACAACACTGTATGTGGTAAGTGTTTCTTTCTGAGAACTCAGAAGTCACAGTATTTCTCCAAATTTAAGTGGGAGAGAGTTGGGTTGGTGAATCCTGGTTTGGTACTTTTTCTAAAAAGGAAATCAGCTCTGAATCTCAAAAATGGTTGTGAATAAGCTAGAAAGGGGTATTCTCTTGTGTATAATGAATCAGTAGATAGAATCTACTTTTTAGAGAATTTGATGTTCAAGAAACTCTGGCTGCCTAACATCCTACTTTAATCTCTGTTTGTCTGTAGAATCGACTTGGTAACAGACTTCTTAATGACCATTTGGAATTTTTGCCAAGTGAAACTTGTTTTCTCCTCATATTCTTGCACAGTTTGATTCAATGCCAGTTCTCTTTAGTTACATAGCATCTATGTGTGATGTTTCTATCATAACAACACGTATCGTAGCTCTAGTCGATGATTTTTGAGGTAAGCTTTATACTCTACTTTCCCTTTAATTTTTAATTTAATGATTCATAAGCAAGTGTGTTTGGGGCACAAAACAGTTTTCTTGGGCTGCATGAACTGCTATCTCAAGGAGAATTCTGTGGCAAGAAGCAATAAGGTCCAGTGATCAGACTGAATTGATAATTTTAAGAACAGCAGTGCAGTCAGCTTTTTCCACACATTTGAAATGCCACCCTTTGGTGCAGTGGGAAGCAAAATGTGCGTGTTCCTTGCATTCACATGGGAGTGATGGTCTTTTCCTGAGTGATCATGTAATTTTTTATACAAAACGAGGCCTTTCTGAAAGTGAGTAGATGAGCTATTAGTATTTAAGTCAGGTTAACAGGCATTAACTCGGACTACCCTGAGCAGCCAGGATGTTTGCTCACCCTACCCATCCCTCTCCAATGGTATCAGAAGGTGGCTGGTGCTAACTGCCTTGCAGTTGGAGTTTAATTTACCAGAAACGTGGATGGATTTCAAGCCACTCATGGTCTATCTTTAGATGCTCAGAACATGAATGCGACCCAGAACTGAATAGAAGACCATTTTTTCACATGTTTCTTTTAATTAGAAAGAGCCTCAACTATTGAAGCTTTTCTCCTACTATTTTTCAAAACCTTCCTTCTCACCTTCTCTCATGAACTTTTACAATGCTGGAAAAGACTCCCTGTACCACACAGCATGGACATGCTTTACATGCAGTATCTCATTTAATCCTCAAAGAAATCATATGAAATAAAAACATATTTGGCCTGTTTTATAGCCAAGGAAGCTGAGGCTTAGCGTGTTTAAAGGAATTATCTGAAATCTAATAGGCACTAGAGTTGTAACTCCACCCCAGGAAGTATTTAATGTGTGGTTGTTTACATTATGTGGATCTTAAAATATCACTGGTGCCATCCTTTTGCTTCAAGATCGATTGATTAGAGAGGAATGATCAATAGAATTTTGGTTTTGTTTGTTTAATGCTGAACAGGAGGTGTAAGTGGGGAGGAGAAAAGGGTGTCAGGTGGGAATCAAGAGTTACAAGGCGATAAGCCTGGAAGGATATTGGTGCCTAGAAGCAGAATGGGTTACTGAAATCCTATTAGTAATTAGAGACAATTGTAATTAGACCTATTAGTAATTGAGACAATTGAGAAACAAGGGAAAGCCAGAGAGGTCATTTTTTATAAATGTACCATCAGAATTCTGCAGATTGGTGTTGGAATAACTTCTGTGCATTGCTGTTAACTATCCATCCTGTATCTACTTTGCACACCCTCTTGCCTTTAGGAGAATCTCCAACCGTGCCTTCCTATCAGCCAGTGCTTGTACTCACTGAGCTCTGCCAGGATTTACTTGCTCCCTCCTCTCACATTTCAAATCAATTGGAAATTTAGAGGTTCAGTTCTTTACTTCAAATCATTGACTGAATAACCCTGGTATCAGGGCTCAACACCCATGACTCTTCAATTCAGTGTAATGTGTTCCAGCTTACCTGGCTGTGAACACCCAGAGGTACTCTTTATGCACCGTTTCCTCCACCTTGGCTACCATCTTTCTGGGAAAGACTTCACAGAGAATCTATAAATATCCCTCAATGTTTGTAGCCCACTTATATATTTCCTTTATGAAATATGGCTCTTGATCTTTAAGTTGCCATCTTTTCTAAATGTTAACTTCGTTTGACTATAATTAATAACTTAAGTTGAATTATGCCTGATGACTTATTAATGATAAATATGCATAAATTAAAATTGAATGTAGACTACTTGTTTATTTGACGTAATCATGCTTGAGTGGCTGTTTATGTTTGCGAACAGGCACTTCAATTTATTGTTACTTTTCATAATGAGGTTGAAAGCATCACTCACAAAGCCCTGCAAACATTGCTTTTATTGATACTTGAAGCCTTCTGCCAACAGGGTACTGTTGAAGAATCGATTAGAAAAGAAAAGGTATCCCTTGGGAATAACAAAGAACCTGCGATGTGAACTTCTACTTGGAATGCCCCTTTCTTTCTCTTCATCTTACTATAAAGTCTCTTTTATAGAAAAATCATGGGTTTTGATGTCTATTTAATGAGATTTTAATCCTAGGTAGGTGATTTTGTGGAAATTATTTACCTCTTCTACCCTCTATTGTCGTATCTGCAAAATGGGTATCGTGACAATAATAATGATAATAATAAAAATAACAATAGTAATAATACCAACCTCATAAAGTGTTGTAATAATAAAATGAGAGAGTATATGCAAAATGCCTAGAAGTGGATCTGATATAGATTAAGATGATAATTCCAGGAAATTTCTAATACTTTTTAGATACATATGTAATACAAATGTTTTCCACCTGCAAAGCCATGGTCTTTGCCTCTCTGTATTACTTCCCAGAAATCATTTCCTTCTTGTGTATTCAAAGGAAAGGGAGACATTGACATCGCTTCCTGAGAGCTTTTACTTGGCCTTTTGCTCATCCTCTCTTGTCTGCTTCAAACCATGATGTTGGGTGCTATCATGGGCATCCACTTCCTTTCTTGCTAATTAATTCTCAGATTTCTGGAATGATTGTCCTACTTTGATTGATACAAACCTGCTGCCCTCATGCTGGTTTCAAAATACAGGTGTGAGAAGGGACTTCCCTGGTGGTCCTAGTGGACTTCCCTAGTGGTTAAGAATCCACACTTCCAATTCGGGGGGCATGGGTTCGATCCCTGGTCGGAGAACTATGATGCCACATGCCATGCAGTGCAGCCAAAAAATTAAAACAACAATACAGATGTGAGAAGACTATATTGGCTACTTCATCACAAGTGTAGAGGCTGCGTGCCCTTGAGTTTCCTATGACACCTGCTAAACCATGTCTGTTGTGTGAAACCAACTCTGCTATAGGTTTGGTCATAATTTGAGGCACTTTACATCATAGCAAGGGGGAAAATCCCTTTAAAACTGAATGCTGGGAGATTTGAGAAGATGGCGGAAGAGTAAAACGCGGAGATCACCTTCCTCCCCACAGATATATCAGAAATACATCTATACGTGGAACAACTCCTACAGAACACCTACTGAACGCTGGCAGAAGACCTCAGACCTTCCAAAAGGCAAGAACCGCCCCCCCCCCCACATACCTGGGTAGGGCAAAAGAAAAAATAAACAGAGACAAAAGGATAGGGACGGGACCTGCACCAGTGGGAGGGAGCCGTGAAGGAGGAAAGGTTTCCACACACTAGGAAGCCCCTTCGCGGGCGGAGACTGCAGGTGGCGGAGGGGGAAAACTTCAGGGCCACGGAGGAGAGCGCAGCAACGGGGTGCGGAGGGCAAAGCGGAGAGATTCCCGCACAGAGGATCCATGCCGACCGGCACTCACCAGCCTGAGAGGCTTGTCTGCTCACCCGCTGAGGCGGGCGGGGCTGGGAGCTGAGGCTCGGGCTTCGGTCGGAGCGCAGGGAGGGAGTCCGGGGAAAAGTCTGGAGCTGCCGAAGAGGCAAGAGACTTTTTCTTGCCTCTTTGTTTCTTGGTGTGCGAGGAGAGGGAATTAAGAGCGCCTTTTAAAGAACCTCCATAGATGGGCACGAGCCGCGGCTGACAGCGCGGACCCCAGAGACGGGCGTGGGACACTAAGGTTGCTGCTGCCGCCACCAAGAAGCCTGTGTGCGAGCACAGGTCACTCTCCACACCTCCCTTCCGGGGAGCCTGTGCAGCCCGCCACTGGCAGGGTCCCGTGATCCAGGGACAACTTCCCCGGGAGAATACATGGCGCGCCTCACGCTGCTGCAACGTCACGCTGGCCTCTGCCGCCGCAGGCTCGCCCCGCACTCCGTGCTCCTCCCTCCCGGTGGCCTGAGTGAACCAGAGCCCCGGAATCAGCGGCTCCTTTAAACCTGAGCGAAAAACAGACGCCCTCAGGGGACCTACACGCAGAGGCGGGTCCAAATCCAAAGCTGAACCCCGGGAGCTGTGCGAACAAAGAAGAGAAAGGGAAATCTCTCCCAGCAGCCTCAGAATCAGCGGGTTAAAGCTCCACAATCACCTTGATGTACGCCATCTGTGGAATACCTGAATAGACAACGAATCATCCCAAATTGAGGAGGTGGGCTTTGGGAGCAAAGATATATTATTTTTTCCCCTTTTTCTCTTTTTGTGAGTGTGTGTGTGTATGCTTCTCTGTGTGATTTTGTCTGTATAGCTTTGCTTCCACCATTTGTCCTAGGGAGCTGTCTGTCCGTTTTTTTTGTTTGTTTTTTTTTTACTTTAAAATTTTTTTTTCTTAATAGTTTTTTATTTTAATAACTTTATTTTATTTTACTGTATTTTATTTTATTTTATCCTCTTTCTTTCTTTCCTTATTTTCCCTTTTATTCTGAGTTATGTGGATGAAAGGCTCTTGGTGCTCCAGCCAGGAGTGAGTGCTGTGCCTCTGAGGTGGGAGAGCCAAATTCAGGACACGGGTCCACAAGAGACCTCCCAGCTCCATGTAATATCAAACGGTGAAAATCTCCCAGAGATCTCCATCTCAACACCAAGACCTAGCTTCATTCAACGACCAGCAAGCTACAGTGCTGAACACCCTGTGCCAAACAACTAGCAAGACAGGAACACAACCCCACCCATTAGCAAAGAGGCTGCCTAAAATCATACTAAGGCCACAGACACCTCAAAACACACCACCAGACGTGGACCTGCCCACCAGAAAGACAGAATCCAGCCTTATCCACCAGAACACAGGCACTAGTCTCGTCCACCAGGAAGCCTACACAACCCACTGAACCAACCTTAGCCACTGGGGACGGACACCAAAAACAATGGGAACTACGAACCTGCAGCCTGCAAAAAGGAGACACCAAACACAGTAAGATAAGCAAAACAGAAGACAGAAAAACACACAGCAGATGAAGGAGCAAGGTAAAAACCCACCAGACCTAACAAATGAAGAGGAAATAGGTAGTCTACCTGAAAAAGCATTCAGAATAATGATAGTAAAGATGAGTCAAAATTGTGGAAATAGAATAGACAAAATGCAAGAAACATTTAACAAGGACCTAGAAGTACTAAAGAGGAAAACAAGCAATGATGAACAGCACAATAAATGAAATTAAAAATACTCTAGAAGGGGTCAATAGCAGAATAACTGAGTCAGAAAAACGCATAAGTGACCTGGAAGATAAAATAGTGGAAATAACTACTGCAGAGCAGAATAAAGAAAAAAGAATGAGAAGAACTGAGGACAGTCTCAGAGACCTCTGGGACAACATTAAACACACTAACATTTGAATTATAGGGTTCCCAGAAAAAGGAGAAAAAGAAAGGGACTGAGAAAATATTTGAAGAGATTATAGTTGAAAGCTTCCCTAATATGGGAAAGGAAAGAGTTAACCAAGTCCAGGAAGCACAGAGAGTCCCATACAGGATAAATCCAAGGAGAAACATGCCAAGACACATATTAATCAAAGTATCAAAAATTACATACAAAGAAAACATATTAAAAGCAGCAAGGGAAAAACAACAAGTAACACACAAAGGAATCCCCATAACATTAACAGCTGATCTTTCAGCAGAAACTCTGCAAGCCAGAAGGGAGTGGCAGGACATATTTAAAATGATGAAGGAGAAAAACCTACAACCAAGATTACTCTACCCAGCAAGGATCTCATTCAGATTTGATGGAGAAATTAAAACCTTTACCGACAAGTAAAAGCTGAGAGAGTTCAGCACCACCAAACCAGCTTTACAACAAATGCTAAAGGAACTTCTCTAGGCAAGAAACACAACAAAAGGAAAAGACCTACAATAACAAACCCAAAACAATTAAGAAAATGGGAATAGGAACATACATATCGATAATTACCTTAAATGTAAGTGGATTAAATGCTCCTACCAAAAGACACAGACTGGCTGAGTGGATACAAAAACAAGACCCGTATATATGCTGTCTACAAGACACCCACTTCAGGCCTAGGGACACATACAGACTGATGTGTGGGGATGGAAAAAGATATTCCATGCAAATGGAAATGAAAAGAAATCAAAAGAAAGCTGGAGTAGCAATTCTCATATCAGACAAAATAGACTTTAAAATAAAGACTATTAGAAGAGACAAAGAAGGACACTACATAATGATCAAGGGATCGATCCAAGAAGAAGATATAACAATTGTAAATATTTGCACACCCAGCATAAGAGCACCTCAATACATAAGGCAAATACTAACAGCCATAAAAGGGGAAATTGACAGTAACACACTCATAGTAGGGGACTTTAACACCCCACTTTCACCAATGGACAGATCATCCAAAATGAAAATAAAAAAGGAAACACAAGCTTTAAATGATACATTAAACAAGATAGACTTAATTGATATTTATAGGACATTCCATCCAAAAACAACAGAATACCCATTTTTCTCAAGTGCTCATGGAACGTTCTCCAGGATAGATCATATCTTGGGTCACAAATCAAGCCTTGGTAAATTTAAGAAAATTGAAATCGTATCAAGTATCTTTTCCGACAACAACGCTATGAGACTAGATATCAATTACAGGAAAAGATCTGTAAAAAATACAAACACATGAAGGCTCAACAATACACTACTTAATAATGAAGTGATCACTGAACAAATCAAAGAGGAAATCAAAAAATACCTAGAAACAAATGACATTGAAGACACGATGACCCAAAACCTATGGGATGCAGCAAAAGCTGTTCTAAGAGGGAAGTTTATACCAATATAATCCTAAATCAAGAAACAGGAAACATCTCAAATAAACCTAACCTTGCACCTACAGCAATCAGAGAAAGAAGAACAAAAAAACCCCAAAGTTAGCAGAAGGAAAGAAATCATACAAATCAGATCAGAAATAAATGAAAAAAGAAATGAAGGAAATGATAGCTAAGATCAATAAAACTAAAAGCTGGTTATTTGAGAAGATAAACAAAATTGATAAACCATTAGCCAGACTCATGAAGGAAAATGGGAGAAGACTCAAATCAATAGAATTAGAAATGAAAAAGGAGAAGTAACAACTGACACTGCAGAAATACAAAGGATCATGAGAGATTACTACCAGCAACTCTATGCTAATAAAATGGACAACCTGGAAGAAATGGACAAATTGTTAGAAATACACAACCTGCCGAAACCGAGCCAGGAAGAAATAGAAAATATGAACAGACCAGTCACAAGCACTGAAATTGAAATTGTGATTAAAAATCTACCAACAAACAAAAGCCCAGGACCAGATGGCTTCACAGGTGAATTCTATCAAACATTTAGAGAAGAGCTAACACCTATCCTTCTCAAACTCTTCCAAAATATAGCAGAGGGAGGAATACTGCCAAACTCATTCTTTGAGGCCACCATCACCCTGATACCAAAACCAGACAATGATGTCACAAAGAAAGAAAACTACAGGCCAATATCACTGATGAATATAGATGCAAAAATCCTCAACAAAATACTAGCAAATAGAATTCAACAGCACATAAAAAGGATCATACTCCATGATCAAGTGGGGTTTATTCCAGGAATGCAAGGATTCTTCAATATGTGCAAATCAATAAATGTGATACACCATATTAACAAGCTGATGGAGAAAAACCATATGATCATCTCAGTAGATGCAGGGAAAGCTTTCGACAAAATTCAACACACATTCATGATAAAAACCTTGCAGAAATTAGGCATAGAGGGAACTTTCCTCAACGTAATAAAGGCCATATATGACAAACCCACAGCCAACATCATCCTCAGTGGTGAAAAATTGAAACCATTTCCACTAGGATCAGGAACAAGACAACATTGCCCACTCTCACCATTATTATTCAACAGAGTTTTGAAAGTTTTATCCACAGCAATCAGAGAAGAAAAAGAAATAAACGGAATCCAAATCAGAAAAGAAGTAAAGCTGTCACTGTTTGCAGATGACATGATACTATACATAGAGAATCCTAAAGATGCTACCAGAAAACTACTAGAGCTAATCAATGAATTTGGTAAAGTACCAGGATACAACATTAATGCACAGAAATCTCTTGCATTCCTCTACACTAATGAAAAATCTGAAAGTTAAATCAAGGAAACACTCCCATTTACCATTGCAACAAAAAGAATAAAATATCTAGGAATAAACCTACCTAAGGAGACAAAAGACCTGTATGCAGAAAATTATAAGACACTGATGAAAGAAATTAAAGATGATACAAATAGATGGAGAGATATACCATGTTCTTGGATTGGAAAAATCAACATTGTGAAAATGACTCTACTATCCAAAGCAATCTACAGATTCAATGCAATCCCTATCAAACTACCACTGGCATTTTTCACAGATGTAGAACAAAAACTTTCACAATTTGTATGGAAGCACAAAAGACCCCGAATAGCCAAAGCAATCTTGAGAACGAAAAATGGAGCTGGAGGAATCAGGCTCCCTGATGTCAGACTATACTACAGTGCTACAGTAATCAAGATAGTATGGTACTGGCACTAAAACAGAAATATAGATCAATGGAACAGGATAGAAAGCCCAGAGATAAACCCACGCACATATGGTCACCTTATCTTTGATAAAGGAGGCAAGAATATACAGTGGAGAAAAGAGAGCCTCTTCAATAAGTGGTGCTGGGAAAGCTGGACAGGTACATGTAAAAGTATGAAATTGGAACACTCCCTGACCCCATACGGAAAAATAAACTCAAAATGGATTAAAGACCTAAATTAAGACCAGACACTATCAAACTCTTAGAGGAAAACAGGCAGAACACTCTATGACATAAATCACACCAAGATCCTTTTTGACCCACCTCCTGGAGAAATAGAAATAAAAACAAAACTAAACAAATGGGACCTAATGAAATTTAAGAGCTTTTGCACAGCAAAGGAAACCATAAAGAAGACCAAAAGACAACCCTCAGAATGGGAGAAAATATTTGCTAATGAAGCAACTGACAAAGGATTAATCTCCAAAATTACAAGCAGCTCATGCAGCTCAATAGCAAAAAATTGAACAACCCAATCCAAAAATGGGCAGAAGACCTAAATAGACATTTCTCCAAAGAAGATATTCAGATTGCCAGCAAAGACATGAAAGAATGCTCAATGTCATTAATCATTAGAGAAATGCAAATCAAAACTACAATGAGATATCATCTCACACCAGTCAGAATGGCCATCATCAAAAAATCTAGAAATAGTAAATGCTGGAGAGGGTGTGGAGAAAAGGGAACACTCTTGCACTGTTGGTGGCAATGTAAATTGATACAGCCACTATGGAGAACAGTATGGAGGTTCCTTAAAAAACTACACATAGAACTACCATACGACCCAGCAATCCCACTACTGGGCATATACCCTGAGAAAACCATAATTCAAAAAGTCATGTACCAAAATGTTCATTGCAGCTCTATTTTCAATAGCCCGGAGATGGAAACAACCTAAGTGTCCATCATCAGATGAATGGATAAAGAAGATGTGGCACATATATACAATGGAATATTACTCAGCCATAAAAAGAATCGAAATTGAGTTATTTGTAGTGAGGTGGATGGACCTAGAGTCTCTCATACAGAGTGAAGTAAGTCAGAAAGAGAAAAACAAATACAGTATGCTAACACATATATATGGAACCTAAGAAAAAAATTGTCATGAAGAACATAGGGGTAAGACAGGAATAAAGACACAGACCTACTAGAGAATGGACTTGAGGATATGGGGAGGTGGAAGGTAAGCTGTGACAAAGTGAGAGAGTGGCATGGACATATATACACTACCAAACGTAAAATAGATAGCTAGTGGGAAGCAGCCGCATAGCACAGGGAGATCAGCTTGGTGTTTTTTGACCACCTAGAGGGGTGGGATAGGGAGGGTGGGAGGGAGGGAGAGGCAAGAGGGAGGGGATATGGAGATATATGTATATGTGTAACTGATTCAGTTTGTTATAAAGCAGAAACTAACACACCATTGTAAAGCAATTATACTCCAATAAAGATGTTAAAAAAACAAAACAAAACAAAGCAAAAACCTGAATGCTGAATATGACCATTCCAATGTTCAAGGCAAAGGAAACAGACACACGTTCACTTAGAAACTCTTAACAGGTGTCTCCCAGATCCTGTTGGCGTTTCCCTTCATCAGGATCCTCCCTTGTTTCTCTCTCTCTTCAAAGACACATAAATATTTCTTAATTGCTGTACAGTGCCAATCAGTTTTCTCTTTAAAAAACCTGAGCTCATTTCTAAAAGTTTGTTTTGCCCATAGAACCCACCCTTCTCAGCCTTCACCTGAACATCTACAGGGCATGATAATCAATGCAGCTATTTTTCCCAAACTGTGAATTATTTGATCTGGGATTACACCATAAATAGAATACCTCTATGTGTGAGTGTTCACTGTGTGTGGTGTGTGTGTGTGTTCACGCTTGTGCATGCCCTGTGAAGGGAGAGGCATTGATCCATGCTCTCTCTCAATGTGGTGTAAAGTCAACCCTTTAATTTTTCCTATTGTCTTCAATCTTTATTTCCGGTCTCCTAAGATAACACTTGGACAAAACACACACACACATATTCATGTATACAACTGAGGGTAAACAATAATTTTCAGAGTAAGTACAGTGTAATTGGAATTATTTGACAGTGGTGGAAGAGACTTTTTCTTTTTCCTAAAGGCACAATTATTTATCTGGATTGTCCCCACCCAAATTAAGATAGATTGTATTAATATATTATTATACAGAACTGTTTTAATTACACTTTTTCTTTCTTCTTAAGCTTCTTTTTCCATAGTCCTCACTGGGCTTTAACTACATTTAAAAGGGGCCACTTATACCATTCCTCTCTGTCAAATAGTAGCAACTCTCCTTTGACTTTATAAGCATGTCTTGGCAGGAAATTGGTGGCCCACTCATATGGGGTAACTGGGGAAAATTCAATGAAGGAAGTGTTTACAAAGGAGTGGATGAGGTTAATGTAAACTGACAGTACCTTGCTAGGCAAAGTTGGGAGCCTGAAAGTTGATACAGGTAGGAGCAGTTAGAAGAACTCAGAAAGTAGCTGCAGGAGAGCACCACTCCTTAGGAACTGTGGCTTTGTGAGTTGATTCAGAGGATAAGATCTGGAGGAATAAATACCCTGATATCTCTCTCTCTCTCTCTCTTTCTCTCTGTCTCTTTCTCTGTCTCTGTCTCTCTCTCTCTCTTTCTCCTTCTCCCTCCTTTTATCAACTTTTTTTCCTTCCACTATGTGCCCCAAATCACTTAGGGCCAAAGCCAACCAGAAGCCAATGCACAAGGTGGCCACTAATACATACCTTCTATAGTCAGATCTCTTGGTACAAAGCAAGTTAAAGAAGAGCCAAAAAACTGAAGTAAATGGAAAAGACCCCATGCATCTCCTTAACTCAGTTCAGGATCATGAAATATACAAGTGTGATGGTCTCCCCTTTTCATAATCTCTTAAAGTGGTAGAAATGAATTTTAAAAGCCCCAGTTCCTTTTCGAAAACAAAAGGAGAGGACCACCAGTGGGTGAGAGATCTAAACTCATTTATGAAAGATTCAGTGGACAAAGACTGAAGAGCAGAGAAACTGGCGATGCAGCACGGGAAGCCAGGACCTAACTTAGCAGGAAGTGGGTGGCAATAGACGAGGAAGCTCGTCTACCCAGGAAGACTCTTTAGAACCCTGCTGACTGATCTGATGGAGGACGGGAATGAGGAGTGGGATGGAAAAAAATACAGGTTATTTAAAGCCTTTAAATAACTGGGAGAGGCATAAAAATAGCGATACAATTATAAAAAATTGAAAGATGGTGCAGAGTAAATACTCATCAGTTATAGCAGAAAATCAATAGATGTCTAAAGTTAATAAAACGAGAAGCGATGACATGAACATATTATTTATAGATTTGGAGGTAACCACAGAAGAACTAAATACAGAAAGAGTTCAGAGTGTTCTGGGAGGAGGAGGACAGGGAATGGGTTATAGGTCAGTTGCTTCTCACTATAGTAAGTCTTTTTGTGCTACAATTTTTTAGAAACCATGTGAATATATAATATTAATAAAAGCTCCTTTTTTGTCCTTTTGTTTTGCTCCACTTAGTGTACTGGCTTTCTAGAAATTTTCTTCTTTATATGGTTATGTCCATTATCTGTCTTTTTTTTTTTTTTGGTATAAGTCTCCTAGGTTCTTTTTTTTATTAATTTATTTTAATTTATTTTTGGCTGCGTTGGGTCTTTGTTGCTGTGTGCGGGCTTTCTCTATCTGTGGCGAGCAGGGGCTACTCTTCATTGTGGTGCATGGGCTTCTCATTGCGGTGGCTTCTCTTGTTGTGGAGCACAGGCTCTAGGCACACGGGCTTCAGTAGTTGTGGCTCACGGGTTTAGTTGCTGCTTGGCATGTGGGATCTTCCCAGACCAGGGATTGAACCTGTGTCCCCTAGGTGGATTCTTAACCACTGTGCCACCAGGGAAGTCCCCATTATCTGTCTTAAACCTAAAATTTTTTTCAGTTTTCTCCTATGCTTCCCCTTCTCTCCATTCTTTATAACCCTCTCTGTGATTCTCCCCCAGCCCCTAGAAGCACTGGCCCACAAGCCTTACACACACACACACACACACACACACACACACACACATCTTCCTCCTGAATGCAATTATGTGTCTTTCTCTGTAAAGTCCATGCACCCTCATATCTTAGTGCCTTTTCTCAAACTGTTCCCTTGACCTGAAATGGCTTCAGGCTTTAAAATTTTTTTTTCTTTTTTTAATTGAAATATGGTTGTGTTAATTTCTGCTGTACAGCAAAGTGATTTGGTTGTACATATATATACATTCTTTTTTTTTAATATATTCTTTTCCATTACGGTTTATCACAGAATGTTGAATATAGTTCCCTATGCTATATAGTAGGGCCTTGTTTATCCATTCTATATACAAGAGCTTACATCTGTTAATCCCAAACTCCCAATCCTTCCCTCCCCCCAGTCCCCCTTTAGTAACCACAAATCTCTTCTCTATGTCTGTGAGTCTGTTTCTGTTTCATAAAAGTTCATTTGTGTCATATTTTATATTCCACATAAAGTGATATCATTCGGTATTTGTCTTTCTCTTTCTGAAAAAAATTTTTTTTTCTACTTAGCCCTCAAGTGCCAGAATAAAATCTGCCTTCTCCAAGGAGCTGCCTTAGATTTCCAGAGTTAAAAATGATTACATTTTCTTCTATACTGTCCTGACACTGTACCACTGTCTGAAGCTTTTTACTCTACAGCGTCTCATAACTAGTTGCGTACCTATCTGCCCCCCTCTTCTTTCTGTTTAATTGTAAGTTCAAGAATTTGTATCTGCGTATCAAGTGCAATATCTTACACATGGTAATTAAAATAGCTGCTAAGCAGCATCATTGATTTTGGTAGTTGCTGTTGACTAGAAGGCATCTAAAGATTATGAAATGAATGCCCTCCCATGTTAAAGTGAACATCAGCTGTCTTTTTATCGAGGCGCCTGTTACCACTTCTGCAGCTCAGCAGAATCACCAGCAAGACATATGTCTATGTTTCGTTCTGTCATAATTTTAGTGCCTCTTCTCTAAATTCCAGTTATACCCATATTATCTCAGGTTATGAGGAATAAGAAATCAAATAAACTAATACCTATAAATAAATATGCTACTAATGTATTAATTTTAATAAGGGTATTTGCAGAGTAAAAAGTAGCCTAAAGAAGGAAGTGTCCCCCCTGAGGGAGTGAATTACTAATAGTAAAATATTATCCCCCTGAGCTGTTGTTTTGAGATTAAAGAGCATTTCTGGAGTTTCTCAGATTATGCCATAGAACTTTTATGCCAAACGTAATATAGATTCTGATTAATTTAAAATATATTAAGACAGTGGGAAACAGTCTTCACATATTAGAACATATAGATTTGAAATTACAATTATTAAGTGTGACGTGTCTTCCTCATAGAAGTAAGATTGTGTATTAATCCCTGGTCTTTGCTTGTTATTCTCATTTCCCAAGTAGTCTTTCCACAGGTTCTTATTTCTTCTCTTTTTTTTTTTTCTTTTTTCAATTGCTCCCTAACCCTGGACTTTTTTCTGCATCCACATAAAAGGGCACTATAATTTTATTTTTTCTTTACTTCAGGAAATGCCACAATAAAACAGTCTCGATACAGGATTATCATCCAAGAAGCAGCCAACGGAGGCCAAGAATGCCCAGATACCTTATTTGAAGAGCGAGAGTGTGAAGATGTGTCATTGTGCCCCATATATCGGTAATTAATTACCCTTTTAAATAATCATTAGACCTTAGAATAAGTCATGACCTATTTCCTTTCATATAATATATGGTTATTATATGAAATACTTGTAGTGAGAAATACAAAGAGGTAGTAGCATTGTTTATCTTCAGATATCTCACTGTTTTCCCCTCTTATCTAGAATAGATTTTGAAAGAGTAAAGAATATGAAAGTCTAATTAACAGGGGAAAAAAAGAAACAATCATGTTTTGATTGTAGCTGAGCTGCTGGAGCTCCGCCACCCAGGCAGTCAATTTTCAGGATCCGGATCCGGAGAGATTCAGGAGGTCCTTACTTGCAAACACACACACACTCACAACTTACCTCATTCTATTGTTCTCATCCTAAAGCCTTTAATCAAGAAATAAGAACAAATGTATACTTCTATAATAATTGTGTATTTTAGTTCAAAAATGGTTGTGGTTTGCAATTTTTGTCATATACACATTTTAAGAAATCTTAGAAAAAAGTTTAACCTATGGAGATATTTTTGTTTTTAGAAGAAGAAAATGATATATTACCTATATGTGCCCCTTTGGCAAGTTGGTGATTACTATTTATAAAAACAATACCTGAGGTTTGTGTGTTTAGTCATAAACTTCCATTCTTTTAACATTGGATTGAAACACTGCTTTAAAGTACTTCTGGATTAAATTCAATCACTGTTGAGTTTTACTTATTTGTGAAAACAAGACCATGGTCTTAAAAATTGCGCTGTTATCAGCACACTTAAAAATGCCTTTAGAGGGCTTCCCTGGTGGTGCAGTGGTTGCGAGTCCACCTGCCAATGCAGGGGACACCGGTTCGTGCCCTGGTCCGGGAAGATCCCACATGCAGCGGAGCGACTGGGCCCGTGAGCCGTGGCCGCTGAGCCTGCGCGTCCGGAGCCTGTGCTCCGCAACAGGAGAGACCACAACAGTGAGAGGCCCGCGTACTGCAAAAAAAAAAAAATGCCTTTAGCAAACATGTCTAGTGTTTCTCTTGATTATTCAAGAAACTGTATCTTAAAGCTATGGGATTCAAGGGCTAATCTACTCAGAAAAATAGGTTTTGTTTTTGTTTTGGCCATGCGGCTTGCGGGATCCTAGTTCCCAGACCAGGGATTGAACCTGGGCCCTCGGCAGTGAGACTGCAGAGTCCTAACCACTGGACCACCAGGGAATTCCCCTTGTTTCGTTTTTTAAGAAGACCTCCCGCTTGTTAAAGCTTAGAGTGTCATTGAAGAAGTCCAAATTATGATCAACTGCATCATCCTTTCCTCCCATTGTTTCTATCCGATGACCAGTTTGGGGAGGATGTGAATAAACACTGGAACAAGCCCAGACTACCAATTTTTGCTCATTATCCACAGGGCCATTGTGGGAACACCGTCAATATCCCTCCTTTTGTACCACGTATAAATATGGAGACTTCTGAGCTCAGCAAGAAGAGCTCTCAGGGAAGGTAGCCAATTGAAAAAATTAGCCAAATCAAATATTTTTAGACATTTTATGAACCCAGTGCTATTATAATCAGAGAAAATCCTGGAAACTGTTAGTGGGCTCTCCTTCCTATTGTCCGCTCTCTTTACTCTCGTGTTGCACTTCAATTTAGTCACTCATATTTGAACTAGTTTCCATCAGTGACCTCCTGCCATTTTCCCCAGAAATCAGTTCCACTGTACATGGATGGGATGATTGTATCATGTCTCCTGATGCGTCGTTTAACATGTGTCCAAGTTACCAGCGTGAGTCTATGCCCTTAGTCAAACATCCTTGAATTTTGCATAATATGTTTCCAATTTAGATTTTGCTTTCCCCTCATTGGTTTGTTAGGGAGGCAAGTTAATGTAGACCTTTATCATTTTCTTCTGATTCTTCTTTTTCTAATTCCATTAAGGTGAGACATTCTCATGTTTACCAAATTAAAACAGAATCAAAATGCCTATAGAAATTTTTCTGTAAGTTTGAGCATTTCCCACCATGTTAAGTTAGTAAGTGTTGGAGAGGGGAAATTTCCCCCTCTACGCTTCTTGAGTTCTTGTGGCTGGCCTAATAATACAATTGACATGAGACAGATTAGCAGGAGAAAATGAAACAAATTTTAATTCATATGCATGGAGGTCCCATAGAAATTGTACCTTAGAAGTGGCCAAAGCAGGCAACTTTTATACTTTTTAGACAGAGCAACAATAAATCTGTGAAGAATTGACAGGATGAAGAAACGTAGGTTTTGGGTGCTCAATCTTGACATGAAAGAGTTTGGGCTTGGGGTAGTAAGTTTAAATAGTAACAAGGTTTGTTTATATAGCCCCGAATACCCTATCTCTGGGATAAGGGTGTCCTTCTACCTTCAGATGTAGGGAGGGCACCTTTCACAGGAGAGATCTATTTCCTGCTTTCAGGGAGATGGAAGGGCAGGTCAGAGTGTCCTTCTTACATTAACCATTTTTAAAGTAACTTTAATTCAAAATAATCTATGCAATTGAGGCACATTTTGGAGTGGCTGATATAAGCAAAAGGGAAGACAGCATGGGCGATGTGCCCCTGAATAGAATTGGCAGTAGGGTGTCCCCAGGAGTCTGTGGCTGAACATTGAGGGCTTTAGGACTGACAGCTGGCCTGCCCTGACGAGTGCGATCTCAGACATGTCACTTAACATCTCTGAGCCCAGGCTTATCCTTCTAAAACTAAGAGTCTAGCAAGAGAGTCCTGGACATGTCTTCCTTTTATTTAGCATGCTTAAGCTAGATTGTATTCCTTGGTCTCACTTTAGAAAGTCTTTTGTGAACTTGAGGGATCTGAGTGAATGACATGTCCTAGTTGAAAAGCTAAATTAAACCCCCTACCATTTCAGTTTCTGTGTTTTGGAACTATGCTTAATGCGTCTATGCATCTACAAAGTAAATTTCTACTACTTAAAAGTAATAGGTGATTTCTTTAAATGTGACAGGTTTTTCTATTTACCTGTTTCCTGATTTCTCCCTAGCGCTTCGGTTATTCTCATTATGGAGGCCACTTGAATGAGTTCAATGATGTGTATTTTTTACTTTTATATTTTAATGTACTTTGCTTGATTCTGCAAGATGGTCTGTTATCTATCCCTTAACACCACCACTGCCTCACTTACCTCCAGTTGTTCAAGACACCTGAGACTCACCTAGTCTAGATGGGGGAGAGGTGGTGGTGAGTGCAGAGATTAAAGCCGGGCTATGTTAAGTGATCTCCACGCGCTGTATGAATCTATGTTCACATGAGTAAGAGAATCCTTTGAAGTGACTTTTCCTGAGCAAAGAAAGTTTGCTCGATGTTCTGATATACATTATTTTTTTCTTTTGCTGAGACTTCTTTTTTATTGTGGTAAAATCACATAACATAAAACTTACCATCTGAAACTTTTTTTTTTTTGCTAAATTCACTTTTTTTTAATTGAAGTATAGTTGATTTACAATGTTTTGCTAATCCATAATGGAAAAGAATATTAAAAAAAGAATGTGTATATGTGTAAAACTGAGTCACTTTGCTGTACAGCAGAGATTGCCATCTTAAACATTTTTAAGTATACAATGTAGTAGCGTTAATTGCATGCATGTTGATGTGCAACAGATCTCTGAATTGTTTCATCTTGCAAAACTGGTCAGTAATATTTTTTTTTATTTTTATTTTTTTTAATTTTTTTTTTAATTTTGTTTTATTTTATTTTTTTGCTTTATAACAAATTTAATCAGTTATACATATACATATGTTTCCATATCCCCTCCCTTTTGCGTCTCCCTCCCACCCTCCCTATCCCACCCCTCCAGGCAGTCACAAAGTATCGAGCTGATCTCCCTGTGCTATGCGGCTGCTTCCCACTAGCTATCTACCTCACGTTTGGTAGTGTATATATGTCCATGCCGCTCTTTCACTTTGTCACAGCTTACCCTTCCCCCTCCCCATATCCTCAAGTCCATTCTCTAGTAGGTCTGTGTCTTTATTCCTGTCTTACCCCTATGTTCTTCATGACATTTTTTTTTCTTAAATTCCATATATATGTGTCAGCATACAGTATTTGTCTTTCTCTTTCTGACTTACTTCACTCTGTATGACAGACTCTAGGTCTATCCACCTCATTACAAATAGCTCAATTTCATTTCTTTTTATGGCTGAGTAATATTCCATTGTATATATGTGCCACATCTTCTTTATCCATTCATCCGATGATGGACACTTAGGTTGTTTCCATCTCCGGGCTATTGTAAATAGGGCTGCTATGAACATTTTGGTACATGTCTCTTTTTGAATTATGGTTTCCTCAGGGTATATGCCCAGTAGTGGGATTGCTGGGTCATATGGTAGTTCTATTTGTAGTTTTTTAAGGAACCTCCATACCGTTCTCCATAGCGGCTGTACCAATTCACATTCCCACCAGCAGTGCAAGAGTGTTCCCTTTTTTCCACACCCTCTCCAGCATTTATTGTTTCTAGATTTTTTGATGATGGCCATTCTGACTGGTGTGAGATGATATCTCATGGTAGTTTTGATTTGCATTTCTCTAATGAGTAAAGATGTTGAGCATCCTTTCATGTGTTTGTTGGCAGTCTGTATATCTTCTGTGGAGAAATGTCTATTTAGGTCTTCTGCCCATTTTTGGATTGGGTTGTTTGTTTTTTTGTTATTGAGCTGCATGAGCTGCTTATAAATTTTGGAGATTAATCCTTTGTCAGTTGCTTCATTTGCAAATATTTTCTCCCATTCTGAGGGTTGTCTTTTGGTCTTGTTTATAGTTTCCTTTGCTGTGCAAAAGCTTTGAAGTTTCATTAGGTCCCATGTGTTTATTTTTGTCTTTATTTCCATTTCTCTAGGAGGTGGGTCAAAAAGGATCTTGCTGTGATTTATGTCATAGAGTGTTCTGCCTATGTTTTCCTCTAAGAGTTTGATAGTGTCTGGCCTTACATTTAGGTCTTTAATCCATTTTGAGCTTATTTTTGTGTATGGTGTTAGGGAGTGATCTAATCTCATACTTTTACATGTCCCTATCCAGTTTTCCCAGCACCACTTATTGAAGAGACTGTCCTTTCTCCACTGTACATTCCTGCCTCCTTTATCAAAGATAAGGTGACCATATGTCCGTGGGTTTAACTCTGGGCTTTCTATCCTGTTCCACTGATCTATCTTTCTGTTTTTGTGCCAGTACCATACTGTCTTGATTACTCTAGCTTTGTAGTATAGTCTGAAGTCAGGGAGCCTGATACCTCCAGCTCCATTTTTCGTTCTCAAGATTGCTTTGGCTATTCGGGGTCTTTTGTGTTTCCATACAAATTGTGAAATTTTTTGTTCTAGTTCTGTGAAAAATGCCAGTGGTAGTTTGATAGGGATTGCATTGAACCTGTAGATTGCTTTGGGTAGTAGAGTCATTTTCACAATGTTGATTCTTCCAATCCAAGAACATGGTACATCTCTCCATCTATTTGTATCATCTTTAATTTCTTTCATCAGTGTCTTATAATTTTCTGCATACAGGTCTTTTGTCTCCTTAGGTAGGTTTATTCCTAGATATTTTATTCTTTTTGTTGCAATGGTAAATGGGAGTGTTTCCTTGATTTCACTTTCAGATTTTTCATCATCAGTATATAGGAATGCCAGAGATTTCTGTGCATTAATTTTGTATCCTGCAACTTTACCAAATTCATTGATTAACTCTAGTAGTTTTCTGGTAGCATCTTTAGGATTCTCTATGTATAGTATCATGTCATCTGCAAATAGTGACAGCTTTACTTCTTCTTTTCCAATTTGGATTCCTTTTATTTCCTTTTCTTCTCTGATTGCTGTGGCTAAAACTTCCAAAACTAGGTTGAATAAGAGTGGTGAGAGTGGGCAACCTTGTCTTGTTCCTGATCTTAGTGGAAATGGTTTCAGTTTTTCACCATTGAGGACGATGCTGGCTGTGGGTTTGTCATATATGGCCTTTATTATGTTGAGGAAAGTTCCCTCTATGCCTACTTTCTGCAGGGTTTTTATCATAAATGGGTGTTGAATTTTGTCGAAAGCTTTCTCTGTATCTATTGAGATGATCATATGGTTTTTCTCCTTCAATTTGTTAATATGGTGTATCACGTTGATTGATTTGCGTATATTGAAGAATCCTTGCATTCCTGGAATAAACCCCACTTGATCATGGTGTATGATCCTTTTAATGTGCTGTTGGATTCTGTTTGCTAGTATTTTGTTGAGGATTTTTGCATCTATGTTCATCAGTGATATTGGCCTGTAGTTTTCTTTCTTTGTGACATCCTTGTCTGGTTTTGGTATCAAGGTGATGGTGGCCTCGTAGAATGAATTTGGGAGTGTTCCTCCCTCTGCTATACTTTGGAAGAGTTTCAGAAGGATGGGTGTTAGCTCTTCTCTAAATGCTTGATAGAATTCGCCTGTGAAGCCATCTGGTCCTGGGCTTTTGTTTGTTGGAAGATTTTTTATCACAGTTTCAATTTCAGTGCTTGTGATTGGTCTGTTCATATTTTCTATTTCTTCCTGATTCAGTCTTGGCAGGTTGTGCATTTCTAAGAATTTGTCCATTTCTTCCAGGTTGTCCATTTTATTGGCATAGAGTTGCTTATAGTAATCTCTTATGATCTTTTGTATTTCTGCAGTGTCAGTTGTTACTTCTCCTTTTTCATTTCTAATTCTATTGATTTGAGTCTTCTCCCTTTTTTTCTTGATGAGTCTGGCTAATGGTTTATCAATTTTGTTTATCTTCTCAAAGAACCAGCTTTTAGTTTTATTGATCTTTGCTATCGTTTCCTTCATTTCTTTTTCATTTATTTCTGATCTGATTTTTATGATTTCTTTCCTTCTGCTAACTTTGGGATGTTTTTGTTCTTCTTTCTCTAATTGCTTTAGGTGCAAGGTTAGGTTGTTTATTCGAGATGTTTCCTGTTTCTTAAGGTGGGATTGTATTGCTATAAACTTCCCTCTTAGAACTGCTTTTGCTGCATCCCATAGGTTTTGGGTCGTCGTGTCTCCATTGTCATTTGTTTCTAGGTATTTTTTCATTTCCTCTTTGATTTCTTCAGTGATCACTTCGTTATTAAGTAGTGTATTGTTTAGCCTCCATGTGTTTGTATTTTTTACAGCTCTTTTCCTGTAATTGATATCTAGTCTCATAGCATTGTGGTCGGAAAAGATACTTGAAACAATTTCAATTTTCTTAAATTTACCAAGGCTTGATTTGTGACCCAAGATATGATCTATCCTGGAGAATGTTCCATGAGCACTTGAGAAAAATGTGTATTCTGTTGTTTTTGGATGGAATGTCCTATAAATATCAATTAAGTCCATCTTGTTTAATGTATCATTTAAAGCTTGTGTTTCCTTATTTATTTTCATTTTGGATGATCTGTCCATTGGTGAAAGTGGGGTGTTAAAGTCCCCTACTATGAGTGTGTTACTGTCGATTTCTCCTTTTATGGCTGTTAGTATTTTCCTTATGTATTGAGGTGCTCCTATGTTGGGTGCATAAATATTTACAATTGTTATATCTTCTTCTTGGATCGATCCCTTGATCATTATGTAGTGTCCTTCTTTATCTCTTCTAGTAGTCTTTATTTTAAAGTCTATTTTGTCTGATATGAGAATTGCTACTCCAGCTTTCTTTTGGTTTCCATTTGCATGGAATATCTTTTTCCATCCCCTTACTTTCAGTCTGTATGTGTCTCTAGGTCTGAAGTGGGTCTCTTGTAGACAGCATATATATGGGTCTTGTTTTTGTATCCATTCAGCCACTCTGTGTCTTTTGGTGGGAGCATTTAGTCCATTTACATTTAAGGTAATTATCGATATGTATGTTCCTATTCCCATTTTCTTAATTGTTTTGAGTTCGTTATTGTAGGTCTTTTCCTTCTGTTGTGTTTCTTGCCTAGAGAAGTTCCTTTAGCATTTGTTGTAAAGCTGGTTTGGTGGTGCTGGACTCTCTCAGCTTTTGCTTGTCTGTAAACGTTTTAATTTCTCCATCAAATCTGAATGAGATCCTTGCTGGGTAGAGTAATCTTGGTTGCAGGTTTTTCTCCTTCATCACTTTAATTATGTCCTGCCACTCCCTTCTGGCTTGTAGAGTTTCTGCTGAGAGATCAGCTGTTATCCTGATGGGGATTCCCTTGTGTGTTATTTGTTGTTTTTGCCTTGCTGCTTTTAATATGATTTCTTTGTGTTTAATTTTTGACAGTTTGATTAATATGTGTCTTGGCGTATTTCTCCTTGGATTTATTCTGTATGGGACTCTCTGTGCCTCCTGGACTTGATTAACTATTTCCTTTCCCATATTAGGGAAGTTTTCAACTATAATCTCTTCAAATATTTTCTCAGTCCCTTTCTTTTTCTCTTCTTCTTCTGGAACCCCTATAATTCGAATGTTGGTGCGTTTAATGTTGTCCCAGAGGTCTCTGAGACTGTCCTCTGTTCTTTTCATTCTTTTTTCTTTATTTTGCTCTGCAGCAGTTATTTCCACTATTTTATCTTCCACCTCACTTATCCGTTCTTCTGCCTCAGTTATTCTGCTATTGATCCCGTCTAGAGTATTTTTTATTTCATGTATTGTGTTTTTAATCGATGCTTGATTCATCTTTAGTTCTTCTAGGTCCTTGTTAACTGTTTCTTGCATTTTGTCTATTCTATTTCCAAGATTTTGGATCTGGGAAATAGAATCTTGGATCATCTTTACCATCATTATTCTGAATTCTTTTTCAGGTAGAGTGCCTATTACCTCTTCATTTGTTAGGTCTGGTGGGTTTTTATCTTGCTCCTTCTCCTGCTGTGTGTTTTTCTGTCTTCTCATTTTGCTTATGTTACTGTGTTTGGGGTCTCCTTTTTGCAGGCTGCAGGTTCGTAGTTCCTGTTGTTTTTGGTGTCTGTCCCCAGTGGCTAAGGTTGGTTTAGTGGGATGTGTAGGCTTCCTGGTAGAGGGGACTAGTGCCTGTGTTCTGGTGGATGAGGCTGGATCTTGTCTTTCTGGTGGGCAGGTCCACGTCTGGTGGTGTGTTTTGGGGTGTCTGTGGACTTTTTATGATTTTAGGCCACCTCTCTGCTAATGGGTGGCGTTGTGTTCCTGTCTTGCTAGTTGTTTGGCTTAGGGTGTCCAGCACTGTAGCTTGCTGGTCGTTGAGTGAAGCTGGGTGCTGGTGTTGAGATGGAGATCTCTGGAAGATTTTCGCCGTTTGATATTATGTGGAGCTGGGAGGTCTCTTGTGGACCAGTGTCCTGAAGTTGGCTCTCCCACCTCAGAGGCACAGCACTGACTCCGGGCTCCTCAATTTGGGATGATGTGTTGTCTATTCATGTATTCCACAGATGCAGGGTACATCAAGTTGATTGTGGAGCTTTAATCCGCTGCTTCTGAGGCTGCTGGGAGAGGTTTCCCTTTCTCTTCTTTGTTCTCACAGCTCCTGGGTCTCAGCTTTGGATTTGGCCCCGCCTCTGCGTGTAGGTCGCCGGAGGGCGTCTGTTCTTCGCTCAGACAGGACAGGGTTAAAGGAGCAGCCTCTTCGGGGACTCTGGCTCACTCAGGCCGGGAGGGAGGGAGGGGCACGGAGTGCGGGGCGGGCCTGCAGCGGCAGAGGTCGGCGTGACGTTGCACCAGCCCGAGGCGCGCCGTGCGTTCTCCCAGGGAAGCCGCCCCTGGATCCCGGGACCCCGGCAGTGGCGGGCTGCACAGGCTCCTGGAAGGGCGGTGTGGGCAGTGACCTGCGCTCGCACACAGGCTTCTTGGCGGCGGCAGCAGCAGCCCCAGCGTCCCACGCCTGTCACTGGGCTCCGCGCTTTCAGTCGCGACTCGCGCCCGTCTGTGGAGCCCCTTTAAGCAGCGCTCTTAATCCCCTCTCCTCGCGCACCAGGAAACCAAGAGGGAAGAAAAAGTCTCTTGCCTTTTCGGCAGCTCCAGAGTTTTCCCGGACTCCCTCCCGGCTAGCTGTGGCACATTAGCCCCCTTCAGGCTGAGTTCTCGCCGCCTGCCCCAGTCCTCTCCCTGCGCTCTGACCGGAGCCCGCGCCTCAGCTCCCAGTGCCGACTGCCCCGGCGGGCGAGCAGACAAGCCTCTCGGGCTGGTGAGTGCCGCTCGGCACCGATCCTCTGTGTAGGGATCTCTCCGCTTTGCCCTACCCAGGTATGTGGGGAGTTTCTTGCCTTTTGGGAGGTCTGGGGTCTTCTGCCAGCGTTCAG
Organism: Mesoplodon mirus; assembly: GCF_964341445.2. Taxonomy (NCBI): domain Eukaryota; kingdom Metazoa; phylum Chordata; class Mammalia; order Artiodactyla; family Ziphiidae; genus Mesoplodon; species Mesoplodon mirus. The sequence continues at coordinate 54,908,594 of NC_138984.1, forward strand.
TAGGTGTTCTGTAGGAGTTGTTCCACGTGTAGCTGTATTTCTGGTGTATCCGTGGGGAGGAAGGTGATCTCCGCGTCTTACTCTTCCGCCATCTTGAAGTGCTGATTGGTCAGTAATATTTTTGCTTCAAGTTTCTGTTTTATTTTTTGAAGTAACATCTCTTATCAGAGGTATTGGCCCATGTGAAAAAGGGTAAAAATATACCTAGTGAAAGAGGAGAATCTGTGGTTACATTTAGAGTTTGGGTTTTTTGGAATATTCTGAAGACACAGGTTTAAGGGCTTAAATCATAGTCTGTCCTGTGGGTCATAAAAGTAGAGTTTTGTTCACCTTAAAAGAAACACACACTGGAAAGCCAGAAGGATTCCTTAGATACTGTTTCCTCTGTGGAGAAGAAATATTGGTAATTCCTCAGAGACAGATCCATTCCTCTTCCCTGAGAGGAACTATCACATAAGATAAGTCCCCATGGCCCCCCACCTCCCTTTTACTCTATAACCTATTGAGACATTTGAGCTACGCCAAAGTCCTAGGAAACACCTTGTGAAAAATTTGAAGCAGAAGATCAAGTGTGAAAGCTTGCACCCAAAATTTTCACGTGTTCAAACCTTGATTCTCTAATGCTCCAATGGGACAAAGGGATTTTCTCTCTTTTATTTTCTTTTACTGTTTTTCTTTAAACAATTTTTAGTTCGTAAAGAGCTAAGCCTTCTAGATTTGTTCTATGCTTCTAATGCTTTTTATGGCCACTTTGTGTGCAAAATGTCCACATTTTAAAAAGTGGAATTATTGCATTAACCATGGATCTGGGGCAGAGGGACTGTTACCATCCCTAGTGTGTGCCAGAGCTCCCTTTTATGACGTTGGTTTCAAATCCATTTTTATTGAATTACTACCTTTATGTTTTTGGATTTCAAATTCACCTATTTCAAATATTTCTTCTGTATGTTTGTCATGGTGAAATTTCTAGTCTGCTATTCTTTGTCATCACAGGTGGAGGCCACAGAAATGGAGCCCCTGTATCTTAGTGCCAGAGTCTGTCAGGCAGGGAATAATGGGCACCAGTGAAACCTGCGGAAAGGGGGTGCAAACAAGAGGTAAGGGAATTTTAAAAGTTTTTCTATTCAAATGTAATTCAAAATTATGTTGCTCTTATAAACTCTTGCCTCTTTATATTTGAATAAGTTGTGATCTTGTTGGATTGGATTATTTATATTTATTACTGTTTGAGTTTAAGCTTGGCATTAGTTAATGCTGATATTTTAACCATAACTAACTAGTGCACCTAAGGACTAATGCAATGTAAGCAAATATCTGTTCTCAGCCGTTAGCCTACGCCAATGAATGTTGGATATTAGTCAAGGAATGAAGGATGTGTCAAGATTGGACCCAATAGTACATATTATACTTTTTAGGTGCTCATTAAATATTTGTTGAATGAATTAACTAATCATAATAATCATGACTTAAACCTGGTCGTTATACACATACTTAGAGTATGTTTTATATGTAATATACATAGAAAGGAACCATTAAAATTTCTGGAAGATGCTGTGAATAGGCTTCTGGATCTGAGTAAAAGTGCCTTTTATCATCAATGTCTAGAAGGTGTGGCATTTTGAAATCTCTGAAAACCACTCAGAAACTCATCAGATTGCTCACTGTTTTGTTTCATTCATAATCTAGATGCCAATGATATGAGGTTTGATAAAAAGTGCTTTATTCTTCTTTTTCATTTTATTTATTCTTTTTTTTAATTAGTAAAAGTTTATTGTGCACACACCAAAAAGACAGTTTGCAACCAGGGAGCACTCAGACCAAAGTGCAGAATGAGAAGAAATGCTTTATTCTTAAAAATCTGACCACTCTGTTACTAAAGGGATGTATGTAGCAAAGTCAGACCTTGTAGGACCAACTGCATATCGCTGGTCTCATAATTCAACTAAAAGGCATATTGAGAATTGTTTTTCTTCCTGCTGGATAGGTTATTGTATTAATCAGGACCAGTCATCCCAGCTAGCACAGTAACTCCCTTCTTTGTTGATTCACAGGCATAAGAAGCCCAGTGTGGTGGGTGGCAGTTTTAATTTCTAGTTCAATGGAATCATTGCTGTGTTTTTAGTGGAAGCATTCCTCCCTTTGGAAATAAGCGCTTATAGGGTAGCAGAGCATAAGATTGCAGAGGGAAAGAAAGCAAAAATTTTACTAGTGGATCACTATGGGTAATAATAGGTTGTGCCATTCTCATTCCCACCCTTGACTCCTGGGCCTGTGAATCCTGGCTATGGGAGGGAAAGCACCATCTATTGGATGCTTCTGGAAAACTTTTTCCCACCCTGCTAGGTATTGCCACCTAATTGGTACTATAAATGAGTCTTCAAAAGACCTTTTCACCATTTTATCAAGCCAGCTGCTTCAGGATGGTGGGGAACATGGTAAGACCATGAATTCAATGAGCATGGGTCCATTGCCACACATCACTTGCTGTGAAGTGAGTTCTTTTATCGGAAGCAGTGCTGTGTGGAATACCATGACTATGGACAAGGCATTATGTAAGTCCATGGATGGTAGGTAATTTTGCTAGAAGCATCGTGTGCAGGAAAGGCAAATCCTTATCCTATTTGAGTAAGAACCTATTCTGGTAAGAACAGAACACTACACCTTCATGATGGAAATAGTCCAATGTAATCCACCTGCCACCGTGTAGCTGGCTGATCACCACGAGGAATGGCACCATACTGGGAACTCAGCATTGGCCCCTGCTGCTGGCAGATTGGACACTCAGATGTGGTTGTAGCCAGATCGCCCGTGGTAAATGGAAGTCCACGACGCTGAGCCTGTGCATAACCTTCCTTCCTACCACCGTGGCCACTTTGTGCATGACCTCATTGGACAATGGCAGGGGTAGCTGAGGACAGAGGCTGACTGGTATCCACAGAATGGGTCATCCTATCTACTTGATTATTAAAATCCTCCTCAATCCAGGTCACATTTTAGGGAGCATTCACATGGGACCCAAATATGTTCACATTTTTGGCCATTCAGAAAAGTCTTTCCACTTACCACTTCCCTAAATTTCCTTGTCACCAATTTTCCAATCAGGTTCCAAGTCCTTGACCATCCAGCAAAATCATTGGCCGCAGCCTGTGGATCTGTACATAATCCCACATCTGGCCTTTTCTCCTTCTAAGCAAAGTGAACAACCAGGTTTACTGCTTGAAGTTCTATTCACTGGGAAGGCTTCCCTTCCCCTCTGTATTCCAGGGGTATCTCAGAAAAGGGCTATAGTGTTGCAGCTGTCCACTTAGGGGTTGTGCCCACATATCATGCAGAATCATCCGTAAACCAGTCCCAAGTCTTCTTCTCCTCTGTCAGCTGATTGTGGGAGACTCTCTAAGAGGACATACATGCAGGCTGGGAGAGAGAAGGTAGTTTAGCAGGAGTGGGGACTATGGGCAGTTGGGCTACTTCTTCATGTAACTTATTGTGCCTTCAGGGCCTACTCGGGTTCAGTTACACATATACCACTTCCATTTGATGATGGAGTTCTGCCGTGTATGCCCTACCTTGTGGTTTGATGGGTCAGATAATATCCAGTTTGCATGGTAACTCTGGTAGCCCATGGTTAAACATGCAGCCTCTACTAAGGCTGTAGCTGTCCCTCAAATGGAATAAAGCTACCTGCAGAGGATGGCAGGGCTTTGCTCCACAATCCTAAGGACCTAAACTGCAATTCATCTATAGGAACCTGCCAAGGGCTCCAGGCAGCATCCCTGTCTGCCACTGTCAGTTCAAGCACCATTGAATCTACTGGATTCAGTGGCCCAAGTGACAGAGCAGTCTGGAGCTGTTACAGAGCCTTTTCTTTTCTGGATCCCACTCAAAACTAGCAGCTTTTCAGATCCCCTGGCAAATGGGCTAGAGTAAATACACACCCAAGTGAGGACTATGTTGCCTGGAATCCGAAGAGGCACGATAGATGTTGTGTCTTTATTCTGGTTGTAGGAGGGGCCAGATGTAGCAACCTGTCTTCTCCTTAGAAGGGATATCTCAACATGCCTCACACCGCTGGACCTTTAGACACTTCACTGGGGTCGAAGGCTACTGAATTTTCTCAATTTTTTTATTTCCCACTCTCTGACATGAAGATGTCTTACCAATGAGTCCAGAGTAGTTGTTTCTTCTTGCTCACTAGGTCCCATAAAGATAGTCACCAATGTAAAGGCCAATGTGATATGTTGTTGAAGGAAAAGTGATCAGATCCCTGCAAACTAATATATGAAATAGGGCTAGAAGTTGATAGGCCCCCGAGGAAGGACAGTGAGAGTATATTGCTGGCCTTGCCAGATTAGAGCAGCCTGCTTCTGGCCGTCTTTATTTTCTCCAAGTACATTAATATTTGGGGTCAGGGCTCCAGCATATGAATTTTAGGGGTTAGAATTCAGTCCATAATAGTTACACCTTGGAAATGATGTCCCTGTGGGAACATTTGCAAATGTAAATTTGATTTGCAAGGTAGTTTGATTCAGGGCTGCTAGGAGGCTATACAGTGATTCTGTAATTTACAAGAAGGGAGCACTTCCTGAAAACATTTTACTTCCATATGTCAGAAAATTATAATAATATAATCTTGTTATTATAAGACTTGGGCTTGCTTTCTGCTGCAAAGTTGCTATAAAATATCTAGATCAGCAAAGTCTACATAAATAGTCTTTTAAAAATGGTACCTTTGTGCAGGGCACAACTTAACTCTATATGGTGACCTGGACTTTGATGCTCTGTGATACTGGAGTATCATTAGGGTTTGTTTTCACTTCAAAGCCATTTAGTACATTCTGCAGAGACATTGCTCCTAAACTATGTGGAATCTTATCCTATAACGGTAAATTATTGTCTTAGAAGTATTTTAAATGGATTCTGGCTGGAAGCCAGATCGTCCTTTAAAGTAGGCAAAGTAAATACCTGAGTTTTTCCCAAGTTAGACTCCACCATTAGAGAATTCCTTGTGTTTACTTGTTGAGAAATTTACACTTTTAAAGCAGTAGAATAGGTCTCCAATTTTAAGACAGTGGAGCCAAGATATTTCTACTCCCATCTTTTCTCTAAAATTACTTCAAAACCAGCAAGGAAAACATGAAAGAGTAACAAAAAAGTAACCTTCAGTGAGATCCCCTTTATAAAACTGCTCCTAAAAACAAGAAGTGCAATAAACTCACCTTCAAGTAAATTAGGGCCATCTGTAACCTCAATCATACTGTATGATGTAGAAAGTGGATGGAGATATAGGGAACGTACTTTGCAGGGCAGGATCATACCTAAGTGTTGGCGCAGTTGAAGGTGTGGAGGCTGAAGAAAGACGATGATTTGGCCTGGACAACTCTGGAAAGGCACCACCTCTGCAAAAGGAAGTGGGCAAGGCTGTGTGTGCACGTGTGAGCACGTGCGTGTGTAGGGGATGGGAGAAAAATCAGGAGCTTTTGAGAGTCTGACTAAAGAGCAGTGAACACTCTTCACACCCAGCCCTTCACCTTGCAGAGTCAGGCTCCGACCTATTGCTATTTTTGTGGGAGCCTGGAGGTTTATTCTCTGTGGATGTTAGAACCAGAGAGGTTGTGGACTTAGGACAGCAGGCAGAGGAGGGTGGAGGCAAGGGGCTATACTGAAGTCAGGAGGATCAAAGGAAAGTCTGAAGAAGGAATTAGGAGACCCTCAGTCCCTTCCTCCCCTGCTTGGGCATTCTGGTCAGGCAGCTTTTATACCCTTCAGTCCCATGGAAGCCCGAGCAAGCTGGAAACACTTTCCATTTAAATTTCTATTTCAGGACTTTTTAAATCAGAGAGGGAGGCATGAATTCAGGCCAGTTTGGGATTATAAATTCTCGCAAGAGATTTTGGTCCTCTCACTACCCAATGTTAAATTGTAGACATGTAAGTGGCCTTGCCAAGACATGTTACTTGACATGTCTATTTCCAGTCTACCCTTATACTGAGGGCCAGCCTTTGTGGTCATCACTTCTAGTATGGGGTATTTTATGAGGTTCTGCATAACAGTTCTTGAAGTCATGAAAGTGGAAACTTGGTTCTCCAAAATTTAATAGAAACCCTGAGGATAAAGGTTGTCTCTCTTGCTTATCTTGCATCCCAAGTTTTTACTTTGTTTTGTGCTTTATGGGTTCCTTTCCTCTGGGCCAGCCCAGCAATCCATTTAGAAGATATATATTTGATCCAGTGGTTTTTTTTTTTCTTTTTCATTAGAAGGGCCTTTTATGATTTCTAAGCCATTAAACTGCCCCAAACAGAAGTGCTCCTTGTTTTATCTCATTGTGTTTATATTGCTGACCCGGTTAATTGACTTACAGTAAGAATACATTTATATAATACTTTAATACTTTTCTAATCAAAAAAGAAGAAAAAGAAAAGAACACAGAAGGGCAGATAGAATTACAGCTGTCACTAAGCATTTATACCATCTTCAAGGAAATGAGAATTTGGGTTCCATTGTCCTAGCTGTCCAGTCCTTCAGGGAGAGCTGGGTATTCTCTCTGCACAGCTTCTTGTGCTTTATCTGAATTAAGAAGGGACGATAGCTCAGCTTCTATGGCAAATGAAAATATAAGAGGAAGAAACTTAAATATTGCAACATACTTTGATGTATCTGTCCTTCATAGGGTAGAATATCAGTACTAAAACAAGAAAAAGTGAGGATGCTGGGGGAGTGAGTTTGTCTATGGATATGATCTGATTCTTGTTTTGCTGCTCACAGTGACTACTTTAAAACTGGCTTAATGGACTTGCCAGTATTTTTCTTTAGGATAGTGCTTTCCTCTCATTCAAAAGTTTATGCGTATACTCTATCACAGCAGAGAGACTTGACATCTATGACACTGTAATGGATACAGAGTAGGTGCTGGAGATCAAAATTGTGCTGCCTTGACTTCCATGAAGTACCTGCATTCTTTTTTTGGTTTGTTCTCACTGAACAATGTTTATGTGGACCAAAGTAAGACGATCTCAAATCTTCTGTCAAATCTTTTTGTTCTTCCTTAAATTGGTTTTTGTTATTGTGAGAGGCATAGGCTTCTTCCACAGTAGTTTTGATGGAATCTGTGTGTTTCTTTTCATTCAAAGGATCGCTTTATTTTTTAAGTTGAGTTATAATTAATGTACAGTATTGTATGTCTCAGGTGTACAACATAGTGATTTGATATTTTTATTCACTATGAAATGATCACAGCAATAAGACCAGTTATCATCCATCACCATAAAAAGTTGTTACAATATTATTGACTATATTCCCTATGTGTACATTACATCCCCATGACTTATTTATTTTGTAGCTGGCAGTCTGTACCTCTTAATCAAGGGATCTCTTTAAAAGGTGCTCTTCCAGAAAAAAAAAAATTGGGCAAAGTCATCCACTTTCAGAATAAGTTCTGGATTACTTTTATTTTTAAAAGGCAGGGAGTTAGAAATAGGAAGAAGTTAAGTTTACAAGTATCCTTGCATTTTAAGAGTCTGGATGATTGGACTTTTTATTCTCCACATGGAGGCAGTCATAGTCATTTAACCTTAGAAGTTGCACAAGTTTATTTTCTGTCATATTCATCTACATAGTTCCAGCAAGAAGTCATTTCAGTGGATTCAGAGAGGAAAACAAACATACAGGATTCAACTATGACTGTACAATAGTCTAAGACAAAGACAGTCACTGTCATCTCCATATTTGGTGAGGGAGGGAGACGGGAAAGGTAACTTCTTCCATTTGCTTCAAGATTTGAACAAAAATGAGCTACATAGCTATGAACTGTGGGCATTTCCAGGAGAATCAGGAGTAACTCTAGCTACCTCCAGAACTCCATCCATAGATGTAACTGTTTCTTTCTTTCTATCTATCTATTTATTTATTTATTTATGGCTGCATTGGGTCTTCGTTGCAGGCCACGGGCTTTCTCTAGTTGCAGCACACAGGGGCTACTCTTCATTGCAGTGCAAGGGCTTCAAACTGCGGTGGCTTCTCTTGTTGCGGAGCATGGGTTCTAGGCATGCAGGCTTCAGTAGTTGTGGCCCGCGAGCTCAGTAGTTGTGGCTTGCAGGCTCTAGAGCACAGGCCCAGTAGTTATGGCACACGGGCTTAGTTGCTCTGCACATGTGGGATCTTCCTGGACCAGGGCTCGAACCCGTGTATGCCGCCTTGGCAGGCGGATTCTTATCCACTCTGCCACCAGGGAAGCCCTGTAACTGTTTCTTAAATGAGTGAATATATTTGGTGATACTTTTCCAGTCTATTTCAAGAAGGGAGTGCATGGCACCACTTGTGACCCCAAATCAACGTACTAGGGTTTACAATCTAGGCAGTGAGAAACACTATTTTCAATAACTTTCATGTTTTCATTTTTGATAACTGAGTGCTCATCTCATAGGAAAAAAAGATCAGACCCCATTATTCTTTGTATCAAGTACCATTCTTGGAGGGATTTCTAACCATTTCTGACTTCAACATTAGAAAAACCAATTGGAGGACATAATGTTCTTTGCTAATTTATATTATTAATCAGTCCCTGATACCAAAATGATTCATTATAAATATTTTAAGGAACTTTAAAAAATCTCTTCTAAATATAATTTTTTAAAGTGTGAAAATAAAAGAAAGATCAGGTTAGAGTATAGAAATTAAATTAACAATGTAGGGCAACTCTCTAAGTGAAAATATCCTCAGATTTTAACAAAAGAATATGTTTTATAATACCATAGGCGTTGGTTTAGAGAGTAAAGTGTGGGACTTATAGCACAGATTGCATTTTAATAAGTGAATAATGATTCTGAGAGTTATTTTTCATCTCCTTTGCATGTTTTAGGGTAGGATTAGCTTCGTGGCTTTCATGGTTGCTGCAGGTAAAATCTGTACATTTTTCAAAAATTGGCAATAAATTAGAAATAAATATTAAAGGAAGTGAGTGACCTAAGGCATGATGCTTTAGTAACATAATGTGAACTAAGATTCAGAGATGTTGTCTCATGCCAGCCTCTCTGTTTTTAACATAGCAAGTTATAATGCAAAGCACAGAGTAATTCCTCTGTCCGCTTCCCCGCTACCCACATCACCAGCAGGTATTTCCCTGATGAAATGAGGAGTGGGGATGGAAAGGGGGTATTTTTTTTTCATTTGAGGAATGCAGTTATTTGCTAAACTAGGAGCAATAATTTTCTCTTCTGACTGCATGGCTCTTAGTTACAGAACTATCTTCTCCTTCAGGAATGTTAATATGAATTTCAAAGTCCACTGCAAACTGTGTAAATGTAATAGGATTATCCTTCTCTTGTTCAGAATGAGAATTCAGTATCTTCAGATAGATGTGAATCTCCTGGCTTCCCTTAGCTCTCAGGTTACTAAGGTCAAGGTATTCATTTCTGTTTGGCCCAGGGGCAATCTTAGGATTGTGTCAAAAGGAAGTTATGTTTTTACATTTTAATTTGCATTTCTAAAGAAAACAGAAACTTCAACATTCTTCTAGTAGCAGCAAGACGTGTAGGAGCCCCCCACTTTAGAGAAGCCCTAAATATTAACAGAGGAGCATCAAAGTTCAGACAGACCTTTGCTCTGGATTTGAATATAACTGACCCTTGAACAACATGGGTTTGAACTGCATGGGGCCACTTATATGCAGATATTTTTCAGTAAGTATGCAGGTGGCCCTCCATTTCTATGAGTTTTATATCCAAGGATTCAACCAACTGCGGATCAAATTTCAATCCATATTCATATTTCAAAATTTAAGGCGTTAGCATTACTCTCAGCTATTGCTTTGCAGCTTTGCCAGTCTTTGGTGGGATAATCATAGGTCATGATGGTTGTTTGAATCCACAGATTAGGCATTGGTTTAACCAGTGGATATAGAGGGCCGATTGTACTATGCCATTTTATATAAGGGACTTGAGCATCCATGGACTTTGGTATCCGAATGAGGGTCCTGGAACCAAAGCCTTTCATACACCAAGGGCAGACTGTAGATTCAGAAGTTGCAAAACAGGTGATTTTTTTAGGCCAACCATGTTTTGAAGAATTCACATAGTGGGACACAAAGCAATCTTTTAACACAGACACATGAAGAATGAGAATTAAAAATCTATTATAGTCAATTAAACTCAGTACATTTATAAGATGATTAACCTCTTAATAACATATTGAAAGTAGGAACTGAAAGTAGGAAGACTGGGTTGGGAGTCACTAAGACTTTGTAATTACACTGCAAAGGGTTTTGAAAGCCTGTACCACAGTAGCGACTTTGGGAATGGATTACAAGGAATATGCATAAAAGGCATTTTATGGAAAAATCAGAATGTTTAGCTGCATGTATATACAGAGTAAAGGATAGTGATGAATTTGAAAGATTCAGTGGTTTTAGGTCAATGAAAATGGACAATATTGTCACAAAAAAATTGATATAATTGGCATAAATAACCAACATAAAAATGGGAAGAGAGAGAGAGAGATACAATATTTGAGTATTGTTAAAAAATTCAACCTAGTAAATTTGAGAATCTAATTGGCTTTGTTAGGTGATTCATGAATCGGGCAGCATCCCATCTAGCAACTAGAAGGATGCTCCAAGGGGTTGTACAAAATGGAAGGTTTATATAGGAAGAAGGATGGGGTAAGGGAGCTATTAACAAAAGAAAAGAAAGGATTTTGAAGCCAGGACTTACTTTTTTGTGGGAAGGGAGGTGATGTTGAGGTTGATCATGCATATTTTCCCTTCTTCCTCAGGGGTTGCAGAGGGCCTGTATGGCAAAGTACCTCACTGGTGCAGACCAGCAAATTCTAGACTGGTACATTTCTGGAGAAGGTTGAACTGCAATTAGGTTAGGTATTAAATCTATGTTTGCTACCAAGTTTGCACATGTAACACCATTTGGGGACTGTGTTTTTTCTCTTTAACAATTACCCCCTTTTGATCGGACTATCAGCCTAACTGAGAAATATGATCAAAATTTAAGGCGTTAGCATTACTCTCAGCTATTGCTTTGCAGCTTTGCCAATCTTTGGTGGGATAATCATAGGTCATGATGTTTTTGCTAAACCCTGGTGATATTCACAGGCCAAAACTTCAGATCCACAATTTTTTTTTCTTTTTTTAAAAATTTTATTGGAGTATAGTTAATTTACAATGTTGTGTTAGTTTCAGGTGTACAGCATATTGATTCAGTTATACATACACATATATTCATTCTTTTTCAGATTCATTTTCCATATAGGTTATTGGAAAATATTGAGTATAGTTCCCTGTGCTATATAGTAGGTCCTTGTTGGTTATTTCTTTTATATGTGGTAGTGTGTGTATATTAACCCCGAGCTCCTAATTTATCCCTCCCTGCCATGTTTCCCCTTTTGTACCACATCTTCTTTATCCATTCATTTGTTGATGGACACTTAGATTGTTTCCATATCTGGGCTATTGCAAATAATGTTGCTATGAACATTGGGGTGTGTATATCTTTTCTTTCTTCTTTTTTTTTTTTTGCATTCAGTCTTTTTTTTAATCAAAGTATAGTTGATTTACAATGTGTTAATTTCTGTTGTACAGCACAGTGATTCAGTTATACATATATATACATTCTTTTTCATATTCTTTTCCATTATGGTTTATCACAGAATACTGAATATAGTTCCCTGTGCTATACAGTAGGACCTTGTTTTTTTAATTAGTTATGTATTTTATACATGTTAGTGTATATATGTCAATCCAAATCTCCCAATTCACAACACTACAGCCCCCTCCCGCTTCCCCCCCTTGGTGTGCGTATATTTGTTCTCTACATCTGTGACTATTTCTGCCTTGCAAACCGGTTCATCTGTACCATTTTTCTAGATTCCACATATATGCATTAATATATGATGTTTATTTTTCTCTTTCTTACTTCACTCTGTATGACAGACTCTAGGTCCATCCACCTCACTACAAATAACTCAATTTCATTCCTTTTTATGGCTGAGTAATATTCCATTGTATATATGTCCCACATCCTCTTTATCCATTCATCTGTCAGTCGACACTTAGGTTGCTTCCATTTCCTGGCTATTGTAAATAGTGCTGCAATGATCATTGTGGTACATGACACTTTTTCAATTATGGTTTTCTCTGGGCATATGCCCAGTAGTGGGATTGCTAGGTCATATGGTAATTCTATTTTTACTTTCTTAAGGAATCTCCATACTGTTTTCCATAGTGGTTGTATCAATTTACATTCCCACCAACAGTGCAAGAGGGTTCCCTTTTCTCCACACCCTCTCCAGCATTTATTGTTTGTAGATTTTCTGATGATGCCCATTCTAACTGGTGTGAAGTGATACCTCATTGTAGTTTTGATTTGCATTTCTCTAATAATTAGTGATGTTGCACAGCTTTCATGTGCCTCTTGCCCATCTGTATGTCCTCTTTGGAGAAATGTCTATTTAGGTCTTCTGCTCATTTTGTGATTGGGTTGTTTGTTTTTTTAATATTGAGCTGCATGAGCTGTTTATATATTTTGGAGATTAATCCTTTGTCCATTGATTCCTTTGCAAATATTTTCTCCCATTCTGAGGGTTGTCTTTTTGTCTTGTTTGTAGTTTCCTTTGCTGTGCAAAAGCTTTTAAGTTTCTTTAAGTCCCATTTGTTTATTTTTGGTTTTCCTTCCATTACTCTAGGAGGTGGGTCAAAAAAGAACTTGCTGTGATTTATGTTAAAGAATGTTCTTCCTATGTTTTCCTCTTAAGAGTTTTATAGTGGCCAGTCTTACATTTGGGTCTTTAATCCATTTTGAGTTTATTTTTGTGTATGGTGTTAGAGAGTGTTCTAATTTCATTCTTTTACATGTAGCTGTCCAGTTTTCCCAGCACCACTTATTGAAGAGACTGTCTTTTCTCCATTGTATATCCTTGCCTTTTTTGTCATAGATTTGTTGACCATAGGTGTGTGGGTTTACCTCTGGGCTTTCTATCCTGTTCCATTGATCTATATTTCTGTTTTTGTGCAGTACCATATAGTCTTCATGACTGTAGCCTTGTAGTATAGTCTGAAGTCAGGGAGTCTGATTCCTCCAGCTCCATTTTATTCCCTCAAGACTGCTTTGGCTATTTGGGTTCTTTTGTGTCTCCATACAAATTTTAAGATTTTTTGTTCTAGTTCTATAAAAAATGCCATTGGTAATTTGATAGAGATTGCATTGAATCTGTAGATTGCTTTGGGTAGTATAGTCATTTTCACAATATTGATTCTTCCAATCTAAGAACATGGTATATCTCTCCATCTGTTTGTGTCATCTTTGATTTCTTTCATCAGGGTCTTATAGTTTTCTGAGTACAGGTCTTTTACCTCCTTATGTAGGTTTATTCCTAGGTATTTTATTCTTTCTGTTGCAGTGGTGAATGGGATTGTTTCCTTAATTTCTCTTTTTGATCTTTCATTGTTAGTGTATAGGAATGCAAGAGATTTCTGTGCGTTAATTTTGTATCCTGCAACTTTACCAAATTCAGTGATTAGCTCTAGTAGTTTTCTGATGGCATCTTTAAGATTCTCTATGTATAGTATCATGTCATCTGCAAACAGTGACAGTTTTACTTCTTCTTTTCCAATTTGTATTCTGATTGCCATGGCTAGGACTTCCAAAACTATGTTGAATAATAGTGGTGAGAGCGAACATCTTGTCTTGTTCCTGATCTCAGAGGAAATGCTTTCAGTTTTTCACCATTGAGAATGATGTTTGCTGTGGGTTTGTTGTATATGGCCCTCATTATGTTGAGGTAGGTTCCCTCTATGCCCACTTTCTGGAGAGTTTTTATCATAAATGGGTGTTGAATTTTGTCCAAAGTTTTTTCTGCATCTATTGAGATGATCATATGGTTTTTATTCAGATCCACAATTTTTAAGTTGGTCATTCTTGTTGCTTCTTTTCTCATGTTCTCATCTTAGGGAGATCATTTTCCTACTGGTCAGTGGCTGCAAACCAGCATCTGAAACTTTTGAGAGCATACAATGCACCAGGGAGACTAATATGATAATTATAAGCAGGATAGTTCCCAGTGTTCAGAGTGCACTTCAGAGCCATGGTCCCCAAGATCTAAATCAATCAAAGAAAGACCCTGCTGAAGGAGACACCCTTTTATTTTTTTATTTTTTTATTTTTTTAATTTTTTTGCTTTATAACAAATTTAATCAGTTATACATATAGATATGTTTCCATATCCCCTCCCTTTTGCGTCTCCCTCCCACCCTCCCTATCCCACCCCTCCAGGCGGTCACAAAGTACCGAGCTGATCTCCCTGTGCTATGCGGCTGCTTCCCACTAGCTATCTACCTCACGTTTGGTAGTGTATATATGTCCATGCCGCTCTTTCACTTTGTCACAGCTTACCCTTCCCTCTCCCCATATCCTCAAGTCCATTCTCTAGTAGGTCTGTGTCTTTATTCCTGTCTTACCCCTATGTTCTTCATGACATTTTTTTTTCTTAAATTCCATATATATGTGTCAGCATACAGTATTTGTCTTTCTCTTTCTGACTTACTTCACTCTGTATGACAGACTCTAGGTCCATCCACCTCATTACAAATAGCTCAATTTCATTTCTTTTTATGGCTGAGTAATATTCCATTGTATATATGTGCCACATCTTCTTTACCCATTCATCCGATGATGGACACTTAGGTTGTTTCCATCTCCAGGCTATTGTAAATAGGGCTGCTATGAACATTTTGGTACATGTCTCTTTTTGAATTATGGTTTTCTCAGGGTATATGCCCAGTAGTGGCATTGCTGGGTCATATGGTAGTTCTATTTGTAGTTTTTTAAGGAACCTCCATACCGTTCTCCATAGCGGCTGTACCAATTCACATTCCCACCAGCAGTGCAAGAGTGTTCCCTTTTTTCCACACCCTCTCCAGCATTTATTGTTTCTAGATTTTTTGATGATGGCCATTCTGACTGGTGTGAGATGATATCTCATTGTAGTTTTGATTTGCATTTCTCTAATGAGTAAAGATGTTGAGCATCCTTTCATGTGTTTGTTGGCAGTCTGTATATCTTCTGTGGAGAAATGTCTATTTAGGTCTTCTGCCCATTTTTGGATTGGGTTGTTTGTTTTTTTGTTATTGAGCTGCATGAGCTGCTTATAAATTTTGGAGATTAATCCTTTGTCAGTTGCTTCATTTGCAAATATTTTCTCCCATTCTGAGGGTTGTCTTTTGGTCTTGTTTATGGTTTCCTTTGCTGTGCAAAAGCTTTGAAGTTTCATTAGGTCCCATGTGTTTATTTTTGTCTTTATTTCCATTTCTCTAGGAGGTGGGTCAAAAAGGATCTTGCTGTGATTTATGTCATAGAGTGTTCTGCCTATGTTTTCCTCTAAGAGTTTGATAGTGTCTGGCCTTACATTTAGGTCTTTAATCCATTTTGAGCTTATTTTTGTGTATGGTGTTAGGGAGTGATCTAATCTCATACTTTTACATGTCCCTATCCAGTTTTCCCAGCACCACTTATTGAAGAGACTGTCCTTTCTCCAATGTACATTCCTGCCTCCTTTATCAAAGATAAGGTGACCATATGTCCGTGCGTTTAACTCTGGGCTTTCTAGGAGACACCCTTTTAAGCCAAGTGGTTTACTCATTGATTTTACATAACTGAGTTTCAACTTCCCCAGTGTCAGTCCAGGTACAGCAAGTACAGTGCAGCACAGACACCTCCTTGCTCAGCCAGAAGATAATCAAGAGCTATCCTATTATCATAAACAAGCTTGGTGTGAGAGTCCAAGGGTTTTTGTTGAACAGCTAGTATCTTTGTAAAGGAATCTGCAGTGTCTCCAAGCATTAAGGAAATGTTCCTGATCATACTCTCATTTGTATTAACTACTAACCAGGGAAGTGGGGCCCTGCCAAAGGAAGCAGTTCTTGAAGCATGAATGCCTCCTGGTAGGCCCTTTCTGGAACCATTAGGGACACAGTTAGATAGCCTAAGAGGCATTGCCCAGCTTGGAGCCAGCCATCTAGGCATTCATAGGCCCAAGGAGAATGATAACCACCATAGACAAACAGAAGACCTGTCGGGGCACAACCCATTCCTGTTAGGAGGTACGATGAATGGATTCATTCACAGGTACTGCTTTGTTTACCCATTCAAGCCAGGGATCAGTAAGGTTTTTAGCACATATGAAAAGACAGTATCCTAGCCTGCAATAAAGAGGCATCCTAAATTCTAGAGTTTACCCCCCCACACCCCCTTAGCAATGCCTGGAAGATAGAAATGACAGCATTATCTTCCCAGGACAAAGACAGAATGAAGGAAAGAAAGAAAAGAAGAAAGCGTTTCATGTTTAGCTAAAGGAGGAGGTCTTGATCTAGCATCTTGAGCAGAAGCAATCTACCTACATTCATGTCAGCTACTTCTCTACTCCTCAGTTTGATTCAGTGGTCTCCAGCATTTGTATAGGACCAGGTGTCAGGTGGAGTCTTCCTGAACTGTGAGATGTGTATCAATACTTTCTAGCTTTGCAGCAATGTCAGTGGTCAGGAGTACTTGGTGAGGTCCTTTCCTTCAAGGTACTTGGTGGGGCTCTAGGTCTGCCTTTGTTCTTAGTGATTCCAGATCAGAAGTGTAGGAGAAAATTGGAAACATTAGTTTGGTGAGTCATAGCCAGATATTTGAGGCAACTAAAAGAATTCAAGATTCAAGTTTGCAGGTATCTAACAGAACCTCACAGATAGTTAACACGACTAGAATCTAATATCTACACAGGTGCAAACATAATTTTTCTCTCTACAATTACCCCCATTTTTCACCAAATATAATCACAGTAAAATTCATTTGTTTATATATGACTTGGCCTAGTTATTTATGTAAGTGAAGCAAGAATAATGATTGACCATATAAATTATTTTTTAAGACACCTTTGCTGAAACCTTGTAAGCAAAGTACCAGGTTCATTTTTTCCAAGCAATTACTTGAAGCTGGCTGGTCATATCTGAGTCTATGATCATCTCTCTCAAATATGACACTGCAGTCAAAGCCATGGTGATATAGCCACTGTTTCCAATTGCGTCCTGTTACTAGGAGAATAGATTCTTACTGAACTTATGCAGACAAATATATTGTCATGAAAATAAGAATATTCACTGAGCATTTCTGAATTCTGGAGGGATCAGGTAAGGAGAAAAAGAAAATGTTTCATCTTTGTTCACAAAGGTATACTTTACCAAGTTGCTGTATGTCATAGATAGCTTAAGAGAAAAGGTCTCCTTAAATCTGGAAAAACAAAACATTAGAGCATCCTCCTCAGTTTATGTAGTTCCATGTAAGTAATACTTTTTCTGCTTGAATCCAGTTTTTCCATTTGTTCTCTCAATCTTGCCTGGTGATTGAGGGTGATAAGGACAGTGATAATTCCAAGAAGTTTGCAAGGTTTTCATTAAGAGTGGTATGATTTGCCCAGTGAAGGGGTGTCTTGATCACTGAAGATTGTGGAAGGTGTACCTCAAGTGGGAAGCATTTTCTAACAGTATTTTTTGCCACTGTGAGGGCCCTAGCCTTATGAGAGGGGATGGCTTCAACCCTTCTGGAAAATATACATACAATAAGTACATACTGACAACTCATACTAAGTGGCAGTTGAAAAAAATCCCACTGTATGTGTTCAAAGGGTCCAGAAGGAGGAGGTCTAAGGCCTCTAAGGATGAAAATATGATGGGTGAAGAAATGCAAAGCCCTAAATTGGAGTTTGCCAGAGAGCCAGGAATAACCAAGCAGCTGTCTTGGGTTTTCTTCCCGTGGTCCCAGCTGTCTGTCTCATTTACAGCCGTTGTTTACCCATCTTAATCTCTCTGATTCAGGAGCAGACTGTTGCCATGTCACAAGGACATCAGGACGGCAAAAGTCTGGCAATGAGAGGTTATTTTTTGCAGAAGTAGAATGGACTTTATCCACATGTGCCACAATCTTTATGGATTCTCTTGTTGCTGCCTTTATTTGAAAGTTAGCTAGGGTACTTTCCTGATTCTCAGGTTCAGTCCTCTTAATGTGAGCATCAATTTTGATGACTGACAACAGTTTATGCCAGGACATATCAGATTTCCAGGAATTTCACATAATTTCACCTATTCCTAAACAGACACAACATCACAACTTCTCATTTGACAATGTTTCCCATGTACTTTAACATATCAAGTAGCCTAATTAGCTTAACAAATCTTTTGGAATGTTCCAGGGGTTCTCTGGAAAAATCCCAAAGTTTCTTCCAGGTCATAAAGACTTTATTTTTAGAATTTGCTTTGGGGAAGTTTGTCAAAGATATCAAAAGATTTGGACATTTGACTAAACAGGATTACAGATAGATATGAAACAATAGTTACCTATTTAGCAGTTGAAAGAATATTAAGTTCTAGTTTTGCATAAGTACACTGTTGATATTAAAGCTTTTTGCATTAAGTACACTGTTGTTTTGCATAAGTACACTGTTGATATTAAAGCTTAATTAAAAGCCTCTTATAATAACAATTTAATTTTTGCCTGATTACACAAGGAAAAATTCTCTTTCTCTCTTCAACCTTTTATATACTTTTAGTTTGTCCTTTATGTGCAGAAGTTCTAGTTTAAACAAAATTACTCTCATTTCCCAAAACCCAAATGTGTCTTTATTTCTCATCCTTTTCCTTAGTTAAAAACACACCCTACTTTTCTTGCATGAGGAGATGTTTCCTTCTTTTGTTTTTAGTAGATTTAATTACATTAGAATTCTTAACCCTTAGAGTGAGAATTTAGGAAGTAAAGAATCATGGACTTTCTCTTAAACTACCACTTTTTATATTAACAAAATAATAAATGTTTTTTATAATCTCTAGACACATCTAAATTTCTTAGCATGGCACTAAACGTGTTTACTAATAGAACCAAATTTATCTTTAGTATTTCTGTATAAGAATCCCAAAGTGGATAAACCTGTGTTCATTAATGTTTCACTATTTTTTTCTTATTTGGAAGTACCCTAGATACTCAAGGAATTCTCATCATTTAACTAGCAAAACTCTAAGTTAACAAAAAGCATTTTGGGAGCTGTTTTTTAAGTACATATACTGTAAAATGTAATTATTACTAAAAAGTTTTCTAATATCTATTATCCCAATTACATCTATCTGAGTCATTTGATCCCCCAAATTAGGTTTAGATTACCTACGAAAACTTCATCATACTGAGTTATTTTTCTTGCTGACAAATTTGTAAGCCTAGGTAGAATAAAATTATTATATTTAATGCTGATAACTCTAAAGACATGTCTGTTTTAGTAAACCAACAAAGGTAAACTGGCTTTTATTTACTAAGGATGATCTTAGATCACATGAAGTTGAAATAATCATTTGGGTTAGTTTCTATATTTCTGATGAGAGTTTTAAAATAGTCCTTACAAATGCTTGACTTTCAACCTGGTTAAATAGAACTTCATTACAAATTAATTTTGGTAATACCATCTAGAGGTAGAAAAATACCACCTATCTGCAACATACATATATATGGACATACAGACAGACACAAAGACCCAGAGACCTTATAGTTTCTAGTATCTGTTGAGAAGATTTGTGAGACTTCTCTTTGGCCCAATTTCCAAATGCTTCCTTTTTTCCCTTCTGGTGAGAAACATTTGCATTTCAAAGAATGGTTCTTAAATCCTAGAGAAGATGGAGGTAGAAAATCTATATCACAAAGGCACAGAGAAGGTATTCAAGACTCCTCCAACATGGAGTTTTGGAGGCCATATTTGTAGGACATTTCTGTTTCTAAGGTCCCAATATCTACAAGTCTCTGGAGATAAATAGGGGAGGTTTTGGAATTGGCAAAAAGACTGACACACTCAATTCATGTATTATTGGAATATTTCTTTCCATCTGGGTACATCTACCTTAGAAGAAGGCCAAAAAAAAAAAAAAAAAAATTCTTGGCAGGCACTGTTAATCAGCCATGATCAAAGTTCAGTCAGACTGGTGGCCTCCCATTTTATTTTTCATCTTTTTATTTATTCATGAATTTTAGGAAGTAATCCATTTACAAAAACTTTTGAGGATCCTTGCTGGGTTTAAGAAATTAACTATGACCCTTAGATTAGCCTTTGATCTAAGAGTAAAATATATTGAAATAGGATCTCCTGTAGTCTCAGGTGGTCTTATTTTAAAATGCATAATACCCAAATAAAGGAGGATAGAGGGGAACCAATGAAATGATGTCAGTCTTATCATCTTTTGTTTTAGGCACCTTTTATTTCTTATTTTTCATTAGCCTTTTGCAGTTAATCTTTCAGTGAAGCTATTTTGGAATTTTGAAAACTTTTGGAGGCTTCTGCATAATCCTTGTTTTTTTTTTCTCCCCATAATCCTTGCTTTTAAGTACACTTTTTAAATGATTTTATCTATTTGGAATGTTCCCCCATAATGGCCATTTTAATTCTAGGTGTTTTTTTTTTTTAATTTTAATTTTTTTAACTGTGTATTCTTTTCTTTCTTTATTTATTTTTTAAAATTAATTTTTATTGGAGTATAGTTGCTTTATGATGTTCTAGGTGGTTTTTAGTAAAACTTTGCCATTTTGTAAAATATATGCAGCTCCTGGGATTGTAGGGGTTTTTTGTTGTTGTTGTTTTGTTTTGTTTTGTTTTGCTTTTTGCCACACCACACAGCATATGTGATCTTAGTTCCCCAGTTCCCAGACCAGGGATTGATCAAACCCATGCCCCCTGCAGCGGAAGTACGGAGTCTTAACAACTGGACCGCCAGGGAAGTCCCAGGACTGTAGTTCTTAAACATAAAATAAGCAGGTGTGTTGGAAAATGACATGCTCCACCCTTTGGGTAAAAAAGATCCTATTTCTTTTAGGTTTCTCAGAGACTTTGGGTTTCTCAGAGCCACACTAATCAGCTTCCAGTTACTTCCAATATTCTCATTAGTAATTATCCTTTATGTAATATCTACCTGAGGACTTCCCTGGTGGCGCCTGGTGGCGCAGTGGTTAAAAATCCACCTGCCAATGCAGAGGGCGCAGGTTCGAGCCCTGATATGGGAAGATCCCACATGCTGTGAAGCAACTAAGCCCGGGCACCACAACTACTGAGCCTGTGCTCCAGAGCCCACGGGCCACAACTACTGAGCCCATGTGCCACAACTACTGAAGCCCACGCCTAGAGCCCATGCTCCGCAGCGAGAGAAGCCAATGCAATGAGAAGCCCGTGCACTGCAATGAAGAGTAGCCCCCACATGCCACAACTAGAGAAAGCCTGTGCACAGCAATGAAGACCCAACACAGCCAAAACTAAATTAAATAAATAAATAAATTTATTTTAGAAAAAACAAATCTACCTGAGGCTTCCCACTGGACTTAGTCCAGCTAATGTCAGACCCAGTCTGGTTCTTAAGTCAGACCTAGTCTGATCCCAGACACAGTCCTCTTCTTAAATTAGACTCAGTCTAACTCCAAGGTAACCATCACCAGTTCCCATGGAACTTTGGACTGAGGAAAACCCGGCAGATCTCAAAGAATGGGGACCATGGACTGATTCCACCCAAATGGAGAACTGCAGCTGCCACCAACAGTTCCCAGCACGGAATCTGGGGAAGGATTTCAAGCAGAGAATTGCTGACTAAACTATCAGCCATCCACAATGTGGCATCCAGAGGCAGAGCTAAGACCTAGGGTTTTCCACCCAGGGAATTATATTCTGAAAAGCCAATTAAATCAGGAACTTGAAAGCAAAAATGTGGAGTTCAACCAAGAGGAACTCACCAACAGCCCTTGGAAATGGCGAGAAAGACAGTGAACTCAGAAGGATCACAGGGCACCACGCCTATGTTTCTCCTTGTCCCCAAATGCCATCAAAAGTTCATTTCAGATCCCTTTGCTGCCACCAATTGGTTAAAAAACAAAACTCAACTGAGTAAATTTGAATATTTAATTAGCTTTCTTAGATGATTCTTGAATCGGGTGACATCCCATCTAGCAATTAGGAGGACACTCTGAGGGGTTGTGCAAAATGGAAGGTTTATGTGGGAAGAAAGGTGAGACAAGGGAGCTATACACAAAGAAAATAATTATTTTTATGCCAGGCCATCTTCTTTTTGGGGGGAAGGGAATGGCAAAGGTTTCATCATGTAGATTGCCTCTTCTTCCACAAAGCAGTGGAGAGGGCCCACAGGACAGATTACCTCATGGGTGCTGACTAGAAAATTCCAGACTAGTTGACTAAGATTACATTTCTGGGGAAGATTGAAACTGCATCTAAGTTAACTATTAAATCTAGGTGTGGTATCATGGGTTTTAGCATAAGTGATGCCATTTTGGGCATGTGGTTTTTCTTCAATATACAAGAATAATCATTTCTAGAAAAGTAACATATATTTTGAAATCATCTGCTTAAAAGTTGTAGTTGATGCCAGTTTTTCCTGGGAGAAAGCACAGAGAAAGAGTAGAGACCTAAGACCTAGAGGCAATCTGGTGTCATGAAAACAATGTTCCTTCACTTTGGAATGTGAAGGGCCCTGACTCAAATCATGGTTATGCCACTCACTATTTGTATGGGTTTGGTCAAACTGCTTAACCCATCTGAGCCTCAATTTTTCCCATCTACAATGGGAATAACGATTTAAATTTCTTGCTGTTTTTACCAATGTTTATAGTTGCTGAGGATGTGTTAATCTCCTTTCCTTTTGCAAAGCTTGGAGTATAGGAATATTTAGAAACCAGGTAGAATGTAAATATTGCAAAATATGGTTCATTAAAGTAAATAGGTGGAAATGAGTAGAGAGAGCCATTGATTACATTAAAAAAGAGTTCTGTGACTGATCAAATGATCTTCCTCTTGGAAATTCTCAGTGTAGAATTAACATACTGAAGGCTCTTCAAAGGACTGCAGTGAAGAGATCTATTACTTTTTTCTTTAAGCACATAGTTTTCCCAAACCCATTTGTCCACAGAGTCTATTTTTCACAAAGTACCAACTAACACCTTAATGCTATTGAGAAACGTGGGTATATTATCATAAAAATCACAGAATGGAAATTTTCAAAAAATATGTATGTGGTGTTGCCAAATGTTTTAGAAATAGTTGTGTAAATAAAGATGAAAGAAATGATTCACCAGTTAAGGGGTTATAGCTGAATATTCAGAGTCCAGTCTTAGCCAAGTAATTATAGATTAAAAAAATCAGTTTCGAGACCAAGGACTGAAAGAAAACAGACACTTGAGTAGATGACTTTACAGAATATTTGCCAAAGAAAGGAAGGAAAGAAGTAACATTATAGCTCAGGGTTCAAAGAATGAAGATAAGCCCACCTTGTAAAAATATGAAGAACAGATAGAAGTAGGTAGTGGGGGAAATATATTGAAGCTGTTAAGAGAAGGAGAAAGTACTAGAGTGAGCAAGATTCTAGAAACAGCGGGGGATGTATCTGAATGCAGAGGTAAATTTAGGAGTGGAAAGAACAAAGTCCTTTTTCCTTTCTTCTAGACGCTAAAGGAAAATATCAGAGCACAGATTCAGGGACAGTGAAGAGGAAAGATGAAAGAGCTTTTATAAACAGCTCAATGTCCACAGAAACCCCTTTCCCAGTAGTCACAGATAATCTTTTAATTTAAATCCAGTAATCTTTTCCTTAAAGCACAAAGGCTCTACCTTTCTTTACGAGACTCCTCACCTCTCATGTCCCATTTTTCTCCTGGATCATCTCCACCTCTCTTGAGTACTTATAACCCAGTCTTCAAGCTTGGCTTCTCTTCCTTCACCCAAACTTTACATGGCACATTCTTCATAGTTCTCCTCTTGCTTTTATCGTCTCCATCCATAATGTCTCCCCAGATAACCCAAACTCTTCCCAGGGTTTAAGCTCTTGAGATGATCACTACATGTTTATTTCAAGGAAAATATCTCTCTTAACGAGATGAGAATTTTCACCTGCTCAGCATTCATCACCATATAGACAGTCTACTGCTATAGAAATATTTTGGAAACATTGTTTCCAAAAATGAATCTACTTTCTACCTACAGAAACTGGATTTTTCTTCCTGGTTTTTCAGTCTCAATTAGTTGCATCTTCACCCATTCACTAACAGAGTGTCAGCCATCAAATCCCATCAGTTCCATCTTCATTAGGCCTGTATAGTCTTTTCTCTTTTTTCTAGACCACTGTTAATATCTTCTTGGGTATCGTAGTAACCTCCCATGTGTTCTCTTTGCTTCCAGGCACATTTCTTACAAATGCATTCTCAAGTTCCAAAGCCAAGGCCACCTGTGTACAGTAACTCATCTGATCTTAACACTCACCTAAACATCCTCCTAACCTCCTGTTCTGTTTCATTTCTCGCACTGTTGTCTCTCAGAGTCCCCACCACATAACCATTGCCTAGGTACCACCATGATCCACAAGGCACTCATCAATTTCAAATTTCCCTTCCTCCACTTGTTGAGATCCTGTACTTCCTCCTGGTCCCATCTCAGATATTAGCTCCTTCTCCAAATAATTCCATTCTTCCAGTTACAAGTAAGCACTTCTCAGTGTACACTCCCTACTCATCCATACTTTATGTTTTGTAATTATATCATACCCTGAATGTCCCCCTTATTATACCTTTTAACTTCCAAAATGCAGAGAGTGTACCGTATTCACCTTCATATCACTGATGCTCCTAAATATCCCCATACTATATACATTGTAGTAGCTCAATACATGTTTGCTCAATAATTATTACTCTGTGTACTAGAATAGGAAGTTCAGAACTTTGGCCAAATATGATGAATAAAGGTACCTGTAATGCATGTATAGTTTTATTCTGTAAAGGGAGAAACAGAAATTATGACATTAAAATTACTATTATAAAATATTTTATCTATGCTTAGATCAAGTAATGGAAAAAGGAACTTATGAGAGTTTAGCCTCCTAGAGAGTAGAGGCTGTATCAGCTTTACTCTATAGTGTGTATATTTTACAAATTCCTTCAAAAGTATATTTCTAGTGAAATATTCCAAGGTGATGATAAAATACCATACAAGCTAATTCTCTGATGTCAGGTTCATGAACTGAACTTGTATAGTTATCAGGTAGGTGTCTTTCCATGAATGCATGTGAAAGTGGGAGGATTTTGTCCCTTACCTATAGCAGAGTGGACAAAAGATGTTGCCTCACTTTCTACAAAATAGTTGTTTTCCACCATCAGTCAATCTTCTCCCTGTGGGACATTTGCCAACATCTGGAGACATTTTTCATGGTCATGACTGGGGAGCATGAGGTACAACTGATGTATGTAGCTCTGGCATACCAGTAGTGCTGAGGTCAAGAAATCCTGCTTCTAGCACCAGAAGTGTAGTGTTAGCTTCACTTCCTCATGATTAAACACATCTAATTTGGGGCTTCCCTGGTGGCGCAGTGGTTGGGAGTCCGCCTGCCGATGCAGGGGACGCGGGTTCGTGCCCCGGTCCGGGAGGATCCCATGTGCTGCAGAGTGGCTGGGCCCATGAGCTGTGGCCGTTGGGCCTGCGCATCCGGAGCCTGTGCTCCGCAACGGGAGAGGCCACAACAGTGAGGGGCCCCCCGTACTGCAAAAAAAAAAAAAAAAAAAAAAAACCTGTCATTTAAAGGACTAATCAGAATGCTTCGCATATAAATAATATTTCTTACAACTTGAGCTCATTGTTAATAATTGATTAATTGCATGCATATCTGTAAATTCATTACAAATCCATTTTAAGCTGGAGTAGTGCTAAATTCTTTTTTTTAATTTTTAATTTATTTTTTTATACAGCAGTTTCTTATTAGTTATCCATTTTATACAGAGTGTATACGTGTCAATCCCAATCTCCCAATTCATCCCACCATCAGCCCCCGCCACTTTCCCCACTTGGTGTCCATACGTTTGTTCTCTACATCTGTGTCTCTATTTCTGCCCTGCAAACCGGTTCATCTGTACCATTTTTCTAGGTTCCACATATATCTGTTAATATACGATATTTGTTCTCTTTCTGACTTACTTCACTCTGTACGACAGTCTCTAGATCCATCCACATCTCTGCAAATGACCCAATTTCATTCCTTTTTATGGCTGAGTAATATTCCATTATATATATGTACCACATCTTCTTTAACCATTCATCTGTCGATGGGAATTTAGGTTGCTTCCATGACCTGGCTATTATAAATAGTACTGCAATGAACATTGGTGTGCATGTGTCTTTTTGAGTTATGGTTTTCTCTGGGCATATGCCCAGTAGTGGGATTGCTGGGTCATATGGTAATTCTATTTGTAGTTTTTTAAGGAACCTCCATACTGTTCTCCATAGTGGCCGTATCAATTTACATTCCCACCAACAGTGCAAGAGGGTTCTCTTTTCTCCACACCCTCTCCAGCATTTGCTGTTTATAGATTTTTTTTGATGATGGCCATTCTGACCAGTGTGAGGTGGTACCTCATGGTAGTTTTGATTTGCATTTCTCTAATAATTAGTGATGTTGAGCAGCTTTTCATGTGCTTCTTGGCCATCTGTATGTCTTCTTTGAAGAAATGTGTGTTTAGGTCTTCCACCCATTGTTTTGCTTGGGTTGTTTGTTATTTTAACACAGAATTTTCCCTGGATTGTTTGTCCATTCTCTTTTGTTTGCTCAAACTCTTTACCGTGATCTTCAGGATGGGAGATTCTCTTCTTCCATAGCATCCTTCTTTTAGGTTCATTTAGTGCTAGTTGTAATTGTTGGTTTACTTATCTGTCTCCTAGCAGTGGGCCAAATTGTGCTTTATTCATCTCTGTATCCCCTGTACATTGTGTCTGGCACATTCTAGGTATCCAATAAATATCTAGAAAATTGATAATTTGTTGCTTATCTTTTCTTACTGTCATGGAATTCTAACTCATACTGACATTTTACTTTTTGTTATGGAAAAAGTTTTTCAAAACTACAACTCATACCCATATTAACTAATTATTAATATACTACTTTCAAGTTTCCTTTTCCCCCCCTCTTCTCCTAGCATCACTGCTGATATTTGCTCACTCCTCTCAGTTGTAATTTCGTAGGTGACCTTGTAATTATCTCCATTTTCTGCACATTTTCCCATCGGAGTCACTAAAGAAAAACAACAAATCTGTACCAATTAAAATACTAGCACAGCCAGCAATATCATAACAACAAATGCTAAAGAAATAATATGAATAAATGACACAAACTGTGAATTGAATAAATATTTATGTTTCTGTTTTATCTAGTTTATAATACTGTATTGGAATGACAGATTCTTTGCCATTTTCTCTAAAATATATGTAATATACACATACAGTACACCTGTCTTTTTTTTCCCTCTGTATCTATTCTCTTTATATGATTCCCTTGGGGATTTTGAACTTTGCTATATATCATGTTCCCACCCCTCAAACAGAGCACAAATGCCAAACAGACAAAGAAAAACGTTATCAGTATTAAATAGAACATCTTACCATAGTGAAATGAAAACGTCCTTTTAGTTTGTAGAATTTCCAGTCTTGTGCATCTTTAAATGGTCAGGTTCTTGGTGACTGATTTGTTTCCATTATATCTGGAGTCCCAAAACACGTTATCTTCTGTTGGCCAAGCGAGATTAAGCTATGTAAATCCATGTCCTTCATGACCTGACCTCTTTCACTCACTAAGGATTGAGTTCTTCCTTTGATTTGTTTTTGTTTTTGTTTGGTGATACATGTTTTATGACTACGAGTAAGCCACTGTATAGCATGTTAACCCAGAACATCAAAAATCAAATACCATTATCCTCCTGTTGTAAGTGGATCAGGATTCTTTGGGGGAAAAATCCATTTCGGTTGAAAATGACTTTTTTCTTCATATACTCCTTATAACAAATTTCCTCCAAACATTCTCTATTGACCCATGAGCTCCTAGACTTATGAAGGGAATTCATGCCATATTATTTGCAAATTTATTGTTATTTATATTATGTTTAACTAGAATTTTTTACTGATTTTCTTCAGTTTTACCATTATTACACTTAAAGATTATCTTTCTTTCTTTCACCTATTTCTTAAAAATTATCTGGTGTTACTTTCTTGGTTGCAGTGACTCAGTCTGCTACCCAGCTAACACAGAACTTTCTATGAAATAGAGATATTCCACAATATGAGGCTCTAACATGTGAGTTAATAAGGCAGCATTCATGGAGCTGTTGATGCTAGGTAATTATCTCTTAGGAATGCTGTAGAAGGGATTCCTTGTCCCTTTCAGATTTTGTGATTGGGAGTAATGTAGCTGCCATAGACTCTAAACCTATGATGCCAGAGAGGATTTAAAATCATTTTGTGTAGCTCATACTTAGCAATGATTAACACGAATACTACAATTGAATGCTAAATGACAATTTTGACAAGCAAATACTCTGCACATACACAGATAAATTGAAGATATTTTGAAGGACCTCCCTAATTCCCTAACCATCATGATCGTTGGCAATAAATGCATAGAAGCAGGACCTGTCAGGTGCAGAATAAAGCTCTTATCCCCTGGGCCTCCATTTGGTTTGCTTACCAAACCAAAAACTTCTCTGGGGAAACAAAACCATATAGATAGGCAGAAACAGAGACAGAGAGAAAAATAGAGAGAATGAGAAAGAAAAAGAGAGAGAGAAAGAATGATTGGTTATAAGGAATTAACTCACATAATTATGGAGGCTGAAAAGCCATGATCTGCAGTGGGCAACCTGGAGACCCAGAAGAACCCATGGTGTAAATTTGCATGAGAATGTCAGCAGCTTGAGACCCAGGAAGAACCAGAAAGAAACAATGTTCTAGCTCAAACAATCAGGTAGGAGAAATTCCCACTTACTCAGTCTTTTTGTTTTATTCAGGCTTTCAACTGGTTGGATGAAATGTATTCACACCAGGGAGGGCAATCTGCTTTACTCAGTGTACCAGTACAAATATCAGTCTCATCCAGAAACACCTTCACATACACACCCAGAGTAATGTTTGACCAAATATCAGGGCACCTGAGGCCCAGTCAAGTTGACACACAAAATTAACCTTCACCAGTAGTTGGTCCTTAGGGGCAAGCTCCTGTTATTGCCAAAATTAAGTTTGGTTGCTCACTGCTCAAAAGCCAATAATTCAAGAGGCAAGTGTCAATAGAAAGGAAATGTGCTTTAATCAAAAAAGCTGGCAATCTGGGGAGAAGGTGGACTCATGTCCTGAGACCAACTCTGAAAATTCTTCTTAGCCATGACAGTTTTTAAAGGGGAAAAAAGGGGAAGAATCTCAGTAATCACTGAGGCAGAAGGTTGGGTTCTGCATCAGTCTCCATTGCAGGCAGGCTGGCTGACTCTCTCTTCAGATGTTATCTTGCCGCGTGATCTGTCTGCAGGATTACCAAGGGGGCTGTTGGGAGTAGAGAGCTAGTCATTCTTCAGCTGCTTAATTCTTCATTCTTCTTTTTATCTAGGGAATCAACAGGTTAATTAGGTTCTTTCAAGGTTAGAGGGGGACAGAAATAGGCAAACAGGCAAGGGGCAAAAGAGCTGCTTTCACAGTGACTAGGAATTCGTGGATGTTGTGACTTCCTTGCTTGTTTCTTGGGCCACTCTAATGCACTCAGCTACTCCTGCCCACACCCGCTCCCCCCCCAAAAAAAACCACACATACACACAAAAATAAAAAAAAAACCTATCTTCTTCAAATCTACCTCCCTATAATTGGCAAGCACATTACTTGCCTCATGTACTGCTTTGCCTTTTCTGTTTTTGTCTCCAGTGAATTATTATTATTTTAATGCTGAGATTTGCGCACTTTTGTTTAGATTTGTTGTCTTTTCCAAAGAATTATAGATGTGAGCATTGGAGGGGATCTCAGAAAATAGCTGGTAGGGTGACCCCACTGTTGTACCATCCTTCCCCAAGCCTTTCCACATATTTTATAGGTAAACATACTGAGTTCAACTTGGTCATATTTGAAATTCTTTTAAAACGACAAATTCCAGAAATACTCAGATATTTAAAAGGGAATAAATTTATCACCAAAAGGTGTTTCCATAAGTATGGCAATTTAAATATTTAAAGCCAAGTTCCATCATGACTCATTACATGACCTTGAAGTTGGTAATGTACATCATTTTCTCCTCTCCTACTCTTGGACTGAATCCAAAGTGCCTAACTTCTGTAGCACAGACAATATTCTAGTGCAATTTTACTAAACTAATTTGTAGTAGTCTTTATTTAAACATGTATAAATATATGATGAGCTACAAGAGCTATTGATCTTATTTTATGCTATTGAAATGTTGCATTTAGATTTTTCAGATCAAGAAATCTCAGAAGGCAAGGTTACAAACAGCAAAATTTTAGTGCAACTATCAGACACTTTATTAAGATATAGAAAGATTTTGGGAAACATCTTTGATTGAAAAACAACATTACATTCTCAATACACTTTTAAAAATATCTAAACTTCTGTGCTTAACTGGCTATTAAACATAAACATTTTAGATATTTTTAACTTTGAATTGTTGCTATTATATCATGGGTTTTTCTCTATTCAGTATAGGAAATTGATTTGCCAGCAGTGAATGATAGATATGATCTTTAAACTTTCTCTATAGATTTGTTATATTGTTGAGAAATTGTCTTTACCATAAAACATGATATTATATGTGGTCTTTTACCTCTGTTCTCTCAATTGGGCAATAGAGTATTAAACAATGTTCCTTACGGGAGCATTGCTATTTCTCTCTGTTATGTGCTTGATGAAAGATATTTTATCTACTTTATGGAATGAATAGGAATAGATGAAGGTTGATTATGATTTCTCAGAAGTCTGTTTCATGGATGAAATTGTTCCTCTACATTTTATGTGCTAAGGGAAATCACGTATGAATCTCATACTTAGTATTTACAAATTTAATTCTATTTTTATTGCTTCTTTTTCTTACCCACCCCTGCCTTCTTCATGTTTCCAAACCAAAAGAAAAAAAAAAACTATTCCAGCCAAAATACCCATAATTATTATTGCAATATCATTTAAAGGCTATAATGACCAACTTAACCTGGGTAAGTTATTGTGTAATTATACAAGGTTAGGAAAATTTAGAAGCTTGCCTTCTCTCCTTCCTTTCTTTGAATAATAATGGTATTTTATGTCATCTGCATTTTATCTATCTTAGTGACACAACTTGGTCCAGAATTATAGGATAAGTTTGTGTGTGTGTGTGTGTGTATGTGTGCGTCCGTGTGCGTACGTGCGTGTGCCTATCCAACTGCTGTTCATTAGGACATTTCCATGTGGAAAATGAAATTTCAAAATTTATTAACAATTCTATGTGGAACAGAAGGAATAAGTTGTCCTCAACATGTAATATATACTGCCTGAAAATCTAGAGATGGGAAATTTATAAGAATTCATGAGAGGATAACAGTAATTGAAGGCACAATCTGGAAAAAGGAAAAGTGAAATCAGTCAAGAAGAAACATTCATACTTATGATGATGGTTGATTTGATACTGGAATATGGCAAAAGTAAGAGATGATGGAACAAATGTGTATGGGAAGAAAAATTGAAAAGGCTTTTGCAGTGACTAAGGAGAGTAGAAGACAACCAGGCCAGTGAGGACAGAGACAGCAGAGAATATCTGGGAAAAAAGCATTGAAGCTCTACAAACCACACTGGAGGGAGTGTGGAGAATATAGTACAGGTAGCAGTGCTAGATATGAAGTGTTTTATTGCAATTCTCATCACTGACAAAAGAATTAAAGTCTTTTTATAATTGTAATTTATAACCTTTCTTATAATTCATAAAACAATATAAAAGCCTCCCTCCCACTGGCTCTTTACAGAAATTACTACACCCAGCATTGCATCACAGCTGGCCCATTAATGTTTATTATGGGCATTAACCCAACTGCCCTCAGCTTCCTTTGGATCTGCTGCTCTTGCTTTTCCCTTCCTGACTCTCAAGTAACTGACTGTGGACCCCAGTTGTCAATACTTACTTGTGACTCTTTCAGACATTATTGTTTATTAATTCATTCACTTATTTATTTTTTTATTTATTAATAAGTATTTACACCTACTGTATCATGAGTACCAGTTCTAGATGGTGGATTATAATAATAAGCAAAATAAAAAATCTCTTACCTCCTGGTACTTATTTATCATGAAGAGAAATCGATTGTCAGCAAAATAAAGGAATGTTATGTGTGTTGCATGGTGATAAGTGCTGGAGAAATATGAATCAGGAAAGAGGGATAATGAACGCAGAAGAAAAATGATATAATTTTAAATATGTTGATCAGGGAAGCTTTTGCTAAGAAAGTGGTATTTGAGCAAAGATTTGGAGGAGGGGACGGAGTGAATGATGCTTATATCAGGGAAATACAAAAGTCCAGAGATAGTAAAGAACCTGTTGCATTCAAGGAACAGCTAAAGACAGTGAAGGTTGAGCAGAAAACCTAGGAGGAGAAAAGGGAGTGAGGAGGCCAGAAAGTTGAAGGAGAGGGAAAAAATTGTGAACAGCTTTATAAGGACTTTTGATTTTTATTCTGCATGAAATGGGCAGCCATTGAAGGCATCGTGCAGAAGACTGATATGATCTGACTTACATGTCTGTTGAGTGGATAGTAAACTATAAGTGGAAGAATCCAAGCAAGAATCCAATTGGAAGGCTACTAGAATGATATGAGGAATGGGGGTGATGATTTTGACTGAGACACAATGATTAGAGGTATGAAATGGTCAAATGGTCAGATTTTGAATATGTTTTGCAAGCAGGGTTGTTGGGGGTTTGTAAAAAGGATTGGATAAATGTTATGAGAGAAAGGTTATCCAAGGATAACTAGAGATACAGTTTTGAGAGTCATGAGCACATAGTTGATATTTAAACCATGGGACTAGATGAGATCACCTGGGGATTCCATGTAGCTGGGGAAGAGTCCAAGGACTGAGCCAAGGCTAAGAGATTAGGGAAATGAGGAGTAACCAGTAAAGGAGACAGGAAACGAGACAAGGGGTATAGGAGAAAACCAGGAGAGTGTGTAGTCTTGAGCACAAAGAGAAGGAAATATTTTAGGAGGAGGAAGGATTGATTGGCTAAATGTTGCTGAAAGAACAAGTAAGGTGGGTTGGAGAATTGTCCATAAAATGTAGCAATGTGGAAGTCCTTGTTGATCTTGACAGGAAAAGTTACACAGAGGTGTGGAGAAGACAGCAAGACCATGATTACAGGGGGTCAAGAGATAGCTGGAGACAGTGACCTGGAAAATAAAGTAAAATGAAAACCTTGTAACAACTTCTGATGTGCTGGAAATAAAGAAGGGGCTTTGTTCATTGATTTTGTTTCTAATATTGGAAACATAATAGATGAAGGGAATGATTCAGTGGAGAGAGAAACTCAGTAAGGACAAAGAGAAGAGACTTGCTGGAAGGATGTCCTTAAATAAAAGCAAGAAGGGATGAGTTTTACTTTTTTATTCTTTTATGTATTAAAAAATGAAGTTATAACCATTAAAAAAGAAAAGAAAAACAATATATTATAAATGTAATCCTTACCCTTCATTCCTCCATCCACAATTTTACCTCTCAAATAAACTCAAAAGTAATTATTGGTGTGTATCTCTCCAGAAATGTATGAGCAAATAGCCACACACTCAGAGAGGCACTTTAAAAATACAAGTTCATACTGTATAACAACCTTTGCAATTTTATTTAATTGAGAAACATTAATAAGTTGGAGTTATTGTAATCTTACGTGTGTGTTTCTTAGTGGTCTTATGTTTATTTTCAGTAATAATACTTAGTCAATTGTATCCTAAAAATTAGAATGTGCCACTGATGTCTAAGCAGCAAACTATATCTTCCTAAATTTTAAAAATTAACTAACTAATTCAGGAAATATCTATCAAGTACTCTGTGCTAGGCATTATTTTAGAAAATGCAAATGCAATAATTTCAGTGCAGGTAGAAGCCTTGCCTCTGAATCTTACATTTATTTTAAAAACAAGAATACATTTTCAGATATAAATCTATTTTTAGAAATAGAAATAAGGAAAAGTTAACTTAAAGGCAAAATTCGTATAAGTGATACAAGATTTTTAAAGAGAAAGAAGTAGTACATCGTTAGACAATTATTATAATACTTATAAATTATATAAAATGATAAATCACATAACTTCATATTCTCAGTAGGCCCCCAAATCTCTGCAGTTTCTTCACTGATATGTGTATGATGTTGTTTTTTCTAGAAAATTCTGGTATGTGCTGTTAATTGCTTCAAGTCACACCACATTTAGCTTATTTTGTCTCTGAACCATGGCTCTCCTTAGGACATCTTTCCCCTAAAATTTCCCTTTTTGTTTGTTTACATGTTTAAAAAATGATGTTATGCATTTTTCTTAGCAACTGTGTATCATAACTGTACTTTTCGGATTTTGATTATACAGTCTACTTAATGGTGAATACCGTCTTCTTGAGCACATATCCGTGGAACTTTCTGGACCTATTACATGATTATAAAACTAACGCTTGAACTTAGATTTAGTTCTACTTCTTTTTTCTTGGATTTTTAAAAAAATTATTTATTTTATTTATTTATCTTTGGCTGCATTGGGTCTTCATTGCTGTGAGGGGCTTTCTCTAGTTGTGGCAAGCAGGGGCTACTCTTTGTTGAGGTGTGCGGGCTTGTCATTGCAGTGGCTTCTCTTGTTGCGGAGCATGGGCTCTAGGCACGTGGGC
Source organism: Mesoplodon mirus (assembly GCF_964341445.2). Taxonomy (NCBI): domain Eukaryota; kingdom Metazoa; phylum Chordata; class Mammalia; order Artiodactyla; family Ziphiidae; genus Mesoplodon; species Mesoplodon mirus. Next base: position 54,943,331 of record NC_138984.1, read on the forward strand.
TTCAGTAGTTATGGTGTGTAGGCTCAGTAGTTGTGGCTCATGGGCTCTAGAGCGCAGGCTCAGTAGTTGCAGCGCACGGGCTTAGTTGCTCTGCGGCATGTGGGGTCTTCCCGGACCAGGGATCGAACCCATGTCCCCTGCATTGGCAGGCAGATTCTTAACCACTGTTCCACCGGGGAAGTCCCTTTTCTCTTGGATTTATATTTAATTTTGCTTGGCTTAGTTTTTGGGAGTCCTGAGGTGGTAAATTTTCTGAGATCCTATGTGTTCAAAAATGATTTTATTTTCCCCTCAAACTGAAGTGACAGTTTGAGTGAGTACAAGATCTCTGGCTTTGAAATAGTTTTTCCCATGTTGCAGGTCAGAAATCTTATGCCAATCACACATTCACTGTATCAGTCTGGGATCAACCAAAAAAGCAGAACCAGTAGGGGATGTGGATTTATTAAGGGACTTGGTTTACAGAATTGTGGAAACTAGTTAAGCAAGTCTCTGTAGAATCTGATACTGAAGCTTGAAGTCTACAGGCTATGTACTCAGGAAGAAGAAATCATGAGTAGCCTAAACTCATCAGCACTGTTTGGAGGATGAACTAAAACTCTGGTCTGTCTCTGACCTTAGTCATGAGGGTATCCTGCAGAAGCTAGGTTTTTTTGGGGTTTTTTGTTTGTTTGTTTGTTGTCAGAGTTAAACACACAACCTAGCCCAGGAGTGGGAGAAGCTAAAAGAGGACCCAGAAAGTAGAACAGTTGTAGGATTAGCTACTGCTTCATGCCAAGGAAGCGAGTCAGCAGATCAGCAACAATGCATAAGAGCTACAAAATGGCTACAGCTTCTTTTTCTCCCTCCAAATCCCTAAAAATCTTCCTTATGGGTCAGTATAACCTGAAATATACCAGTAAGGGTTTTCTGTGAAAAGGAGCCAAGTTTCTGGGAAACTAGCCAAGTTGACATGATTCAAAACTATCACAGGCCTTTTTAGGTAGCCTGTTTTGTGTCCTTTTATTCTTTTTTTTTTCCAAACTTTTTTTTTTTTACCCTGGACTTCTAAAACTTTACCAGAACTTGCCAATATGTTTGTCATCACCATTATCTTTATTCTCATCCTCATCTATATTACTTATTGTTATAATAAGATATTGTTATTGTAGTCTTTCTCTATAGTTAGTAGGCAAAATTTGAAGATTTGCATCTCTGTAGTAAAGAATTCTATTTTATGGTGTCAATAATTTCTATTCTTTTTTCCGTATCTTTAGACTGATGAATAACTTCTATCTCTATCTTCTATAGCTTAATTTTTCTCTTATTGTCTATCTCTTTCTTTTTCCCCTGGAATTAAAAATATATATATATCGTCCAGATTTCTGGTATGGTTTTCAGCCATGTCTATTCTATTTTTAACATTGTTAACATTATTGTTTGTAAATATCAATCACATTTTTTTAATTCATTTTTTTCTTATTTTCTGCTTGCTTCTTTTTTCAAAAAGTATAAGAAAGACGTAGCTAGATAGATTAGATAGATAGATAGATAGATAGATAAATGATACATAGAACAACAATATTTTCAAGTAACAGCCTTTTAAAATAAATGATGCAAGGTCCTTTTAAATCTTTGAGAAGAGGATTGTTTTAAATTCTCTTCTGTAATCTGCATTATCTCTTCATCTTGGCCTTTAAGCCTTGGTTTTCCTCATATGTCTTGGGATTCTTCATTGTTCATTTATATTTGCTTTGAAGGACTAGTTTGAAACATGGCCTTCTGCAGCAGCTTTACAAATTGGCATATTCCCTTGGAAGAGAAGGATTATTTGGGGATTAGCCCTTCTTTCATGTTTAACAACACATGCAGTTTTTTAATGGAAGAATAGGTCAAGTTGACTTTTTGCTACTAATAACCTTTGGTGCTGGTGCTCCCAGCAGACCTGGGAGAGGCTCCTTTTTTAGCCCTCCTAGCAGAGACCACCTTCAGTCAAGGTAACTTCCAGAACCCCACTATGACAGGGAGCATGAGGTGGCCATAGGCATGTAAAGAACAAAAGAGACACTAAACTTTCTGGGAATGTGTGATGACAAGTCAGGAATAAGAGGAAACTCTGAGTCAGCAGCAATTTCTACTTCATCCTGAATTCAAAGGTGGTGTTCACTTGCCTCCTGATGACATAATGTTAGAAAAATCATGAGAATGCTCTGGATAAACAGCAGTGTTATTTATCAAAGTGTGCACGTGGGAAGCTCAAATGCCAAATGTGAAACGTGTCCCTAAAAATCCTACCAGCCTTCCATTCCTAGGAGACCACCCAGATATCTTCATGAAAGGTAAAAACAGTGGTCATATACCACTGAAAATTACTATTCTGTGTGCAGTTTGGACACTGTTAGGCATCCATTGGATATATGTTGCAGAAACATCAATTAAATTCTTCTCAGAATGAACTGTAGGATTAGCATGTATTGTAGGATTTCTCATTCTTGGCTTTGGTGCCTTTGTTAGTCAGAGGACTCCAAAATCTGACCAGCAGGGATATCTCTCTGGGGACTTTTTCTGTTGACAGAGGAAGTCTTAGAGCTCATGCACAGAAGCAGCTATCACCTGCCAACAGGAGGTAAGAATTCTTCATAGGGATGTAGGGATGCATGTAGGGTAATATTTCCTGTCATACAAGCTCTTTACGATTCTGTCCCTGCTGTCTCATCTGATAAGCATTTGTGATACACCATAGGGGAAAATATGGAGGCTCCCCATTATCCTTTCGTCCAGGTGTTCAATTAACACCTTCTTGTTTCTTCCACTTACCCCTACAATGTTGCACACGTCACACTCACACAAACTCAAGCCACAGCTCCAGTTGTGATGAAGATGGCCCTGCTCTATTTGAGCTTCAAGCAGAAAAGATCACCAGGAGGAAAAGACCGAGCCTTTTCAAACAGTGTGTGATGACTCATTTTAATGGCTCTCAGTTTCCTGACCAGGTTCCAGAGCAGGTTATTTTCTCTTTAGGCTTCTTTCATCTGGGAATAGAGAACCAGCAAAACCAATTTTCTACTTTGAAGTTATGTACAGGCTTTCTAAGTGATGGAGTACCATTAGATATCACATGCCACATTTCAGAAGACCTATTTTAGATTTCATTCAGAATCATTACATGTATTTGATGTATCCTAGCCCTAAATTGTCCATTACCACACATTAAAACATAGTTGTCAAGTTACAGGTTTCAGACAAGCCACTTATTTTTTTTTTGGCTTGTTTTATGTAGTTATATAATTTTCTTAGTTTCCAAAATAAAATTTACTTTATCATGATAAAAATGTTATATATATTTGAAAAAAAACTCCCCTTGTTTCACAGAATTCTGTAGGAAAATAATATCATAAAAATCACCAGAAATCTCACCAGCCTGAGGAAACCACTATTTACATTTTAGTTAGCAACATTCCAAACAGCTTTTTATACATATATATGTGGAAACATACCTGCTTTTTTCCTTCTTAATACTTCCTAATACAAATAGACCTTTCTAAGAGTCCCTTTATTATTGATACAAAGCTACTGATTACATGAATGTTCCACTTTGTGGTATCCAACCTATGACTGACAAATGTGAAGGTGTTTATTAGAAATAGAACTCACGACAACTTTGTCCACTTTTAACTTTAGAATTTACCTCTAGAAGTGCTGAGTGAGAGAACATGTATCTTTAAAATTTCACTAAATATTTCCAATTTGGCTTCTAGAAATGTTGTATCATTTTATTCTCTCAACATAGAAACATAGGACTGTGCCTATTCTTCACTCCTTTAGCTAATGCTAGGTCTAGTCAAGATTTTTAGTATTTGTCAATCAAAATGGATGTGATAACTTGTTTTTCTACTTTATTTCTTTGATTGCTAGTATTTCTTAGTCAATTATATTCCTTTTTAAACACTGCCTCTCAAATGTATTTGTCTATTTTTATACTAGCTTTTTGTCTTTCCCTATGTCAACTGAAAAAATGCAAAACCCAAAGGTTGAGAATTATGTTTTATTTGGCGGATTTTCTGAGGACTCTATCCCAGGAGGCAGCCTCTCAGATAGCTGTGAAAGATTATAGTTGAAAACTTCCCTAACATGGGAAAGGAAATAGCCACCCAAGTCCACGAAGCAGAGAGACTCCCAGGCAGGATAAACCCAGGGAGAAACACACTGAGACACATAGTAATCAAACTGACAAAAATTAAAGACAAAGAAAAATTATTGAAAGCAACAAGAGAAAAATGACAAATAACATACAAGGGACTCCCATAAGGTTAACAGCTGATTTCTCAGCAGAAACTCTACAAACCAGAAGGGGGTGGCATGATATATTTAAAGTGATGAAAGGGAAGAACGTACAACCAAGATTACTCTACCCAGCAAGGATCTCATTCAGATTCAACAGAGAAATCAAAAGCTTTACAGACAAGCAAAAGCTAAGAGAATTCAGCACCACCAAACCAGCTCTACAACAAATGCTAAAGGAACTACTCTAAGTGGGAAACACAAGAGACGAAAAGGACCTACAAAAACAACCCAAAACATTAACAAAATGGTCATAGGAACATACATATCGATAATTACCTTAAACGTGAATGGATTAATTGCTCCAACCAAAAGACACAGGCTCACTGAATGGATACAAAAACAAGACCCATATATATGCTATCTACAAGAGACCCACTTCAGACCTAGGGACACATACAGACTGAAAGTGAGGGGATGGAAAAAGGTATTCCATGCAAATGGAAATCAAAAGAAAACTGGAGTAGCAATACTCATATCAGATAAAATAGACTTTAAAATAAAGAATGTTACAAGAGACAAGGAAGGATACTACATAATGATCAAGCGATCAATCCAAGAAGAAGATATAACAAATATAAATATATATGCACTCAACATAGGAGCATCTCAATACATAAGGCAACTGCTAACAGCTCTAAAAGAGGAAATCGAAAGTAACACAATAATAGTGGGGGACTTTAACACCTCACTTACACAAATGGACAGACTATCCAAACAGAAAATTAATAAGGAAACAAAACTTTAAATGACACAATAGACCAGATAGGTTTAATTGATATTTATCGGACATTCCATCCAAAAAACAGCAGATTACACTTTCTTCTCAAGTGCACACAGAACATTCTCCAGGATAGATCACATCGTGGGTCACAAATCAAGCCTCAGTAAATTTAAGAAAAATGAAATCATATCAAGCATCTTTTCTGAACACAATGCTATGAGATTAGAAATCAATTACAGGGGAAAAAGCGTAAAAACCACAAACACATGGAGGCAAAACAATACGTTACTAAATAACCAAGAGATCACTGAAGAAATCAAAGAGGAAATCAAAAAATACCTAGAGACAAATGACAATGAAAACACGATGACCTAAAACCTATGGGATGAAGCAAAAGCAGTTCTAAGAGGGAAGTTTATAGCAATACAATCCTACCTCAAGAAACAAGGAAACTTCTCAAATAAACAATCTAACCTTACACCTAAAGGAACTAGAGAAAGAAGAACAAACAAAACCCAAAGTTAGTAGAAGGAAAGAAATCATAAAGATCAGAGCAGAAATAAATGAAATAGAAACAAAGGAAACAATAGCAAAGATCAGTAAAACTAAAAGCTGGTTCTTTGAGAAGATAAACAAAATTGATAACCCATTAACCAGACTCATCAAGAAAAAGAGGGAGAGGACTCAAATCTGTAAAATTAGAAATGAAAAAGGAGAAGTTACAACAGACACCGCAGAAATACAGAGCATCCTAAGAGACTATGACAAGTAACTCTATGCCAAAAGAATGGACAACCTGGAAGAAATGGACAAATTCTTAGAAAGGTATAACCTTCCAAGACTGAACCAGGAAGAAATAGAAAATATGAATAGACCAATCACAAGCACTGAAATTGAAACTGTGATTAAAAATCTTCCAACAAACAAAAGTCCTAGACCAGATGGCTTCACAGGTGAATTCTATCAAACATTTAGAGGAGAGCTAACTCCCATCCTTTTCAAACTCTTCCAAAAAATTTCAGAGGAGGGAACACTCCCAAACTCATTCTATGAGGCCACCATCACCCTGATACCAAAACCACACAAAAATACTACAAAAAAAGAAAATTACAGATGAATATTACTGATGAATATAGATGCAAAAATCCTCAACAAAATAATAGCAAACAGAATCCAACAACACATTAAAAGGGTCATATACCATGATCAAGTGGGATTTATCCCAGGGATGAAAGGATACTTCAATATATGCAAATCAATCAATGTGATACACCATATTAACAAATTGAGGAATAAAAACCGTATGATCATCTCAGTAGATGCAAAAAAGCTTTTGACAAAATTCAACACCCATTTATGATAAAAACTCTCCAGAAAGTGGGCATAGAGGGAACCTCCCTCAACATAATAAAGGCCATATATGACAAACCCTACAGCAAACATCACTCTCAACAGTGAAAAACTGAAAGCATTTCCTCTAAGCTCAGGAACAAGACAAGGATATCAACTCTCGCCACTATTATTCAACATAGTTTTGCAAGTCCTAGCCATGGCAATCAGAGAAGAAAAAGAAATAAAAGGAATACAAACTGGAAAAGAAGAAGTAAAACTGTCACTGTTTGCAGATGACATGATACTATACATAGAGAATCCTAAACATGCCACCAGAAAACTACTGGAGCTAGTCAATGAATTTGGTAAAGTTGCAGGATACAAAATTAATGCACAGAAATATCTTGCATTCCTATACACTAATGATGAAAAATCTGAAAGAGGAATTAAGGAAACACTCCCATTTACCACTGCAAGAAAAAGAGTAAAATACCTAAGAATAAACCTACCTAGGGAGAGAAAAGACCTGTATGCAGAAAACTATAAGATACTGATGAAAGAAATTAAAGATGATACCAACAGATGGAGAAATATACCATGTTCTTGTATTGGAAGGCTCAGTATTATGAAAATGACTATACTACCCTAAGCAATCTACAGATTGAAGGCAATCCCTATCAAATAACCAATGGCATTTTTTACAGAACTAGAACAAAAAATCTTAAAATTTGTATGGAGACACAAAAGACCCCGAATAGCCAAAGCAGTCTTGAGGAAAAAAAAAAAACAGAGCTGGAGGAATCATACTCCCTGACTTCAGACTATACTACAAAGCTACAGTAATCAAGACAATATGGTACTGGCACAAAAACAGAAATATAGATCAATGAAAAAGGATAGAAAGCCCAGAGATAAACCCACGCACCTATGGTGAACTAATCTATGACAAAGGAGGCAAGGATATACAATGGAGAAAGGATAGTCTCTTCGAGTGGTGCTGGGAAAACTGGACAGCTACATGTAAAAGAATGAAATTGGAACACTCCCTAACACCATACACAAAAATGAACTCAAAATGGATTACAGACCTAAATGTAAGACCAGACACTATAAAAGTCTTAGAGGAAAACTTAGGATGAATACTCTTTGACATAAATCACAGCAAGATCTTTTTTGATCCATCTCCTAGAGTAATGAAAATAAAAACAAAAATAAACAAATGGGACCTAATGAAACGTAAAAGTTTTTGCACAGCAATTAAACCATAAACAACACAAAGACAACCCTCAGAATGGGAGAAAATATTTGCAAACCAATCATTGGACAAAGGATTAATCTCCAAAATATATAAACAGCTCATGAAGCTCAATATTAAAAAAACAAACAACCCAATCCAAATATGGGCAGAAGTCCTAAATAGACATTTCTCCAAAGAAGGCATACAGATGGCCAAGAAGCACATGAAAGCTGCTCAACATGACTTATTATTAGAGAAATGCAAATCAAAACTACAATGAGGTATCACCTCACACCCGTTAGAATGGGCATCATCAGAAAATCTACAAACAATAAGTGCTGGAGAGGTTGTGGAGAAAAGGGAACCCCCTTGCCCTGATGGTGGGAATGTAAATTGATACAGCCACTATGGAGGATAGTATGGAGGTTCCTTAAAGAACTAAAAATAAAATTACCATATGACTCAGCAATCCCTCTACTGGGCATATACCCAGAGAAAACCATAATTCCAAAAGTCATGTACCACAATGACCACTGCAGCATTATTTACAATAGCCAGGTCACAGAAGCAACCTAAATGCCCATTGACAGATGAATGGATAAAGAAGATGTGGTACATATATACAATGGAATATTACTCAACCTTAAAAAGGAACAAAATTGGGTCATTTGTAGAGATGTGGATGGATCTAGAGACTGTCGTACAGAGTGAAGTAAGTCAGAAAGAGAACAATAAATATCGTATATTAATACATATATGTGGATCCTAGAAAAGTGGTAAAGATGAACCAGTTTGCAGGGCAGAAATAGAGACAAAGATGTAGAGAACAAACGTATGGACACCAAGCGGGGAAAGTGGCGGGGTGAGGGTGGGGGTGGGGATGTGATGAATTGGGCAATTAGGATTGACATATATACACTGATGTGTATAAAATGGATGACTAATAAAAACCTGCTGTATAAAAAAAAAAGTAAAATTTAAAAAAAACATAGTATCTGTGGAGCACAATAAAGTGAAATGCAATAAAATGAGTTATGCCTGCCTGTAATTAAATTTCATAAATGCATATGTAATAAATTTACATATAAAATAAATTATGTGTATATAATAAGCATGTGTTTATGTATATACAAATATATATGTGTATATGTCTATCTGTCTATCTATCTATGTCAGGATGGGCCAGAAATGCTTAAACAAATAAATAAAAATAAAAAGTATTGATCCTAGGTTACATGTAGTATTTCCTGATTAAGTTCTAAATAATCAATGTTAATTACATCCTATAGTTACATCATAGTTTTTGTATTTTATAAACTTCATTAGTTGAGATTGTTTTACTTATTATAACAGAAAATATAGCAAACTATACTAATTATAAAAAAGGAATTTATTGTCTCACATAGTTGAAAACTAGAATCTAGATCTTGTGTCAAGCATGAGTGAATTTGAGGAATCAAATGATGTCATCAGGACTTGAGTTTTCTCTTACATTCTCTTTCTGCCCCAAGCCATGAGGAAGTACCTCTCTGGTTCAGACTTAATAACCATAGGACAGTGAGAACTTTGCCTTTCCAAAGAATGCAGCAAATTGAGGCTTAATGCCCTGATTTGGGGTCATGTCTTCAAACGAATCACCATTACTTTCCTTTGCCAGCCCTAAGACTGGTACCCACCCCAGGAGGTGTGAGATGGGGTTGAGTATCACAAACACATTTACTAAAAGCTAGTCCCCCTCCAAGGAAAAAGCAGGCTGCTGACAGAATAGGATGGAGGGGAGTGTACGCTGTGTGACAGTAACTTTGGAAAGCCACGGTCCTACATCATTTCTCTATCCCTTTCTGGTGGAAGCAGGATAGAGTTTGGAATCTAATTATGTGAATTTGAATTTTGTCTCTACAGTTAGTAGCTGTGTAACCTTGATTTTAACCTTCTAACCTCCCATCCCTCAGTTTGCCCATCTCTAAAATGGGAAGAGTTTCTCTCAAAGGATGTTATGAATATTGAATTGCATCAAATTTGGAAAGGTGTCATGTTCAGCAAACCTAGGAATAAGGCTCATTAAGCAGGATTTTGGAATGGAGGTTGCCTATCTGTCTTACTCTTTCTGACCCTAAAACCTTTACTCTGTTAGAGTATAATACCTCCTACAAGGTATCTCTCTCTACTCTATAATCACATGAAGAACAGAGTGTTCTTAAACTTGGGGCTTTTTGAAGCAAAAAAACCCAACCAACCAAACAAAAAAACGCTTTGTTAAAGTGACTATTCTGTATGTGTATATTTCTCTTTTTTTGAATTTTATTTTATTTTTTTATACAGCTGGTTCTTACTAGTTGTGTATGTGTATATTTCTGTGAAGCACTTGTAGTGTGTCCTGAGAGCCAGCTCATCCTCACTAAGGTGCTGAGCGTAATGTGTCTCACACTGGATTTTGGAGACGTTCCTTTCTGTACTCTTCTTCCATGTCTTTGGGAGTGCTGTTAGGTCTCCTTCATTTTATTGCAAATGACCTGTTTTCGTGATGTCCGCCTCTAGCTTCAAGGTTCTTACTACTCTCTTCAGAGGGGTGCTAGTCTTGTTTTTCTCATATACAGAGTACTTATTCACTGTGCCCTCGTTCAAAGCTTAGGGAATGAGTGCTCATCTGTTCATTTCCCTGGACGATTTTTCTTGCCTCCAGTGTTCTCTGCCGGCTGCTGACTTCCTTTTCCATGTGATAATGAACACGGCTGCATGTTGCTACCTACAGCTGTAATTCTCACCTGAGGATGATGTATCTGTGTTCACCTGCCACTTTGTCTGTGATGGCCACAGAGGAGTGCTTTAGAATGCTCTTGACTGAAAGAATTACTTCTCATTAGGAATCCCCCAGTGACACTTTCTGTATCTTAGCATCTGCATGCTCAAGTCTGCTTAATCTGGGTCATTGCTGTTTAATTGCTTCATGTTCAATATTGTGTGGACTGCAAAAGCACTTTATAAAGTATAAAGCACTACAAAGATGTCATCATTACTCTTACTGCCATTTTTTCCACTTATTTAACAGTTTGGATTTTTCATCAGACACTATGGTGGAGACTTCTAGTTGTCTACACAGTTTTAATTCTCTCCTTTTCCCCTAATAACGTATTTTGACGTTTTTAGTGGTTCCCAGCTTTAAAAAAAAAAGCATCGCTTCCCAGGCTTCCTCAAGGAAGCTTCAAAGCTAGAGTTAGCAAGTAAATGATAAGCAGAAATTACTGGGTACCGCTTCTGGGAAATATTCTTAAATGGGGCTGACTCAGCTTGCCACTCAGCTTGTTCTGGCCTGGCTTGTGGATGAGACCGTTGGAGCTCCAGCTGCCATCTTGTGCCCTTGAGGATGGTGGGCATGCACCAAGGATTATAGAGCACAAAGACAGAAAGAGCCTAGGGGAGGTGCTCTAGCAATCTTGGACCACTTATCACTGGATTTGTTTCATACGAGAGAATAAAATTGGAAGAGAATTTAATATGTTCAAATCACGATAGCTGGATTTCTGTTATTTGCAGCTGAATATAATTCCTAACTGATAGATTCCCATATAGACTTCCCCTTTTTGTTTGTTCTTGTCATATGCATATGATCGCATACAAGTCTAAATATATCATAATTATGTTACATTGTAGCCCATCATATATTCTGATATCATATATTTTTCTATAGGTATCGGTGTATTTTGTTACATAGTACAGTGCTGTTAAATATTTTTAGCTTACTGTACAATACTTACAGTAGGAAAAAATGTGCCCTTTTTCTCCAACAAGAATCATCCAAGTTTATTGGAAAGTACAACTATTTTGAAATGTCGTAACTTCAGTAATGTTTATCAGTCTTTGATTAAGGAAAAAACATTAGATGAAGAATTTGTCCCTCATTTTGAGTTTATATCTCTATATAAACTCTCTATATATTAGGCCATTGTTTTAGAGTATTGTGTCTCTTAGAGGCTAAATTCTGTACAGTGTAGAAAAGGAAAAGTTTCTTATTCGTCCTTGAGTAGCCTCGACCTAAATGGTAAGTAACACATTTATTGAAGAGGATAAATCTAGAACAAGTATCTTTTGAATGAACGGATTAATTAATAATTGAGTTTGTGTGCTTTGTACTTTGTATATAAAGATACGCATACGCACTCTGAGCTACTATAGTACTAGTTTGTTTGTGCTACTGAATCCATGTATTCTTATCTGATCATAAGGTGTGGGAAAGGGGTGAGATACTGAATAAAATTGACACCCCAGATGGGAAAGATACCCATATTCCTAGCTTCTTCAGTCTGGCACATCGACAACTGAGCCAACCAATTACAGACACCTTAAGAGTGAAGCAGTATGGCAATGCATAAAGTGGATTCTTCTGGAGTGAAGTGTATGTGAAGTGGTTGGCAATAGGAAAATCCAGCCCACAAGGTCATTCAAATCTACACTCAGGGATGGTGAACTTCACTCTCAGCAACCACCAAGAAGTACAAATATACCAACCACATAGTCCAGGCTGAATTTCATGGAGTATAAATTCTTGTCCAATCTAAACACATCTGTTCATAATAATGAACTCCTGTGCCTTTTGAGCAGAAAAGCAGGATCAGCTATACAGTGAGATGCACTGGCTTTATTTCTGTTTGTCATAATGATTCATTGAGACATTATGGAGAAGCAGATGCTTTTTCTGCACTCCAGTCTTCTGCATTGTGGCTGCCTATGCGTTGCCATTACTCCTCATATGTTGAATTAAGCAGGGTTTTGAGGTTGTAGAGCATTAAAGTTGTCAAGTGTTAATACCACAGTGGAAATATAATTTTGAAACTTTAAAAAGTCATTTGCTCATTCCAAAACTCAGTTCCCTTTTCCTCCCTGGTGTGGCATCATAACTTCAACCCTAATCTTGATTTTGAGTAGATGCTTTTATAAAGTTGCAAATCACTGGACTGGAAGTTCCTGTGAAAACGTTAATTCCAGTCCCAGATGAACCACCTTCTCTTGTCAAAGACAGGTGATAACACTTTCCCAGTAGAGATGCTACGATGATTAATATGCAATTATAGGAGAGCATGTAGCAGGGAGCCTGGCATGTAGTAATAACTAATTAAAGTGACTTTTCAGTTCTAACTATATGGATTGTTGTATTTAGTGCTCAGGAAATCCTATTAGGTGGGTACTATTTTTGTATCCACTTTATGTTTGAGGAAACTAAATCTCAGAGAAGTTAATTTTGCCAGGCTCATTCCTTAAGAAATTGTGGAAGCGGGATTCAATCTTGTGCAGTTTTACTCCAGAGCTGGCATCCTGAACTGTGCTCTTTTTCACTTCATGAGTGTTAGCTGGTAAATCTTTGACTAAAGCTGATAAAAAAAATCACTTAGACCTTGAGTTGAGATGTCATCAGACATTACCCATAGTCTTAGGAATGGTTGTGATAAATTTAGATGGATATAAGAAATTTCCAAGAATAGCCTCTGATCCATTCTGATTTCCAGACTTGGAACATCTCTGTATGTCACAGCACTTCACCTTGTTGTCTTGAAGGTACAGAAACCTAGTCGTAGCTGGTGTGGGAGTTGGACACAGAGAAGAGGATGTTTTGTTACCTCTATCACAAACACATCAGTAGTATTGGCTGACACTCAACTTCTGTAAAGGAGAGTCATTCCAAAGCTCCTGCTGAAAGGGCAGCCCTTACCCAACCACTGTTGTTACAATTTGGCTTCACGTTCCCATCTCCTGGATAAAGCTCATTGACCTAAGCCAGTTAACGCATAATTATACACATAGTTTAGTGGAATCTCAAGGAATGTGATGATAATGAAGCCGAAAAGGCCATGATGGCTCATGTTCAATATGAAATTTTGAATGGGAAAAACTGTGTGAGCAGAAACCATGGGATTAAAAATAATCTACAAAATAGAAGAGCAAATCAATCAATCAATCAATAAAACAGAGCAGAGCTGACAGGGAGAGTAGAGTGGAACAAATATTAACGTAGAGGTAGAGATGGCGTAATAGAAACACCATCCAGCCCATGAGCAAGGGAACAAGTAGCTTAACCTTCTAGTTGCTGTGGACCCTAGTGTCTTTCTCACACTGGGAGCTTGGTGTTCAAAGTGTCCGCTTGTATTCCCATGAAGTCTTCCTCTTTTCTTGCCTAACAGAATAACCTGCCAGCACTCTCCCACTCTCCACTGAAATATTGTAAGTACCTCTCATTTTCAATCAAAACAATGAAAGTGTCTTTTCTTTACTGACTATGCTGGAAGGTAGTGTGTGGCATTAAGGAAAGAATTTTGGCTGCACAGAGCTCTGGGCTGGAATCTCTTCTCTGACACTTATTAGCTATTGAGGGAGTGAAGAAAGCTGTTTTGGTGAAGTAATAGTGACTAAGTGACTGAGTGTTTCATCTCTTGCTTAATATGAATGAATTTGACTGGAAACTTGATGACAAATTGGTCTCCAAGCCACATTGGAAACAAACTGCAGTGAATTGGTAATTTTTAAAGATATTAATTCCATAAATTTCACAGATGAATATTCATCATTTGACATAAGAAAATTTAGGAAGATGAATGAGATTCTTTTTGACAAGAATAAAGGGTCCAGTCCTGGCAATGCAAAATGCTGCAGTATTGTCAGCAGTAATGCCTTTCATTTATTTCCATGTTTTCCCTAGGTCATAATCATTTTGTAAGTGAATTTTAAATGGGAAAATACATCACTCTTTCAGACTCACAGCAGTGAGTGACCCAAAGAGATATCATCATTTTAGACTTAGGTTATCTTTTCCCCTGTTGTCAAAACTCTTAGGGATATAATGTGTTTCAGAAGTAACAGTAAGAGGTTACACTGGGAAGTTGACACATAGTGCTATTTTTCTTTTACTTGTCACACTGTTTTGCAATTTGTAATTACTTCTTTGTGACCTAAACACCCTAAGGCAGAGATCAAACCCTTTAACATCTATAACCCTGAAGTCTTGAGTAGTTGGACACACAATTGGTGCTCAATAAATGTTTGTACATTTAATGGACAAAAATATAAACTAATGATGTTATATCTTATCCTTAATGAGTTATGTGTGCATGGTTGTATTTACAATGCTAGAATTAATATTCCTATGGAGAGGGGCTTCCCTGGTGGCGCAGTGGTTGAGAGTCCACCTGCTGATGCAGAGGACATGGGTTTGTGCCCCGGTCCGGGAAGATCCCACATGCCGCGGAGCGGCTGGGCCCGTGAGCCATGGCCGCTGAGCCTGCGCATCCGGAGCCTGTGCTCTGCAACGGGAGAGGCCACAACAGTGAGAGGCCTGCGTACTGCAAAAAAAAAAAAAAAAAATTCCTGTGGAGAAAAATGTAGTCAGCCAATAATTAATGAAATCTATCATGTTTATTCCATTCAATGAGAAATTACTAAATATTTTAGAACCCACTCATTCATTGCTTTGATTAGACACCTTTTGAAATAACAAAAAAAGAAAATCACCCCTATAGTTCCTACCCTCAAAATGGTTATAGTTAATAAGGAACTAAATGACATGATTTCTAACAGACATACTTTTTGGAGGGATTGCTACTTACTCATTGATTCATAAAGCAAAGTTTATCTTCCTTTGTTAAGAGTGGACAATTTAAGAAAACAAATATGTATTCCTGTAGAAAAATAAAAATTCAAAAATTATTGTTTTGTATAAACCAAGGGAAATACTAATAAAATCAATAGTATAAAAACAGAAGGAGATTAGTTCAAAGAAAGAACCAAGAAGACAAATTAAAATGGAGTCAGAGCAAAATCAACCATATGACTGACCCTTTTCTGAGGAGCTTTCTCCCAGGAGGAAGAAAGCCTCAGACCTGAGTCAACTTGATCAGTGCAGGCTTCTTCCTTATGAAGAGAGGTCAGCCAACTCCATTTCATAGTTAACTGCATCAACTTGGCTGTTTGGTTTTTATTATATGATATGACAGATTTACTCAAATTCAGTGGTTTTTATTTCTAATCCAGTTTGCAATTTTGCCATAGGTTTTGGCATTAAGTGGGGAGGTCTGTTAGGGATTTTGTTGCTGTAGAAAGAATTAGTCACTAGACAAGATGTTGCAGGTTAATGAGAAATCATCTCTGATTTCTAGCTGTCTTCCCCACCTCTTCTTTTTAAAAAAAAAATGCTGGTCTTAGACAGGAAGTCCACATCTGGAGCAGGGAGAAGGAAATCTCTAAACCGAAGAGAAAGCAAGCGGGTAACCTGTACTTTGGCTTGCTTTTCATTCATGGCTTTTTTTTTTTTTTTTTTTTTTTTTTTGGAGAAAAGCAAGGGCAGGAGTGAAATCAGGTTAAAAATCCCTGTGCCCCACAAAATGATTTTTCAGAAGGAAATCTGTTGATGGGGTTTACCGGACCTGCACTAGTTTTTTTCATGCATTAGTTGCCTGTTGATGGTAGAATTACATATCCTTCATCAGTTTCATGATATTTAAAATGAGGAGACACAATTTCAAATGATTGCTTCAGAGCTTAATGAGATTATCTGCAAAAAAATTTAGTGCAGTGTCTGGCACTGGACACATGTTACTGAAGCTTAATATCTGTAAAATGGGAATAATACCTATTTCTTATGTTTGATAGAATGAGATGCAATAACTGTATTTGGAAAGATGTTTTTGGCTGCCAACTCTCTTCAAGTTCTCCTACTACCCAGATGTCAAGATTTGTGTCTGCTTCTTTTTTTTTTCTGATTGTGTTGACTCTGTTCATTGCAGCCTTCATTTAGTGGCTTCTACATGCTATACAATTCTAGATTTAACATCCGTATGTTGCCACGACATCCAAAGGAGAGGAAACATATCTTTCCAGTGTCCTCTCTAAGTGAGAGGGAGCATTTTCCCTAGAAGCCCTTGGAAATTTCCTCATGTATCACTGACTTGGTTTGGGTTGCAAGCCCATTCCAGAACCAATCTTATTAATAAGGGAACATCAAGAACGGATTTGCTTGAGTTCTTGATCCAATCAATAGTTCCAGAAGTATTAGCTTTAGAGTCTTCAAGCCTAGCTTTGGCACTGGTGAGGGCCTTAACTTCTATTGAGGCACATGATCATAGTGGTGGGGAGTAGATACTCAAGTGAAAATGAGGGTTCCATCAGGAAGAGAAGGGGAAGAGTGAATATGTAATACATAAACATCAAAACAGCATTTCAACAATATGTGAACATGCTTCATCTTTGCCAGGCATGTAGTTGCTCAGTGTATACTTAACCAATGAAACTCCATAGCAGATTATACAAGGCCACTTAGATTCCTAAAAGTGGTAGGCAAATGATTGACAGGGAGCAGTACTCTATTATTTTTTTTTAATCACAATATCCACCCAAAATCATGCCTGCAGGTTCTCCCGTACTGCCCTTTTTAGTAAGAAAAGTTGTCAGTCCAAGGCATTGATTTCAGGCCTATCAAATGCAGAGCTGTTTGGAGATACCAAAATAAATAGAAGACACTGGAATGAACTTTCTTTGGAAACAAAATACTTGATGAAACTAGATGTACACAGGTGAAAATAACTTGAGTCTTCACAAAATAGCAAGTAAACCAGCACAAATCAATATAAGGATGTCACAAGAATGCAACCCCCACCCTTGATATATGCAGTTGAAAAATAGTAGTTTCAAAGGCTGTTTGACAACCTGTTAACTTGTATGTCTATATGTGTCCTTTTTCTTTGTAAACACTAGACTTTCTGAGAGCGTAAGCTGGAGAGCAGTTTCCTACACACAGCAGGTATGCTGAAATGTGTTTTGTGATAAATGTTCACATATGAATATAACAAGTGCATAAAATCTCTCTGTGGGTCAACGCTAGGACACTTAAGTTGTTGATTCTTTCCTGGAAAACACATTTATCCACACATTTAGTGGTTTTATTTCTCTTGACTAAGTTATCCTTCCTTCCTTTAGTGGCTAGTAAGTTACTTGTCATTTCCAAATGAAAGCTGAGTGTACTTTTTGCAGGATTTGCCTGTCTCCTACTGAGGTTCCTGTTTCATTTTATGTATGTATGTATGTATGTATTTTAATGTTTGTTCTTACTTTACCTTTCTTTTTTTATATTTTTGGCCGCACCAGGTGGCATGTGGGATCTTAGTTCCCTGACCAGGGATCAAACCTGTGCCCCCTGCATTGGGAGTGCAGAGTCTTAACCACTGGACCACCAGAGAAGTCTGAGGTCCCTGTTTTAAAGAGCAGGCAAGCATTAGAGAGAGCTGGGCAATCTGGCCAGGTCAAGGGTCTGGCCAGGCCAGGCCACTGCCAAGCCTGAGACATTCAGTGACACATGCTGAATATTGTGGACCTTATTTTTTTTAATTAATTTTATAGAAGTATAGTTGCTTTACAGTGTTGTGTTAATTTCTGCTGTACAGCAAAGTGATTCAGTTATACATACTTTTTCATACTCTTTTCCAGTATGGTTTATCACAGGATATTGAATATAGTTCCCTGTGCTACACAACAGGACCTTGCTGTGTATCCAAGTGGGACCTCCATATTGATCTTGCCCAAGAGTGTTGGTCCCTACCAACTAACCAGTGGATTCAGGATTTAACTGGTTAGTTTTGATTTGTTAATATTAGAAGTACTTCATTATAGTGTTTTTCTTTTCTTTTTAACTTACCATATGATACCAAGGAGGGGAAACTCACATTGTCTTACTGATTAGTTAATCTGACCTCTGGCCAATGCTTTTCCAATAACGCCTTTCTCCTCTTCTTTCTATTGCCTCTCTCTCCTCCTTCTTCATTTTCTCTTCTTCTTCACAACCTCTAGCCTCCTCCATTTCTCCTTCCCTTCTACCTACCCTCTTCTCTTCTTACGTTTCTTTACTCCCTTTGTACTTCCTCCCTCCATATCCTTCCCTTCTCCTCTACCTTTCTCCCTCATTAAATATTTATTGCAAGCTTATTGTAGATAGATCAATAAACATGAGTGAGACCATGATTTATAGCATGTAATTTTAAGTGAGCTCTGACTTTGAAATATGTAGAGCTCAATATAGTAAAAAGATGTTTTCCAGCAACAGTTTCAGAATTGTTTGATTGAAAATAATTCGAATTTCTAGTCCTAAACATGTATTTCTTTCTAGCACAATAGCTAAATGGCATTATTTCTTTTAAATAAAAGCTGTCAGATTTTACAGATGTGGCCTTCGGAGTTTCCCCATTTATTCTTCAGGGACCTTTTTGTGAAAGGTAGGCTGACATTTTGAAAAGCACATAGTCCAAGTTGACATTTTTTCTCAGCTGGATGAATTTTCAAGACAACACTAAGGCAAAAAATTACAAAGTTCTTGCAATGTCTTTCCCGTATTCATATGGGGATTCTTGCTTTCTAGTTAGCTATTTAGAAATAATTGGCATTTTTCACTGCTTCCTCTTTATAAGTGGGACATGCTTCTATAAGACTTGACATCTTATTCTTAGGAAAACATGTATGGATCTAATCAATTAGATAAAGAAAACACATAATTTTAGAAAATACGTTTGAAAAAATATCTAATTTTTTTCACTGAATTTATTTTACCCCATAAGAGTTTCTCTACTAAAAATTATACAGAAAAATGTTCATGAACAAATACAGTAGGCAGTTTCCAGTAGCAACAGGTTGTCCTTTTACTCTAAGGCTTGACGGTATTGAATTTCATGGAGAACACTTCTGAAATTTCATAAAAAACAATTAAGTGTTAAACAGGACACTGTTAATTATCCCATTTAAAAAATTATCCCATTATTTTTATTTTACTATGACAAACAAAACCAAAATCTGTTTTATTATCAATCTAAAATGTGAATCAAGAAAACAGAAAACATACAAATGAACTTATTTACAAAACAGAAATAGACCCACAGACATAGAAAACAAACTTTTGCTTACCAAAGGGGAAAGGGGGGGAGGGATAAATTAGGAATTTGGGATTAACATATACACACTACTATATATAAAATAAATAACAATAAGGACCTACTGTATAGCACAGGGAACTATACTCAATATTTTATAATAACCTATAAGGGAAAGGAATGTAAAAAAGAACATATATATATATATATATATAACTGAATCACTGTGCTGTATACCTGAAACAAACACCACATTGTAAATCAACTATACTTCAATAAGAAAAAAGAAAGAAAACATAGTAGCAGAATATATACTAGTAGTGATTATATTTCTTCCTTTGAAAGGAGGCATTAGAAAGTTACTGTCCAGGGATGCCTGAGTAGTTTTCCTGTTCTCCAACATACCTTCCCAAATCCTCTTCACACAGAAGGGTTTAGTGAGCCATAGAATGAGTTAGGTGTTCACATAATCATATGTATCCAAGGACTAAAGAAACCAAGGGCATCAATTCACCATAAGTTGCCCAGAGAAATATTGGGAGGGTCTGTGCAGTTGAGGAAACAGTTATACAAGTGGAGAAGAAGGTAGCCCATGCTGACAGTTTAGAGGTCATCCTGGACATCTCTCCCCCTTCACCTCCAGCCCAGCACCAAGTTCTCACACATCTACCTTCTAAGAGCTCCCTGTCTCCACCACCACTACCCTAGTTCAGAGGAGCATTTCAATCCATGCTCTCCTCTGCTGCCCAGGTGGTGTCTTAAATGATACCATTTGCTTGCCTAAAACCTTTCAGTGATTTTTCCTTTACTCTTAGGACAAAGGCACAATCCTTAACCTGGTTAACAAAGGCCTGAATGTCAGTGCCCTTTTCCAGGCCTGAAAACCCTTTCCTCCCTCAGACTCCATGCTCTAGCCACACCAGTCCCCTCTCAGATCCTAGAACAGATATTGCTCTCTTCCACTTCCAGTCCTTTGCAGACCTCTCCCTTCTTCCTGAGATCCTCTCCTCAGCTGGTGAAAACTTCTCTGTCCCCTAGACTGCTAACATCTTTCTATGATGCCTCATGTCTTCTAGCACTTACTACAGAGCACTTACTTTGGTCAACTTACATAATCATTCATAGACTCAGTTTCCAACAGGGCTAATAATGTGACACATGGTGATTGTAAAGATTGAATTAGATAATGTCTCAATAAAATTATTGCCAGGAATGTTATGCCATTACTATTATGCATTGCTATTTTATTTAGCTCTATGTTAATATTGTATTAATCAACATTCTATTTTCCCTTAAGGGCAATTTATAGCAAGCTAGCCAAACTGCATGGTTAGTATGATGCTAAAAATGCAGTCTTTTATTGGTATTTCTTTGAAGTTCTTTTGAGCCATCAGACATTAGGAATTGAACATTATTTCTGGATCTCTTTTCTTTAGTTGTCTATGCTATAAAAATTCTAGGTTATGGATTTTGTCTACTTTTTTCTAGTTGTGCTATAAAATTTTGGATTTTGTTAACATCTGGATCTCTTTTAACTGGCTTTCTTTCGTCATTGGAATGTCTCTGTAGTGTCTTTCTTCAGCATGTAAACACCACTCAGAGTCTCATGAATGTTGGCATAACAAGCATGCAATGGAGAGCCAACATTGAAAGAAAAAAATAATAATGATAAAATGACAACCTTTTCAGAATGCAATTTCCTAAAATGGATAAGAAACAAAAATCTTTAATATAAATACATTTATTTTCCAGTTGCAACTTTTGAAATTCAGGAAAATTAAGGGAAGATATGTAAAAATAGTAGTACTTTAATCAGTACATTCTGAGAATTTTCAGGGATGCTCACCTGACTAAAGTAAATCTTGTATTTTCTTGTTTCTGAGCAGTTCTACATGACTAAATAGCTTCTATACCTAACCCATCAATCAGTCACTCTTGATTATGTTACTCAGCCTGTACCTGGACTGTGCCAGACACCGTGGAAGACATAAAAGACATATAGCTCTTGCACATAAAGAAGATATTGCCTAGTTGGGAAAATAAGATCTGCATGTGGATTAAAAAGAGAGCCAGAAAGAAGATGAAATCCAAAATTTTATAGCATAGACAACTAGATAAAAGAGAATCCCAAGGAATCTCCTTTTAACCTTTGGTAAGAAAGGTGGCTTTCCTCAGATAGCTAAAGATACTTCATTTCCTTCTGATTTCCCAGGTACTTTCTCTATACTTCCTCTCCTTAATTCTGCACTTTGGACCACTTATCATCCTTTATTATTCCTGATCCCCTAGTCTCCCTGGTTTCCTTCCGTATCATCCCTGATCTCCTTCTTTTGCGTGATTCCAGTGTCACAGTAGCCTGTATCAGGACATGCCTAGTGATTATGGCGTGAGGCAGCGAAGAGAGGGTAGGATGGAAAAGCTCTCTCTCAATACGATTTTTCTTAATCCATACCTCAACCCATTCTTCAATATGGATCTGAACTAGGAGTCAGCAAACTTTTTCTGTGAAGCTCCAGAGGGTAGATATTTTTGGTTTTGTGGACCATATGATGTCTCTCATAACTACTCAACTTTGCTATTAAACAAAGAAACAACCATAGATGATACATGGACATATGGGTGTGGCTGCAATCCAGTCAAACTTTATTTCTTCTTTTTTAAAAAATTTTATTGAAGGTTAGTTAATTTACAGTGTTTTGTTAATTTCTGCTTTCCAGCAAAGTGATTCAGTTATATGTATATATATACTTTTTCATATTTTTTCCATTATAGTTTATTACAAGATATTGAATATAGTTCCCTGTGCTATATAGTAGGACCTTTTTGTTTATTTACAAACAGGCAGCAGTCCAAATCTGATTCATAGTTTATTCTACACCGTCCCTTTTCTACCTCAATGCTAGTGGCCAAAGAAGGAGGAGAGAAAGCCAGAAGAACATTTGATACATTTTATTCCACCATCTTTCCTTCCCTGCTCAGCTTATCCAGCCTAGCATCAGCTCCACTAGAGCTAGGATGTGGATGGGGAGAGAGAAGGGAGGTGATGGAAGGGGGAGGATAAATCCTGACTGTCTTTTTCTCCACACCCTGATTCCACACCCAAGCCCTTCTGTCATACCCCACGTCTTGTGCCAAATTCTTCCTGACCCTTCAGCCCAGTATTAACTCCTCATCATGCCTCCCACAAACGCTTCCATCCCCTCATCCCCCCGGGCCCCCTCTCCTCTGACCTCTGCCCCAGCAGGTCAGTGCCAGTGACTGACCCAGCAGTACATCTGCCAAGGATATGTACCCCTGGCCTTCCAAAGACATGTACTTCTGAGTGTGTTTTTCCCATATAGATTATGTTATAGAAGACAGTTGAATATGCTTAGAATTGGGTTGACTAGATCTCTATAATGTATCCCAGGAAATTTTTCTTTATATAGGCAAATACAGTAGTTATTTGGAGATTCAAATTGAGTTCATCATAACATTTGAACCTTTAGAATACAACCATTCATAAATTAGAAACTACCTCTTCATCCTATTTAAGCCAAGAACTGCTTAGTGTTGGGATTTTTTGAGTGCTCACAGATAAGGTAACCAGAGAACTGGCTGTGAGCCATAGATGGCCAAGGGGGGAGTGCTCTCCATAGGTTCTGGAAACAGTCTCTGATCTTCATCCTTCTGCTGTTTCCGTAAAGTGTTCATAGAACAACACAGAACAGATTAGCAGCTGATACATCAATTCTTGCTTGTTTTCTTTCTCTCCTCTTGGAAGGAGTTTTATTTTAACCTTTCTTTTATCCTCCCCTCTTGGAAAGAGTTTTCTCTCATCCACATTGAATTTTCCTGCCAAAGGGAGTAACCCATCCTCACAACCTCTAAATAAATCGGCAACAGTTGGTGATAATATTAGTTTTGGAAGAGAAATAATGCTTGACATGTATTACACTAGTTGGACAGATTAGAACCAGATTAAGGACAGTGGGTAGTAAAGTGATTTTGAGTAGTTATTGCCCTTCAGTGCACTTTGTGTAAATAGGCCAAATGCTGCTTTTGAAGATAACAAAAGCCTAAGAAAGGCCAGAATATTGATTTTAGGTGATTTTACCTGCACAGAGAATGGTGATTAGGATTCAGCTGTAACACCTTCAGAGGAAACTTTCTTGGGTTTGTTTTTTTTTTTTTTTAAAGAAGATGTTGGGGGTATGAGTTAATTAATTAATTAATCAATTTTTGCTGTGTTGCATCTTCATTTCTGTGCAAGGGCTTTCTCTAGTTGTGGCAAGCAGAGGCCACTCTTCATCGTGTTGCGCGGGCCTCTCACTATCGCTGCCTCTTGTTGCGGAGCACAGGCTCCAGACGTGCAGGCTCAGTAGTTGTGGCTCACGGGCCTAGTTGCTCCATGGCATGTGAGATCTTCCCAGACCAGGGCCCGAACCCGTGTCCCCTGCTTTAGCAGGCAGATTCTCAACCACTGCACCACCAGGGAAGCCCTCTTGGGTTTTAAGTGAAGAATATTGCCCTGTTAAGCTTGAAATGAATTGTTTTTTGTTTGTTTGTTTGTTTGTTTTCTTTTTTTAAACATCTTTATTGGAGTATAATTGCTTTACAATGATGTGTTAGTTTCTGCTTTATAACAAAGTGAATCAGTTATACATATACATATGTTCCCATATTGTTTTTCTTTTCTTTTTAACTTTTTAGTAGTTTGTTTCTTTCTGCTGCTTTATTTTTATTTATATATTTTCTTGATCTACTTGGGACTTCATTCTGGTGGTAAGGTATTCCACTAGTGAACTGTTAATGAGTATTATTTAATAGCCTTAATTTTCAAAGAACACAGATTCTTACTAATTAGAGGAGTATAAAAAAAGTATAAAGTATTAAGGTTTGTTGGTCATTAAAAGTTAAGTGTTGTTTTCTTGAGACAGTAAAAGAAAGTTCTCAATTATCAATACTAATGTGTCAGGAGAGCAGTTAATCACGAGGATTAGATCATCCAAAATATTCAAGGTGACTTTCAATATTTGGGGACTATTAATAGTTTAATATTTATGTCTGATGTTAAGAAAACTAACTGCCTGCCAAGTCTGAAGTATAAAGAGCTGAAGCAGGAAAAGCTAGTAAGTGATCTGCCTCCTTCCCACCCTCTACTTTTATAATCTGTGGAAGCTCTTCTGGAACTGGATGGTAGCCTCTGTCTGACTCCACTTCAACCCACAAAAGTTTTGTTTTCAACTTTCAACTCTTGGTTCAACCTGCTATGGCCAGTGGGGCAGGGTTTTGCCGTATTCAGTTGCCAGCCAAGGATCTACCCTGTGCATCGGAAAATTCTTTACAAAGATGGTGTTAGAGAGCCCACACCTCCTTCCCTTCCATGTCCACCTCCAGAATGGGTTGCATATCAAACCAAAATCAAGACATGTAAAACTATCAGCAGATCAATTACAGTTGCGAGATGGCAGCTCTCATCATGGTCTTGTTCTCTGTGCTGGGAACCTGAAATGCAGCAATGAGACCACAGGACAGGTAATTAAGTTATGAAACTGTGTTTTTGGACAGAAGTCCACACAATTGTATCTGTCAACCTTGAGTAACAGACCAACTTTTTTTGAATTGTTTATTACAACATTACATACACTAAAGTTCTCCATTATTTTTTTAATGTCTTTTAAAATAACCATTTAAATGTCTCATCTTCAAGGATAAAATGAAGCAACTTTGAGGTCACACCCAATCTTCCTCCAATGTAATCCTGTGATGTATTGATATTTACTTTCCATTTAATATAATTTTGACTTACAAAAAGGTTGCAAAGTAACACATGGATTTTTTTGTCTGCCAACTTTCCCTGCTGTTAACATCTTACATGATAACAGTAGTAATATAGTTATCTAAAACAGGAAAGTAGTATAGATGTAATACTATTAGAAATCTTCAGACCTTACTCATATTTTACCACTTATCCCATGACTTTCTTTTTTTTGGTTTGTTTTTGTTTTTCTGGTTTAAGAGTCAATCCCGGATTCCACATTGCATTTCGTTTTCATGCATCTTTCATTTCCCACCATCTGAGATAGTTCGCCAGTCTTTTTGGTGACACTGACAATTGTGAAGATCATCATTTATTTTTACAGTGTGTTTCCCAGATTGGGTTTGTCTGATTTTTTTTCTCATGCCTAGATTGAGGTTATACGTTTTTGGCAAGAATAGCATGAAAGTTACATGATATCAGCATGTCTTATTATAGATTCATTTTGAGCAGTTTGCTAATATGATATCTGGCAAGTTTCTCCACTGTAAAGTAGCTATTTTTCTCTGTGATAGTGTTTTTGTGGAAAGTTACTTTGAGGCTATACAAATATCCTGTTTCTCATCATTCTTTTGCCTGTGGATTTTAGCAGCCATCAATGATTCTTATCAGCAAAAATTATAAATGTAATATTTGTCAAGTGGTGATTTTCCATCATTCTAACTATATTTATTCATTTGAATACCACTGGCAGGAAAATTGTCTCTTCTTCCCCATCAATTTAATTATTCAATTATTTATAACAGTATGGACTCAGGGATAGTTATTTTAGTCAGTGAGTTATAATCCATTACTATCATTATTTTGTTGTTCAAATTGTTCCAAATTTGGCCATTGGGAGCTCATTCAAGTTGGCTTCGCATATTAACATTTTTCTAAAGAGGAAAAAAAATATGGACACCATTCTGCTTATTTAATGCTATGTAACAAACCCAAAACTCAGTGGCTCAAAACAACATTATATTATTGTTTTTTGTGCTACTGGGGATAGACTGAGTTAGGTGTTTTTCACTTGGAACCCCTCATATAGCTGCAGTCAAACAGCTGCTAAGACTGCTGAAGACCTCTGTCCTTACATGTTTAAAGCCTGGCCAAGAATTTGGAAAACATGGGGGCTCATCAGGTACTTCTTTCTCCATGTCGTTCCTTCACATGGCTAGTTAGGCTTCCTCATATTATGGCAGTCTCAAAATAGGTGGACATCTTACATGGTAGGTAGTTTCTGCCAGGGCAAATGTCCCAAGGGATTCAAGTGGAAGCTACAAGGCTCTGGAAAACCTAGCCTCAGAAGTCATACATCATTACTTCTGCTGTATTCTGTTGATGAGAGCAGTTATAGGCCAAGTTTGGGAAGTTGGGGGCCTGGCCTCCTCCTCTCAATGGGGGAATGGCCTGCACAAAATGGAGAGAAGAAATTGATGATGACATCTTAGAGACTAACCACTATACATACCTAGTTTTGATTTAAATTAGTTTAATTTTAGCATCATTTTTATGTTTAAATACATAAAACTAAGAAATATTCTTTATGCTTACAGGGCTTATGAATTGTAAAGTAACACAAGTTAAATGCAAGAAAAAATTCCCATGTATTTTTGATTAACAATATTAATTTAACATGATAGTTGATGTAATTTAACATGACAGTTGATATTGCCTCACTGAAACCAAACTTCTGCTTAGGATGTGGTCCTGAGTGCTGCAGAGAAGGAGGTTTTAAATCTGACACACAAAAACCTCATCGTTTAGTTAATTACAGAGCCTCTAGGTATACTGCACATCATGAAATCATTTACTGATGGAGGCAGATGGATGGGGTCGAGGACAGAAAAAATAGTAAAGCTCATGTCTGTGGATGCGAATTATTCTTTAGAGATTTTATTAAGGTCCCTTAGCGTCAGGAATTTATTCTTTTTGTGATTCTGTAACTTACTAGTTGTATGTAGTCACAGGTAGCATATATAATAAATACAGGTCTCCACTGTCAAGGAACTTACAAATTATTTCTCTGTAACATAAGGAAGTACCAGCCTGAACCTTCTCTTAAAATCTGACAAAGGACAAACTTTTTTTTTTTTCTGAATAAAAATTTTTTAAGACAAATTAAGGACTGACCTCTGGTCCTTGTCCTCCAAGAAAGGTGTCATCAGTCAGAGTCCTGTGCCATTAACAATGCAGTCCTTCTGCTCAAACAAATAAGCACAACTGTTCCTGTCAGATGGCAGGCGTCCAGTGCATCCAGAAATCACTGGAGCAGGTGTGATTGTGGTAGATGCAAAAATAACTAGAGAAGAGCAAATGAGCACAAGTTCCTTAATGCTCTACTGAGTGCTGGGAAAGAAGGAAAAATAAAAATAGCCAGAGAAAGTCTTTCTTGATGTACTTGTGAATATGCGAAGGGATAAAGCAGAGGGAAAGCACAGGGCTGTGAAGGGAGGGATTGGGAACTGGGGTTATTAAAGTGAATGCCCTCATTTCTAAATTGAATTATAAAAAGAAAGAAAGACTCTCCACTTGTGGTTTGAGGTTTGGGGGAAATTTATTAGGCAGTTATTGTTAATAAATTGATCTCTCAGTGAGAGGAATAAAGGCAAGTGCTTTGAGCCAAGTGATTATTGTGATGCGACTCTAGCAGAAGGGGCCACCATGTGGAGGAAGCAGCATGTAATGTTTTCTAGGCACAGGCCGCTCTGAAAATATGGAAAGATGTGCCTCAGAAAGAAGAGAAATAGTTTAGGAAAATAATGGGGCTTTTTTCTATATCAGATAGACCTGAGACTATCCCAGTTTCTTTACTTACCAACCAGGTGATATTTGGCAAGTCGCTGAATCTTCTGATACCCTAGTTTTCTTTTCTCTAGGGTGGTGATTTAGTGATTATGTCATAGGATTCTTTTGACATGGAACATGCAAAATGTTTAGCCTCTCTGTCCCTAGATACCAAATGCCACCTCGTTATTGTGACAGCCACAATGCTCCTCAGTTTTAAATTCTACCTAGAGGAGCACTGTTAACCCCCAGTTGAAAACCTCTGGACTAGACTAGATATTTATTTCTTTCATAAGAAGGGATATATTTCCAGATATTAAGCTGAGCACATACTATAGTGCACAACTCCCACACTTAGTCCTTAGAAATGATAGAAAAAGTAATTTAACTAATGCATAACTTCTTTCTTTTGCAATACATTGACTCCTTGGTGGACCAGAAATTGCTAAAATGGAAGATTCGATAGATGATGAAAGCAATGGTCTCAGATACACATGTTCAGCTTTGAGGTGCCTAATAAATAGTGGTCCTCTTTGCTCCTTGAGTTCTGAATCAATTGACAAAAGAGTCAATGGGCTAAGACTCGAAATTAAATATTTCACTTGTTAAACTGATATTGGAGAATGTGGCTTAGGGACAAATGAGTTTCTGAATATGAGAATGAAACAGACTTACCAGCCAGTTGTGGAAACACCAGACTGGGGCAGACCTTCCTACACTGAAAAATGTGGTTGATGCCCTCGTAGCATCCATAGTATGGCTGAGCAGAGAGGACCCCATGATTTCCACAGGCAGAGCCATTTTGGGGTGAGAAGAAAAAGGAAGGCACTGGGTTTGGTTTGCCCACATTATTCTGAATACCTCAGTCAATTTCCTCCCCTCTAGGAGAGGGATATTGAAAAGGGTGGGACAGACCAGGAGTGTTAGAGCTAGCAAAGCTTCCTTCATGTGGAGGAAAGATCACAAGTTGGGAAGAATCATTTTTCTCTAATGATTACATAAGAATTAACTGTTTCAAAGGCAAGAGGGCACCATGCCTGGAATGAGTGGATATAAAGAGCATGG